>NC_089683.1:44886146-45517396 GCF_031753505.1 Anomalospiza imberbis
TGGAAGGAGGACTTCTCCCTACAATTACTCTAAAGGTCTCCATGGTTCCAGCTTTCTCAAGTTTTCTGAGCCTTATTTCTGAAAATGATCTTTTCACATTATTACTCCTACTGAGAGAGGACATCTGATTTCTTACAGAGTCTCTCAATGACTCCCATACTATCTAAACTTACAAATAATCAGAAAGTGACATTCTTCCAGTAGACAATAAAACATGGAATACAGAGCCTCTCTGGTACTTCTGGTTTTAACAACTGGGGATGAAGAACAGATGATGAATTGGCCCATTAATGCTTCAGCATCACTTCCATGAGGCAGCCATGAGGTCTGGGGAAGACTTGTTTTTCCTGTAGATTAATTTTTAATCGCTAAAATATAGTCATACCAGACATATCACATTCAGAAGCCAACTTCTAAAAGAAAACCAAATAGGAACTTCATAATGTAGCATTAAAATCACCCAAATCCTTTTAAAATATGTACACAGTATACCTTCATCTTCACAAACCACATTAAATAGCATTTAATGAAAGCATTTGAGAATCAGAGACTGGAAGGTCACTGGAGTAAAAACTTTACCCTTTTATAACAAGCATGAGCATAAGATGCACTGGTATATCAAAGGAACCTTTAGTTTCTAGCCTATGAAAATATATGAATTTTCATAATAGAAAAACACAGTGGCTCTGTCATATTCAACCCCAAAGTTCAACACTAATTTAACAGGAAAACAATGGATCTTTAGGAGAAAAACCCCCACCCACTAACAAACGTATGCTAGCACAGTCATTTTTTAAATGTGCAAAAGAGGCAATTTTTCCACTTTTGGCTTTGCTTGTGTATTTGGCCTAACAATTTTCATTTAGCTCCTAACAAGTTGAACTTTCTGTTAAGTCTGATTAAAAGCAGTCTTACCAAATCAGCTAATTATGGTGCTTCTACTACTGGCTAATCATTCATATGACAACCAGCCACAAAGAGTGTTGGCATGGACCATTTACCCTCAAATTGCCTTAACCTGGACTATGCATTTGCAGGATGGGTCTACAGAAGCACAGCCTGCTACAAACCCAGTCCTGCTTTATGACTGAAACACAGAATCTTTCTTTCCATACTTTTTTTTTTTTTTTTTTAGGTGCAATAGGTAATCTATTTCCAGGAGCAATGACAACATATAGATGTATCAACCCTTTGATTATGATTATTTTATGGAGAGTGCTGAACAGGCAGTTAATGAAAAAGATAGCGGTCATACAATTAACTTTGCACCAGGAGTGTGAAGATCTAGAAAAAAAATAATGGGAGCTGTTAGTGAGAATGATATTTTTCTTTAAAGAGTACAAATTCAATAAAATTAATTAATTGTACATGTTTAGTGGCAGCTATCAAGTCAATCAGTTCACACTTATAGGATCATTTAACCAATAATCAAAAATAATTTACACTTGATCTTGAAGAAATCTTCTTCTAAAGGGAGTACTTTTTGAAACAAATTGGAGATGAAGGCTAAAGGGTTTGTCTGTTCCTATTTTTACCTAGAAAAATAAACCTAAATCAGCGGTGCCATGGTGTATGACTTCCTTCTCTAGCTGGGAAAAAGGAGGGAAACAAAACAAACTAGATGTAACAAAGTATAAGTGTTCATTTTATTGAGAAACGGAGGATTACTTTCAGGACCTTGTCTTTCCCCAAAATGGAAGAGCTGCCATAGAATACAACCAACTAGTGCTATTTTGAAGAAAGGAATTGGGGGAATGAAAAAGGAAATGGGAATAACCATCACTTGTAATTTATGTGTAAAAGAAATGAGAAAGATGAATGCAAAAGCTGGAGCTCCTGATGTTTCTTTAGGAATAGCTGAGGATTGAAGAAAAGATAACTATGGCTCACCTGAAGAACCACCAGCAGCTGAAAAGGTCCTAGAGTTTCTCAGTTAAATTAAGTATTGAGACAAATTTCTAAGCCTTATCATTCATTATAAGTAAAATCCAGGTAATTCATAGCATGTGTTTGATAAAAGTTCACATATATAATGAGTCTCAACATTTTTCCGATATGATCAGTTTTTCTTTCCTTAAATGTAATTCTTTCATTCAACAACAGAGGAAAAAAAAAATCAAGCTAAAGTGATTGTCAATGTCTGACAACTGGCAGGGACAATTCAAGGACAGCAAAGCAGCTGCTACAGATTTTAAACTTATTTTTTGTAACAGTTCCGATTTTTAAATTCACAGTGTTCCTTTATAGTCTGTTAGGTTTGTCTCTAGCAGGAGTTCCTTTAGGGCAAGCACTGCAGACAGTCTGCCTACCCTGAGGGAAACTACGACACTCACATGTGGGGTAAAGGAAAGATATTAATAATTTAAGACAGTGGTCTGCAACCCTAGGACAAAGCAATGGTTTAAGGATGGAAACATCTAACTCCCAAGCTCACATTAGTCCTCCCTGCACTCGTATTTTCCTCAACAGATCTACAAAGTGCTGCAGAGGATACAGTGTAAGCCATGTTTTCTGGAGGAGCTCTGACAATGCTCATGGTTAATGATACCTCCTGCCGCTGCCAGGACCTCCAAAGCAAGGAGAGAAATCAACCAGGAGGCTGCATCAACAAAAGAGGCAGCACAGCAGGGAAGAACACTATTTGTAAGCTACAAAACACGGACCTGAGAGAGAGAAAAAGCCCTGGGTAAAGTACTTTTTCTGTTATTCCTGTAAGGTAAAGAGGTTAACTTAACACTGCCAAATAGAAGATTCACTGAGTGAAAATCACTTCCAGTAACCCAAATATTAATTTTGATTATTCTTTGACATTGGTTCTCATTTTCATTTTATAGAAAGGCATATTTGGCAACTCTCTTCAGTGTTACAGAAGGAATTATTTTGAAACTATTTCCACATATTCAGTACTCTTTTCCTGAGTTGAGCAAACATTGACCTAACAGTCATTCACTAGTACATTAAACTTTGTATTCAATATTCACATGCATTATAAATCAATTGTATTTGAAAGCAGGAAAGAACAGATGTGAACTTTAAGAACTACCTTCATTTTAGGCTACTGTGTGCCCAAAGTGAAGCAAGGTGTTCTCTAGGTGTGCCATACTACATCCTTTCAAGGCTGATTGGCACTTGGATCTGGGCATTATACATTCAGTTTCTCTGTCACATGCTTGAGAACACAAGCTTAAGAACTCCCACAGTCTTTCATTTATGCAGACTGAGTTGTACTGGAAGTTCTACTGAAACCTTCAGACTCCCTGTGCAAACTACCAGAAATTATCAATATCACAAAAGCATATTAGTTTTCACTGTAAATAATTCCATCAGAAAATCCCAAACAGAATCACCACCTACTTTGAGTACATTTTGTTTACAAAGACCACCCTGCATGCTGAAATAATACGTTCTTCATAAGCACAGAAACCTGGATTCAACCCAGATATTTAAATGAGAATCATTGAAAAAAAAAAAAAAAAAAAAACAAAAAAAAAAAAACAAAAAAAAAACCCACCCAATTATTCAAGTGCAAGAGAATTTAATTAGCAGCCTCGCTTTTGCACCTTCATACTGCAGATTTCCTACTCAATCCTACTTTGCTTATGGTGGCAAAATATTCAGCAAAACTAAGTATTGTAACATACAATTAAACATCCTTTACATAATATTTTTTCCAAACAAATACTATGAATGAATGAATGACAAGACCTCAGCTCCACTACAGCTGAAAACCCATGATCCTGACAATGTCTAGCTTGACTTCTTGAGCTAGGATTTACTAATACAATGAGTTTGTGTGGATAGATAGACAGATAGACAGACAGACAAACACACACAACTGGCTAATATGTTTTACCTTCTAGACTGAGATTATCACTGTCAAACCCAACAAAGTGTAAGATTAAAAAAAAAAAAAAAAGAAAGTTAAGATTCCTTAAACATGAACTGTGAACCTGAAACCTGAGTGTAAAAATATTGATGCAACTCTCATCTACTGACAGCTCTTCAAAAGAGCGGCAATATCTGATGGATATGAGCATTTAAGTATATGAGTGTAATATTTATTGTTGGTGGAGAAAACTATTAAAAAACATACACTAGTGAAAGTAATGCAGGATGAGAAATGAAACACAACATTTAAAAGAGAGAACAAACAGTACATATCTATTCCTCCCATTCTACCTGATTACAGCATAAAGGAAGAGTGGTACCTACAAAAATGGATTCTCTCTTCCTCTTAACCGTACAAGACAGTGGTGGCTGACTGAGAACCATACTGAAGGCCACAGGGACAAGGAATAATATGGAAGTAATCAGAAGGAAAATTTCCATCCATATATGAATCTGCAATGTAGTTTTTTTCATGTCTTTTTACCTTCCAAAGTTAACTTTACCACAATAGCTCTTTGTGAGTTTGTTCAGCCAAAATATACAACAAACTGGTTTGGATGTCTAAGAAAGGTTTACTAGATGGTGAGTATAGTAACAGAAAACCCTAGGGAATATCAACATTTCAAAGTCATGCAACATGACAGTTTTTCAAGTCTATCACAACTGACTGGGAGATACAAAACCTAACCTAAGAGGGGCCAGCATTCTTTGAAAGACAAACATTTCTTGATAGGGCGAGTCAAACCAAGAATTTAACTCTGGTGCTTCAATCAACTGGAGCACTCCTGAAAAAACTTGTTTCCATCAGCTATACAAAATGCTTTGGGAAATACTCTTCCTGGACAAAGGCAGACTTCCTATAATCAGTATATTTTGCAAATAGTATCAAACATATCAAGCAAGAAAAATATTTCTGCATTTCTAACATCACTACTAATACTTTCTGCAGAAGTGATGAGAATGCCAGCTGCGGTGGTCAGTGCTTCCAGGAAGTCAAACAGATTTCTGCAGTGAACACAGGAAACGACACTGCTGCCACATCATAGCTAACTTCACAGGCATTCTGACCACAATTATAAAAATCACATCTTTCTACTGCAAAAATATTTTTACGAAGTGTTGTAGCAGGCTGAAAATAGAATAAAACTTAGTGAAAGCCAATATGTTTTAACTTCTAATCTGGCGGTTGCAGGAGAAAGACTTTAAGACCCCATGCCCGTAATAGATTAAGCAACTCGGTAAAACTTTAAAGATTGTAGTAGAAGCTCAACTTTGGCCAGACCTTCTGCTTATCACTTTGAGTGTCCAGCTGCCTGCTGTTTTCAGACAAAGGTACTTCATTAGCCACTGTCAAGTAAATAGATGCTATCATTTTACTGGCTCAGAAAATAAAAAATAATTAATATTTGAAACAAGTTGCTAAAAAACTACTCAGTCATTCACAGCACCTTCAATTATAAAAGAAGGACAATTTTAAGGTCACCATTCTGTTAAGACAAAATAGGAATTGGCAATAACAATTCCATCAACAACAGGCTGGAACAAATGCCTATGCCTACTCTGAAATTGGTCACCTGCATAGGAAGGCAGATGCATACCACACCTGGAGTTACAAGATGTGTTACTGAACTAAACTATCTCAAGCTGATAAAGAAACAGAACTATCAAGAAGCCAATGTTATCAGACATCTTAAACAAAAAGCATGTCATCTTGAAAGTGCTCTGGATCACATTCTTGGGCCTTAAAATGTCTAGAGATCTACACCAAGCAGGCTGCAACAGAACAAAACCTGGTTTAGCCAGTCTTTTTATTTCTGTAATAATCCAGAAAAACTGTAACCATGTCTACTTAAGCATTTATCACCAACAAATAATTCTGACAGAACTAAAATATAATCATTCCTCCCGCAGGCTAATGAGAGAAAGGCTGGAGCTAAATGGTATCCCATAATAATTTTACGTGTATGAAGTGTTCCATTTCATTTAGTGATATTATAAAAGTGATGCATTGGCCATAACACTTACTGTTTACAATCTGCAGCAAGCTATACCATTCTCAAAGGAGATTAAGTAATCAAGAAAATGTTATTCACACTATGTATTTGAGACAAATAGATCACTGTGCCAATTACAGACTCTTTCCTATACTAAGAAGGATGTATGCTAGCCTAGAAAGGAGACTGGAAAGAGAAAAGACAAGAGATTTGTTTGCTTCTCAAGTGAAAAGGAGGTCATACAATCATGCATTGAAAAAGTTTTGCTTTAGTCCAGCAAAGTCTGAAGAGGAAAAAAAGACAAGAAACACTACTTTTGAGTAGCTGCTGAAGACACTTCATTATAGCAAATCTTAAAGCTCTGGAAAACCATACAGTGACTCACAAGACTACAAACAGAAAGATTCAGTAGTAGTCAGATCGCAATTTTGTTCCCAAAGTATCCATTAGAGGCAAATATTTTTTTTAATGAAAGCATTTCTTTTAAGTATTCTTTGTTAATATTGCTTGTACACCATTTTCCACTGAAAGATCACAGTGATCGATACAGGCTGCAATGAATGAAGTGCAACATCTCCAGAAAACAGATGCTACATTATTCATTTTGCAGATAAGTAAATGCAAGTATGAAAAATTAAGTGACTTGCTCTAGTCAGAGAGCCAAAAGCACAGCTGTGAATCTAATCCAGATACCCCAGCTTCCAGTGATCCATTAACCACTAGACATTAGCCTTTCTAAAATGAAAGGTAACCTTTTCCTCACATTTTGCCCTCCTTCTAACAAGTCTGGCAAAGCTACTACAGGGGCTGTTCACTTAATGTGGCTAACTTTTAAGAAACCAAAACCTTAGAAATAAAAATTAATAAACATAAGCTCAACTTTACCGTATGGATTACAGAACTCCCAAATCCATCACTGTAGGGCTCAGTTACCTGTCTCTGCCCTTCCAAGAGGAGGGTCAGCAATAGCTCTCGGATTTAAAGCTGCTGGCCAGGCACAAGCTTGGTGGGAGGTATCAGGGTCACACATCATCCCAGAAGAACACCTGCTGCAGTCCTGATTCATAGCAGGCACTTACACCCAGGAGCTGCCAGTGCTGCATCCAAACAAGAGGAAGAAATGGATAGGATCATCAGGGAAACGTATACTGGCCCAACAGCTGCTTCTCCACATGTCCTGTCTCACATGCACAGATACCTTTCAGCTGCCTTCTTCAAGGCTCTCAGCACAGGCATTGCATTGCAACAGCCTAGTGAGGCAAAGCTTGGCAAAATGTTAAAAACACTCATCAACACTCTGGTTGCACTAAAGGCTTTCTGTGTGGTGGCAATTATGTCCTACGCTGTCTCAGCCCAGAACTTATTCCATGCAGACAAGCATTGACAGAGAACCCTCTGCTTTAAGAAAGCCTTAATGGACTCAGGAAGACTTCAAAAGCTGGCAAAGCCTTTAGGCAGGAAGGGAGGATAGACACAAAACCACTGATGACAAAATGCCCCCAATTAATGAAAGTTAAAGAAAATTGTTTAGACCTGACAGCAAGCAATAAATTTGATTGACACCACTTACAACCTCAAAAGTAAATGAGTAGAAACTTGAGAAACAGCATATGCAACTAATCAATTTTACAGCACATATTTTTCAGTAGTTTCCACAAATACAAAAATCTCCTTAAATGCTGGAGTACTTCTCAGATATATATATAGCATTTACTCATTCAGAGTCTCAAAGTTTAGAGTTCCAGAACATATCAATCACTTAAGTATTTTTTTAAAAAATCACCAAATGAAATAGTTTAGATACCCATGCTTTAAAAAATTTGTCTGAACACATAACAGGAAACCTTTGTTACTTTTTAAAGAATGAGTAACGAAACACATTTGAAAGTACTCAAAAAAAACCTAGTATTGAAAAATCATGACCTGTTTCCTAAATTGCTGTGAAAAGTCAGGACATAGATCTCTGATTCAAAACTAAAACCACTCACATTTACACTGAAACATACAACACTTAAATTTCAGAAATAAATTATCAAGATCACTGAGAAAGAATATGGTCAAATTTCACCTTATTGCAATATCACACCATAAAACAAGGTGAGCAAGGTACAATTTGTGCATTACTGTGGGTGTACTAAAACTTGTCAGCATGATATTAACTCTCCTTACAACACAAAGGTCAAGGCCATCAGAAATCCATCCGCAACAAAGCCCTTGGAAATATCAGTGAAACCACAAAAGAAGATCCAAAGTAAGGGCACAGAGTTTCAGTTTTATATGAGTAAATACTTTTTCTTTCCAACACAACATATCAGTTTAGTAGTGTACTCTGAAACACATATGAATTTTAAAAATGAATGTATTTAATCCTGCTGAGCCTGGGCATGACTATATTCCTACTGGTGTTCCACAAGCCACAGGCTTACAGAATTAAGCCTGAAGCAGCCCACTTAAAATAATAAAAACCCCCAACAAACCCTTACATCACCGTTCCACCACAATATTTCCAACCATGCCCCAAAATACTGCATTTAAAATTCACAAACAAACCAGCAAGTCTACCACACATTGAACAGGCACTCTAAAGTTCCACTTTAGCGCTGCAGGTCTCTGTGACACTTCTGTGACTGCAGTGCAAACTGAAGAGCCCAGACACATTGTGCTTCACTCCTCCTATTCCCTCCATTCCATCAACTGACCTTACAATGACAGAAGAGCATTTTCTTCTCATCCCTCCTCTTTATCACAATATCACAACCTTCAGTTATAAAAAGTTCAACAAAATCCCCTCCACCACCATTTTCTGAAGTCAAGAGTTTTCCATTTTTTTGTCAACAATTTCAATTTGGTTCTTGCAGAAAAGTCTACTCAAGGACAATGTCTAAATCCCCCTTCCTGAAAATTATGTTTCTTTAAAAAAGCTGTTTGTCCCCCTTTCTGTTCACTCAAGACAACCAGATTTAGAGACAGAGAGCTTGAAAAACAAATCTTGTTTTTATATCATTACAACACTGTGGATTTGCCAAGGACCACTAAAGAGCTACAATTTCTGTTCCTTAAAAGAAAAGCTGAACATCCACTTCAAACAAATGCTCATTTTTGTCTTACACCTGTTAAAAAATACTGTGCATACTAAACTTGGATTCTCTTAATGTTGCTAGAGCTGCAGTTATAGCAAACACAGATCTACCAAACAACACTAAAACCCCCAAAACCAAACAAAAACCACAACCAAAACACTCAAATCCACAACCAAAAGGCTTCGGAAAATTGCACTTCTATTTTTTTCCTTCATTTTGATAAGTGTCTGGAATTTTATTGTATAAAAAAACCCACTGCCAATCAATTCTTGTTTTACAGTCAAAGAAAACCCTGCTCAACAATGCCAAATTCTGCTTATTGGCAGGAATGCAAGACTTTCATTAGCTTGCCTTAAGAATGAAAGAGTAGATAAACAGCTTAGCAACCCTAAAATTCTCAACAATACACAAAAACTCGCAGCTCCCAGCTGGATATTCCAAAACACTTGGTAACAAAATACACAGTTCCAAGCAGGGTCATTTCGAGTTTTTAAACTGAGCAGCCTCTCTGCTTTTTTTCCTTGCTTTCCTTGCAATATAGTTCTTAATTACAACAGAATACAAAACTGTTAGCGAGGCAGCCGCACATTTCAAGCGAGTTTTTGATTGTTTTTGTTTCTTTTTTCCCCGCACCGCACGGGGGAAGCGCCGCACGTGGCGTCACAAGGAAGCAACAACTTCCGAATGACAGCGCATAACCGCAGGGAAAACCTGCCACGGCAAGGAATCGAGGATCCCGGAGCGGAGGCGAAACCTCCTGCCCCCGGGGCAGCCTTGCCCCGGGGACGCCCCACTCCAGGCACGAAGCCCAAAGCTCCCCAGGAGCTGTGCCAAGGCTCCCGCGGGCTGCCGGCGGGCCCAGCCCCGCCGTGCGCCCCCAGCGCTTACCGGGCGGTGTCGAGCAGCGGGTGCTTGGTGCCCACCAGCTTGCGCACCTGCATGGCGATGTTGCTGAGCTCGTCGCTCAGCAGGCACCGCAGGCTCATGAAGGACGTCGGGTACCCCACGATCTTCTCGGCCTCCGACACCACCTGGCTCCAGGGCGGGCCGCCCGAGGACAGGCACCGCAGCCCGCCGGCGCCGCGGACCCCGCGCCGCAGCAGGGCACCCCACATGCCGCCTCCCCGGGGACGCTCCGCTCCCCCGCTACGAGCCCCAGCGGGGCTCCACACGCCGAGCGGTCGCGGACGAGTCCCGCTGCCGGAGGAGCGCCCCGGCTGTGTCCCGGCCGGCCCTGCCCGTGCCCCGCGTTCCCCCCGGCGGCGGCGGCCGGAGCGGGCTCATTGTACCCTGGGGGCCGCCATCTTGGGCGTCGCAAACCACGGCGCGCCGTAAAGCGAGGGCGCCGAGGCGGGCGCTCCGGTGCCCTCCGGCAGCGAGCTTTGCCTGCTGTCCTCCGCCCTCAGGCATCGCGGGGGTAAAGCGCCGCCGCTTCTCTTCCCCGCTCTGTATCTGTCCCCTCCCAGAGCCGTGGCGGAGGGTCCCGCTGCAGGGGGAACGCTCCCCGCGCCTGGTCCGGGCTCCCGGCTGGCCAGGGGTGCCTCGCCGAGCGGGATGTGCTTTGCCTGCGCCCGGGGTTGCTACAGGGACCAGCGGGGAAGAGAGGTCATGGTCCCACCTGAAGTGTTCGGCCTGTAGTGTTTAGCTACACACGCACGATTTCGGTGGGTTTTTTTGTTTGGTTGGTTGTTTGTTTGGTTGGTTGTTTTTTTTTCCCGCTGATAGGATGGTCAGGCATTGGAATAAGTTGCCCAGGGAGGTGGTGGAAACTCACACCGTGGATGTGTTCAGGAGGCACCTGGATCTGGCACTGATGCGGTTTAGGGATGACAGTGCTGCTCTGATGCTCGGACTGGCGGCTGATGTTCTGATCTAGACGGTCTTTTCCAACCTTGATGGTCGTATACTTCTGTAATTGCAGTGTATGGGCATTCTTTTTTGCCTCTTCCCGGAGTTGTCTGGGACATGGCATCAGCAGCCCTTATTTACTGCATGCTCTTGTACTGTAGCTGTGTTGTAGGGTGCTCTGCTGTGAGCCAGCTGAGGGGGTTATGAACAGAATCCTTGTGAGCTGAGGAAGTACTTTGAGCCAAACTGAACTTCAAAAGGGACAGCTAATTCTGAGTGCCCATGTGAAGACTTCAGGTTCCCACAATTCCACAGTGGGGTGTGCTGTATATTGTGTAGTGTTTCCTTACTTCTGAGCACAGCCATCACCAATGCCTCTTTGCAGGTTCCCGCCCCCGAAACTTTTGTGAATTCAGAGAATAGATATTCTGCTTCAGAGAACAGACTTAACAGAGGAGAAAAATTCACTGGCCATCTTCAGAAATTGTGTTCAAGTGACTTCCTCCCACGCAAGGAAGAATATGATGTGTTCTGTCTTTACAATCACTGACATCCATTCCTTCTATATCTTCAAGGCTTTGTTGCAACAAATCAGGCAAAGTTTTGAGGAGAAGACTGTTCTATTGACTACATTCCTGTTGAAAATGAGGGTGTTACATTTCTTATCTGTGGAAATACAAGATACAGATCACTTTATTTTGTTTGCATTATTTAAAGAGAGTTACACTGAAGGATACTACTGTAAAAGAAGATGCAAATAGAAAACAATCCCATCACAAAGAAGGATGTCTAGGAAAGCACAACATAACTCTTGCATTTGCAAGGAAGAAGCTGCTAAAGAGAACACCCTTACCTGGTTTTCAATAACAATGACAAGATGTTTATTGTTCTGACACCTGAGACAACTCCAAAATTCTAAAAGGTACTATCCTAAGGAAGGGCTTTGACTGTGGAGTCAACAACACCTAGACTTGCCTGTGGCATCTCATAAGTGGCCTCTCCCAATGGAGAGGGGAAAAACTAAAATAGAGAAAACCTGTGAGAACTGGAAAGGTAACATAAGAGTTAAGTTTCTGGTGTCAAATCTTTACTTTCTGTGCTGCCTGTCTCTGTGAGAATAAATCTTTGCTTTGAAGGAGCTGCCACTGAGGCAGTTTAGTTAGCTGGTGTCACAGAACAAACTGTTGCTAAATAGGGAGTTTCAGCTCATAAATACAGTTTAGAAATGACAGAATGCAGTGGCATGTTTCTGTGCAGAAAGCCTAAGTTAATGAAAATTGCCGGAGGGATGCACTTAAGAGGAGCTACTAAGGCACCTCATCCTGTAACAGTGACAAGTTCCTTGATTCATTTCCTGAGCCACATCCATTCTTGCACTTAATGTGGTTAGTGTTCTGTGAAAAGCTTAACATAATTATACAATTAAAGTCTGCTTAAAATAATACATATAAGCTGGGGAGAATTAGGGTTCCACGGGAAATAAACCTACCATCTCCTAATGTGTGAGACTTTAACTTTTTAAAATCGCTGTTCTTTATGTTATTCTAAAAATCTGAATGCCTCTGCACTCTTTATGTAGAATTCTTCTAAGTCCAAGTGGTTTAGAACTAGGGCAAGACCCTTGATATCCACAACACTGCATACTATCACTAGGACTTCCTCAGGATTTACCATCGGTAGGTTGATGTTCTTTAAAAGCAGCAATCACTAGAGGAATAAAGCAAATATTTTGTCAGTAATTTTCCAGCTTTTTTATTATTATTTCTTGACCACAGAGACTCCTTGAGAAGATTGTACTGTAATACCTAAGGACTTTCTGACTCTCACTCTCAGCCCAGTGCATTCATCCCCCTCCCTTCTCTTAGCAACCTAAGAGTCTTACCTCAGTAGTTCATTTTTGACTCCTGGTCCAAGTTCATAGTTTCTTTCTCCCAGTCTCCTCACTTCTTTGCTTCAGTCCCACACCCCATCCCTACAGGCTACTGTTCTTCAATCTTGTCACAGCCTTCTCGTTTCACCATCAATAGCCCTCTTGTCTGCATGGCCTGCACCCTAATCATAGGCTCTTCTTTATCATACATGTTTATGGGTGGGACCCTCCAAATCCTTGGCAAATCTTCTGCCAAATTTCAGGTTTAGAGCACGGAGAGTTTCTCAGTCATGCAACCCAATGATATTTTTTAATGCAAGGGGAATGTAATTTTTGCTAACCTCATTTTTCAAACTGAGAGGACTATTTTAAAAATCAGCTTCAGGCTGGCACACCAATCACAGGAAAAAAAATCATTACAAATTAGCTAATATTTGACAGTTACAGGCATCAAAAGCCAGGGTCCTATAATAGGCAATGATGGACCAATTTACCCATAGGCTGTTTGCACTGCCTGTTTCTGAAACAGAGCTTCTCAGTTTTCCTCTCAAAAAACCCCATCAGAAGCAGAAGTATGATGTACTTACCAATCCTAAGTTGTATACAAAACCACATGCTTTTTTTTTCTTTGCTCATTTCCCCACATGATTGGAGAGAAAAAATGTGCACTATTTCAAGAGCTTCAGTGACTGTACAATAGGCATGTCTATTTCTTTAGAGTCTTTAGCAGAGAAGAAAACTGAAAATCTTTTTTTTTTTTTTCTGTATCAATTGGCTTTTTAAAGCTTCCCCAAGAAGAGAAAGAAGCCACTGGAGGAGGCCAGTATCAAAGTTGAAGAACAAAGATGACAGGTCAAGAGACACTTCTGTTTACATCAGCATGCTCTGGACCAATGTACCAGAGAACACATCAAAGCCACTACTAATGCCAACTCTGGATCTCTTTTCTAGCAAACGAAACATGGAAATAATTTCCTGACTGCCATCTAAAGTAAAACAATTGCAAAGCACTCTCGTTTGATTGGGAGCATTCGAACTTTCAATTTTTCATAGTTACCCTGGCCTTATCCAAAATAAACTATGTCTATAGGAGAATGAGACCAGCAATGTTATGTATTGTAGTAACTGTAACCTGTCTACATGACCAAATCTTCTAGATGCTGCTTAATTTTTTAATATGCTAAATCCCAGGTGCACTCTAAGACTGTTTACGAAAATAAAAGTGAACAGAAATGTGTCTGTTCCTTCCAAAGCACCCATGTAGTTGTTATTACCACATGCACCTATTCCCCCCACTCACCTTTCCCTCCTCCCAAGAACTGATTTATACCTTGGCATCCTGGGAAAGCAGAGAGTTATGATCATTTCCATTTTGGAAGTCAGGAGGTTTAACGAAGAGGTTGTGTGATTTGTCCAAGGCTTTGCAAAAGCCCTAAGGCAAACTAAGAAAAGAATCCACTTCTCTTGACCTCCTTGTCCATGTCTTGTCTGCAAGGCTGCCTGTCTTCCTAGCAGCTGACAGAACTACTGACAAGGGCGAAGGCCGTATTGATCCTGTAGTTAGACACTGAAAACACACCATCATTTAGTATCAGTTGGTTTCAGTAGGAGTCACTTCCCTTGGACAGAATTTGACACTTAGAAGTGTCAAATTAATTTTTAAGTCTAATTATACCTACTGTAATACCAATATCAGAACTTGATACATTGCTGGTTAATAAATTATAACAAATGCAAAAGATTTTTTCAAAACAAATAACTATAGCTGTGATACATAGGGATGCTTTGACAGAGAAGGTGTATGTAACTGCATACCAGGCTCAGGGACTCAGTAGCTCCTCAAGGATACAGGAAAGCAAAAGATCCCACTGGGTCTCAGCAGCACCACACAGACAGTGGGACAAACCTGTCCTGTGCCACATGCCCTCAGAACGCAGCTGCCTCCTCACTGGCTCATCAGTCAGTGCTGCAAAAGAAAGCAAAATCAATTGAAATCCCTCCATTTCAGCAAGCTGAGTATGAGCACGAGTAGACAAGTGTGCAGCTTGATAACGCGCCCCCTTCATAGAGTCACTGTTTTTTCACCTCCCCACCCAATTTCCATTGTAAGAGCCTCTCAGGCCATCTCCTCTGATGGGCAGTGCTCCACTCAGGGGAATATGGACAGACACTCAGAACAGCAACGTTTTGGAGCCGAGTAATCTACAATAGAAGGAAGAGAAAGATAAGCGCATTGTTAGTTTCTGCTCATACGCAATCAAAGCAGACAAAGCATCCATCATCCTGTACAATATTAGTCTTTAAATATTCAGCTTTATCAGTTCCCCCATTCCTAATCCACCATTAACCACTCCATGAAGTCTCAGCTGATTAGCCCCACCTCTGCAGCTCAGCAAACCATTAACTATTTATTATTTGTATTTAATTGAACATCAGTAGCAGTAGAAAACTCCAATCAGACACATTTCAGAACCAGAACAAAGGAGATGGTCCCCTGCCTAAGGAATTAATGTTTTGGACAAAAATGAAGTGCAGCAAAGAGGAAGTGACAGCCATGTTGAACAAAGGCTTACCAATGTACCCTCTATTAAATTCCGTACCCCACAAATTTCTAGATATTTTATGGATTTATTTTCAATGAGTTCCATCTCCTTATCTCTTAAAATCAGAAAAAATTATGTGATTTGGGAGGGTCCTGCAAGAAAAAAAAAATTGTATTTTTTATGTTAGGTGAAAAATGGTTTAAAAAACTCTACCTAAATCATGGAACAGTTATCAGGTAGTGATAGAAACTAAGGATTATAGTCATAGGAAACTGGTGAACATACACAACATGCACATTTTATGGGGACTTAAATAAATAAATGGAAATGGATTTCTCAGTTAAAATGCTTGCTTCTTGGGGATTAAATATATGTAATTTATGAAGTGTTATTTATATTTTGCTGCTTTCTATTCACATGCATAATCAAAACATAGGTACAATTCTAAATGGTTTTTTTTTTTTCTGCTGGTAGTCCTGGGTTTGGACACCTTTTTCTGTCTTTCTCTTTTTATTACTTAGACTGGAAGCGAAGGCTGGCTGCACATTTCCTCTGAAGTAAACTTTGTAGAAGAAATCTGTGTCTTTGTTACCTCCACCTGGGTTTCTGTACCTTTCTATTTGTGAGTTCCCTTTGAAACATGCCTGAAAGATCCAGTTCCCAAGAAAGTCACTACCCACTCCCTGAGCAGAGCTGCACAGCACGAGCACTGTGCACCAGAGACTCAGCACGGGCTTGTTGTTTACTGATCAACTTTAAAGCCCAGAGCACTGGCGGAAACAGTTATCTAAGGGACTTCTCTACCTCTGGGCCCACTCACTGCCTTCCTACCAGGTGGAGAGTAATACCAGTCTGGGAGCCAAGCTCAATATGTGAAAGTGAACATGGATAATACAGAAAATGTTTTTTCATTTTGAGTTGGAAAACTCAAGTTAAAACCATTTGAATCCATCCTTGTAATTCAGTGTCTGAACAAAATAATGCATTTTAAGTAGCACTGACTAAATGGCTTTGAGGAAATGAAAAAGCTATCCACCTATAATATACTGTGCTATCTATATGCTTTACCCCAGTCTAGGTAAACACTTCTGTTAAAAATAGGTATTTTCCAGTACTGTTCCCTCTGCCTTTGAATGTATCCTGATGTCAATCTGTTGGAGACAAAGAATGATGACTCTCAGGGTACAAGGGGTGATGCATTTTTACTTACCTAGCACTCGACTCCCTTGCATCTGTTCTCCTTTTAATCCCTGTAATTAAAATGCCTGCCTGCCTATTCAGTAAACTCTAAAATAATTCATATGTGGACACCACAGCAATCATAGTTACTGCTGCAGGAGGACAAGAGGAAGAACAATTGACTTAGGCCAGCACAGTTAAGTAACCTATGGAAGGGAAAACATAAGCTACTAGTGCAAAATAGAATATGAGAGCATTGATTCAGATGAAAGGAACATTTAAAGTAGTACAGCCTGTCTCCCATAAGAGCCAGAATGAAATGATTAGGGCAATAGATGAGAAATGATGCAAATATGGGGAAATAAGTTCTGTGGTATGTCCACCCAACTTCCACCTGACTGCACTTTGGAGACTTCTTGATCCAGATGCTCTGTCGAGTCTATCATGTTTTATAAATGAAAATTGAGTGATTTCTCAGATCTTCCAAGTCTGGCATTTCCAAACGCTTCTTTGACTCTGTTTGGACCTATTTCCCTCCAAACATCCTGTGGACACTGTGTTCCCCAGTTTTTTTAAATGTGTTATGTGGAAGAACTCCATTTAATTTACTTTAAGCTTCCTATCTGCAGTCAGAACCAAAGAGAAATGTCCAAACTAGTCTAAAATAATCCTGAACAACATCTCCATCCATTTCTATTTTATTAATTCCCCTCATCTACCTTCTTTCCTCTGTAATACCCTCTTTCTTTTTTTCCTAATTTCTGGAGGGTGTCACAAACTCTAACGACATCTAATTTACAAATGCATACCTATCACATACCAAAATTCAAATGATTGAAAGCACAGCAGTCCTTCAGAGGCAGAGTCTTCTGCAATGATGTCGCTTACTTGTAAGTTTAGTCTTAAACTTTGGCACCTCAGTTGCTTTCTGAGCTCTTGAATGACAGTGACCTGATTTTCAGAGGTTCTTAGCACCCACCAGGTCTCCAGGGGAGCCGCAGGCACTCCACAAGCACAAGAGAACACTTTTATGCAAAGCATCTCCCTGACTCTGGGCACTCAAGTATTAAATTGTTACTCTGGATTCAGCTTCACAGTGTAGTGACACAGGAAATTGTCAGCCCTGGAGTGAAATTAAGAGCCTTAGGACTGGCAGTACAACCCTTACTTCTGGTGATTTATGGTAAGTAGTACTCTTTATTTAAATATTACTAAATGTGAATCTTCCCATTTTTTTTTTTCAGGATCAGTGGCAAATGCTACAGAAGAGAATCATCCTACAGGTGTCACGTACTATAAATGTACATATTTGCTATATCAGGAGTCCTGCTGGACCATCTGATTTTCAGCTTTGTATCTGTTTCCACAGTAAAATACCAAAACTTCAACTTACATTTTCACCTGCACAATCATCTAATAGATACACTTTCCATCTACCCTCTAATTTTTTTTCTTTCTCTGTTCCTGTCTTGGAACTTGTTCAGACCTATTCTCTAGCCAAAAGTGGGTGGGTTTTTTTCTCTTCAGTGTACTCCTCTTTGCATTTCTCTTTGCTTTCTCGCCACCTTTCTATGTGTCAGCCTTGTTCCACTTCTTCTCCCCGGTGGCATTCAGAACTCCTGCTACTTTCATACACTCTCACCATTTTAAGCTGCTTTCCCACATGCTGCCTTTCACGGAACACCTTCCATCCACTGATTTCCAAAGCACAGATGCTTGTTCGCTTTCCATGATGGCAACAACAGCTCTAAAGGAAACATATCGTTTCCCCTCCTGCAATTCACGCACAAATGCCTGGCATGTGCTGCCTGGAGAAAGCCTTTCAACTTTGAATTTCCTTGCTTTTGTGGAATCTGTGAAAAAGTCTGATAAATTAAAGCTTTGACAGTTATTTCAAATAACTTTATTTGCAGCCAGCTGAGGCAAAATCTGCCAAGGGTGCCATCCCCGTGTTCTTTCAAAGGTTATTGGTGTTTCATGAGGGAGATCCAAGTCAAGCTGGTTCAAAGGGAGGCTCACATTTCATTTTTTTCCAAGAAGGGTAGCTTACGTGTTCTAATGGTGACAGGACTGTCTTACAAGACATAAGAGTGAGTTCTAGCTGAGGCCATGAGTCTCTTCCACTACATGTGTTTTGTCACTTTATCTCTCACCTGATGATTTCTCATCTGTGAAACAGCTGTAATATTAACTGGTAGTTGTAATATTAGTTAACAACATACAAGAAGACCCCAACTAATCATGAGTGGCAAGGTTTTGGTGTTGGCCTTGGACCTGGTTTTAGTGTTGGCAGCTTGGGCAAAGCCAGTGAACCTCAGTCTGCAGCTCCTCTCAGCAGGGCTCAAGAGACACCAGCTGTGACACACAGCATGCAGCAGGCAACTTCTCACATTGTCCCGAAGGCCAAAAGGAAGAAATAATACAGAGCCCTGGCTTTGCAAGACACTGCAGCCTGAACTTGCAGGAACCACCGTGCATCTGGGGACCTCCAGCGATACTCAGAATAAACACCAGCATGGCAGGGTTTGCCGTGTACGTGAGCAGGATTTCAGTGCATGCTAATGAAAATAAGCGTGGTGTTCCTGACCCTCTACATGCAGAAGCTGCCCAAAGCCGATGTCTCATGGCAAGCCTTTGCTGAGCCATCTAGGTGGATGGAAGTTGTATGTAACTGTCTCCCATCTACACCTTCTGGTGACCTGAAAACAAATGGTGAGAACATGTCAATTCTGCTTAAACCAGTAGCACTGTGTAAAGAAATCAATAACTACACTTGACTTCAAGAATCTTGGATGAAGAAGGATACAAGTGCTGATCATATTTTAAGGCAAAAGATCCTGCCTATGTAGAGAAGGATTCTCAGGACTGTCTTTGAGCAAAATCTACTTATGGTAAGAGACATAGATTATTATCATTAATGTTACATGCATGATTTAATTAGGAAAAGCCACACAGTTCATGAAAACAAAATATTTCCAGCTAATAGTATTACTAATTACCTAAAAAATCATAAATCAAAACAAATTTAATATGATGCAGGAGAAAAGGCTGACAAGAATCTCATGAATTTCAGCAAAGAAATGTGAAATCCTGCACACAGATCAGAACAATATTTGTGGCAACAATGCTGGGGAAGCAGCTAAAAAGCAGCTTTGCAGGGAAGGCCCTGGGGACCCTGGTATTCAACAATCTGAACATGAGCCAGCAGTGCAGCCTTGCAGCCAAGACTGCTGGGTGCACTAGGAAAAGCACTGCGGGCAGGTTAATGGATGTGGCGCTTCCTCTCTGCTCAGCTCTGGTGAGACACACCTGGACTGCTGTGTCAACATCTGAGCTCCACAATATAAAAGAGACATGGACACACTGGAACAAGGACAGTGGAAGGCCATGGAGATGATAAAGGGACTGAAGCATCTATGTTTGAGAGGCTGAGAGATTTGGGATTGTTTGGCAAGGAGAAGAGAAGGCCCAGGGATATGGGGCCTATACATATATGATCAATGTGTATAAATACCCGAATGGAGGGAGGCAAGTAGAAAAGACAGAACCAGGCTTTTTTCAGTGAGAGGACAAGAGGCACAAATCAAAGTACACCAAATTCCATGTAAACATAAGAAAAAGCTTTTTTTTTTTTTTTTTTTTTTTTACTATGAATGTGGTCAAACACTGGAAGAAGCAGCCCAGAGATGATATGGAGCCTTCATACTTACTCAAGACATGACTGGACACAGAACCAACCTGGTCTGCTTTGAACAGGGAGGTTGGACTGTATGATCTCCAGAGGTCTCTTCCAATCCCAGCAAAAATTCTTTGATTTGCTAAATATGTGCCCCATTCTAGTCCTGAATATATCTCTGTTACGCATGCCCAAGATACATTTGGATATTTGACAGACTTTTCACCATATCAATGTGAAGGCTTTGCCATTGTATATTAGGATGTATAAAATTTATGTAAATATAACTGAGAAGATCAAGAGATTGAATCACATGTCATGTAGGACTCTGGGGGACGCTGGCAGGAAAACAAGCATTGCAGTAGAAGAGTAATTGTCAAATAACGATATGTCAAAGCTCAACTTTTACCAACTCTAAATCATTTAGTGTATATCAGTGTAGTTCCCTTGACATGTTTCTTTGGGTCCTGGAAAGAAATTAATAGCCCACTGTATCTTGTATATGCAATGCAGGGGGTAATTTGGACAAAATGATGTAATGTTTTTGAAAACATGACAAGAAAATTAAAGATGAAGAAACTCCAGAATGACTTTATGAATGAAAAGAACCTGCAATTGCTTTCCATCCCTTGACAGATGTTACTTAAACTGACATACTATATCATGCAACAAAGCTTACAGGGGAAATACAGGATTATGAGAAAATGTATAAACCACTATCATTATTGTAAAAAATTCTTTTATTCGACACAGAGAGACAAAAAGAGTAGGGATACATTTTAGGAAGAACTTGATGTAGAGTATTGTACCAGTATTTTCAGGAATTAGCAAAATTAATCTATTAAAAAAAAAGAGTGAAGTTAAAAAGAAGGGAGAAATTTCTGCTGTATCCCAATCCCACACAATCTTTCCCCCTCTTCTCCTGCCTTTGTAGCATCTGGGAGACTTGCCTATTTTTTAAAGTAAAATCAAGAAGACTCTCTCCTGCCTTCTTCTGTACAGAGAAGTAAAATAATTGGAAGGGGAGGAAACAGTCATTGTCAAGAAATGGTAGGTGAAGAAATGAATATGCCTTGGCTATAAGCATTCTCAGTTCACCTTAGAGGGAGGTTTACAGCTTAGGACTGTTGCAGAGAGCACAAGCCTCCACCCCTCACTGGTTTCACTTCCGACTTTGACAGTTCCCTGCTTTTGATGTGTGTAAAAAAGAGAGGCACAGCACACAGGGAGTTAGGAGGATGCCTCAGTACCTCAGTCCTTCTCCAAAGCAGCCTTTGGAGATCAGAATTTTAGGTGTCAGCCCCAATGAAAGAAGAAACCCTCAAGAAAGTAGGGCTTAGTATATGCTCTTACCAACCTGTGTGACAGAGCAAGTAGAGCACCATTTTGGACCAGATGGAAGTTCACAAATCTCTTTTTAAAAGATTCATTTCATTCTGAGATACAGACCTTAGCTGTAATGAAGCTGCAAACCCATAGTTTGTCACAGCCAAGTTCAAGTCTGGTGTAATGTGTCTAAGTTTTTTGCGCATCCATAGGTCCTTTATTTTTTTCTACCTGATTTTTGGCATTGCATTCAATATGAAAGCATCACAGAAGGGTCACTGAATAACCAGAGTGGATAGACAGAGTGTAGCAGTAGACAGATGATAAAGATTTTTCCCCACAGTCAATACTGGTGTCCAGGACATATTTTTTACTAATTTGTTTTTTAATGCATTGCTACCTTATAAAAAGGTTTAATATTGATTTATTTTTAATAGCATGGGTGTTCTCTTGTGCTAAAGACTTCTTCTTGCTTACTTTTGTTGTAAGGAACATGAGAAAATAAACAAGAAACAAAAAGGCATTTTAACAGGACACTTGGAAGTATTTAACAAAGAATCATAGAAACAAGTTAACTTTTCTTTCTGTTTATCAAATTATGTGAGGATTCGGGCCAAAAGAGCAATTGTTATTAATAATTTAATAAATTAAATAAAGTTTCTCCTTTTTTGCCAGAAGCTTCAAAAAGCATTAACAGTGTTAAGGCACTCTTGCCATTAATTCATACAGATTTGACACTGATACCCTAAAGCAGCAAAAGAAAAAAAAAAAAAAAACAAAAAAACCCCAAGAAATATTCATCAATATTAAAATATCTCCAAACATTTCCAGACCTTTGGATTTGGAAAGCTGCCAGTACTCCCATTTCAACTGCCATACAGAGTCTGCTTTGCAAGAGCTACATCTTGACATTTTGCAGAACAACCTCTAATCGTCTAAGGAAGCTCTGGATTGAGATTAGTATCCACAGCAGAAAGGAATCTGCAGACACTACTGTGTGCGAGTAATGCTGTGGGCGTTCGTCCAAGCTCAGGAACGAGTGGAATGTACCCCTTCTCCAAGGTATGGGTGAAAAAACATCACTGAAGTGGAAGTGGGGTTTGGGTGGAACTGAAGCAAGAGAGAAGCTCATATATATGTTTTCCATGTGTATGAAAATGACTGTTTACTTATTAAAAAATATATTGGAAGCCAATATTTTAATTATTCACCGCATTTCTTTGCTTCTGATGGCATAAATAATCTATCATCTTAGAGTGCCAAACAAAAAGTTGGAGGAACATTTCCACTTCAAGTCAAACCAAAAAAAAACCAAAAAACAAACCAACGTAATGGAACTTTTCTGTGAACTCACATAATGAATTTCTTTGTTTAATTAAACACTTCAGCAAACCAAATACCTGAATTTAAATTGCTGTTTATTATGGCTTCCCCTCGGATACAGGTGAAAGACTGCATAGACATATGTTTTCCACGGTGACTGGCATTACCAAGCAACCTGATGGAGAGCTGACAACACCTGGCAAGCAGAGAATAATAAGGTAGATTATCGGCAATATTAAGAGAACCCAGCTATGAGCCTCACCTTTACTTTGGCCTGCGACGTCTGGGGCTGTTACTTGGGAAAAAAATAGAGACAACAGCATCCCTTTTTACCTTCAGCTTTCCTCCTGTGTGTGTGGGTGGGCGTGTGGGTTTATACGTGCATAATCGCACGCAGACTGGTGCTTAAACACGTTTCGGTGTCCGAGGCTCCATGATGCGTTTCCCTCCGTGCTGGGAAGGAGCGGGACAGGAGGGGGAGCTCTCGCCGCAGCCGCCGGGCGGAGATGCCGCTCCTCTGGCCGGGGGCGGCGGGACCGCGGCCCCTTCGCCCGCCCGCCGTCCCCGCCTCCCGCCGGGCAGCACCGCGGCTCCGGGGATGATCCCGCTTGTCCCGATTTTGCCTCTGAAAACCGGCACGTTGTTTCCAGAGTGCCCCCAGAGCACCGTTCGCTTGTTGCTCTTGCCTTCTAAAACCTTTCGCTTTGAAGCCGTCGTGCTGCTTACATATTTAGCAGCTGGAAAAATCAGGCCTGCTTGTTTATCTCATCCTCCCCAGCAGGAAAAAACAGAGAAGAAATAGCTCATTAATAATATTAAAGAGACTTATGCATTAATAAAGGCCAAAATAAAGAACTTGGACCAAAGTGTTTCTTTTGTGTTACCTAAAAAGCAACGCTGGTATGTGGATAGGTCCCCTTTAAAAACATTTAAACATCAATAAATAGGACTATGAACAATAGAATATAAATGAAACCTGGGGTGATTTATTTTAGGCAGCTCATTTGTACATGTAATTTTATGAACGATACTTATTTTTCAGAAGTCCAAATTACTGTGCTTGCAAAAATCCCAAGTGCAAATTCAGAGCTGGAAACAAATCTGTGATAGAACAAAAATAAGGAGCTTGGTAAAATGTGGAGCCTTGGGTATAGAGCATGTGTTTGAGCAATGGAAGGAAAAGCTCAGGTTCTTGCCACGACTTAGAGACCACCCAAAGGCAGAATCCCATAGTTTCGTCCCGGTTTTAAAAGTGACCAAAAAACCAACCAGCTTCAAACCCTTGAACCATCATGACAGCAAGAGACTTTCTCTACTGCACTGTAGTTAGAGCACACTCTAATAGATTGATTTTAAATCACCTTGGAAATTTCACAAGGAATTTGGTCTCATTAAACTCAGAGCTAAAATCTTCACTGATTCCCGCATGGTCAGGGTTTCATCTTTGGCTGCAAACTGCTCACAGATACCGCATACCCCGGTATCTCTGTTTCCGAAAATAAATCTGAGCAGTTCTATTGATCCAATATGTCACCTTTATTCACCTGTTTAAGATGTTTGCAGTATCCATATTGAGAACTACAGAACCAGAATTCTTTACCAAAAATACAGGTTTTTATACAAAAAATATGTGGTGCTGCCAGAGTTCAGTAAATGTGTTTAATGTTAGAGTGCCTGTAATGTAAATAGCAGATTTATTTTCTCATAACTTTTTGGAGATGTTCAGATCAATGCCATTGTATGGCTGACAAATGTGTGGCTTCCATATATTCTGATATTCTGTCTCCCCTTATGAATTCACGAGTTACCACTAAAACCTGAAAGTGTTCCTTTTTGTTAGTCATTCCCTCACGCTTAGTAACAAGTGGAATAATTAGATGGTTTCCAAAACTTATTTCGGTACCTCTGAAGTGTGTCAGATAACATCTGAGCACTCTAAATGCATGAACTTTGCTGTTGACAGTTGATGGTCCTCCATATGCTGCCACTAGAAGAACAACTTCCCAAGAATATGCAGTGTAATAATATGCAATATATAAAGGTAATAACAGCTCTAGAAGAGTAGGAATCATGACAGTTGCAGAAATAACCTGCTGTCAGATGGAGATATTATTATTAGGGCACAGAGAGGTAGAACTTTTGTATCCGTCCCAGTCCTACATTAAATACTGAGAAAAAGAGGGTATGTTTTAAGACTGTGGCTTTCATGTGGTGGTTGACAAGGTACTAGGGGACTGGAAGTTCTTTTTTAAGAGCTTACCAGAAGTAGCTGAGAAAACGAGCCTACTGTCAGGAGAAATAAGTTCACATCTCCATTCAAAAGTATTCAGAAAAATACTGTGAAAAAACCCCAGCTGAATGCTTTTGGTGATCAAGAAGTGAGAATCAGCATTCAGAACTGGTAGCAAAAGGGGTGGGAAGTGCTTCAATTTGCAGCCAAACCTTCAGATGCTAGTCAGAGAAACCGGAATGACAGACTTGATCCTGAAGAAAATTCATTCTGGTCTACTCACTGTAACCTGCTGTAGTCACATCACCTAGGCTTGCAAATACCTTCTGCAAAGTATCTTCCAACATTAAAGGAAGTTCTGTTTATGCTGGGAGTTTGAGATTAATCTTTTTGTCAGATTGTCAACTCAAACCTGTTAAATTTATGCAGTGCTTAATGAAACAGTGTCAGGGCTTCATTACAATACACATAATAAGTGTTGAGAAGTAGTCCTCTGATATTTCACTGAACAAGAACCATTTGAGGCAATCCTCTGTTTAGCAAGAAATGTTAAGGTTTTCCTTAAAACTCTTCCATCCTCTCTACAGAGAAACTAGCCATATGTCTAATACAAGAACTAGTTTTGTCTTTTTAATTAGAATGACTTAATGTATCAGCAAGGTGGTGGCTGCTCAAAGCAGAATAGTTGTCTGAGGTTGGCTGGCTTTTTCCAGCCAAAGGTTTCAAAGAGCCGTGTGAGGTTGTGTTTAAAAGAAACTTGCCCTTGTGCTGTCTTATTGTGTGAAAGAATACACTGAGATTCTGGGAATATCTCCTGTACTTAATGAGAGCTCAACTGTACTGATTTGTTTGTAATAGAATATGGTAAGGAAAACATAGAGGTGAGGTTGCTGCTGGTGGTAGTGGTGAGGCACAGGAGGAGGGAAACCTCCCTACTAGGCACCGTCCTTTAAAGGTTACCTGTAGTCAAAAGTTAGTTTCCACGAGTTTGAGAAATCACTGTATTTTAAAATACTACAAGCAAGAAAAAAAAATAAACCTTGCTTTCTTCTCATGCTTGCTGCTTGGTGGGTTTGAGCCCAGACCTTGTGTTCCTGGGGTGCAGGGAACGGACCGAGCCCACAGCACAAGCCCTGCTGCGGCTGAGCTCCTGCAACTTTTTGCTGTCAGCAGAGCCTTCTCGAGGGTCTCTGCGAGGTCCTGCTGCTCTGCGAAAAACAAACGATCAGGGCTGGGTTTTTTCCAACATCTGCCTGATTCTTTTAGGCAGCGAGGGGAGTGGCAGCACCTTCGCCTGGCAGCGGCCGTGACCTTACCACTGCGGATGTGCTCTAGGATTTTACAGGCTCAGTCTGGTTGCTATCTCGTCTTTTGATGCTCGAACAGCTGAGAGTGTGCAAAATCCCCGTTTCTTCTTATTCTTAAAGTCACAGGGGAAAATGTGCCCCGTGTCTCTAGAAATCGCTCTGAGAGGCAGGCAGGCAAGGCTCATTTTAGTAACGAAACGAACAAAGTTGTGCTCAACTTTTCATGCAAAAAGTGCCAGTGATTTAAAGCTTCTGAAACAGAGAATGTAAATTGAACATTGTTGCTCGTAAACCGAACTTGTCTTTGACAGGCTAAACAGAGATTTTTATGGGGAGCCTACTCATGCCCACACGGAACGCATTTTATCTTTTGACTGTGGGTTTGGGTGTTTTTATAAAAAAAGTATCATTTTGAGGTGTACCGCAGTCGTAATGAGAAACTCCGTACGATTACAATTTTGAGTATCCGAACAATGGACACCCCCGTGCCGTAATGTGTTGTATCGGGTAATCAGGGACTGCCAGGGAAAGCGGGAAAGCAGAGCCTAGGAATAATCAATATATCGCCCACAGTGTGTGCTGTAATCCGGCATCTCCTCGCTGAAGCGCGTCCCACCAAACCATTCATCCGCACCTCCCCGCCGCAGATAAAGGGAAAACCAGGAGTGATCAGGGGAAGAGCCTCTGCTGAAAGCGGCGGGGACGGGACGGGACCGGACGGGACGGGACCGGACGGGACGAGTCGGCTGCGTAGGGGGCACAGGCCGGGCGGACCCCTCGGATGTTCGTGGGGAACACCGGGCCCCCCTCCCCATCCCGGGCTGGGGGCGGGGGCGGGTGCGCACCGCCCCTCCTCTCCGTCGCGCTCCGCTCCGCCCGGTGCTCGGCGCCTCCCCCCTCCCCGGCTCCCATGGCGGGCAGCGGCGGCCGATTCGGTGCCGGCAAGCCCCGCCCGCCGGCGGTCCGGGGCCGGCCTCCCCCTTCCCTCCGCCGCCCCCTCCGCGGCAGCCCGCCAGCAGCGCCACAGCAGGCGCGGGGCCGGCTCGCTCCGCGCTGCCTCCCGCCCGCCCGCCCCGCCGCTCCCATGCGGGCCGGCGGCGAGGCAGAAGATGGCTGACTCGCCGGGGCACCCGCGCCCCTGCCCGCCCGCGCCCCCCGCCCGCCCGCCGCCGCCGCCGCCGCCGCCGCGCTCCCCCCGGGCCCTCCGTGGCGCCGCCTGCCACCACTGAGAGCCGCCGCCGCCGCCGCCCCCCCGCGCCCCTCCCGGCCCCCCCAGAGCACCAGCAGCCATTTCATCTCCACCACCACCACCACCAAGTAGGCGCAAAAAATGGCAGAAATGGAGAAAGAAGGGAGACCTCCCGAAAATAAAAGGAGTAGGAAGCCGGCTCACCCGGTGAAGCGGGAGATCAACGAGGAGATGAAGGTAGGTGCCTGTGATAGGGACGGGACCGGGGTCCCCCCCCCGCACCCCCCGCCTCCGAGCATGGAGATGAAATAAGAAAGGATCTCTTGTCATTTTTTTTTTTTTTTGTAGGATGCACTGAATGTGTCTCAACTCCGCCTCCTGGGCTGCAAACAGAGACGAATTCACAGGCTGCAAATCCTGTTCATTGACCAGCTTTATTTATTTTTTAAAAATAACTCTCTCGTTGGGCTTTTAAGCTCCTCGGGTGCCAATGATGCGCCTTTCTTTTTTTTTTCTTCCCTTTCTGTAGCCACCCCATCAGGTAGCTGCGAAGCCCTTAAAGTTAGGAAAGAAAGGGGTCTCTTTTGAACACTGTATTTCTGTCCTTTTTCAGTAGCCAGCTGCAACTGTGTAATTAAATTGTCAAAGTGAAACGTTGCGGTCTGAGCCGTGCATCAGTGTGGCGCTTCAGCGCGGAGACCCCTTTTCTCTGCTTGCCCCTTTCGCCTCCTCCTCTGCTGCACCGCTTCGCTCCGCGGCTCGCGGCAGCGCAGAGGTGTCGCTGGAAGGTGGCTTGTCCGGGGGCTGCTTTTGATGGAAGTGTATTTACGCGCGGAGGGCTGTCCTGCTTGATAGGAACCGGTGCCACTCCAGCTGTGCTCTGGCGGCCGCTCCAGATGTTGGGATGGTTGCGATGGCACAAACCCGCTATTTTGGAACTTCTTTTATCATTAGGTCGCTGTTCCAGGCTGGACCGGTCCTATTTTTTGCGCCTGTGTTCCATGTCTGTTCCCTGTCTGTTTGTTTGATGTCTCTAATTCCCCAAAGTTGGTAACAATGTATTGCTAGACTTCAGCTGAACTTGTTGTTAAATGCGCAGATAAAGTGACTAAAACAGCATAGTCTGGCTACGAGATAAAGCTGCCGAGATTTAATTTGAATATGTCATTTATTAAAAGGCTGATTATAAGTGGAAGACTGCCTGGAAAATGTCACTCGTTCACATAGTATGTATACTATATAGGCGAATGTATAAATATGCATGATGCCTAGTGAAAATATCTTTGCTTTCCGGAACATTGGTCTCCCCATATAAAATTAAACGGGAATGCGCCATCCCCTCCCCTCTCCCCTCTTTTGCACACCACTAATTTCGGTTAGGTGCCCTTTCCTGCCCAAGGCAGGCGTTCTTGTTCTTGCTGCCTGTGTAATGAGCGTGTTCATGGTTCTGTGTGCACTTCAAATGTAAATGTGGACAAGAGTAGTATTAGGGGCACAAACAAAATAATGTGTTGGTGCATCTCTTTGGAAACAAACTGTAGTAGCTTCAAGTCCAGAGGAGCTCCCGCTTTCTTTGTGAGATATGTGACACATCCTATTTTCGGAGAGGGCTCTGTGCAGCCACCGGAGAGTCATTGCTCATTGTAATCCCACATAGTTTTGAGGACTGCAGAGGTCTGTAGTACAGGGCATTAGCCCCTCAGAGCATCGCCTAATGCGATCTATATGGATTGCAGCTTTTAAGTTTCATAGGTTCTAGAATTACAAATTAGCTAATTTTAATCAAAACATGTGAAATGTTATCCTGGCTGGATATAAAGGCTGACTGTGCTGGATCCTCTGGGTTTGTTTTGTTTACTTTGGCTGCAGGCACACTCAGCGGTTTGGGAGATAGTTGTTCTTCTACAGTATAACAGATGTTTGTCTGAAAGGGTGAGGAAGAAACAAAAACAACATTGTGTGAAGGAGAAAAATTACACAATTTTAAATTAATGCTTTGGTATTAAGCACTAGCATTAACCTTCATGCAGAGAGTTTCTCTTTCTTAATCATGGCTAACTGCTTAAGGTTAGGAACCTCAAGATTCCAGCTGACTTAAAAACTAAAGGTGTGTAGAAAGGACATTTTGAACCTATGTAATTTCTGGTTCAGAGTGAGACAGCTGATGGCAGAACCTTCCATAGCCCACCTTTCAGCATAAACTATGCTATATGTGCTGTGCATTTTTAGTAGGGCTGTTGGCTGCTATCATCTAAGAAGGGGAAAAAGAGGGAGGAGGAAAAAGAAGTAGTTTGAATTTTTGACTGGTTGAGAAAGTTAAAATCCTGTGGTGATCATTTACCCTTTTTCTTTATTGATGAACTAAGACATCTAGTTGTTCTTAATAAACCTGGAGAATACAATAATGTAACAAATTGGTTACAGTGTGCAAAATGTTTGCAGTGAAATGACAGAGGGAGCACAATGTGCCCTTGTGTAGGTTTGTATCTGTAATGTTCAAACAGGCTGGCTGTTTCCCTTCATCTGAACTGCTTTCATCTGGACCAGTGTAAAATAAGCTCTGGTAAGTAATCACAGCAGAGCAGAAAGAAAGGAATGTATACAGCAATAGACAGCCTAAGCTGTAAAAACTGTAACCTGAGTATCAGCAGCAGATCAGATATCAAGGCTTTAAGGTAGGGGAAATGAAAGAGATGAAGGGGAGGAAAAGACGAGAGAGGGAATGGAAAAGTCAGCTTGGAAAGTAAAGGAGAAGTAGGAGGGCCCCCTCAGGGAAATTTGGCTCAGGGGTTAGGGAATTTTATCATGGTGTACAGTGACCTACTCAGGTTTCAGCCCACATTGGATCGAATTGCATCCCTTTGCTAGCAGAAAGAAAAATGACTGGTGTATATGTGATTTCTTTTTTCCCCCCCACTTTGGATAATAAAAAGGCCATTGGTACAAGTGTCTATTTTAAGTACAGTAAATTCAATGCACTATGAATGAGCAATAATATTACCTCATCACAGAGACTTCCTTTGAGATTTGCTGTTTGATACAGTCAGATATTTACTCAAGAAGGATCACAACACCTAACTGCTTGTTTAGTGTTTTCCAACAGTAGTGTCACAGCTTGGTTTTAACACGACTGGATGGATATTCAGGTTGCTCGCTCTTTCCTTATGCCAGATATTGAGTTACGTTTTTGTTATCGCTAACCTAATGTACACGATGGTTATAACAAATTTTAATTTGATACAATGTTGTGTGCAAAAAGTACATGACTCTGCAGAGTTTTCTGATATTACGTTTCAATGAAAAATATATTCACGAGGAACTGTTTTTGTTACACTGTGACCTTTATGGCCACTCTTTCATATTTTCTAGTTGTTTTTTCTTTTGTCCTCCTTCGGATGAGATTTTCCAGTTTTTCTTCCAGAGGTAGCATTCACCTCGTGCCTTGGAGTAAAAGCAGATGGTTATTCTGAAATTCAGTTTGGTGCCATTTTCACTTGCTGGTGAACAACCAAACACCTCATAAATCCAAACTTTTTGTCATCAGGGAACCTACTACTGTTTTAAAACCAAAATGTCTGTAAAAGTTTGATGAAAGCAGTTGTCTAGGCACAGTGGTGGATCCCCCATCCATCCCTCCTTGCCTTATTTCCATTTGCCATCCTGCTGCCAGGAAGCAGTGCTGCTCAGGAGGAATAGCTAGGTGCTCTGCAGTGCTGTGAGGTGAGGTTACATCCAGTACTGAATTGCACTGGAAGTTCTCCTGCACAGATGAGGCAATGTATCCATGTGTCTCTAGCAGTTGAAAGGTAAGCAGTTAATTTGTGTTGTAATTTCACAGGGCTGCTCCGTGTGCCCAAGGAGTTTGCTGTCCATAAATATTCCCAATAACTAATTTGTATCTAAAATTGGGCTTTGTTCCTGGTGCCTAGAGCTTAGGGCAGCCCCATCTGTTATCATTGAATAGTAAACTCATCAGAATATCTTTCAGTTTAGTGTTTAAATAGTCCCTGTTTGGCATTTGAAAGTACTACTGTCAGAAGGAGGAAAGCGGTGAAGCAGGCGTAGCAGCCCAGTGCCTGGAGCGAGCCAGTTTGCTCAGAGTGCTCGGAAGATTCCAAGGAAACTCCTCCCTTCTCTCCTGAAAAGCAAATAATATCTTTGGGAAAGTGGGAAAGCAGACAGACTTTATCAATTGCATTATTTCAGGAGACCAAATTTTTTCTGTGGACTATGCATGGAAGTTTTGTGGGATGGCTGCAGAGGGGTTGCCTGCCTGTACAGGGAGCCTCACCTGGCAGGGCACTGCAGAAATAATGCTTCCCCAAACAAAGTGGGTTATACAGAGCCAAACATACATGGGAGGACAAAGGAAAGTAAAGCATAGTGGAATTTCTGATAGTGTAAAGGTCTAATCACAGAATTCAGTATGGCGACAGTATAAACAAGCAAAGAATGTGAGGGCTGGGGAAAAAAGATCCAAGTTTGTATAGTGCCTCTAGAAACATTTTTATTTCCTTGATGCAGTGAAAGTGAAAAGTGAGTTTGTGGGGCTCTGCACTGAGTGGGTTATGCCGGCAAGGAAATGGAGTGGAGCCACTATGCTTCCTCCCAGATCTGAAATAAACATTCAGCAGTAAAACCTAGAAGAAAATGAGTCTGACAGACTCATGCTCCCCTGTGTTTCCTGCCTCCATGTTTGCCAGGCCTCATTCGGTGAAGCCAGGTCTTGCCCCCTGTGAATAAGGTTCATAGAGAAGGAAAGTCAAGAGATCTAAGATGGAAAGACACACGTGGCATAGTTTAAGAATGTATTAATTAGCAAAGATTTGGAGAAATTATGCATTGTAATGTAAAAAAATCAAACTGTACGTGTACTGTTACGATGAAATGAATCCTAAAGTGGGAATAAATGTGATTATATTTTTACTGCCTAGCATATGTGTCAGACTCAGAAAGGAGGGAAACTACAGTCTAGCAAGTCAACACACTCTTCTTCATCTTTCAGGAGAATAGGGAGCAAATTCAAGTAGAAATACCAATGAGCATAACAGTTAGTTATCCTGGCTCTTCCAGGAGGGAAGTACTACAAGAATAGAGAAATCATACAGTTAAAACTCACAAATTACACATTGCCCCACAGTGATGATAAGTGCTTTGGGACTTAGCAGTGGGCAAAAGCTGAATTGCCATCTATTGGGAAGGAAGGGCTTTGGCTGTGGTGTGTGACTGGGGCCACTGGAGCGTTTTCGGGCTGATTTCTTTGGCAGGCATGAGCTGGTTGTGCCGCAGCCGTAGTGAGTGCTCAGGCAGTCAGCAGCTGTAATGGTGCTCTGTCAGCTAGGGAAGAGCAGGAGGTTTGGCTCCTGTGGGATGTTAACCAACTGCCTGGGTGCACTGGCAGCTGCAGAGGGGACTGGTGTTTCCATTGTGGTCTCAAAAGCTTGTCTGCTTGGTGCACGGCGTGGCAGAATGAGCGTGGAAGGACGTGGAACAGGATTTCTGTGGTTTTCTTCTCAGCTCTGGTGCTGACCCACGCTGTGGGTGGCACCAGGGCTCGGTCTCTGTTTTCGCGCAGGGGACTGAGCATTGCCTCTGGCTGAAGTTAGGCTCCATGCTGTACATTTGCAATGAAATCTGTGGGTCCCTGCAGGGGGGCTTCTGTTGGGCTAAGGGTCCCAGCTTAGCAGTGTAATTACTGACCTGAGATTTTATTGATTATGAGTAAGGTTTTCTCTCTACACTAGTCTTTCACATCATCCCAGCCCTTTGGCACATCTGTGGGGTTAGGGTGGCAGCCTCATCCTGCAGACACTCCACATCCTTTTGGGGAATGAGTCTGAAAGTAGGCATGGACTACCTTAATGCCTCTGATGTCCTGTTCCTGCTGAAGCTTTGAATTGCAGCTCCTTGCACATCCTCCATCTGGTCATCGACACCTGCCTTCACATCTCCTCCGTGGTCTTTGGCAGGTCTATTATCTTGCAATTCCTCTGGCTTCTGTCTAGCTTGCTTGATCACTGCTGCTTCTGCTTTCCTGCTCCAATGTTGAGTCCACATTCCTGCTTTTCTCCAGCTTCAGTGTTACAATCATCACTCTTCCTTTCACTAAGCCTTTGACACTTGTATATCTTTCAGTGATGTTCCGTTCTGCATGTACAGGTTGTGTATTAACATGCTTTCTTCCTTTTCTTAGCTTCACCAAGGACTGGTCATTGTCTCTCTTATTTTTTTCTTTTTCGTCTTCCCCCCCTTCCCTGTCTTCACACAGAGAAAGAAATATCTCATCATTTGTGTTTTGACTATTGCCACCACACTGGTCTTTACAAATCCCATCTTGTTACCATGTGTTTTGTGTCTATCATTGAAATGGAAGAAGGGGAAATACATGAAAACAATGAATTAATAGTGGTCAGCTTCAGGGCAGTGGCTTCAACATGATCTCAACCATCAGGGTGTTAGACATCTCTGCAAATGGATGTTGTAGTCAGGAGTCTGAGGGAAGGTGATGTTCTTTGGATACCCATCTATGCAATAGAGTCAGTGTGGAAAAAAACATTTCTCAGGTTTGACACTCAGCTTGCTAAGGATGGGATCATGCTTTCCATTTGCTGTGAATGAAGTGTGGTGTAATGGAGCTCTGGCTGTTAGTCACTGAGAGAATGGTATTAAGGGTGACTTGCATCATTGTAGTAGGTAAGATAAATTATGGAAGAGAATGGCTTAACTGTTTTCTTCTTTTATAATTTTTTTTTAAATCCAAGCCACCCTTTTTTTGGGGAATTGGTGTCAAAAGGTGCTTACTTTTGTTATTGCTGGCATGCAACCTTGTTGTACTCTCATTGAAGTTAGTAGAAAAGACCCCATTGATTTACTATTTTATAAAATAGTCAGATCTCTGTGATGAGTGATTTTGAAATCTAATGTATTTTTTGTCAGTATGAATGTTCATTTTGGTGCATCACTTATCATGGATAGTTTAAAGGAGACATGACTTAAATTTTGTGCCATTACAAACCCAACCATCATTTTGACTGTGTTTTGAATGGACAGATGCATGTATGAATTTTCAGGGAAAAACAAACATATGTACAACCTTGCTTATGTATTCCTTGACAAGTAATTAGAAATTATTCGTTATCTGAGTTGATCAGCAGTGCAAATAGAACACAAAGCATCCACAGGAGGCAAATTTAGAGCTACTCAATTAATTTGGTTGCATGGGGTTTAAATCGGTAAGATTTTGTCTGTTGGTCTCTACCTTGCTAGGGTAGTCTCTAGGGCTGTGTCTCCATAGTTGAAATTTAGCAAAGCAAGGGAAGCTGGCAGACCTTGCCTTTGGGCCTCCACAGGCCCTTTCAGGTAATTTTGAGTGTGTTGCAGTGGTGAGATCTGACTCCCCAGGTCCAGGTCATTTTGTTATTGGTTTCCCATGGGTTACAAACAGGGTTGGTGCCTTGGGCCTCTTGAATCCTGGGAGAGAAGTTTTCTAAAAAGCTAAAAAAAAAAACCAAAACAAACCGAAACACCAATGAAAAACAGCTTTTAGAATTTTTTTTCCATTTTGCTAATATTTAAAACACAGCACTACATCATTCAGATCATCTAGGTAGTTGTTAGCCACATTTGCACTGCATTGTACTCATTGAAAAGTGTTGTAGTGGCCTAATTCACATATCATACTTATAATGCTGAGTCTAGAAGCAGAGGTGGGATGATGGAATAATTTTAGCAATCTGGGGCTGCACAGGATAGCCACAGAATTGTGACTTCCATCACATGGTAAGGTGAAAATGCAGAGGGGGAAAAAAGAAAAGGAAATGGAAGCTTTAGGGGTCTGCTCTGGGGTTTTGTTTTGGGTTTTCTTTTCCTGAAGTGTGTTTGTAGCATAATTGCACAGATGATACTCTTGGAAGAGTACAAATTGCTTGTGTTTATTGCTTATAGCTGCTTTACAGCGCTCCTTGAGTGACAGGAACACCTATGTAATCTGGTGTGATGAATGAGCCAGGAGCAGTGCAGTGCTCCGAGGTTCTGGGACACAGCGCCTGCTGTAGCTTTGAATTCAAAAGCAATTATCATCTGATTAAATTTATTTATTTGTTTAAATGACTGGAGAATTGCTGTGTTCTATCATTAGACTTTCTCCCACTCAAAAATTAAGCTAGAGCAGTTACTAGACAAAATCTGGCAACCTGCAAATTTGACATTCACCATTTGTTTTGACTTGGTGTTGTATTCTCCTTATTCCTTTGCCAGAGTCCTGGGAGGCAGTGCTTATCAGAAGCATTCATTTAGATGTCAAGATCTTGGAGGAATATGAAGTTTGGAATTTGTTCTAGAAGAGTGTTAATAAAAAAAATTGCAAAAACCAAATAGAAGGGCTCTGTGTGTGGCTTTTTTGTTTCAACTTATAGTTGTCATCCTACTTTAAACTGATCTTTGCCATTGCAATAATTCGTTAGCTGGTTTCCTTTGGTAGTTTCCTAAATCCATAATCTGTGGAGCTCTGTGGCACTATTTGGTTTCAGAAAGCTTTGTTGCCTGGCTGCAGATTTCTTAACTTACTCCATTAAATCTCCTGGCCCAGTAATGAGCATTTTCTACAGAAATATTTTTGCCTCATGACCTAGAGGACATATTTTTAATAGAAATTGAGGGTTATGACAGTCATGTTCCATACTTTACATTTCCATACAAACATAAAATGTAACCACTCAGCCGCTTGGAAATTGGTTTGAAAATAAATACGGCAAAATTGAGAAAGGCTTTCTTAAACAAATATAAGAAACATTTGTATGAAAAATGATGGTAGAATGCTTTCACAGTGAAGAATCTTTAAGTGCTTCGACTATGCAAGGGCTTATAACTGAGAAAAAAAACGTCTGCTGTGATTTTATTTGATTTGGTTCATGGACACCTCAAGGAACTGTAATTGTGTCAGTGACCTGCTCCAGCTGAAAAGACTGTAACGCAGTAAGATTGATTAACTGCTGGCTGGAAAAAAAAGTCCTGGTTTTCTGTTATTCTCTTGCTGCAGTCTTAAATATTTTATGGCAACACAGACAAGTTTGTGTGGGGAATGTATGTTAAAATATCTCTGACATTGAATGTCAGAGCAAAAGTCATAAATAACTCTCCTTTTCATTTTCTCTAAATTACAGACATATGAGTCTCTGTCATAATTACATGTGCCAGTCTGAGATTTAAATGTGTTTCACTTTATGCACTTGAGTTATGAAATGAACATTAGTCTTTGAGGAGGTGGGCCAAACCTGACACTTCCTCATGTAGCACAGATATGGTTCGATTTATGCAGTCCTCCCTTCCTTCCAAATGGTTATTGATTACATAAATAAGTAGGTAATTTTTCTCTTTCAGAACTTTGCTGAAAACACTATGAATGAGCTCCTTGGCTGGTATGGTTATGATAAGGTAGAACTGAAAGATGGAGAAGATATTGAATTCAGGAACTACTCAGCAGATGGGGAAAGCCGCCAGCACATTTCCGTTCTCAAAGGTAACGCGACTTCATGTTTCTGTGTTCATGTAAAGAAGGATTAATAGCTCAACCTGTCTGATTGGTGTTGATTGCAAAGCATGTTCTGCTGCTTGTGTCTTGGTTGCTTTACATAAAAATACCTGAGAGTACCTTGTGGTACAGGGAAGCCCATAGGCTATGAGGAAAGTCACTTAACAAATTAGCTGTTGGTCTATTGATATATTGTTATCTATTGATATATATCTTCACAAATAATGCCTTTCATGTGTCAGTTGAAAGCCATGTGCCTGTGGTATCAATAAACTACTCACAACTGGAGAAAGGAAGGAGTACTTATCAGGGTAGCCTAAAGGAACCCTTTTGCTTCCCATACTAAGGCTGGTTGGTCTACAACTTTTAAAAATATTATTAAAATTTTAAACTGGAATAGTCACACATGTAGGAACAAGTGTGAATGCTCACAGAAGGCTTCTCATCCATGTTTGTACTATACTGTCTTCTGCACTGTGGTAGAAATTTTCCATAGATGAAATTTATTTGAGACATTGCTGAGTCTTTGTGATTCAAAATGTAAAGGGTGAGAGCCTTTTGGTTTGTTCAGTCATTCAGGTTTTGCCTTCTGACTCCTCAGTCTAAGGGAGTGGATAGGGGCTTGTCATCAGAGCAAGTAGAAAAATAAAAAATTGCTGCATCTTTACTTATCCAACAGGAGTTCCTCAAAGGTGAGGTAAAGAGAGGAGATCCCAACAGCTTATATCCACTTGGAGTGCTACTTTTCACTGTGTTTGTGGTCAGCAATGTTTGGGTTTTCTTTTTGATAGCTAGCAACAGCACTGTTTTCAGTGAGTGTTGCAATGAGTACTGACACCAGAGAGACCAGTGCTGAGGGACAGATGGCTAGAAAATGGGGAAGAAATTAGAGGTAAGGTGAAGCAACCTAATTGTGTTAAAATTGAATGTTTGCAGCTTGTTAGTACTATAACAACACTGGTGATCAATATTTATTTTTCATTGAAAACGTAATGTCATTAAGCTACCTTTGAAGAAACATGTGCCTGTGTAGTAATGCACTTAATTTATTTCTGTTTTAATAAATACATCTTTTACTGAATGATTACTGACTCCAGCCTGTACTTGATGAAATTTGTGACATACTTTTTTAATAGGCACATGATGCAAATCATATGTTTTATATACCATAGATATCGGATGCCTGTGATAGGTAGAAATTTTTGCTGTATGCAGTTTTTGGGAGGGGGAAAAAGCACATTTCTTGTTCTGAGAGATGGGAGAAGAGGGAGTCCCATGGCTGAGATATATCAGAGAAATTCCTACAAATAAGAATCCTGAGGGGATTCGGGATTAAAGAATCAGAATAATAACTGTCATCATTTTATGCACACTTTACTGTGACTTCAATATTTTGTTCCTTTCTTTAAATTCCTTTCATTATTACTACTCATATTATTTATAGAGAATAGGAATTCTTTTATTCTTCAGTTTATGGTCCTTGTACTAGAGAAGTCACAGCACACTGAGTGTGATCATGCAAACAGTAGAAATGAAGTACAAGAATAGGATGCCATTGACTAAATCAGGCATACTAAGGCTAAGCATGACAAAATAATCCCACCTTTTACCTTCTGCAAAAAGAAAGTGTGAGTTTGATTTTGAAAAAAGAATGGAGCACTTCTGAAGATTACTGGAAAGTATCAATTTCTTTAAAAGGGGAAATACTTGGGATTTTTGTGCAGTATTCTTGTATTAGGGATAGTAATTTAATGAAGAGATTGGTGAAAGTATGTGGGGCCATTTAAGAAATTTGTGTCATACTGTACAATGTGTTCTTTGTGTTTTACAGAAAATTCTTTGCCAAAACCAAAATTACCTGAGGACAGTGTTATTTCACCGTACAATATAAACCCAAGCTACCCAGGGCTTGCCACAGGAAATGGACTATCAGACTCACCAGCAGGGTCGAAGGATCATGGGAATGTACCTATTATTGTCCCATTAATTCCACCACCTTTCATAAAGCCACCAGCAGGTAAATCCTAATGAACGTGTAAAAATGGTTACTGTTACTGACAGCGTCCTGAGATCACTGGATCACAATGTCTTAGCAAGAAGGCTGATTTCAAAATGATTAAAACCCAGTCACAGATTACTTTAAAAATGAGCGGGAGAGTGGCTTTAATCAGTTTCCTATTCTTGAAAAACTCCTGCAAATGCAATGACAACAAACTTGCATTGCTTGTGACACTCCTTATGCTGGATTATGCTCTCAGCACTTCAACAGCATTTGCTTTTAGAAAAAATAATAAAGATTTTGTTCTGGTGAATAAAGCCTTTAACTAAATTAATGAAAGATTATTAACTTAAAAATAGGCTGCATGAAGGAAACAGTGAAAGAGACAAAGCCATCAAATCAGTATCATGTCTTTATATCAGGTTAACAAGCTCATACTGGGAAAACTGTCTCTTGATTCCCATTGAAATCCCTGACCGCTGTCTCTCAAGGGTTTAATATGATTTTGACTCTACCCAGGAGACTGCACTGAGACGTTTTACATTTTCATTAGATTTTTATCAGGAGAGGTTTTCTAACATGCCATTCCTCAGAGTTTGCATGAAAAATGATTTATTCTCCTCCACATGCTGCTTATGGTAATCTGTGGAAGGAGCTCTTACGGCTACACCAGGGTGATTAATTGTTCTGTTATTGTTTACTGCTCCACACAGTGTGAAAATTGGTGCATCCAGATGGGAGCAGGCTGAGTCCTGCTTCCGTGGACATCCCTGGGTGTTGTTGTGGTTGCTCTTGAGTGACCAAGGCACTGAGGAGTACAGGGTGACAACTTGGCAACTCCTAGCCAAGAACATCAGTTCTCCACACCTGGGGCTAAAGACATGCCAGCGGGTGCCAGGGTGCTTCTGCAGATGCAGAACTGCTTGTAGGATCAGGTCCCAGGTCACCTCTGCCCTCCGTAACATTGTCTAAAGGTAGCTGTAAAATACTGATTGATCCCAGAAAGTGTTTGCCTGTTGTTGGTTGTGTAATAGACTACAGTTGCCCCTCCTAAATTATTGTTATGTCGTTGAGTTTTATCTCTAAAGAAGTATATAATATGCTATGAATAATTTTCAAATGTTACTCAATATGTGCTCCTTGCCAAAGACATTCAATCTATTTTATACGATAGTTGCTAATTACCAAAGCTATTTGGGTCCATTCCTGCAGCCTTTACACAGCTAAAGATCTCAGGCCATATGGGCTGGATCCTCAGCTGTTGTTGATTTGGCCCTAAAGCTTTAATCAAGGGCTTGTGCCATCCCAAGCTATTTTCCCCTCCAATCTGAGTCACGAATGAATCCAGAATGCTGAATTTGTGGTATGTGAACACAAAGCTATAGCATGCATTGTGCAAATTGCCACAGTTGCTGGATTTTTATGACACCGAATAAGCAGGAGGAGATTGAACTATGAAGTAGAAAAACAAATTACTGCAACAGTAGTTAAGTGGACACAAGGGAATCTTGGCCAAGTCAACTGCCTTCTGTTCTTTGCCTGTCCACCTACAACATATGATCCTGTGTTCAAATGTACCCCTAAGGGTAATGTGTAGAGAGAGCTTTTCATAAGTCTTTTCCACCTTTAGGTTTTTAATTCATTCATTAACAATAAATAATGTTGTTGTATCTGCACAGGAGATATGAATGTATAATCTCTGCCTCCTCTGACTTTATCCTATGATTGGTAATGAGCACTAGATTACCATGACTTCTGAGCAGATGAATGTATTTATCTCACCTTTGTTTTAGCGACCAAAGCTTGGGAGGATTGGAGGGGGAGGGGAATCACCACCTTTGTGGGATTTGCAATAAGCAAGGGTAGTAATGGTTTTGTTTTATCTTAGGGTGTAGGTGCCCTAGCCATGATCACTCTGAAGAGCCTGGCAAGAAACAACTGGTAGGAAAGGGAGTACAAAGGCTCCAGGAGAGCCAGTGTGCGAGGCAGTGGTCTTGGCACAGCACTTTGAGACCGTTTTGTGGGCACTACATCAAAGCAGAAAACTTCAGAGTGATACAAGGCCAGACAAGAGTAACTCTGGGGATGTGTTCTTGGAGTCCCTCGCAAGCATAGGGGGGATGACTTTGGAAACAGCACAAAGGTGCTTCTTTGACTTGAGCAGGCAAATGATTAGACTCACATCCTTAATTAATAAGGTGAAAGTTGACATTTTCAGCATGGGGGACAGACAGGCTATGACTGATCTGCCACTAACACCAAAGTATTTATCCACGTTTGAGTAGATAAATGAAGTAAGGGGACAGGAGAGAGAGGCAGAAAGAGGTCAAGAGAAAGTTTCAAGGTTAAAATGCTGGGCAGAAAAACGGATCTTTGCAGCATGTTTTGTGTGGACACACAGAGGGCAAAGCTACATTACAGGCCAGAGAGAACACCAGGTAGCAATGCACTGTAATGACTGGGAGGCTAAAAATTAGGATGTGCCCAGAGTTTGTGAACGGTGAGAAAAGCTTTTAGGTATGGTACAGGAGAAAAATCTACAAGACTTCAATATAGCTCAAAAGGGAGTGCCCACGGGTGAAAATGATAACTAAATCATGAATCTGAAGGATGGGAAAAATGGTGCAGTCCATCCTTATTGAGCGAATAATATGGAGTGAGCACTCAGGGAGAAATTATTAAGACTTTAATTCTTGCTGTATTGATCTTGAACAGAAGGGTCAGCATGAGTAAAGAGGTGTCAGAGAGACTGGCTGAGGTATTCATTTGGACAGGAGTGTAATGGTCTGAAGAGGATAAGCAGATCCATTGAATTATTAGTTGAATAATTTTGCTGATAAGATTCAATACAGGTAAGAGGAACAAGAGCAGAGCATGAGGGATGCTCACAAACCTGAAGAGAAACAAGAAAGATACTCTGCAATGTGCACTGACATAGCAATTGCAGAGGTAGAAAAGACACAGTCAGGAAGCCAAGGGAAACAAGATTTTTAGGAAGGCAAATACGATTCTTTATCAGAAACAGCTATCAGTTTGAAAAAGAGGAGGAAGGAGTGCTGATCCTAAAGTGTCTAGGAAGCTGTCATTGAAGATTTCAGCCGACTAGGTTTCCTTGAGCATGCTGCAAAGCTTTGGACAAGTGTCCTGCTTGCATTCATATTTAGTATGACCAGGCTAAAACCTAATTTAACAAAATTACCTTTTTTCCCCTCATACCTATTTTGCAGTAAAGTGGTTTTTACTTTGGTGGGGTTTTTTGTTTTGTTTTGGTTTTTCCTTTTTTTTTTTTTTCAAATTGAAAACTAAATAATTTTGAGCAGTCTGGCTAAAAATTTATCTTCAAGCTGTTCAGATTTCTCTTTTAATCAAATGAAGTGTTACATTCCAATTTGCTTATATGATTCTGGAAAACATTAGGGTTCTACTAACCAAATAGAAACAGCTCCAATAAAGGCACTCTCTCCTTGCTGTACTTCATAATTAAACCCAAAAAAGGTTGAGTTAAATGCATGAGCCCTGTGTGGTACACTGAATATCTACAGACTCAGGTTATGGTGTGTCAGTGGAGGATGCTAAATCCAGTCATGGGAAGTGTCCACTGGGAGAATGCAAGTTACTCACATGTGGAGGCTGTCTGCAAGAGCACTCCCCTGATCTGCAGCACCAGGCAGATAGACCACACTGGAACAGTGCCCAAATCAAACATCACTTTATAAGTCAGCATCGGCCATCCAGCCTGCATCTAGAGGCATATAAGTAGTCAATGCAGCCTCCAGAGAGTTGCTGTAAAGAGTCTCATTGTGGCTAGTAAGAGTCCATCTTGCCCAGCTGGCTGGCAACTACATTTAGGCTTCACTGCAGATTCTGAGTGATCTTCAGGGTTAGTCTTGAGTACAGCCTATTGCAACAACGTGATCCTAAGATTAGTTCTGCTTGCTGTTAGAAGGTTTTTATTTTCTGCACAGCAACGTAAAGAAGGCTGGTGGGTTTTTTAAAATTTGCTTGTTTGTTTGTTTGTTTTCCCAATTTAAAAGTTGCATAGAAATAGTGAGGAACAGAAATGCAATAGCCTGGAATGACCCAGAACTAAAAATCTTACCACAGTTGTGTGGGGTATATGGCCTTAGTGTGTAGCATGGCAAACCTTCTGTTATTCTGCAGCCTTTAATGATAGAGTAAATTTGAGAGAGCACTTAGGGTGACTCTGCCCTTTTACTCAGGCATGTTTGGACAACTCTTGTTACCTGGGATGAAGGAAGGCTGAAATCAAGAGTAGTCAAAGAAGAATGCAAAAAATTCTTTCAATGCAGGTGAGAACAAGCTGCCTCCTTCCCCTGGCACCTGCTGGAGGCTATGGTGTGTCAGTTTTCCCATTTCTTTGAGTTCTTTTTGAATTAGTGCCTTGGTAGGGGCGTACAGCTGCTGGTTGGTCTGTCCTTTGAGCATGAGGGTTGACAAAATCCTTCCCTTTCATGCCTCCTTCTGTGATGCATGTGATGCAAGTGATGCACAGAGTGTGCTGGCTGCTCTGAGCATCCCGAACAAGAACCGGCTTCCTGCGATGCTGTGCTGTGAAGGGAGGTCACTGCCAAGGGACAAAGCAGAGGGGAGGCAGAAAGCATGATGTCATGCAGTTGACTGAGCTTTCCCCAGAGAAATAAAGTACAAGGGAAAAATAATGCTCCCTCTCAAGGTTTTCAGAAGATACCGAGTACATTTGGAGAAGGAAAGGGGATGCAAATCCTACAACCCACAGATGAGTGTCTCAACATAATATTAGGTTCCAAATGATGACTGGAGTTGAACCAGAAGTTATCAGAAACTTGTGAAGGTGAAGGAGGACTAGGCTGGAGGAATGGTATCTTATGAGGTAAAATGTCTTAAAGGAGAAGCATTTCCAGTGCTGACTTGTAAAATCAGCCTGTGACCTAGGCTGCCAAAGAACTATCAGATTCAAATACTAAAGTAAGGATTTAGTTATTTTATAGAAAGAAATCAGTGATTTTCTGTGTTACAGTTTAGCATCACTTTAGAATTAAAGTTTATAGGAGATTTTGTAAATACAAGTGCAGATGAGTAACTTTGTGCAACATATGGGAATAAGCAGAGTTCCTGCCCTACAAACATTCTGGAACAGCGTGCTGTAACCTCTCTCAAGATTTAAGTTGCATTGGAGGAATCTGAAAGCATAAACGTTTTAAATGGCATTTAGCAGGCCACTAAAAATGAATTCCAAGATCATCTGTCAAAATTCACCGAGGAATTGGATCTATGACTACAGTAGCAAGAAGTTTGATTCCAGGCAGAACCAAATAGCAGTTTTCCTTAAGTAATGACCACATTATCTGATTTAGTTAGCTCTGTATATGGAGGAGACTTTCATTTTCCTGTGCTCTGGATCCCTCTTCAGTATTTCACAGATATCTTCTGGTTGCTGAACAGCATTACAAGTTCTCTAGCTATAGGGTTTGCCCCCTGGTAAAGACCACTGTAACAAATCCTATAGTCACTACTCTTCAAATTATTTCTCTTGTTTTCAGTTTGAAACATCATCAAATTTACAGTGGTCTTAGGGTTGTTGCTGCCTGGGTTTTTAAATGCTGGTGGTTGCCAGGATGCCTGCACTATCTAGCCCACTGTTGATGTCTTTTGCTCTCTGTGGAGGGCCAAGTGTTTCTTTTGTGCTAAAAAGAAAAGAATAAAGTCTATGTATGCACATTAATAACATGTATTCAAGTGTACAGGGAGTTCCCCCTCTGTTAGCTGAAATAGGTGCTTTTTTTGTTTGCATGTTTAAAACCTGCTTAAATGCCAGCTTTTGTGTTGTGCATTCAGTCCCTACTGAACTCTGCATAAGAATGTGCCTCAGCTCACCGTAGGCAGGCCTTGGTTCCCCAAAATGACTTTTTCAAAAGGGGCTGGGACATTTTGCTTTATTGGCAGAGTAATGAACTTGAAGAGGCTGGTCCTTAAAAGGGAATGCATTGTAGAGGCTATGATATTTCCATAGCAATGGCTGCAGCAAGCTTTCTATTGTCTGGCCTATATTTTAGTCTTCCTCTGGTAGTTACTTTTTTAAGGTGCTTTTTGTACCTTAAGTTTGTCACGTGCCCCATCTGTTTAGGGGATCAGTGCTTAAGGTGCTATCACAAGGGGATCTGCAGCAATGTCTCAGGAGTTTTGTTTCTTCACCTTTTTTAGTTTGAAATTAATTTGGTAAAGCATTTCGGGTGTAAGAAAATTGACTGCAATGGTCCTTCTACCTTGCTTGGGATCAACAACTTCAGGAACTACTTGGGGATGAAAAATCTGAATACATGCTACTTGGTTTTCTTCAGTGGTGATCTGGGATTTCAGGAGCAGCAGGAGAGTAACTTGGAATTATCCAATTCTGAAATCCTGGCAGGTCCCAGTGGAAACAGTGAGCCCTTACTGTTCCTGCTGCAGGTGCTCAAGTCAACTTAAGATCTTCAGTCTTTAAAAAGGAAGTTTTGCAGCTTTTCATTAGAATGTAATAGTGAAAGCAGCTAAAATATTTAAAGATATATATATACACCAGTGGATTGAGCACAGTTCCTAGCTCAAAATAAAAGGGCTATTATAGCTTTCTACCCAAAAAACCTGAGATTGAAGCTGCCTGTGTGAGGGGGTGGGATGCAGCAAAGAGAAAAAGAGAAGGCAGTAGTAGTGGAGAGACATGGCTTCTGATAGTGTGATAAAAGGAAACTCATACCAGAGATGATTTGGTTGGCTGGGATATATGGAGGAGAGATGGGATTCCAAAATATTTTTTGTATCAGCTCATGGATACGACCACAGTCAAGATACAGGTTTCACAAAGGCTCACTCAGTCCGGGTGCCGTACTTGAGATCTCAATCCCAAAGACTCCGTCCTCCTGGTCTTCCTTCTGCATACCAGTACTGTGGTTGGGCAACTTTGGGACAGATGTTACCTTCTTGCCAGAAGAGTTGACTATCTCCTGCTGAATTTCTTGCAAGGAAGTACAGAAAATAAGGTTTTGAAGTACCTGCTGTTGAATCATCATAATAGGCAGGATTAGAGCTGTAGCTGCATTTAGTTTCACCCAACTTTTTGAAGCTGGAGTTAAAATTGAAAATGCATTGCAGTTCAAAACAGTAGAGTGTTGCAACCTAAAACTTAGTAAACTGATCAAGATTTAAGTCCAGAATTGTAGGGATTTTAGGAACATTGCGCTAAACACCATAGATCATGCTGGTTTGCTTAGATAAAAAGACAGGATAGATTTACTCCATTGTACTCATTGCATTCCTTCGCTTCCCCCCACCTTGTTAAATTATGGCTCCATATAAGATCGATTAGTGTAAACTGCTGCTCATTGGGTTTAAGAGGAACAATTTTCTGCAGCTCCTTCACATGGGTTTGAAAGGAAAAAAATACCAAACATACTGCTTAATTAAGATCTAAAGAGGTGGTGCAAACTTTTGATGATTAATTGAAGCATGCTTTAGACTGATGCATATTTAGTTATTATAATGTGATAATTTTATCTTGTTATACAAACTACTCCCTTTGGGAACATGATTTAACACCGCAAACACTCCGTGTTTATTGCATTGTTCATTATGAAAAATACACAGGATAAAAACCACAAGGAGATGTAACCGAACAGTATCTGTGTGGTGGATGCAGGGAGTACTTCTTCCACCTGTAATGACACAACCCAGAGGCAGAAAATCACAATATTGTAACTCCCACAATATCTCTCCCTGTGAAGAGTTGAGAACTCAGAGAAGTAGAGGCTGGGAATTTAGATCTTGTGCAGTATGTAGAAAGAATTTATCTTTTTATCACCTGGACTAATTAGAGAGGACAGCAATATGTATGTTCTGCTGAAAGTCCTCCTGTTACTATTTAGTTGTGTCAGTCTCATCTCCTCTTTGTCTCACCTGTAAGAGTGCCCATGCTACCTGTCCTAAGTGTGAGAGATCTGAGAGCATGCTAAACACTTTGCAAAAGCAGGTGATAAAGTTGCAGGCCCAGATGGAGGGGGGAAAAAAAGCAATTATTAAGAAGTATTTTCTTTCACTTCAATATTATCTGTGCCAGGACTTGCAAATGATATTTTTGTACTTTACAAACATGTGTCAGCATAGCTATAAGTGTCCTAAAAGCGATGGTGAATGATCTTCATCAGAAGAGCTGCTCCAGTGAGAGCTCACATGATGGATGTAGGCACGGCGTCAGGATGAGCTCATGTTACTTTAAGCAGATATGCTAAGCTAGACTATCAGCAAAAGATTGACTATGAACAAAGGAGACCACTGCTGATGTAATAAACTGGTACAATTATTGTGGACAAGCTTTCTTAGTGCAGTTCTAATCAGGAAAAGATTAGAATAAAGATTGAGGACAGATAACCAGTCTTAAACTACTGAATTTGAAATTTCCTGCTTCCATGTGATCTCCTAGCAGCAAATTCTTCTAGCTGAGCACTCTAAGAATAGGGATTTTAAACATTTTCCTGAAAGCAGGGCAGGAATCTGGTAAAGTGATTTTCAAAGAATTTGGCCTTGAAAAACAAAGGTCTGTGAAAAAGTGAGAGGAATTTTATCTTGAATGGAATGCAAGATACAAATTTCTGGTTTCAGGTTATTCCAGCTTGTGTTTAGCAGATGACAGCATTTAAATCCCAAGACTGTGTCTTTTCTTATTTCACAAAGTCTTAATGTCTTGAGGCTACATTATTGCTTCTCACTGCTGGTAGAAATACATGAAGTAATACTTTCTGCCAATGTTGCAGTCCTGAATTTTGGTTGCTAAGCTTAATACACTGTAACAAAACATTCCTATTAGTTCTTTTCACAAGGTCTGCTCAGATCCTTATCACAACCGGTATGAAGGAAAGCACACAGTCAGGTTTGGACCTTTATCATTATCCCCAGCTGTCATCCACACCCATAGAGCACAGCTCTGTACTCTCCCAGGTACCAAGCATGGCTTCCTTTCTCTGCTATGCTTAGCATCACTTGTAGCTGAAAGAAAGGATTTGATTTTAGACCAAGTTTTTCCTCCCACTGGGCTTGACCCGGTTGATGGTCCACAGAAATGTGATACTGGATGTTTTCTATTTCCCCTGATGAACTGCATTACAAAAAGTTAAAGTTGCATCAAAAATTGACTTGGGCAAATATACACCTGAGGGAGCAAAGATGACTTAAAAAGTGAAGTATTAATGCCCTGTCCCAGGAAATGTGTACTCTGAACCCCCTTCTAAAGTACTGCTATTTCCTGGCTGCTTCACATGGCCATACTCGGTTAATCCTTTTGTATCAGTGTTCCTGAGTCTATTAAATTAAAGAGGAGTTTAGTTTTCTTATTGCTGTTACCATGAAATGAAAAGAATTACGTTGTTTGATGACTAGAGTGAGAAAGGAGTAGAATAGAGAAATAGTTTGAGTTCTTTGTATATAGCTAGACTATTTCCTTCCCTTTCCCACTTCCTTCTTTCAAAAGGATGACCATTTTGACTAATATTGATGAAGCCTCCTGGATATCCCATATCACTTCCCGAAAGTGCATACAGTGGCTGGAAGTAGTTGTTTGTAGACCATTCTCTGCTGTTTTTTTGACCATCAGATTCGTGGACCACAAGTGAAGCTATGCTGCTTCAAAGGATTCTCTGTGAGGTGGTTGTGAAGTTCTGCTGGACAGGGCATGGCAAGAGGCACTGACAAAGAAGGTCCCTCTCCTCGCCTTGCCAGGATGTATCTTAGAGGGTAGAAGGAGGTGGACTGAACCTGACTGTCCTGCATAACCACCCACAGAAAAGTGCAGAGAAGTGAATAACGTGGCTTTTCCATGTAAACAGCTGCTTCTGGCTGCCTATGTAATTAGAAATAAGCAGTTGTGTGGGTCTTTCTCATAATCTGTAGGAGACTGTTCATGTGAATTAGTGAACAGGAATTGAATGACAGCTGAGGTGTTCCCCCTGTCAAATAATTCGTGAAAGCCCCTGAGAATCCCAGTGGTGCATTTGTGTTTCCCCTTAAAAACTGTGCCCCAGACAAGCCAGCCTGCTTCAAAAAGAGCTACTTCAGCACCTACTTTGCCAGTGAACACTCTTTCAGCTCTGTAATATTCTTTTTTCATTGATGAGAGTTCCTCTCACCAGAAATGAAGGCTATTAGAAAGGTATCACTGGTAGATCTTCTATTTTCCAGTGATAAAACGCTTCTTATCAGTAGGGGAATATATGTTACTGTTATCTGAAACAAGAGTCTGCTGTCTGGTTCCTTTGATTCAGAGGATCTTCTGTTGTCCTTGTACATTCAAAGGGGCAGGCTCAGTCTGTAAGGAATTGGTTTATTATGGTGCAAAAGTAGCTGAATCAGGGTGCCTTTGTAAAAGATAAGTGCTTCAAATGATTCAGGACAAGAATGAGGGGAAGAGCTTTAGGTCTGTGCTGGAGTAGTTGGCACCCTGGACAAGGCCAGTTTGCAGAGAAAGCGGCGATGACCCCATGCAAAACCACTACAGCAGCACCCTGTGTGCCTGGCTGATGTTACAGCCAGCTCAGGGCAGGCTTTTTGACCCTAGAGATGGCTAGTGATAATTTTGGCCAAATTGTTTTGATTTCCCTTTGTGTTCAGTATATGAAGGTGCTTATAATACTGATAAATCCCACTCTAAAGGGTAAGTGATACAATACATTAAACACAAATCTGTGCTATAACTTGGCCTTAAATGCAGGTTTAAAGGTAGACAGATTGATTAAAACTAAAAGGTCATTATTTTACATTGTAGAATTTTATTTGTAGCTGTAAATCATAACACAGTTTATGGAAGGAAAAAAGTTATTAAACTGGCAGTATTTATTCCAATAAGGTGAGTAAAATGCAGCACATAGTTCTGAGTTATGATAGTCAGGGAAAGGATCCAAATCACTCTGCTAAAAATTAGTTTGCCAATAATTTTACTGAACGATGACAGCGTAGCTTCAAAAACAAATCCTTTATAGGGAAATAGGATGGCTGCATGACAGAATCTCTAAGCTATGAATTCTCCACAGCTCATGGACCAGGAACTGCTTTAACAATTAGTCTCCAGAGATATTTTTTCCCAGAAGTTAGACAATGGCTGCTGTCTGTAACTGAAAGGTCATTGAGTATCATAAACTGGACATAAGAACTGAAGAATTCTGAGTCAGAAAGATTCCTGCTAACTTATTGACTTGATCTGTTTAGTAGGCTTAACTATTCACTGCTGTTGTCTGTGAAGCTGAGGTGGGAACGATGACCACAAAAGAATATTTACGTTAGTAAATAAACTCTGTGGTATTTTTACATGGCAGAAGGCACACATGCCACATTTGTAACACATGTTAGAGAAGAGCTTGAAAGAGGCTTGCGAACTCTGCCTGAATTAAAATTTGACCAATGAGCATGATTGAAAAGCAACCTGGCAGATTTTGCCACAGTGCTGCGACTTCTGCCTTATTCAAGTCTATGTTTCTGTGACTGCTGAATTCACAAAAAAGCTCCCTGTTTTGCATGCTAGTCATTTCAAAATAATACAGAAAAGGGGTGTTTTATGTTCCTTCTTATTTAGAATAGGGCTCGTGTTAGAGACCTGCCTTGGTGCAGCATCTTCTGGCTGTGTTTTATCACCAGCTTGCTGAGCAGAGCATCTCAGGGACTCACTACAGAAGACAGTAAGTAGCAAGAACAAAACAGCAATACCCACTAAACCTTCAGTCTTGGTTACTCATTTAATAAAGAGTTGTGCGCTCTTAAGCGTGCTAAAAAGTTCTTGAGATTTCCAGACATTTTCAGCAGTGCACAATTTTTGAAGCTAATAATCTTTTCCAGCCATTTTAGAAGCTTTGCCAGTCTGCTGAGTCTGGCTGGCACAGGTCACCGGCTGCCTGAGGATGAAGCTGGTGATCACAGGCAGGCACAGTTCTGCTCTCTGACAGTGAGGGAGTTAGCAATAAGATGAGCTGGTGCTGCTTGTATCTAAGAGTAAGTGTGCAGATGTCTGAGGAAGGTGTTTGCATCTCATGTAAACATTGTTCTTATATTTTTGTTGTAGAAGATGATGTGTCAAATGTACAAATAATGTGTGCCTGGTGCCAGAAAGTTGGAATCAAGCGCTATTCCCTGAGTATGGGAAGTGAAGTGAAATGCTTCTGCAGCGAGAAGTGCTTTGCAGCTTGCCGAAGAGCATATTTCAAGAGAAACAAGGTAAGAGAAATAAGGAAAGATGTAACCTACATAGACATGGCTTTAATCAGGCCCAGCCTGAGTCTCATTTAGTTTCTAATAGAAACTCTTTTCTTTTGTTTTCTCTGTTTCATTTAGTTCCACCACTTTCCATCCGTATTGTCTGTTAGACTGTCAGCCCTTTACTAACCTTTCTTTCAGTTTCTCTCAGCTTGATACTTGGGTTTTGTGAGGGTCAGGAAATTTAAATACTAATAAGCATTAACATAAGACTCCAAATTTGGCCTTAGAGTTTCAGGATACTTCCTACACATACACATCTAGGAGGAAGTATCAAAGAAATAGAGTAAGGCGGTGTATGACAGTGCCACCAAGTCCCATGGCATTGGGATCATGGCCAGTGGGTAAAAACTTTTAGGGCCTAAATCTCAGTCCCATCACAATACTGGACGTCTTTTCACTGCTGCTAGTGAGCTCTAGTTTCATTCTTTAAAAGTATATAATTTTTAATAACTTATCATTGCTACAAAGTTCAGACACTATACAGTTTTTGGGTTGGGGTAAGTGATGTTAGAACATCTAGAGTAACGTGAACACCCCTCCTACTCAATTTAAATTTAACTCCATCTAAAATTAGAAGCAATCCTAATATTGAATGTCTACAAAAATTGCTGTAATCACTGAAGCACAGTGCCTGAAGATGCCCTCTAGGTTACTTCAGCAGCTGTTTTTCTGCAGCAGAATTTGTAACATGTCATTTAAAGAAAAATAGGGAAGAAACACCTCAAATTTTTAGTTGTTTAAAAAAGTAACTGTGTCCTTTTGGTGCTTATTAGTGTGAGCCTAGTGTTTCTAAGACAACTTTATTGTCTTAGAAATGTTTATCATTCATAAAACTCTTTACATTTTGGCTTCCTAAATGATGCCATTTTACCCTTATGCTTCAGGACATTCCAAGCCTGTCAAGTTCAAACTGACTTCAGAGCTCTAAATCTGGTCTTTTACATCTGTCATAATAACAAATAAGTACATATGGGTTCTAGACTCAAGATGCAGTGTTATAGCAAATTAACCTCCTTCATAAATTTGGGTCACATAATCCTGTCAAAAAACAAAACAAAAAAACCTATTAAAAAAAAAAAAACCAAAAAAACAAAACCAAAAAAAACCACCTAAAAAAGCCCAAAAGAATTAGGTTGCAAAAATCAGTAGAGTGGAATTTTAGTGGCAGTCTTGGAGAATCAAGCTCATAGTGTCTACTGGAGCAGACAAGCAAGTAAAAGTCACATGAGTATTCTGTGAAGAAAGTTGTTTACGTTCTTCTTGTCTAGAAAAAGTGTAGAGGAGGGAAATACATGCTCCTTAGATGCTCCCCATTTGAAAATAAATCCGCACGGATGTATGTGCCTGTGCACACGTGCACTTCTATCACATGCAGTTCTGTGTGCCTTACAATGTGCAAGGCACAGTCCAGACCCTGTGGGCTGACAGGATACAGATCTCTGTCAGCCGATGCTCCTGTGACTTCCAGTCATGAATTTACATGGATAAGATACTTCCTAGTAATGGAGGCATTGTCAGTGATCCTGGTTAGGTTGTCCTGTGTGTCCAGAACTGATGAGTAGCAGATAATTTGGGAAACTTTGGAGAGGCAGATGAAAGGACTTGGTGTATTCTTTCTCACCTGCAGCTTAGATCCTGAAATAAGAGATTTAGATCTCCACTAAATGAAAATAAATGCATGTTAACATAATGCATAGGTGTACTTTAACCTTCTAGTATCCCATTAGTAGTAGAATTCAGTAATAGTTTATGACCATGAATTCAATTAGTAAAGGCAGTATATGAAAAAGTTCCCTTTTACCTGACTTACTATTTATTACCCTTGTGCTTTATTGGAGGCCTCCTTGTCCTTGTGTTATGAAAAAGGATGAATTAGAGCTTCACATTCTCCTTGGTTCCCTTTCTTAATCCTCTGTGAAGTACTTCTGGAAGATGCCAAATATTTCCATCCAGAAAACTCTCTGTATTCATTATTTTGTATGTGTGTATAGACAGACACACACACATATATGTATACAAATATATACACATATACATATACACGTATATGTATATAAACACAATAGATGTTCCTAATATTTTCATATACCAGTATATCGCAGTGAAATGTCCTATTATTCACTAAAGAGGTTTCAAACTAACAAAATGTCATGTGGGCGGACTTGGCAAAACATGGTGAGAAAACATTATCATGTTGATTGGCTCTGCTTCAAAGCTAAGCCAGGGAGTTAAATTTTCTTTCTCTTTGGACCTGTGCAACTTGGAATTTCACAGGATTTGACTGAGCAGAGGAAATCTGTAGCTGCCCCTTGCATGTATGTTTATGGCATTAGATGATCCGGGGACAGAATATTTAGGAAGTGCTGTTGTTAAATGAAGACAAGCACAGTAGAACTCAGCAGACCCTCACGCTTCTGGTTTTGCACTTCACCTGTTAGTAACAGAGGGGAGTCTTGAGGAACAAGATCAAAAGAACCAGGATGCAGTAGTTTCAGATTAAACTTCTGACCTTTGCTCTGTTACTGCTATTCCAACATCGTACCTGTCTTCTCGATAACTCTAATGCTTATTTATGTATTTTAAGGAGTTATGCCACTCTACACGTTCTCATTTTTCAAACAGAGGAGCAAAACAGTCACGTTTCACCTGCCTTATGCATGGTTTAAACAGCAGATCTCTGCCACAATATAGTGTTGTATTACATTAAATATGTACAGCTGCAGCATTTCTGGGAGCTGATAGGACTTTGTGGTCACTTTATTTAAAGCTTGAGTTTCCTAATGGATCACGTTAAGCAGTCTTCCCTCCCTCCGCTAGATAAGAAGTGCTGTAGTAAGTGCTTGTCTCCGATGATAGGAGTGTTTAAGCAGTAAAGAATTAGTCATCACTAATGCCTCAAAACAGCACTAAGTAATGCTGTGAATTATCCATCCCTGAATGACAGTTGCTGTGATCAGAATGAGTACTTTTGTAATGATTCTAAAAAAAAAAGGTATTTTCCCATACACAGGGCAAATGCACACTACAGTGCTGCCTGCCAGGGATTCCCAACTGGGGGGAAGCTTGGCATGAGCTCACACGGAAGTGCCCTGAAAGAGCTCCACAAAACCTCAGGTCAGCTGGGCACTGGCTGCTCCCAACTTCTAACTCCTTCTCAGTCCGTTCCTGCACTAGGTTTAGCAAGAGCAGCAACACACTGGAATAAGCTGGTACCTTCCTGGCCTTGGGAGCTTTGAACCCAAGGAGTTAAGTCAGAGGTGCCCATCAGGCTTTCCTGCTTTTTGTCCTGCTGGAATCTTGTCTATTTGTGCTCTGGAAGCTGGGCCCCTGTGTCCTCTACATGCATGCATAGCCAAGGTTGTCAGGGAGCTTCATGCCTGGAATGGGAACTTTGTAAGGAAGAAGTCTGGTGCAACCTTAAGTTGCTTTTCGTATAAGAAATGCAAATTTTGCTCCAGGTATTTTTAAAGTCATGACCGTTTAAAATTATATGAGATAGCAGCCATGCCTTGCAAGAATAGAAATATATGTGTTTTAAAATTATAAAAGCTCCCCCAAAAGAATAAGCTTATCTAAATTATTAGTGATAAATTAACCAAAAATTGAGGCTTTTACCCCATTAAGCAAAACCCAAAGTATTTAGATGAGATCTAATTTAGAAAGAAACCTAAAAATAACACCACTGCCACCCCCAAACAAAAATAACCCAAATCTGCATTCCTGCTCCTGTTTGTCCAGTTTGCCCAGTCAAATGCACATAATGAATATTGTATAATGACAACATGTTGTGTATAAAAGGAACCATTGCTGGAAAAGCTAGTATTTGGGATTAATGTTAGTACCCAAAGATATAAGATTTGGATGCTTCCTTCTTAGATTTAATTTTATAGGCCAACTAATACAAAGTTAAGTGCCAAAGATTCATGTAAGGGCAAAAAGCACTAGACCACCAAGTTTCAGAATATGAAATTTAAAGGGAACGGTTGGACTCATAATTGGATCCAGTGAGTCTGAAGCTTGAAAAGATTAATTTTGAAATGAAGTTGTTTGACTCACTGGGTCAGAAAACAAATTTATTATGACCAAATAGCCAAACATAAAACTAGAACTGACTTGAAAGAGGCTATAAACTCTGTTCACAGATATATTAAAGAATAATTTACTTGATTTGACTAAGACTTTGGAGACATAGTGACTGCAAGGTTCTCAGGCAGTATTTTATACTTGACCTTGTCCCTGCTTTGCACTGCCTCCCAATTAGGAAGAAAGATAGATGTTTTTGTTTACAGAGCAGTCCAATTTAATTCATACTAATAAACAAAAAGGCATAAATCAAAAAATAAAAGTAAGCTACTTTTTAGCACCATGAAGATGTAAACAAGGATGACTCTTTTCTCCCTGAAAAGTATAGTGATGGGCAGCACTGTATGTTAGTAGTGCAGACAGGGAGTGTGGTTTAGGATCCTTTATCTCATCTGTGTGGCAAAAATGAACATGAACTATCAAATGTAGCTGTAAGAAGTCATACACATTTATTTAGTTCTGAGTTCTGTTGCATTAGACAACTCCTCACATTTTCAAGCCATATTTAATGATGATAAAGAGCATGCAGTATCATATAGCTATAGTGCTCTTGCCTGCCTAATTTTTTGGTTAATTAATATCTATCACTAAGTGATGATATGGACATTTAGATACAAACAGGTACTATAAATTGGGAGTAAACAGCAGCTATCATTCCCCAGAATTATTGCTGAGGATTGTCAGAGAAAGTTCTCTTGATTTCAAGCTTAATTGTGCGGCCTAACAGTGCATGAGAGATATTTAACAATCTCACTGTTAAGTCAATGAGTAATGGCAAAAAAAAAAATCTACTTTCATCTCTTTCTTATGCATCTGCAAAATTTAATTTGTAAAGTGATCATTATTCATTGAGATTCAGAAAATTGCTTAGAGCAACTTGATGCAAATAATGCCCTGACCAAAAAAAAAAGAAAGCTTAGCTGTTCCTTTAGACTCCCTTTCCATAGTTGAAACACATGGGGCTCTGAATAGAAAATCTATTTCTCCTAGAGATTTAACTTGCATTAGTCAGGTGCTCAGAAAGGTCAGTGCAGAGCAGGTGTCCCACCATCTTTGCATGCAGTTGCCCATATTTGGTTCCGTGGAGCTGTAGAGAAAAGCAGGATTCAATAAATGGTTCACGAAGTTGCTTCTGCTGCTGTGGGTTTGCGTAGAACGTGCGTGCGTGTATTTGTGTGTGCACATCTGCGTGTGTGTGCGCGCGTATTTGCCACAGCAGCCAATTGAAAAGGTTTCTTGCAAATGCTTGAAGGTAGAGGGGGAAAAAGACAACAAACATCTCCATAGCTGTGATTGCTTTGTTGAGATATAAATGAGCGCTGATGAGTGAATGCAGATGAGATGCTGAGTCTGCAGGGGAAACAGCTCAAGTGTGGGGCACAATTGAAAACTTCTTTGAGGAACTGGCTGGAGAAGGAGGGATAAGGAAAATAACCTCATTCAGAAGATGTTTTTAAAGTTTGTGGAGGGTTGAAGGCTGCAGATAGTGGCCAAGAATCTGGAACAGAGACTGCAATATTAAGAAAATCCTGAGCTGTGGCATTGGTCAGAAAGAAGATTGGCATAATTGTCTTGCTGTCATCAGTTGGCCTTGTTATTTACAGGATGCTAAACCCAGAGATCTCATAGAACTGCTTCCTTAAACCAGAGCTAGGATTTTTCATGATTAGAAGAGGCAAATGAAATTCCAAATTAACCTACTGAGGCCATCAGTCAGAATATCTCATTGCTCACCCACAACAAAGCAAAATGTATTGCCATTGCTAACAATGAAATGGGCAGCAGCACCTGACTGATGCCACCAGTGACTTAATGAAGGGATCTGGCAAACCCAGCGTGCTTGTCAGTTTGCAAACTCAATGGACATTTTAATGTCCATCTGCTGCCGTTTAATACTATAAATTTGAATCAAATTCCCATTGTCTGAATTACTAGCAGGTATCCAATCCAATTAAAAGGCGTGTTCACTTTTAATTTTAACCACCGTGTCACATTACATCAGTCATGTTGCATTCTGGCTGCTTTGGTTATATCAAGATGAATATGCTAATTACAGCTGCCTCTTGGGGGGCAGGCATTTGATTCAAACAAAGCTACCAGTTTATGCGAGGTGTCCTCACATCAGTTTTGGACAGCTTTAACGATTGCGCTTTTCCTTTTTCCCAGAAGCAAGTTATGTTTACATACAGATGGTACAACAAAAACCACTAATTGTGTTAGGACTTGACTGGAAATGCTTTTAAGTTTCTTGCACACTGGGTGAATGCAGTTTAGAGCAGTGATTTGGATTTAAATAGATGTTCTGTCACCTTGGTATTGGAGAAGTGAAAGAAGTTTCTACCTGCAGAATGATGGAGGGAGAAACATGGCCAGTAGCCATTTTTCTGGAGGTTGCTAAAAAGCTTTACTGAGGCTTTAAATCACTTAGGATGAATTTTTGAAGGGGAGAGGAGGACACTAGAGGATAATAGACATTTTGCTCCTTTAAAAAGTTTGGCAAGATAGACTTCATGGTCTGCATCCATGACATTTTTGCATCACCAAGGGATTTTTGATTAAAGAGTTTAAATGAATAACAACGATACGTTCAGAAAATGAGCAGATATAATACACACTGGTGCTTACTTTACCTCTGCACCCTCTTGGTTCCAACCTATGTGAGCTAGCCAATTGCTCAAAAAAACATTGCTCTCCTCTGTTTCCTGTCTCAGCTCCGGTTGCCTTAGATTAACCTTGGCTTTGTATGAAATTAGGCACCTTTCAGCTTCGTTTTCACATGCTCAACACAGAATGAGCATCAAGAACAGTCCTTGTTCTGACAAAAACTTAGGGTAGATCTCCAAAGTGAATCTAATTTGCACAGACTATATTTGGTGCCACTCTTCCTTTTCCTAATGAACACATCAATCATTAATACTAATATGAGCTGGGCAAATAAAGAAATGCATATTAAATGTTTGTTCAAAAATATCATGACATTTGAATAAATTATTGCCTTAATGGCATCTGTTCATTTATCAGTCAGCTCATTAACTTAGGAAAATATTGAAAAGGAGGTTGAGTATTTTTTCACTCTATATATTTTTATTTGAAAACCAAAATTAAGCAAATATGGTTTTCAAAAATGTGTTTGGATTAGGAACAATGTTGTGAGCAACACCATTCGTACACACTTCTGAAAGGGTGTATGGAATACAGAAATTGGAATTAACGGCATAGTTTAACGAGGCAAAATTCCACCCAGGCAGGATAGCATGGTGGGCAGAAGTAAAAAACCTGAGGTGCCCAGCTGATGGTGGAAGGTAATTTCTAGTCGTAAAGTGTCTCGGGAGATGACATTGCTGTCACATTTCGCAAGTGGCAAAGTAATTTGTGCAGGTGAGGCAGCAATTCGGTGGTGTTGCGACATTTCTTGTCAGCTGACAGTCTGTATTTAATCACTCTATTACACTCCCACTGTGGCCACTTTCCTCTCCATCAGCCATAGAAATCTTGCAATAAATTCAAGGATGAAACTGAGTCAGAGCAAGGGAGTAAATCACCTTGTCTATCTTTTTGGCCCCTTCTAGCTAGGAAAGTTTCATCCCTTTTAGCTTTGTTTGGAAACGTCTGCTGGTTTATGGGAAAACTGAAGAAACCCTTACACCCATTAACCTTGAGTCTGGCCTTGTGAGTTTAAATGAGGCTAGGAGAGGCCAAATGGATATAACTTATAATCTGCTGGATGAACAGGAAAATGTACTACTGGGGATTGTTAGCTGAAGTCAGTTTCTTGCCCTAAATCAAGTTGTGCTCACTGTGCAGGCATTAAACTTGATGGAAGAATGAGGTGGGTTTTATAGAGCAAAAGTCTGAAAATGTAAAATGTCTTTCCAGTAGAAAATAATTTCTCCAGTAATATTTGATCATTTGATGTCCAGATAAATTCAGTGACTGGCTGTGCTCTGTCAAACCCCCAAGCATTTACAGCTCACCTATTTGAATTTAAGTTGAAAGTAAACATATGCTGTGAGTTGTAAGACTTGGTGCAATTTTGTATCTAAAATAAATGTACTCATCTGTTTAGTAATACTTAGACATTTGATGGGTTTGGAGGTGGGGAGCATGTGTCTTCAGAGGTTCTTGGTTTATTTACTCTCCAGCCTAAGAAGCAGGAGGCCAGACCCTGTCTCTGTCACCCTGAGGGGCTGGTGGAGATGCTCAGGCAGGAGCCATTCCTTGGCTGCCATGCACAGGATGAGGGGGAGACATGGCTCTGTTGCTGCCCATTTATTTCAGAAACAGGCAGAGCACCTCTCCAGCCCTTCTCTGGGCTTTGTGAGTGAAAGGGCCTTTAGTGGGGCATGGTAGCCTGGTGCAGCTTTCCTGGGGAGCGTGGGAAACCACTCAGCATCTCCATTAGACTGGCCGAGTGCAGTGATTTCCCTCTTACCACATGGATGGATGCAGCACTGCAGTGTCCTGTATGCCTGTGGCCCTTTACCTTGAAATTCAGAGTCTCAAATGAAAAGGGAAACCTGTTGAGTTAGAAATCAAACAACAACTCAGTCTCAGTAACTCTTATTATTTTTAATTTAGCCCCAGGCTTTCACAGTTGTGGTGCACAGTGCTACTAAAAATTAGGTGGAAGACAGCTCCCAGAACTAGAAATATAAGTCCTAAAAGATTAATCTAGAGAATAAAGCAGTGCACCAACATTTAAATATTTGTGGGGAGAAAGGTTTGAATTATTTCATTGTGTAGTATTAAAATAGTTGTTGACTTCCGCTAATGTTGAATGGTCCAGTCTCATGCCTCCTTTTGCAGAAGCAATTTATCAATATCACTGCCTTGATAAGGCAAGTCCCTATGAGTTTTAACTAATGTACAAGCATTAAAAGAACAAGTAGTTGTACTACTGACTTCAGTGTGTGAATGTGATAACTTCATCCTGAGGAAGAAGAACCGGGAGCTCTGAAAGAGGAGGTTCTAAAATACTGAGGAAAAGGGTTAAACAAGAGAAAGTTTAAAAGGGAAAAAAAGAAGCATTGAATCTCTCTGGAGGCTATTTAAGAACACCATATTAGATGCACAGATGGTATGTATACCTCTGAGCAAGGAGAAGTAGAAAGGGGAGAGTAAATCTGGCATAGTTAAGTGAAGTGCATAAGCTTAAAGGGACACTGTCAACTTAAAAATCACACTTCTACTGGAAAATTTGCTACCTACTACTGTTATAACAACATCTATGATTACTGTAACTGAAAGATGAGACAAAAAACTCCCTCTGCTTTTTTGTGTACTTTCTTTGGGCCTGATCCAGATTCCATTGGCATCAGCGGGTGACATCCCACTGCTTGTAATTAGCTTTAGATCAGGCCCTGTGCATATTTGCCCTGTATATTGTGTACATGCAATTCAATTATTTTGCATCTGGTCTGTTTTCCTATTGTTTCTGTGGTTTTTCACACAGCAAGAGAGGAAAAAACCATTTTTTTCCAAATTGACAGTGTGGTTGTTAAATGATGGAAATGCCACCAGGATCCTAGGCATACATGTAGCAAAAATACCAAATGTTTTGCCTTTTTAAGACAAAACACTTCCTTCAAAACATGGTCAATCAGTTATAGCTAAAAGTTCCTGAGGTGGAGTGCAGAAATTATCTGAAAGGTGCAGGTACCAGGCAGTGTAGGAAGTATAGAAAAAGTGGCTCTGTAGAAAACAAAAAGCCACCTGTAAGTCCTCTGTGCCTGTAAGCCATCCAGCCATGGCTCTGACCACTTCTGAAAAAGTGGAACAGCAGAGAAACTAAATTAAATTTCCTGTGTCCATCTTCACCACAGAGGATGATGAGGAAATTCCTGTCCCAAGGACATTATCCACAGGAAATCAGAATGTGGCCTTATAACAGAAATTGAAGTCTCTTAGGATGAAGTTATGGAGCAACTTCAGCAACTCGAGAGCAGTAAATCACCAGGAGCAGATGGTGCTCAGCTGAGTGTTCCTAAGGAAATAAAAGTGTGAAGCAGCAGAGATATTGACAAGGATCTGCAATATATCATTAAAACCAGCAACTGTTCCTGATTTGGAAGTCTTTTGTATGGTGCTTTAAAAAAAAACCAAAACAAAATCAAAAAAAAAAAGGAGACATGAGAAGGTTACTTTCTTCTTGGGCATAGGAAATGAAAGTTCCTAAATAATTTTTATTTATTTTGCTTAACAGCAGAATAAAGTAACTTCAGCTAGGCATGACGTGGCAGGTAGTAACACTGTGAAGAACATCTGGGATATAATTTTTATATATAACAGCTTTTAGACAGAGATCTTTAGGTAGTTATTTGGACTCAGGATCATGTTTGCTGGATAAGATTAGTTGGTTTTGATGTGTTATTTGATGTCTATGGATAGGTTCATGCCCTCCATGGAAGCAGTGAATGCAGCATACCTCAGTCCACATTTTCATAGGAAGGTGGACATTTAAATAAGAAACTGCTTGCATTGAAAAGGACTCAAGTTTCCTGCCAAAAGAAAAATTACTTTATAATGCTAAGGAGTGTTTTTATATGTGCTACACAAATTTTAATTCAATTTTCTTGAGAAAAACTAATTGTTTTTTAGGAAAAAAATTGAATTTTCCAACAAAAGGCAGATACTCAATGCACAAACCCACTCAACCACATTCCTGTTTTCTGCAGTTATACCACATGGGCAAGGAGTAACAGACAAGTACAGAGGTTTTACTCAGCAAACACGGCCTGTGTGTACACATGCATGGAAATCAGCTGAGGGAGGCAAATTAGAAGTTCTAATGGATTTGAAATTTAGTAAAGCACTTGAAATGGCATCTCATGAAATCTTACCCTCAGATTAATTCAAATTACTTTGGATATGAACACTGTCAAGTGGCCTGAAAACAGGCTCAAGGAATAAAATAAAGGGTGGTGATAAAGAGCAGCATATCAGGTTGTGGATAGAGAAGTGCCAGGGGGACTTTCGTGAGGTTGGTCTTGTTTCATATTTCATTAATGATCTCCAGGAGAGAACAGAGAACAAGTTCACAAACTCTGCAGCTGATACAGAGCTAGGAGGAGCTGCAGATACCAGGCAGGACAGGAAATAATTCTCTGGAGGAATTCGAAATAATGAAAAAATCCAACTTGTACCTTTCCAAAAACAAGACATTATGTCTAGGGGGGCAAAAAAACAATATGGAAAAATAACTTAGGGGAATGAGTGAAGCTAGAGAACAGCCTGAAGCTGAGGATAGGAGAATAGGAGAAGGGCCCTAAGTTGGATGATGCAGATATAATGGTAGTTAAATGGGCAAGGGTCTGGGGTGGTGGAGTGTTGGCGAGGACAGTTGGGTGATTTCTGTAATGTGGACAGAGGAAGGAGTGGCAAGATTTGGAGAGAGTTTGGATATGCAGAGTTCAGTGATCAGAAGAGTCAAAGATGCTTTAGGGAATATGAAAATGTTAAGCCTGTAGAGAAGGAGGAGAGGCTGGACCAGAGGTTCATCTTTTGCAGTTTTGATGTATAATACTTTGAGGTGTTAACACTTGTAACTGGGGCCTGAAATGAGTTTGCTGGGGGCTGACTAAGCTGGGAAAAGCAAACACTAATAAACACAGTGGCTGGCACTGGCAGGGAGATACATACACTGTCCTCTGTGTATTTTCTGTCTTCTGCAGAAATGAAAGGACAGCATGCTTGGATTCAGCAGAAGCTATTACTTCCCAAAAGTACACCCCCCATTTTTAGACTCAACTGTTACAAATAGTTAAATGCCTGAGTGACAAGCCACTGAAATAAACAGGAGTACTCTGTTTGGAGTACCAGTTGAACTGGTACTAAAACTGAATGGTGTAGTTGCAGAGGTTTGATAAAACTGATTACTATTAGCAAATTGTATAGCTAAACCAGGTGAAAGAGCAACAGAAACCAAATATCATTCATGAGAGATGTTGCCTGCTGTGTCAGCCCCAGATGCATCCTCTAACTGTGTAGGTTATAGGATATTTTTCATTCCTTCCTTCAGGTATTGGCTGTTGTCAGCTGCAATTTGCCAGATGAGATGAACAAATGGGCTGATCACTATGGCGAGACCCATCTCCCTAATCTGAGTGGTTGCACTGCTGGCATAGCAAGCATGAAGGACTCTGTGACATAATCCAGATCCAAATTGATGTGTCCCATTTGGTTGGGCAAATACATAGCTGGTGTAAACAGGCGTAGCTTTATTAAAATAAATGGGGCTGCTTGGATCAGCAGCAATTTTGGCCCAATGTAGGGGTTGTAATAGCTCCATTTAGTTCTTACTGGGTCTGCAGGAGCAGTAGGTTTGGTATAGTCTTACTAGGGAGTTTTTTGTTAATATCACTCACAAGAAAATGTTTTGTCTCACTTTCAGTTATTCTCAAGTCTCTCTTAAAAATTTTCAGCCTTCATAATGCAGTTGTCAGGGTCACCACACTGCTCTTTTGGAGTATTTTGAAAACGTCAATATTTTCTAGTATTTGCTGTTGGTGAAAATATGGAAAGTGTAAAAGACTTCTTATAAAAAGACTAAAGCAGTATGTGAGGTTGTGTTCAATCTCACACAATAAGGGCTGTTTTTAAAGAGGGGTCATGTAGAGCTCTAATTCATTATATCTGGACATTTCAGCATAAAATGTAATGTGTAGCAGCTTCACTATGCCTAACTTTTCCAAAGAACACAGTAGAGATTTTACAGCATTTCACCTAGTTTGTAACTTGTTTGCTAAATGATTTGCTAAAGACAGCTTGCAGCAAATGCGGTTATTTTGAGCTTTTAATTTCTTCAGCCTTTAATTTAGGCATTAATAACTCAATACAAATTGCAGAACAGAATATGCAATAGCATGCTGACCACCAATTTAAAAACAAAGGAAGTATTTTGGTCTTGTGAATGTCAGGGGCAATATTTTCACTGATGTCAGTAGGATGACAGCTGAATCACAAACTTCAAGCCAGTGGTGGCATTACAACAGGAAAAATGAGGAATTTGATATTTGTGCTCTACAACTATAACTTTTTGCTGATAAAGCTGTATAAGGTATTTTAAATTTAACCTAATTTATATTAAATAAAATAAAGCTCAGGTCTGCTGCAATTAGGCTAGATAGCTCTTTATCCTCCAGTAGCCCAGGGCAGGGAGGTAATGCACGTTTTTCTTCCTTTACCATTCTGCCTTATCCTTTCCCTTGCTTTATTCAATGGAACCTTTCTAGCCTTCACAATACAGCTACCAAACTTTTAACCTCTCTCTGGCTATGTCTTCTTACATTTCCTATTCTCTTTCTGCATTTTCACTGGTTAGGTCAGGATAAGGTATGGCATTTTCTGTTCCCTATTGTGTTCTGTATTTGCAGCTTGTCTTATGTTGTCTTAAGGATATTTTCTTAGGTTGCTTTTTTCCCATAGAAAAGTACCGAGGAGAGGAGATTCTCAGTTGTTTTTTCTCTGTGCCCTTAATGGGGTTTAACTTACCACCCCATTAAACAGTCATTTATGTGCAATTGTGATTACTGGAATGTAGGTTGCTATTATTAATCATCTTTCCATTCTTGCTGTTACATTAATCATGTGAGGAGACATGGGCGTAAGTTTGGATCCAACAGGATGACAACTTCTCGTTCGTGGTGATCTGAAATTCAACCCGTGAAGCAAAGAATGACTTTTACAAGTCATTTTCATGTTTGCCAGTTTTGAAGGCAGCTCTGTGCCATTTTGCAGTACTCCATGCTAATTATGACCCATGTGGATTTAGGGATTTCATGAATAATACAAGAGAAGCAGGAGCAGTTGGGGGAAGAAAAAAAAACCACCCGGTTTCGCACGTTTGTGTCAGGGCTTGGTAATGGATTTACCCTCGAACACAGTCAGCACTAAGAAGACATTCTGGTTTGCAGGGCCTCACACTGTGCACGCAGGAGTCATTTCAGTTTTGCACGCGCGGCGCTCGGCTGCTCTCCCTTTGTTTCCAAATCGCGCGTGCTCTGCCGCATACATGTGCCCTCCCATATTCCTACAGGAAATCTACTTTCACGCCCAGGAGGGAAAAAGTCTAGCATGTTTTCTGCATGTTCCTTCGGGAAGCAGAGGAGCAAAGAGGACAGTACAGCTGTAGACATTCTGCACGGAGATAATCAGTGCCCCAGCAGGAGCACCTTCTCCACACAGCTGTACGATTCCCTTTGCTCCCTAGAAGGCACTGCACCCTACGTGCAGTTTCCAAGCTACATTTAACACAATTGCCCATCAGCACTTAGGAAGCAGTTACCACAGAAACCCAGCAGAGACCAATTAGTCACATGATTAAATTAATTAAAATAACCCAGGGTATCTGCCATCTTGCTTCTTTCTGCTATGCATAGCACATGACCCAGGCAGAGATGTAATTGGGTAGCATTATTGTGCCTTTTAATCCTAGAATCATCTTCATACTGTACTGTAGGTGGTCTTTGATTTTTCCTTTTCCACGGGTCTACATAAATCCCCTCCCAGAGATCCATCTTATTCCCCTGCTGCAGAGATGCTTTATTAGTTTTCTGGAGATCTGTGTTATTACACAAAAAAAATTCTCCAGCCCCCTCAATAAGCCAAGTAGTATCGAATTTACAAAACAGCAGATTTAACAACAGCAAGATTTGTTATGTTTGGGATAAGAGGATTTGGAAACATTTTGAATTGCACAGCTAAGACTTTTGGAGGTCTTTAATGACAGCTCTAACAATACTTGCCAGGGAGAGCTCTGTAATATGTATTAGCACTTGACCTGAGAATTGTAAAGCACCAAGAAAAGACTGTATGTTGTGTCTTCATTTCACAAGTAATACTGTTACTGCAGTGGGGCGCATTTAAGTGGAACAAGCTGTCTGCCTTGTAATACTGCTTCCTGGGAAAGGCAGGCAGTTTGGTTTCCTCCCTCATTTTTTGAAACCTAGAAGTGCACAGTCATATTCTAACTTAGTAAATCAGTGCTTTGTCCTTGGTTGTTTGGCTGCCCTGATAATGGCATCCCCCGAATATCCATGTCAGCTAGGGTTTTCTTCTATTCTTTCAGTGTCATACTTCTGCATGCAGACAAATCATCTCTACCTGAAGCGGTATAAAACATAGGACATTGCAATTTCCATCTCAACAGAGATTTGCTGGTGACTGCTCTGAAGTTACCTTGATCCATAGCACCAAAAGAAAAGAAAAATTAATACTATTTCTGGCCCCAGAGTAGAGAGCAGCTTGCCTCTCCAAAGCAGATTCCATACAAACAGACTTGACAAAATAGCATGCATAAATTACACGGCTCTGATGCATTAATTCGTGCCTAACAGAGCAAGTGGCAACAACACTACATCTACAATGGGTGGATATAAGATGGAAGAAATGAAGTCTGTGGGTTAATGTATAAATAATCAACTGTTATGGAATTTGCAAATATTATGGAAGAAAACTAGCAGGTTTTGCGTGTGCTGTATTGCTAAAGTGCCGTGCACAAACACATTTGCCAGGCTTAACTGGCTCTGAGTAGCCTGTCAGGAAGGATGTACACGTTTGGCAGTGCTCAGGCACAGATGCTCCAATCCGAGATAGGGCCTGGTTGTGAGATGAGGTCTCTGTCTACCAGAGTAATGTCAGTGGCAAAAGTGAGGCTCCACTAAGTCACAGCGCACTTCCTGAGGTGAAACAAGCCTAGTGCTAGGTATAATGTTGGTCTGTGGCTTTATAGACATTTTCCCTAGCTGGCCAATGTCCCCTGCATCCAGGACACATGCATGCACACACACAAATTACCAGGCATAAGTGACACCAGTGCTCTGTTTCCATTTTTCTTGTGTTTTACTTGTCATCCTTTACGTCATGCATCATGGGCTGCTGCAGTGTGCACAATACCTGTGAAAAAGTCGCTGTGTTTGATCTTGCCAGTTTTGCAGTAAGTGACAACAGGAACACTGGGAAAGAAATTCTTCATGGGATCACCATTTTACACTGTAGTAGTCCCACAGAAATTGGTTTAATTATGTTTCCATAAAGCTGAGGTTAGCTAGAGGCAAATCTGGTTGAAAGATTGTAGGTGCAAGCAGCCATGTGGTCTTGTTTCCAGAATTAAAAAAATGTCCCATAAATAAACTCATGAAAAGAATCATAATAAGAAAGCTTTCTGCTCCGTATTTAAAGTGCTTTTTCAAATCTGCCTGCGAAGATCTCAAAGCTTTTCTTCCTTTATAATACAGAAAAAGTGAGTTTTTTCAGACTAGAGTGAGGAAAAGTTTTGACTGTGTTTTCTTGTCATGCTACATAAAATACACATGTCTGAAAGCAGAGAACAGTATCTTCTGTAACAGCTAAAGTGACAGCAAAGGCTGAGGTGGCTGTTTTGAAGTCTCCCATATAAACAGGAAGGGAAGGGATTTTCTTTGATGTGCAGGAGCTCTGTGTTCTTGATACAATTTTCATGGTATGGTTTCTGGCTTTTCTTAGGGAACAGACAGGCCCCCTTATCTGAGTATTACAGAGGAGTGAGTAGTGATGGAAGTATGGGTCCCTCTCCCAGTTGTCCTTGGAGTGGGGTTCATAAATGAGAGAGCAGGGACTGAAGTGGGTCAGTACATATCTCTGTGCCATAGCTGCATTTGGGAGGGATGTGTTGACCTCTTCCTGAACCAGGAGACGGAGCCATTCATAGGGACCTTTCTGAGGTACAGCCACTGCTGCTGGAATGGTCCCTCCAGGAGCAGACCGATTAGAGGTAGGGGTTGCAGAAAAACAGAAGCACTGGAGACTAAAGGTCATAATGTTTTGATTGTGGAGGAATTGGGCAGGATCAGCAGGATTCCAAGCTTCCCTTGTAAAAAGGTGAAAAAAATTATATTTGGCCTCCTTGAAATAAGAAAAAGGGAGGATATAAAAGGAAACTTGATAAAGTGCGAGCAATTTTGAAATAACTCTTGTGACTGAATGGTCCAAACACACAGTGAATTGCATGTGAAAATAAATGAGAGCAAATCAAGATAGCAAAAGAATTTTGGTGAAATATTTTCTGCTTACCACAATAAGCAAAACAAAGAATAAAGAGCTGTATCATAACAATTTGATTTTCCTAGATGTTGTAAACACTTCATCTTCCAGGGAGTGTGATGGGGTTTACAGCTAGACATCCACATCTGGGAAAGTCAGGCCATCTTTAGCCTTTAGTTTGAAGGCAGGCTGAAGCGAGTAGGAAGCTTGAGCTGAGTGGCAGTAAGTGATAAGCATTTGGCTTACATGTTTTTAAACAGGAGGAATGGATAAAGCATGTACTCCTGAATCATTTATGTATGGATTTTTTTGTGTGGTAGAGGACACGTAAGGTAGTCTTCAGAGCCTAAGTAAATATTCTAATGCATTGCATGAGAAGGAGTGCCAATGAAAGAGGAATTCAGTGTTCTCTCAGTCAGGAAGAAGGTAAGCTAGGTGACAGGAGGTTAATTTTGGGAGATTCCTTTTTGAAAGAAATCACTGCTGCTAGCTCAGAAAGAGCTGGTGAACCCACAGCAGTCCAATATCCAGGATTCATCTATTCCTAATCTCTCCACTCATTTCTGTTCCTAAAATGGCTCTCACATTGAACTAGTTAGGGCAGAAATAACCTCCTGGAGGTCATCCGGGCATTTCCCTACAATGCAAGAGGGTTTGTTTAATTTAGTTGTAGTCTATGATCATAGTGTTACTAGATAAAAGCATACAAAAAATAGCCTGAGAGACTGTAAGGAGGTACTTCTCTTTTGGTATGTTTCAAGAGATTTCCTCAACTCCTTGACATTAAGAAAGTTTAAAAGAATAATGAAAAGTTCACAAACTTTCCCAGATTGTGTATAGAATTGTGGGGTTGAATTCTGGTCATTCTAATCAGTTTGTCTCGAGTGATTTCAATAGAGTAAGTTTGGGGGTTTTTTGGAGCAGCTGTATTCACAAGTGGACCATTGCTTTAAGCATGTTAATATGAAGGATGTTGCTGGTATTCTTGATTAGAAACAGCATACAATTTTGGATAAATGTCAGGTGAGAACTATCTTACTAAAGGCTGGGAACAGATTCATAGTCAGTTGGGATAAAGGAAGGTCCAAGTGATTCCAGTTTAGACATATTCAGCTTGTTCTGAGGCCATTTGGATAGGATCCAGTTTCCATATCCTCTATGGCTTATATTATCATTCAGGCTTTATTTGAACTGGAGGAGGAGTCATTCTGCTGTGGTCTGTTTCTCAAGAATTGCTTTGTCTTAAGTCCCAACGCTTTTTGCTTCTCTCAGAAGTATTTCCATTTGTCTTGATTTCCTGTACCCATCCTTGTCTCCCTCCTGCCAACAGCTTCTGCTTATTCCCTTGACTTTCCCTGTCTGTCATATCTGCTCTCTGTACCTGCCCTTATGGACCCCAGCACTTCCTACATGCCACAGACACCCTACTGTGAATTCCACAGGAAATCACTGGAAAACTGTTTCTAAATCCCATATAACTAAGGCTTCCCCCCCCCCCTCCTGGAAGCACTACCTTGTCTTTTAACCTATATTTATACAAATTCCTTGTGCTAGGAAGCTATAGTAGCTGTGTACCTGTTTTTGCCCTGATATTGCCAGTAGATTCATAATACGATGGCAGCACAACATGGCTCTGCCTCAGGAGCTGACAGCCACTGTAGGTGGCAAGGGCCAAATGCCAAATAGGTAATACTTTTATATATGTGCTTTCAACAGATTCTTAGTGGTGTTATTGTTTTCTGTAGAAAAACAACTGGTCCTGTGAGGAATAAATAGTGACTCATGGGAAAAGTTTATTTTATGAATGTGGTCTGTAGATTGTCATGCCCCTTTTGCTCTCTAGCTGTCCCTTTTGCTCCCTTCTGGTGCCAAGCACCATGGCTGTCCTTTTCACAACTTCTCCGGTCTAAATCCTGGCCCCTTTGAAAGTCAAAGGTAAAACTCGGTTGCAGAAGTGCAGGACTTTAGCCCAGCCACTGAGCAGATGCCAGTCCCATGTTGCAGAGGGTGTGTGTGGCTCTCTCCTGGATTGAGGCAGCAGCATAAGCAGGCTGAGTTAAGGAGAGCGTGCCAGCAAGAGCCAGAAGAGAGGCTGAGGACACTAAACCAGGATGTGTCAATGTTGTTATTGCTGCCTTTCTGAGCTGCTTACAACACTGCATGCTCCTTTGTCAATTCCACTCAGATTAAAAGCCATGATGGAATGTTCCTTTTTGTGCTTCTGAATGGGAAATCAGAGATTACTTAGACACCTAATATATATCTGAAAAGATAAGTGGGTTTTTTTTCCCTCCTTTGAAGAGTATTGCCAAAAGAAACAGTTGTCATGAACTATCAATAAAATTGTTTCCTTCTCAAGAGAGTTTACTACACTTCATCTTTCATTATCCCAAGATACTTACAGGTAGCATCTTCATTACCTTGAACATTCCTGCATGCTTGTACAGGCACACAGTGCACAGATGCTTAGGCGACAGTCTCCTTAGTGCCCAAAGACAGGGTATGCTCATTTACTGTTTTCATTTCACTGCACCAAGCTGTGGAGCTGCAGCACAAGCAGCTTCGGACTTACTCAGCCTGCAATATTCAGCGACACACAGAGTTTTGACTGGTCACATTACATGTCATGTTAAGAGCCTTTTGTCTCCATTCAAGCTTTCTGAAACAAGACAAATTATGATATTTTCCTGTTAATTTCTGTTAATTTCTTTCCTTAATGAGTTTCATTAAAATCAAAGCTTCCGGAAGACTGAGCCATGACAGCTGTCTAAAGACTGTTTCACTTGCTATGGGCTGTTTGGGCTGAATAATTATTTCAGCTTTGTGAGGATTATTTCTTTAAATAAGAACAATGATGCTCTGTTTGGGGAAGAGGAACAAATGCTTGGAGTGGTGCAGTATAATTTCATAGCTCTGTCTTGTAGTACTCGATGGCTTTAGGAATACCTGGGAAAATCACATCGCTCTCTGTCTGACATGTTTCTTAATGATTTCACGTAAGGATACAAAGGCAGCTATTTCAGCTGGCAAGAGAAAGAGGGTTTTGGCTTTTAATGAAGCAAATAAATTCTGCAAAAGAGAGGAGGGCCTATTCTTTGCTCTTGCATTGCTGTGAATGTGATCCAGGAAAGAAAGAAAAATCAAGTCTTTTCTCGCTTATCATTCATAAAATATTCCTATAAGTTGCAGGCCTGATATTTTGATAAGACAATGGCAAATATTTCAGTTCTTTTATATTACTAGTGCTGTAAAATCTTAGATTCATTCTGTGTTTCACTGCTATTGCAATTAAAAAGACAAGGCTTTTACAAGATAGTTCAGTCTCTTTGCTGAGCCTACCAATTTTTTTTTTTTTTTACATGGAAATTCTTAAATCAAGGGGTGGGAAGATGGGAATTTTACAGTAGTTCACTACTTCCCAGTCTGAACTGGACACTCACCACCTGTTTTCACGAGCTGTTGCACCAAATTCCTTGTCAGAGTTGCAGAAAACCCGGCTGGTTTGACGGAGCTGGTGTTCCTATTGTGAGTCTCAAATTTCAACACCCAAATAGTAGATTTTTGTTTGGGGAAAGTGAGCATATTCTGAGATTTAGGGACACCTTCTCAACTTCCTAAATCCTTGTTCCCTGACCCTGGTTTCTAATCCTCTGCCCTTCCTGGTGCTGATTTTATCACACTACTCTTATTCCGTGAAGAATAGAGGCCAGTGACCTCTGCTTAAAATGAGATTGTAGTTAAGAAAGTGGTTATTTAGAAAAACAGCACCTTCTTGTTTAACAAAGAAATTCTGCATGCTCTGTGTGCTTCCTGTGTTGACCCAGATGGATCTTGTCCCTGTCAGTGTGCCTGGAGAATGACCAGATGCCTTCCCACCTCAGTAAGAACCATGAGGGTAATGGTCAAGAAAGCCTGAGACGCAGATTTTTTATTACCAGGAGTGAAAATCTTTGAGAAGACACAGCATAATTTTTGAGTTATAGGTTGATTTTATAAGACAGACAGCAAAGCAGAACCCTATCTGGCCTCAGAAAGCCACTGCTGTAATGGAAAACAAAGCTGAGCGTATCTGATGTAGTAACTGTCAAAGGGGGAGTCTTTTGGAGCTGGTCTGAGACAGCAGTTGCTGCCTGATGGATACTCAGGACACAGTAGGGGTCAAAGTGTTTAAGGTAATTGTGAACTGGCCAGCTGACAGCTGAAGATCTGCAGTGAATTTGCAGCTTGGACAGTTTCACAGGGAGGAGCCTCTCCCACTAACAAACAGCTGCATATCAAAAAAAGGTGGGCTTCTGCCACATTGTTTTCCTTTCTGATGGACAGCTGTAGCAGTCAGAGAGGTGCATGCTCTCATCGGGGAAGGAAAGACACCCACAAAGGCACATGAAAACCAGGTGGGTGGTCCTGCACCACATGAGCCCTTCCTCCTTGGAGCACCCACGAAGGGAGCCACCCTATAGGAGCACCACATCTAGGCAGCCCTGATGCAGCTGGGCATTTGTAACGTATCATCATCACAGCTCTGGAATGAGGGAAAGTGTTTCCTTTGCTCCTTTTGCCAAGCCTGAAATTTCTGAAAGCTCAGGACAAAATTAGGCAACTCATTTCCCTGGAAAAAAAAAAAAAAAAAAAACAACGCAAAAGTGGACCTTGTTTGCTTACCTTATACCAGGTCTTCTAAAATCCAAGCCCAGGTGACTTTGTTAGAGGGAATTGCTTGGGCTCTTAACTCCAACACTGTTGTATAAATTCAGAACCACACCATAATCTCCTTCTGTCATGTTTTAATTACTGTTGGGACATACAGTATGAGAAATTCCAGCAAGAAATTTCAGTTCCTCTTAAAACTTTCCTCTAATGAAAAATGTGAAATAAATGAAAGGAATGAATTAAAAATATTAGCATCATAAAATCAGTCACAATTAAACACTTTTCCCAAGAGACATGCTGTCTTTCTAGTGAGTTGTTGGTTTGTTTTGCTTCAATTCAGTTCTTTGCCTCTCTGCCTTTACTGTTTCATGACATTTTGCTGCAGAGACTTGATCTCCAACCATGAAAGCTATTTCAGATTTGCTGAGAACCCCACAGCTTCTGTGCCCTGGGAGCCTGTGGAATGAAAGCCTTTGACTGCGTGATGGGCTTGGCTTTGCCACTTTCTGCTCTGTGGCTAAAAGTAGCTAGCATAAAAATTTGCTGCTTTTCTTATTGAGTGGCAGCTTTTAGAAATCAGCCCTTCTCCTGCATGTTGCATGTAACAAACATAAAGGAGCTGGGTGCTTTGTTATCAGAGAATTGTAATATGGTTTGTTTTGGAAAGAAATTTCAAGAACATCCAGTTCCAACTCTCCTGCCATAGGCAGGGACACCTCCCACTAGACCAGGTTGCTCAGGGTCCAACTCCAACCTGGCCTTGAACACTTGCAGTGATGGGGCATCCGTAGCTTCTCTGGGAAACCTGTGTCAGTGTCTCATCACTCTCATAATGAAGAATTTCTTCCTAATATCCAATATAAACCTCTCCTCTTTCAGTTTAAAGACAATCCCTCTTTGCATATGGAGAGGGGATACCCTTGGAGGGATGTTTAGATTTTACAAAAGTGTTGGTCACTTTTTCTCATTAATTGCCACTGTCCAATACCCAGCCTGGCAGACAAACTCCAGATTTCTGTGCTTTCAGCCTCAGTGGGTGAATCTGGAACCCAGTCGGTTTTAGCGTATATTGTGCATGGATGTCTATCTGCCTCTCAATGATGTGAAAGCACTTAATTGAATGTAATCCATGGAAGATTTATTCTCCTGATCAGATTACTTGTGATTTTAGACTCATCAGATTCCAGCTGTTGCTTAAATCCATTCAGCCATCAAGCCTGTCAATTTCATTGTGAGTATTCCAGGTCTGTTCCCTGCCATGGCCTAAATATGTGTCTCCTATTAGTCTGTTTTGCATTTCAGTCAATCTAGAATAACATAGGTTTCCTGGTGTGTGTGGGGATGAGCAAGGATGCGGGGAAAAAAAAGCAAGTTCATCTGATCTAGTTGATCCATCAAGGGTGGTTTAGAAACTCCTTTTCTGTAGAACTTCTGCTTCCTGCAGTGATCTGTCTACAGCAACAAGCACCTGGTGACCAAGAGGGATGAAAAATGATAGAAAACGGAAATAAAAACCACATAGGCTTCTGTGAGCTCTTGCAACATTTGACACAGCTATGTGTGGCAGCTCCACCCTTTTGTGAAGCAACTGTTGTAGCTGCTTCACAACAGTTGTAGTTTTAAGATGTTTTAGGATGTTAATTAACTTTAAAGTTTCTAATTGCTTCCTGTGAGTGATGGAACTAAACCTAGAGATTCATGTTCATACATGCATTTATGCACATAGTGAGGCTGTTGTATCTTTTCCTCAGAACCAGCTAAAAAGAAATGGCATATCTTGGCACAGCCAAGGTTTTTTCTTCTTTTCCATTACTACATTCTCCTTTCCATATCCCAGAACTACATAAATGTTGCCACATTCCACCTGTTACCAGGCAAGTGACTGACAGTAGCAAGAGACTGTGGTTTTGGGTTTATTATATCATTATATTATTGAAGGTAATTTTGAAAGTCCTTTACAACTTGTAGATCTGTAGTAATAAAGTTTATAAAAAATGTGTCCAAGGCTAGTATTTTTTTTTATCCCATTTTTAGTGAAGCATGTTTTAAAGGTCCTGCTCAGGGTCTAGGCAAATTCATTTCTTACTATCTCCAGCTGTCCTTTCCTTTCCTGTTCATATGTTTTAGGGAAAATCTCTTCGTAGTTGGTAATATTCTAGCAAGCTCTCAGTCCAGAAGTGATGTTTTCTAGGATGCTCATTTGTAATTGTCTGAACTCCTCTGAGCAATGCCGCATTCCTTAGATTGAGAGAGAAAGATTCAAGCCCCTGCTGAAAGCCATCACAAGAGTGATGACATTTCTGGTTGCTTCACGTATCTCTAGGAGTGCAATCTAAGTTGATTTCCTGGATGACCATGTAATTGAACTCAGAAATGCAGGTAAAACTGAAGAAAACTAGGAGTCAGAGTGAAATTTATTTCTGCTGTAGTCATTATATGTGCACATTTTCCTGTGGATATTTGTGTGTTTCAAATCTAGTTGTCTCTTTTTGGCTCAAGTCAGGATATTCAAATTTGTTGAATTTCAAAAGTGCTGAACTTCCTCACAACAGGCATAGATTCCTAGAATTTTTTTTGTGGTATGTACAGACAGCTGGAAGGCCAGAAAAGCTGTGACCTCCTGTCTTTCAAAAGCCCTTCAATGACAAACCTTTCCTAGAGCAGGTATAAGAAGAAAAGCTAGTCTATGTCCAGTACCATCAGGAGATACACACCTGTGTTTTACCCTTCCTCCTCTCAGCCAAAGTGTTTGCTGTAAAAGTTAAATACAGCTCCCATCTCTGAAGTCTCTTACCAGTCTCAGAAGCAATTTAATTACCCTTTTCTGGAGGGAGAAATGATAGCCCCAGCTAATTTTCATTGGTTACTTTCAGGGTTTAAAAAAAGATCCAGAGTTCCCGTTTCCAAAATCAATTCCTAGAGTTTGACTGCAGGGAGGCCTAAGTGTCTGAAAACTCCAGCTGAGGTCACCCTGCAGGCCAAACTCATGGCTCCTTGCATTGAGGCCATGTCTGCTGGTTCCTTGGAGCTACTCTCATGTGGGAGTGCTTGTGCTGCTGTTGTTAATAGCTGATGAATGTGTCCTTCCAAAACGTATTACACTCCTCCTGGAATAGTGCATGGTTTTGACCTGCACATCACCCAGCTTGGTGACTTGTTCTGCAGAGAGTTATTTTTAAAATTTTCTTTAGCACATTTATTGAACCTCTAGCTTTTCACATTGTGAGAGACAGTGGATTGTGAATGGATAGCTACTTTTGCTTGGGTAACAAAAATACAGGAGGTTTCTTTTTTTGGTACCATAAAAATATAGCATACTACGTAGACTGCTATCACATCCATTGTCTCTCTTTTTTCTTCTTTTTTTAAGTGGGTAAGTCCTTGTTGTTGAATATCTTATGTAAGAGCTGTTCCAAAACTCTGCCTTTCAATGGTACTATTTCCTCTAGTGCAGACCATGGCCAGGTTTTAAGGAGCAGTCTGCCATATATTTAAAATAACTTTTGAAAAAGAAAGTGTGAAGATGCAATTAAAGTCAATTGTTGAGAATGAACTAACATCAGCAGCGATTAGATCTTGAGGCAAGAACTTGTTATTTTTCCCTTCCCTTGCTTCTCTTTTATTTTCGAATATTTGATAGGAGGGATGACAAAATGTCTAACAGGACCTTAAATTGCTCTTTCTTGTCTGTCTTCCCCCCCGAAAGTGTGGCAGTCATGTCCCCCTTCCCCTTTGCTATGGAGTAGCCAGGGTGTTGCTGTCAGGGCTAGGGAAGAAGGCAATGGGCACAGTGCAGTGTAAAAGGCATGGAACTGTGCTCCCACCAGATGAGGCAGATAGGCTAAACCTGGCTGGGGGTTGTATTTCATCCCCTGTAGGGTCAGCACCTGGCTGCAGGACTCCTGCAGTGCCACTTGGGCAGCCCCCAGGGGCAGCTGAGTCATGAGGTGCCATCATGACTGTGTCAGAGGAAGGAAGTCTCCTCACAGCTGAGGGACATGGCAGCATCCTTTTGGGATGACTTTCTCCCTCAGCTCCTGTTGACAGGAGGGTTAAGCTCCCCTTTTCCCTTGGAATCAGGTGGGGTCCTGCCTGAGAAAAAGAAGTTTCTGAGAGGAGCAGAAAAGGGTGTGATTCCCCTGGTGAGTTCCTGTGGACTGCCAGTGTGCTCTCCCCACCGTAAGGTGCTCTCCACATCCTGTGTCTGTCAAGGAAGCTGCTGGAGCCAGAGGCCCACCTGAGGAGTCAATATCACCCCAGGTAGTGGAGAGGCTGGAACAGGAAGAATTTTTTTCTCTAGCTGGGGAGCCCTCACAGCATCTCTGGGAAGCAATACAGGTCAGCCCTGAGAAGTCCAGCACGCAGCTGCGTAAGGAATTCATTCCCATGGGATCAGGAAGCGAGTGTGGTATCTCCAGTCATGGCTTTCTTATCAGGGCAGTTCCTCTTTGTCCTAAAAATGCCACCTCACCTGCATTTCCCTTCTCTGTTTTGCTTACTCACCACAATTCCTCTGCCTACACGTACATGCACGTGTGGAGTCTGTCAGTATGTATGGAAGGAGATGTACTACGATCTCACCTAACTCAGCACTTCACAGAGATATATGGAAAAAAATCCAGGAACCATGGACACACAGGCCAAACTCATTTATCAAACCTTTTACACGCCCATTCCCACTGCCCTCAGGGCAGGTCTGTACTTCTGGAAGGACTGGTAGCCCATTGCTCCTCAGATTCTCCTCAGGAGAGTGATACTGGTTGCTGCTGGAGACAAGCCTGAGCTAAGGTACCTTAGATTTGACCCAGAGTGGCCATTCTTACTCAGATTTAGATAGAGAATCCCTGTTTCAAGGCTGTGCTGAAAAAAAGCCTACCAGACATCTGCTTCAACCAGCACCTGAGTTTCCTACCCTGTGTTTCCACTACCTTCAGCCCAATTTGTAGGGGGAATAGGGAATGCAGGACTGATCCTAGCTTGAAAGCTGCTGTGCTGGGTGAAGAAGAGAGGCACAATTGCTTTTTGGCTCCTGCCCATGCCCTCCTTGAATCCCTTCCTAGCGCAGGCTGCCTGCAAGCACAGTGGGGCACCAGGGGGATGATTTGCCTGTTTGCTTCAGTCACTATCTGAAGCTGTGCACTGGGATTGGGAATCATTGTCCTAGAACAAACCAGCAATGCTATTTGTGACTCATGGCAGTGAAAGTCCAAAACGTGAAGTTAGGGCTGACACTCCCTCTCTAACTTGAGCCACTGTGCTTTTCATCACGATGCCAGGAGTTGTCAGCTGTAACTCTGTCTTTTTTTGGCTTGTGTCACAACCTAATAAGTTATAGGCCAGCTTCTCCTGTCGATGTTTTTGCTGCACAGAAGGCTTCACATTTTGTAAGCTTTTACAGCACAGCTGTGCTCAGAGATAAAACAGAATGTGTATACAGTACAGTATGCATTCAACTGATGCACTAGATTCTTCCCACCATATGTATGGAGTGGTGTGCATTTCACTCCGATACCTCACTGCCAAAACTGCCAGAAGCAAATAAACAAATGGCGGAAGAGAGACACCATATGAGGCAGTGCCAGGCACATGACCTAGACTTCCAGAAAGAGACCCAGGCTGCTTTTAAAGGATTATAGCGGACCAATTTTTTTAAGCCCCACCTTCCGCCATGTGAAATGTTCTGCCAGTGTATGCAGGTTCTTAAAGAGCACTCACAGATTTCCCCTTCCTGCTAAGCAGCTGATGTTGCGGCTTCTTGTGCTCAATACTCATTTCACCTTTCTTCGATGCCAGTGATTCCCCATCAAGTTTCTAAACTGAGAGAGGGGAACAATGGAGATGTGCAAAACACTCTAATTCTGGAAGGAATGCTACTCTAAAAAGACAGAACACATGTAATTAGGATAACGAGATTAATAATATTAGTAACAATTTAACGATTAATATATAAACAGTGGGAGACAAATGGTTGTTCCAGCTCGTTCCCCACAAAAAAAGTCACTAAGTTGCATTTCACAGCATTGATGGTGAAGATGCCTGTAATAAACTGGCACGAACATTAATTACATAGTTATATGTAGTAATTTCGATGGTAATTCTGTTCCTGGAACTCACACTCTGAATATGAAAAGACAATTCCTCAGCTTCTTTTCTCTCTGACCAGGCTGTTGCTAATGAAAAGATGATGGCCACCACCATGGTCCTCCTCCTGCTAGTAGTACTGGGAAACACAGACAGATTTTCCTGTCTACTGGCCTCAATCTTATGTTAGGCTGAACATCTGTCACTACCCCAGTGGTTATCTTGCTAGCTCTAGCCTTTGCCTAAGCTTAATTTCACTCATGATTGTGTGAAGGGCAAGTAGGTGCTTTCTTCACATCAGAGTATCTGTAGGCACAGATGGAAAAAGTGTACTAAGAACAACAGAGGTGAAGACCATTCCTGTGCTTTACAAAACCAATGCAAAGTGGTCTGGATGCAGGCAAGAGGATTGGGCCTTGAATTTTGATGGAATAAATTAGGGAATAGAAAATGATGTGAAGTTTTTCAGATAGCAGCAATATTTAGTAGAGTAAGAGTGTGTTTAAAGTGTTTATTTAGAGCTGGTTCTTTGCTTGATGCATTTGTATTTCCATGTAGAGGTAATAATTAGAGTACCAGTTTCCTCCAAGCCTTGCTGCCTCCTACTGCAATATACACTGTGACCAAGACAGAGACTCCACATCTCAGTCAAACAGTGGGGAGCTTGTGGAGCTGTGCCAGTGGATGAGAGACCAAAGGTCACATTTCTGCAGGTTTCTCCAAACTCTTCTTAGACAGGAACATCCTTTCAAGTGAGCCCTAAACTGAGATGGATAAGCCCCTGTGCTGTAGACAGAAGAGGCAAGTGTTCAATTCACAGCCTGGGAGTGCAGAAACATCAGGAGCGCTTTGCCCTCCAAATATTGCAAAGCCTACCAGGCTGCCTAAGTTCTAGCCCTTGAATGGAGGACCCAGGGGCACTCACGGTGTCGGGGTGTGATTTTGGCAGTTCCCAGCTCTTCAGCTGTGATACCAGTTTTGCAGAGGAATGCCTGTCTGCATCTTTTTTCTTCCCTGTTGAAGCAGTAACTCAGTTTTTGAGGAAAATGAGGCACACCTGTGGCAGCAGACCTATTGCATAGGCCAACAGCTGGATTTCAGCAGGCCCAGCAACAGGATGGGTGACACATTTGAGGTGACACTGAATAGTCCACAGAATAGTGAAGAAACATTAAAGAAGAGAAAGGCTGTAAGGAAGGTTATTGGCTAAGTATTTGCAATATATATTGGCAAATAGGAGCTATCTAAGGGGCAATCACATAAGAGCCTGAAATAAACACATGGAAGTTTTGAAAAGCTGACAGTGCCACCATGAAATGGTAGGGGTGGCATGTAAATACTCGTACATATGCCTGACGAGACATCAGTGCTAACTGGGAGTTTGCAGAGTCTGGTGAAGCCCTAAGGGATGCTTTTCAAGACAGGAGCTGAGAGTGAGAAGTTGAAAAGGGAATCATCGAATCATTAAGGTTGGAAAAGACCTTTAATGCCATCAAGTCCAACTGTCAAAATTGATCATCAAGTCCAACCATCAAAATCAGGATTACAGGATTACATGGCAAAAAATGCATGTTTTTGCTGTCTGGTAAGGGGCCAGGTGAGTCAGGGTCAGAGCCATTTGAATGAATGCAGAAGACATAAAAATGTGTTTCTTTCTGTTCCTTTTTCGAGTGGAAGCATTCCCATTTTTAAAGTCTATCTTTAAAAGTCAAAGTAGTATATATTTTTTTCTGTAATAGCAATGCACAGAGTTGAAAAAAGGTGTAGTCTGATAAAACTTGTGACCTGAAGTAAACTGCTGGGAACAGTTAGAAGTGGATTACTTTAGATTCAGAAACCTGGCCAAAGATCTACTTGCAGCCGCTCCCTGTGGAAGATGGTAGTGAAGGGAGCTGGGAGGATGGAGGTGTTTTTCAGCACATTTCATCTTACTGTGACAGAAAGGAGAACTCAGAATGGGACTTCTCAAATCCCAAGGCAAGTTGGGAAGATAAATTATAGTCAGTTGCCTCCCATTGCCTAAAAAGATCTGTGTGCTCTGAGCTTTCTTGTGAATTTGAACAGACAGTTTCCTGGTTTTAGACATGATACATGTTATTGGAATCCCTCCAATGACAGAGGGTTGCAGTGGACAGTAGAGGACACAGGCATGCCACTGTGATTTAGGAATAACTTTCTGCCAGTGTTGGGAGCAAGCTCAGAGATGTTTGGGTTAGGTCCCATTTGTCAGTGGGAGCGTGGCATCCCACATGGTCATGACTTCTTATTTAAAATAGAGTGGGAATCCTGGAAAAGGAGGGGTACCTCATTTGGACTATATCAGCCTAGTACTCCGTGAAACATCTTTGAAAGTGAAACTTTGAATAAAAGCCTTGAAAAAAGGTGGCAGGAGGTGAGGAAAAAGTACTGTACCTGGTGTTAGACCCAAAGGCAGTGGTGATATTGTGACCTCAGTCCCTGACCTCTACCTGGGCTGCTGGGAATTAAAATGAATGGTCCTCACCACTAGGCAGGTTTTGCTTTTTTCCTGCTTTTATGTGCCACTTTCCCACCTTTTATTGCAGCCATTCATCATTGGCAGAAAGACTGGGAGATGATATTAAAGTTGTAGAATATGTCATTGGTATCAAAGCTTCCCCTCGTTTCTTTTCACCCTCTACTTGCCTGTTCTCTTGCCTATATTCCATTCCTGTTGGGTTTTGCCCCCCACTCCAGACCAGTTATCCCTTGGCTGAGCTCATAAATTATTGCTTTAATACTATTACAGCCCCTCCATTTTCATGTGTGAATGACCCAAGTGGCATGTGGCTTGTAACCAGACCAGGAAGAGATTTCTATTTTCAGCCTTTAAAAGGCCACAGAAAATACAGAGAATTGGATCCTGCCTGTCTTGCAGTGGCCCCAGACAAGAATTTATGGCTGTGCAGTAGCTTGCAGACACTGCCTATTTGAGGGAAACCTTTGCCAGCCAGACCTGGCCATTGTTTTTCCTTTTCTGCGTTTATTCAAAGCTCGAAGCTGTTTATACACCACGAAGATGGGAATTGAAGAAAATGAGTACATGTAGAATTCACCAGCTGTTTAAGTCTTATTGTTGCCTTCTGTATTGATCAAATCCCTTGCCTCTTAATTGGATATTGACTGTTGTGAGGCAAATAAGGCAAGCTGTCAGAGGGGGGAGGGATGGAGCATGAGGTTTATCTTGATGGTATGTTGATCATGACTAGTCTATAAAAGCCAGTGGGAGAGGAGTTCATTAAACCAGCCTGCAATTGCTTTAAAAAAATATGCTCTGAGTCAAGATGATTAATCATATATGTGACACTGCAATCAGAAAATCCGCATTGTTACGCTGGTATTTACAATGCAAAAGCTTGAAATACGCAAATGCGTTAACACAAATTCACCAGGGACAGCTATCTGTTTGATCTGTGAGCCTTAGGTAACCCTTACTAACATCTGATGGGTTTTTTTTCTTCTGGTGTTTGTTTTGGGTTTTTTTTTCTCTTTTTTTCCCCCTCCTTGGTCTTGTGTTCTGTCTTCCTGCTTCTCTGGCAGGCTCATTGGAAATGTGTGCTTGCCCTGTGCCCAAATCTGTCACCTGGACCAGGGAACCCATGTAGAAATGGCAGCAGTGATGAGGGACACTTGAGCTTCCCGACAGTGAATACACAGAATACTTTGGAAATTGATTTTATGTCATAAATGATAATAATCAGGGAATGTGAAGAGAGGGGGAAAGCTTATCACCTATGCTGGTGTGAGCTACCCGTTACACAAATGGAAGCTACCAGCAAGTCTGTTGTGTATTTTCATTTCTTTCCTGGCCATATTTTAGACTGGGTATTGGATATGTTGCAATAACTGTCAGGCGTGGTCCATTAGTGTGTCTGGATCAGGCCTGTCATGAATCAGGAGGGAGATTAGCAGGATAGGCTCACATTTGTGAAGATCCCACACAGCAGTGACTTGTTTAAAAAATGTTCAAAGGGGCAATAAACAAAGTTTATTTCAAATTATTTTAATGTGTTTGTTATTGTATTTATTCTTTGAGAATTTGGAAGTGGTTATAAAAAATGTATGATGTAGTTAAAGGTTTGTGCAGTTTGAAAAATTAGCTTTTGAGGCAGCCACCTGAACACTTCTCACATATCACCATGCCATGAACTGTCAGAGAAAGGGTGGTGCAGTCCTGTGGAAGGCAGGAATGCTGCCTGGGTATTGGCTGATAGGGAAAGGAAAAGGCCATAAGTCTGGAACGCAGTAGGAATATGAGGCTTAATGCAGAGTTTTCACTTGAGTGCTTTAGGCAGTTCCCTGCTTGAGCAACTGGATCGAGGCTGTACCACCTTATCTTGCATGTGGGCTTGAGTTAACATCTCAAATCTTTTACTCCCCTGGCAAAAATTAGAAAAGCAATCCAGGGCCATAGACACTGCTATTTTAAATTCAGTTGCTCTTTCTGGATGTACTGGGAGACTGAAAGTGATCACCAGTTTTTTCTAGGTATATTATAACTCTGGTAGAAAGGGCCATAAATGTACAGCATTGCAAACTGTATAAAAGAAAATCCTGGTTTTGCCTGGAAGGATGAAAAGTCTAGCAGGAAATCAGAATTCTTCTACAAAGTACATGAAACAAAACTGGGGGAAGGGGAGGAAAAGTTTTATAGAATCCAGAAAGCTGAATGCATTTTTTGGTGGAAGTTCTAAGTGCAGTAGGATGGAAGTTATTACTTTAGCAGGCACTATAGTAGTACTGTTATTAGTAATTCCTTTTGATCCACTTATAATATTCCTTACATTATAATGGAGTTTGTAGCTTGCATTTAAACATAAACTGTAGAGAATTTTATACCATGAAATCCTGAGTGAAAAATTTATTCCATGAAGCTGGACCATTCAGAGCTATAGCCTGTGGAAGACAAGCATTAAAAAAAAGGAGAAAAGATCCTTAAATAACTGCTTTTCAGATTTGCAGGCACATTTGTTTGGATTTTTTAGTGTGCTTCAGTTATGCAAGAAAATGAACGTGACAGTCCTTGGTTGCTTTGACAAGGATAATTTCAGAAACACTGCCCTATCATTCCACAGTTTGGCACCTTCTCCTTCTTTGTTGTAATGCATTTTTTCTGAGTTGGCTTTTCTCAGCAAAACTGCCTGTTTGTCAGGAGATTTTACATGTGTTCAGAAAGGGATGATGAAGTGGTGTGGGCTGGGTTTGGTTAGAATAGCAGGTTTGACCTGGTGACTATTTATTTTTGAAGTCAGGGAGTATTTCGTCTGTCAGCACAGTGGAGAAGTTTGCAGGATATTTAGAATTAGATATTTTCTCAGGGCTTAATCACACTGGCCAGACTGCTGCCTCCTAAAGTCACTTCCACACCAAACCTTCTCCTAAACATGAGGACTCAAAATGTTTTTCTAATCCAGTCTGCCATTAGTGGTTTTGCATTTAGGTTTTGTATTTGCTTTTGAAATGGCAACTAAAATTTGAACAAAGGTTGGAATTTGGGTCTAGATTCATCACTGTCTTCACTGGACATGTCGCAGTAAGGCAAGAGCAGCTGTGAGCAAGAGCTGTGACAGCAGCAGGGAGCCTTGTCAAGCTGAGGATACCTGCAGGGGATTGAACCTCAGGCTCTGCTTAGGGACTTTTCAGGGACATCTTTGCTCCTTCTTGGGGCCCATATAACTTCCCTCTGGGAAAGGGACTCCGCAGTTGTGGAGTCTGTACTGTAGTGTGTGGGAGCCAGGAGCAGCTGAGTGCCAGGGAGAGATTTCAAAGAAGTCTGTGGAGACCCCAGGCAACAAAATGGCAACAAAAGCTGTCTCCTGCAGTACGTCCCCTTCTCAGGAGCTGGGGAGAGCTGCATGTGCAGTCCCATGGTTTGGCTTGTCACGGTGATGTTCTGCTGGTTTCTGTCCACTGGTGCCTTCTTCCAGCATAAACAAGGTCTCAGTTCCTAATTTGGGTGGAGATGTGCACGTGTGTGTTGGTACATGTGTTCATGTGGCATGTTTGGAGAGAGAAGAGGAGGCAACAAGTCAGCAAAAGCCCTTCTGGTTTTCCTTTGCATATTTAATAAAGAAGTTACAAGAGGGCATATTCCCAATTTCTTTTTAACTTTGTAGATCACCTCCAGTAGACAGATTGTCTTGCAGACCACTTCCCCACCCCTTGGCGATCAAATAACATTCCTGTGGTGACTACAGCAGTTGCTTACATGGAAAAATAACATTAGGAAAGTATTTAATGTATTTTTAGCTGTCTTTAAATGCATTTTAGCAGCTGGAAACATGGGGAGTTAGTAGCACGTGACATGCAAGCTCTCCATAGACCACCACCAAGTGTACAATAAGTCACTGCTGGTAAACAGAACGCAGGCTGGAAAATGTTGGGTAGGGTGGTCACCTCTAACCTTTACTGGTCACCAGAGGTCAGGCTAAAGGGATAACCTCAATTTTTGTGGGATGTAAATGATAACTTGATAAACAACCAGCGTGATTTTAAGTCCTTTCTTTTCACTGATCTGAGTCTTGGGAGGTTTTATGAAACCTTGTTTTGACATGTTTTCAAAATACCTGTGACTTTTTCAAAAATCTTGAGAAGATTTTAGAGATTTGGAGTGGTGAAATATTACAACTGTAGAGATTAGTGAATAGAGTGCAGCTGAGAGAGGCAACAAGAAAATAAATACCGCTTATTCCACCACTCTTTGATCCAGGAAAATCTTGAAATCCTTGTGAAGAGCAAACTTCTCATCAAACATTAGTGGGAGCTTTTCCTGAGGGGAGACTTTCTCTGAGCTGAGGGCTTGCTCATTCCTATAACTATGTGCTTGCTGAACCAGGGAACATCCTCTCTGAACTGTCTTCCCTGGCCCTGTTCCATTCCCAGCACAGCACTCCCACCCAGGACCCTGATGTTGGGCTCCCCCACCATCCAGCCCACAGCAAGCATGTTCATATTTCTGGGAAAATTATACCCAGCAGGTGGAAGTTTAGTCCTATTTTTACTATTGCTGGTACAGTGAATGTAAAGAGCATGATAATTGATTATCTGGGACAACAGAAATGCACAGGAACTAGAATTTCAAGGATTAGGGTCTCCCCGAGGATTTCCTTCGAGTTTCAGTGAAAGGAGAGATAACCTTTGTGGTGGAAACGGAAACAGAGCTTTCAGTTCCCATCTGCAGCCAGCCTCTGGAGACAATAGTATTAAGGGTGATGTGAATTTCCTCTGTTCATCGCCACAGGACAGGAGCCCCGACACAATTATCTGCACTTGTATAACAACGCTATTCAGCTCCTTGCAGCTTATTCTCTGTCCTACCAGGGACATTCAGCTAATACCTGCTGCCTTTAACATATCTGGAGGTTACATTCCCGTGTTTCATCTGTTTAAAAGGACATTTATGGAAATTAGGTGGCAATTTTATCCCAAGTAAGCAGACTAATATTCTGTCACTCTGCCTTACTCAAGTGACTGTTGCTCTTAATGTTAGGTGGTTTTGGTTAAGTGGCTTTAGAATTTTGTGGACTAAGCAGTAGGATTTTGTTGCAAATGCATTGTCCCGTTTTAGTGGAAACTTTGCATTAACAAGTTCCATCTTAATAAATTATTTGGTTCAACCTGCCTTGTGACTTATACTATTGTAAGATCCTGCCCTTAATATTAAAATGTAAGCACAGATTTCCTCTCCCAAGGCTAAAGCTGCATAAAAATACTTGCACTGAAGCTAAGGAATCCTCTGTCTGGATCAATATAATTTTTCTCTGAGAATAAGGAGAAACAAATATCCACATATATTTGGAGAGGAGGAAATTCTGCTATAGATTGTTCTTCCTCTGTTGTGTTAAAAAAAGGAATCTTGACTGAATATATAGTCTGTTTCCAAACTATTGGCATCTTTCACAAATATAGGCTGGCTGGCTTATGAACAAATAGCACAGTTTCTGTAGCCAAAGATAGTTGTCATCATGCACTTATTAATGAGTACACATATCTCTGAACATCAAATGCTGTGCTATTTTCAGAGAGATCCTTTCAGATCCTGTTTTCTGGTTTGGTTTTTTTTAAATTTTATTTTTTCCTTAGCCTCCTGCCATTTTCTTTCAAAGCTCAGCAGTAGAAAGCAGAGAAAAAGGGACCTAGGAAAGGAGATGCTCTTATCTGTCCAGCTTCCCCACATCAGGAGCTACTCCATGTGTGTCATTCCTGGCAGATGTTTGCCTAATCTGCTCTTAAAAAACTCCAGTGATGGGGCTTTGACAGTCTCCTTAGGCAATCTGCTCCAGTGCTTTGCTGTACCTGTCATTTAGAAGGGCTTCCTGATATCTAACCTGCAACTAAAGGCCATGATTTCCCACACAGCCCATCATCAGGCTGGCCTTACAGCCAAACTACCTCCACCAAGTCAGCTGCAGTTTCCTCACTAGATCATCTTTGCCAGCACTGCTCCTTGGGCAGTGTGCTCTACTCTGGCAGTAGTAGTGAGGTGGTGTGTGTGTGTGTGTGTGTGCCACTGGTCTTGTCAAGGGTCCAGCCCGGTGTCCCCAGTGGCTGGCGATGGGCCGGTTTCCCTCTTGGATCCCATGCAGCTGACGGGAAAGCGGCTGTCTGCCAGTAGAGGGTATTGAATTAGGAGATTCGGTAGATCCCAGGAGAGGCACTGCCACTGTGAAGTTGCAGCAGTTTTGCACTGATAAAACTAGCAGTGCTAACCATGGTTCCAGGCCTCAGAACACGAGCTGATGCCTTTTCTTGTCCTGGAACAAAATGTGCTGTGAGAGCAGTTGTCCCATATATTACATGTATGCAATCAATCACATCTAGCAGTTAGTACACATGTTTTTTGATGAGTGCATTTCTATAATGATTTTAGCAGTATGAAAGCATTTTTTAAAAAGAGTGATCCCAGATTTGGCTTGGGTTTTTTTTCAGTTGTTTTCTTTTGAACAATAGCATCCCATGGCAGCCAGGCCTGATGGCAAAGCTGTAGATGCCAGCTTGCTGTGAGTGAGATGCTGGGGAGCTGAGGCAGTCACGAGGTGTGCAGCAGTGATTGAGAGTGGGTCAATGTAGGCACAGATGCCTCATAATATTACCATTGCAAGATAAATTCTGAGCCACTTTTTTAATATGCTTAGAACATTGATGAACATTGTGAAAGTGTTTCCTTCTGCAAATTATTTACAACTGGAAGATGGTAGTAATGAATTAATGGAAAGATACTGGAGAATTAGTCCTGACTGCTCACAATAGGTATTTTTTACAATGGAAACCAGCTAGCTAAATTAGGTGTATTTCTGCTGCCTGAGCAAATTATGGCAGTATGTAGCTAAACAGGTTTTGAGACTAGGAAATTTTAGGAACATCCAAAATTAAATAAAGCAAGATTTAGATGAGTAGGAGCAGGAGTATTTTGCTGTCAGCAGGGGTCAATAACCTGTGTATAACTGGCAATTTTGGTGAGCAGGTCAAGTTCATTGGGGTTTGTCTCTATATTTTGACAGATGCACTCCAAACACCCTGATATCCGTTTCATTTTACAAGGTGTGTGCGTGCACCAAGACAACGCTCCAGAGGGTCACTGGCAGGTTACAGTGTGCCAGCCATCACAGGCACAATGTATTTCATGGTGCCAAGATAAAATTTCAGGGGTCTGGGGTCACCAACAGTGTTCAGAACCCCACACAACACCTGTGCCCCACCAGTATCTCCCTAGCTGTCCCTCACTGAGCATCCCATTGGCATCTGTTTTCCTGAGCTGACAGGTCTGTTTCTATTTGTGCAAGGCATTTTTAAGTCATTCATCCCCTGGCTGTCTTGTAGATGACCTGGAAGAGCTTCAGTGAGTTGCCTGTATTCCTTCAAGGAGGAAAGGACAAAATTTATTTTCAACATTTTGAGAATTTTGAGGTGTGTTTTTTTTTAGAAAGCTCGGTTAGATTTGGACTTTATATTCCACGCAGCATGGAGGTAGATTTATTGTGTAAGAGAGCTTTTAGTTTCAAACTAATAATTGGAAGAATACATTTAAACCTTTGTCAATATAAAAGTGACTTTAGATGCTCAGGAATCCCCTTTCTTGTGGTTTTAAAGGAAAATTTTAAACATTTTTCACCTCACAACTATTGAGGGCATTGAAAGAAAATACCCAATAACTGTTAGGAAACATACAGAATAAACTTTTTTTCTACTTCCCTGTTCTTGTAATCAACATCAGTTTTTAGGTACTTCCCAAAATACACCTTTGGATAAATTTTGCACTATTAAAAATGGCATTTTTTGTTGGGCAAACTGTGGCTGACAAGCAGAGGCCCGAGTCAAAGCCTGCTGGAGTCAAGGGGCTTTCATTGAGGTGCAGACCCTGCATGTTTTCCTAAAAATCGCCAGTTCTGTTAGCCCACGTCTCCCCTTTCCCACCCGTCTCCTCGGGGAGAGGCAGAAGCCTGTTTGAAGACAAACAAGTCGCAGAGCCTGCAAGGTGTAAATATCTTTCATAAATGCCAGCGCTGAAAAGCCTGAGTGCCGGGCGTGTGACATGCGACGACAGGCAGCTCTCGCTGCGTGAGGGGCGAGCGATGGGCCAGCTCTTGCTGCCACAGGCACTGAGGTGTGCCCGGATTGCACCTGGGCATCCCCGGGCACCCCTGCCCCGGGAGCGCACGCGGGGCAGCAGGAGGGACGGGCGACGGAGCTGCCTGCTCCTGGCCCTGCTGCCCCTGCCCGCACCCCTCGCCCCCGATCCGGTCACCCTGCCTCTGCCCTCCTCCTCTCTCCGGCTTCTTTGGGCAGGGGCTGATTTAAATAGGTTGGCAGGGAGCCAGGAGCTCATCATTTTAATGCAGTGTAAAATGGAATGTGCATAATTATATGCAAGCCATATGTGAGGGAGACAGCTCAGCTGTGAATTTTGGGAGGCTGTGAGAGGGAGAGAGTGAACAGTCAGGAATCAGATGAGATGGAGCGGAACGGAGTGCAAGTGTCACTCAAATGAACAGTGTAATGAGCGTATTGCTGACACTCCTCCTTTCACCTGCTTCTCCCTTTTGCTTTAACTCAAAAAGCAGGAAACGTAGAGATGGGAAGGGAAAAATACTATATGCAAGCAGGATTGCTAATGGCTCTGGTAATGTCTCCATTTAAACTTCAGCTTTCTTAATTAACAGTGTAGTTACAAATAACCAGTAACTTCTAATGCATCTTTGTCGTTAAATATTTTGACCGCATTTGACTGAAGGATCATTGTTCTCACTCAATGATTACTCCTTTCAAAGCTTCACTTAAACATGGAGGGGGAATCCATTTATTTGTAATAGTATTACATGTAAATTATGAGTATGAAAGCTTTTTTTTTTTTTTTTTTTGGCCTTTCTGTTAAATTGAAAATACAAGTACATCGTCTAGGGATTGCTTAAGCATGTCAAAAAGTTTAAATGAGTACATATGTAATGTAATCCTGAAAAATGCCATGGAGTAAATTGAAACCCTGAGTTATTCAGTTTCCAGCTCAACGATTTCATTTTGGTTTTGTCTTTTGTTGTTCTAATTATTACTCCACAATGAATTTGCATGTTCAATCTAAGCTATGTAAGAAAACAGCATCCCAAGTTCTCATATCTAAAAGGTGTACTGACTATTTAAAGAAACTTTTTAATAATGTTGTATTTTGGGATTCCCGTCTGTTTTAATTATCTGAGCTGTTATGCTTTTAGCTATTTTTTTCCTTCCATTATTTGTAAGTCCCTAAATAGGCCATTATATTTCCCTTCAGGCTAGAGATGAAGATGGACATGCTGAAAATTTTCCCCAGCAGCACTATGCTAAGGAAACTCCAAGACTTGCCTTCAAGAATAACTGCGAACTACTTGTAAGAATAACATACTTACAACAAGTCTAGATTGTTACTTTAGCACAGTGAAAACCGTTTTTTTTAAAGGCTTTTGTTCTTTATGACATACATTATGAAATATGATAGGTTTTTTTTTTTTACTGTTTTAGCGTTCTAATGCTAGTTCTGCTATCCGTGAACAGTTTAAGATCTCAAATTGCTTGAAAAATATAATATATTTGATGTCAGCACGTGAATGGCCTTGTCTCGCACTGATAAATCAGGGACAGCCATGCAGGGAGTGGTTGGTGATGCACGGAAAGCCCCCCACCCCTTCCCCCAAAGCACCCCAAAATTCACTCCCCCATCCACCTCTTAGCTCTGCCTTGTTTTCGGGTGGCGGCGCTGCATTTTGTTCTGCTAACAGGCAGTCCTCCCTTCAGAGCTCACCTGTTCCTCCCCTTCATAGCTGCATGCAACCCAAACCATCCTTTCCTTTCCTCTCCACTCCTCTCCATTCCTCTCCTCTGCTGTGGGGAAAGAGTGAAAGCCAGGAAAGCACTTACAGGGAGCCTGGAGTGTTTACAAGCCATAAGAGAGATGATATCAGCTGTGAAAGAATCTCTGTTCCAAGGCAGGGTTAATTCGCTGTTCATTTTAGCATTTGCAGCTAGACGAGATTAAAAGCAAGCAGGAATGCCTATTATATTTCTATTAAATGAATCTGTTGGGACCTAATGTTCTTGATTAGCTTGCGAAAATTAGTGCTCCACCATGAGTTTTTCTGTTTGCCTAAAGTAAACAGAGGATGAATTGTCATACATTTAAAAGAGATTCATGGATGGCTTTGGAAAAGGGAGGTTTAGATACATCCGTAGATCTCTCCCTTGCATTCCCCTTTCTTTCATCTGCACTTAAGTGAGATGTATCATTTGGCTAAATGGAAGTGTCTATGGAGAGCTAGTACACGGGGTTTTACTTTGAAACAGCATTTCTTTTTTTCTCGTTGTAACCAGAGAAGAGGCGGGTGGCAGTGGAGGAGCAAGCTGTGTTTTATCTGCATTAGAGCCCGTGCCGCCCCCCCAGGAGGCAAGGCCAAGCGCTACTCTGGGTGCCCCAGCTGCAGCAGGCAATGAAAGTCGAGCTGGTGAGCTGATAACCCAGTGCTGAAGCTGGCCTCCAGGTTCAGTCAGCTGGCCAGAGAAGCCCACACCAGGAAGCAGCAGCTCAGGGCTGGTGGCCAGTCCCTGCTCCCCACGCTGGCCAGAGCGCAGAGCATCTTGGCCACACCTGCACTACTGGGCCTGCGCTCTCCTACCCCACAAGTGTCCCCCGTGCTGAGCCGACCCTTGGTTAGGTAAAGACAGTGCTTTTCACGGCCACAGGTGTCACTTGGAAGGTTCAGTTTGTTACCAGTATAATCGTCCCCAGCCAAAAGCAAGGTGACCTAGGAGATCTGGTTTTGGTTCCTCTTAAACCCTTTGCCAAGTTCCTGGTGGTTTCAGGGTTAGCAGTGCTACATCCTAAGGAGAGGGAGCTAGACAAACACAAAGAGTGGTTCCCTGGTGTACTCATAATTCCTGTGCCAAATAAATGAAGCTCTTTCTTCAAGGCCATGCTTAATTACTGTGCTGCTAATCAGGCCTGACAAACAATCACAGCACACCAAGATGCTCCCAAAGTCAGTAGGGCTTCTTGGTGCTGGAGAAACTTAGTAATAGAGACAACATGGATATAAGTAATGTAATGTTTCCATTGAAAATCTGCTTTATATTTAGTGCAAGTCATTAATGAGCCAATTAACCCACTTTGTGCTGTTAAAATCAAGCATTCTTTTAATGCCCAGTTGCTTATTCCTCTATTAATACACATTTAAGATTTTGCTTTATTATATCACCACTTTGTCTGGCAAAAGCTCAAGTCATCAAAGTTAGTCTTTCATGTGCTTTTTTGGACAAGTCTCAATTCTTGTTTAAGGAAGTAATAAAAGCAATTTGTTATAGTTTTATTTTTCCTAAGCTATTGGAAACAAAATTGGCAGGGATGTAATCTGTACTCAATTTGTATTTGGAGAAAAATAGCAGGCAAATAATGAATATGTACTTCTGCTATCTTTAAAGATGTATTTTAGGAAATTTCAGTGAAAATATGATGTTGAGCCTAGGTGTGGGTGGTGGGGGAGCTAGTGTTATTTGTTGAAAGTTCTATGTGTTTCACAGAGAGGTAGTGATATTCCTTCTACATTTTACTTTATGGAAACAATGCTATATTGAAATTTGCTCAAATTTCAAAAGCTAAATTCACCAGAACTGGCCATCAAGAAACCTTCTTTCTCTTAAAGGCTAGTCAGTATTCCTTGAGAGAGGAGAAAAAAACCAAAACAAACATGAAAGAAAGGAGTGGGGACAGCTGATCCTCTAAAAAAATATTTTCCCAGTGGTGAAAACTTACCCAGAATCTAACAGCACAAGTCAGATGCCAGCTGAGTGAAAAGACGAGATGTTTTAAATCAAAGAGAAACTGAAACTTGTTTATGCTTTTGAGAATGAGGAAATCCTTGGAGTTTTCTGAGGGCAGTTCAGAGTAAATAGAGTAATAGTCTGTCAGGTAAAATTGGAGTTTTCAGCTCAAAAATGCTTTCTTTGCTTTAGGGTTTAGCTGCCATTTTCCAGTGAGGCTTGTTTCGGCAAAGGCAGGCTCCTCAGTTTGGGAAATGCTCATGCTGGGAGAGTGCTGCCAGCCAGGATCCAGGGCTGGGTTGCTGCTGCTGGGCCTGAATGCCAGGGCTCTCCCACAGGAGCCAGGCTACACTGGCTGAATCTTAACATCCCAGGTCACAGGCACACACAGCAAGCTTTAACTCTTCAATACTTGGAGAGATTTTAAAGCATGGTAACATAGAGTATTAGAAAAGTAACATGGAGTATTACAAATTGTATGTTTTCTTCATTGCTTACACACCACAAGAACAGATAATTTGATGAGGTACAACTCAGCTTTTCTGTTTGTTTCTGGTCTTTTTAAATGTGAGCAAGTTTGATAAGAAATAGGAGGAAGAAAGGTATAATTTAGGCAGAGGAAATCCCTGAAGTGTGTTCAGTAGTTCTTCTCATTAAGAAAAGCAGTGACAATTAAATATTTTGGTTAGTATAGAAAGCCATTTTGCAGTTATGAGATTAGAACTCAAATGATTAGGGTACTCATTTCCCAAGCTAAATCCATATATGTTGTGTCCTGGGATTTGTTGTAGGGCATGAAAACCAAAGTGGTTAAGATGTTCTAATCAATGAGCACATCAGATTTTCCTTGTGGACTTTACAGTATTATTGAGAATCATGTTGTTTTAAGTTTAGCTATCCATGCTAAATATTGGGAACTACATAAAAGAAATCTATTTTTAAAGAGCAAGGTCAGCATGCTGTCTTGGCCAGCCATCCATTCTTCTCCCATAGGCACTGCCTCAGGATTTTAATTTCTTATTCCATGAGTGGCTGGAAGCTTTTCTTTCAGGCACATCTCTTTGTTTTCAGAAGGAAAAGGCAGAATTTAGTCCCTGCTGTAAGCTGATTGACAAGAAACAGCACAGTCCAGCTAATAGTGGATGGGATTAACTGCAGAGAAAGGGGAGGCTGGAGTGAAAAGGCCAGCAAGAAGCCCACAGCCCCAGCTCTAGCCAGATGAAATTCCTGAGCCATTGCCTAGAGAAAGGAAAAATCCATCTGGCACCTACCCAGGTTAGTCAGGGTAGGAAGAGTCATGCTTGGTTGCCTTTTAACAAAAGTGGGAAAGAAAAACCAGAAGTTTCTCCTTCCTCCCCCCATTTACTCAGAATATTGACTCAAGGTTTCAGATTGGCATGCTGCTGTATGAAGTAAGGAGGGTTTGATGGGTTAAGGAAATTAAACATCAGGTTGCTTTCCAGATAATTTGTTTATGGAGATGATGCAAGTACCACCCACTGCTATGGGATTATAAGTAAAGCAAACAAATAACCATACAAAACATAAATATCCTGGAAAAAAATTCACTTCCAGTCCTACACCCAGCTGAATCCATGATTTTCCTGCAGTAAAATAATGATCTTTTCATCTTTGAAATGAAAAAGTCTGTTCCTAGTAGTTCTGCTCCGAGAGGATAAATTTGTGAATGCAGTAGGAGATGAATTATAAGTCCTGGTGCTTGGAAGCTATTATGTAAAAGACTCAAAACATGCTTGCTATTGGATTTAATGCAAACTCACCTACGGGCAGTTATCTTTAATCATTGATAAAAAGAGGCAGAGAAAACGCTGAAAACACATCTACAATGGAAACATGAAATGCAAAATGTTCTCTTATGAGCAAAAGGCCTTTGGGGGGGCTATGGCAAAGCTGTGGTGAGCCAGAGCTACAGCTAGTGCTTTGCTTGAAGTCGTGTCACTGTGCTCTGCTCCAGCACTAGAGGCAGAGTCAGGACAAATGGCATATGTGGGGCACCCAGACAGGGCAGTGGGGATGCAGGCAGGTTAACTTCAGAATTATGGCACTGGAATGTGCGAAAGATTTCATACCTACCAGACTGACATTGGAAAGTACTGAGAGTATTTGTGATCAGATGTGGCCAATAGGTTTTGCTGTTGTAGATGAGCTAAATGTAAATATGCATATTGGTATCCATTGAAGGCCATGACAGTTTTGGTTTCAGAAAGTGAGGCTTAAATTCATTTTTTAAGGTGCCTGACCTAATTACTGTGCCCTAGTGTCAAGCAAAACCATTCCCTATTAGTGCCTCAGCAGCAGAAGAAAATACCTCTCAGTCCATTTAAAATCACAGTGCCTTCAAAAAAGGACTGAATTAGGGAGAAATAGCTTTGCTCATTCCGTCTCTTGCCTTTCCACCCTTTTTGTCTCTCCTGCTGTCTCCTTATTCCTAGCAGAGTGGAGAGAGAGGAAGAAGTGCACTTCCCCCTGTGCTTTTCCTGACTCTTCTTTCACCCTCTTTGGTGCAAAGCAGCAGAGGGAGAGGGAGGGAAAGCACTTCCTTCATTCTGGCCAAGGACTGGGGATGTGCAGGGCTTTCAGCCTGAAAACTGGAGCAGGAGTACTGCCCAGCAGCTCTGAGGGGGTCAGTGCTACATCAAGCCTGTCAGGTACAATCCTGTGGTCAGGAGGCTACTCTGCCACCTTGGAGGGGCAGAAGAAGAGAGGGGGAAGAGACCTGTGACACCTTGTGGAGCTCCAGATCGTAGAGCTACTGAGCCTGATGAGAGTTTAAAACCTCCACAGCCATGTTTAAATTCTGTTTCAGCATCAATCAATGTTTGTCTCACCTCTGGTACAGTTTTTTGGTGGTTTTCTGATGGATTTCATCAGTTTCTTGCTCAGTTTGCCACAGTCTGAGGGCAACTGGTACTCCTGCATCAGTTGCACTATGGCATATGCAGTGATTCGAGCAGATGATTGTGCAAAACCCCCAGCAGCCACTGGAGAGCCCATTGTTGGTTTCAGGGTCTTTGGATCAGGCACAGAGATCTGTCAGAGTGGTGGTTATGGCCCTGGAACAAAAATATGGAGAAAAGCAATTGTAGCAGTGAATTGATATTGATGCTCTTAAAACCTCAGTAATCTTGGCCACATGAAATTCAACCTTTCTTGTGACTGAAATAACAGTGACGCTTAGGTCATATGGTAGATTAATCACCTATAGTATTTCATTTTAAAAAACTAAATTGCCCATGAGCAATGGCAGAATATTTTGAAACGAAACTCCCCAAAACCCCACTGAAAACCTTGCACTCTGTTTCTCTTCACGTAAGGGCAACAAACCAGGAAAAATTATTCTAAATGGTTTTTTGTTCCTGATTGCTGCCAGGCTGAATGAAGGGCTAAGTGGTGCTCGCCTTATATGCGTGTTCCTGTTGAGTGCTGTGTAAATGCACTGAAAAAAGGCAGCACTCAGACCATGGCCTATTTGCAGCCCTGGGGAGAGAGAGCCCTGACACCCAGCTCCAGCTGACCCTCCCTGCCTGCTGGCACAGGTAGGCACCACGGGGCATTGGGTGCCTTGGCATCTGTGCCGCGATCGGCATCCTGCTGGGATAACACGGGACCAAACACAGAGCTGCAGCCTGCCAGCCACCCCGCGACACGCTGTCCCCAGGAAATGATAGTCCCTGTGCCTGTCTGCACAGATCTATTTACTGGTTTGAACAAATGCAGCCACTGTCTTGCCCAGCACACAGGCTGTGTCCTTCTTGGCCCTGCTTTTTAATGATATGTTCTTCTATCCCACAATGGAAGTGAAGCCATTCCTCACATTATGGCAGCATGGACTGGACCTGGGAGGTTTTCTGGGCTGCAAGACACTTTCTAGGGGGTCCTGAGAGATTGCCTTGGTCTTTCAGGCCTTCTGCTCCCCTTCCCTTGTCCTGCATCACCATGCTATTAAAGAATTTAGCTTTTATTTCTTAACTCACACCATGCTTAGGACTCCACAACCCCAGCAGGCCAGCTAACAGCTAATTTGAAGTGTAGAAAACATGATCTTGATTAATAATATCTAAGCCGAAGGCAGACATCAGAGACCTGTTGTAGGAACTAATAGAAAACAAAGCCCTGTCTTGGCAAGTCTGAGGTAGCAGCTTTTCTGCTGGAAATAAGACCCAAACCTCACTCCTTTTACACCCAGGCTTAGTGAGTGAGCAGGACCTACAGCACTAAGGAGGGCAAGGGATTCCCCACGGCTCCCACAGAGGTGGGCAGGGGAGCGCCAGTCACCTTGAGAGGAGGGCAAGGCTCTGCCAGTTCCCAGCAGCACATAAAATACAAGGTATAAAATTCACAGGAGCATGAGGAAAGGGAAGAAGGAAGGGAAGGGAAGGAAAGGAATAAAAGGATAAAATCTCCCCCATGGTCAGGGCCGTGGCTTCCTCCCCAAGCAGGCTGGTACCACCAGGAGCTCTACAGAATCTCATTTTTTCAATCCAGTGAACTGAACTGAATTAAGGAGGATGATTCAGGGCCCTAAAGAGATGGACTAAAAGGTGTGACAGTGAGAGGGGTGAGCAGCATGGGAAAGGGGCAATGGGAATGGGACAGATTTGGGAAAGACTGGCTACAGGCAGTGAGTGTTTGGCCTTCTGGAGCCAAGAGTGAGTCATATGCCCTTTCCCACAGCACCCACTTACATATAGGAAGCAACTTTGCCCCACTGCCTCTAATTTAGCATTTTCCTTCATCCCAGTACAGGAGCATTATTTTAGGATGTGGCATTTGACACTTTGTGATCACAAGCCTGCCTTTCCTCAAAAGGAGGCATGTTTTTTAATTTTTAACACTGCTCATTATTATTTTTAAAGAGAAGCAAAATGCATTTGTTAAAAAGGAAAACAATTAAAATCCCATTACAGCTCCAAATCTGTCATCTTCCTTCCCAGGACAAGCATTAAAATTTTCATTAATAAATCTGCACTTACTGATGACCTCTGAATAATTTCTCTAACCTTAATTTATCCTTACTGCAATACCATGTTATATTACTCTGGTTTTACTCTTTACTTTCCTTATTTGATACGTTTACTGAAGTTATAATTTTCATATTAAACCTTTTGTCACTAAAAAATTGATTTTTCTGTAATATTAAAAAAAATCCTTTTTTTAACCGCAGATTTAAACGTGTAAAAAGTTAAGAAACTACTAGATGAATATAATTAGCAGACTACTTCTTAATAATGATTTAAATAAATTTTGAAGTAAAAAAGCCTGGAAAAAAATTGTCAGCCATTCCCCCACCCAAACCTCTATGAATAAGAAAAAAAAAAGGGGGAAAAAAAAAGAGAAAAAAAAAAAGGAGGTTTATGTCTCTTGGAAAGAAAACCAGTTGAGAATTGTGGCTTAGATTTAGGAAACTGGCATTCATAACCTGTGTCAGACACAGCATCACCAGCCAGGCAAAGGAGGGGATGGTCCTGCTTTTCTCTGCTTTGGTGCAGCCTCATCTCGAGTCTTGTGTGCAGTTTTGGACACCACAATATTAAACTATCAGAGTGTCCAAAGGAGGCCAACAGAGATGGTGAAGGGCCTTGAGAGGAAGCCGTAGGAGGAGTGGCTGAGGTCACTTGGTCTGTTCAGCCTGGAGGAGACTGAGGGGAGACCTCACTGCAGTCTTCAACATCCTTGTGAGGGGAAGAGGAGCAGCAGGCACTGATCTCTTCTCTGTGGTGCCCGGTGACAGGGCCTGAGGGAATACCCTGAAGTTGTGCCAGGGGAGGGTTAGGTTGGGTATCAGGAAAGGGCTCTTCACTGGGTTGAGTGGTTTGGTACTGGCACAGACTCCTCCGGGAAGTGGTCACAGTACCAAGCCTGACAGAATTCAAGAACCACTTGGACAGCACTGTCAGGCACAGGGTGTGTTTTCTGGAACAGTCCTGTGTAGGACCTGAGTTGGACTTGATATTCCTTGTAGGGTTCTGCCAACTCATCTTATTCTGTAATTCTGTGAAATAAAATTCAGTCAGTTTTTATAGAATGTTAAAGAATAAAGATATATCTTGTTCTAAAGGAAGTGAAGTGTGATAAATTAAAATTTACTGGAATTCCTTCTATATGAATTTTAAATAGAATTTCCCAAGTCATCACCCAAAGCTATAAATATTTTCTTCTTGGGGTCTGTGCAGGAGATGCAGATGGCTCAGTAGGGCCTGTGGGATACCCTGGCAGCTACCTGGGGGGAACCATCCCTTGCAACACATCTCACCACCGCTACACCTGCAGCACGGTGTCAGGCCATAAAACTGGCTTTGGTCTCCACAGGCTCAAGTCCTTTTTCACCTGTGACCCTGGCTCTCAGTCATGCAAGGTGTTCATTAGAATGGGTTTTATTGGGTCTGAACAGGTGCCTACATTAATGAGTGTGACTCTCTGTAATGGTGCAGTTGGCTTATGTCTCATCTTGCTCATGTGTTGTCTTCCCCACTGAAAAGTGTTTGAAGGCTTTGATCCCTTGTAGAGCCAACATAGAGCAGTAAAAGAGTAGGGTTTTGAAAATCAGGAGACTGTGCTCCTTTTATTTCTCAGAGTTAAGATTCAGCCATTGGGAAGGAGGGTTGAGAAGAGCTTGGCCACCATTCAAGTAGACTGTGGGGAGGTTTGGGGGTGTTCTGGGATATTAAGTGTCTGACTCCATTTCATTGGGAATCCCTGGGGCTGTGCAGAGCTTCCAGGAATGACACCCCAAGAAGGAAGATTAGTGCTACACAGTTATCTGGGGAAGATCTGAATGCTAGGAGCACATATCTCACAGCCCACTGTCTGTGGCAGACACTTTTTTTACATCTCAGCAGTGACATGTATTATATTGCTTTTGGGATGGGAAGAAAAACCCAAAATATAAATCCTGCATTTTATTATAGAAGTTAATACCAACAATTACATAAAATCTAATGAATTTCAGTTCTCACTTAATTGCTTCTGAGTAGTTCACTTAACTTATTATAAAGAAGCAAGGACATATTCATTTAACAAGCAGCAGCAGCCTTGGTCTAGCATCTGCCTACATTCTCTTTTCAATTAATCAATTATAGTCCAATGGTGTGTAATTACACATTTAAAAAGTTATTGGATATCACAGCATGGCTGTCCCAGGGGGCTCATGAATACACTAATATAACACACCTGTAATGACCTGTTCTCATATCTGCAAATTGCTCCCATTTCTCTCTCTCTCTCTCTTGTTGCTAAATGAAGATGAAAGCAATTACCATTAACTTTTTGAGTCACATCTAGTCAATGAGAGAGAAAAAAGATCCCTACCAGCATTCATAATAAATCTGTCTGTTGGTACTCAGAATTTTAACTGTACCAGGCATCAGGTGTAAGGCGGTAAATGTGCATCAGGATTGTAAAAGGGCTGTGGGGATCCCAGGTTCATTCTGACCACGTGCTACACCTGTAGACAAGAGAAACAGGCAAGCAGGAAGGTCTTGTCAGATCACTTCCAGGCATAATTTGCCTGTCTTGGTTGGAATCAAACTGAACTCTGGAACTGATCCCTATGCAGTGGCTCTAAAGTCTTTGCATAGCAACTAAGCCATGTTGCTGTTGTGTTGGGGTTCTTTTTGAATGCAAGAAAGAACAAAATTTACTATGTAATGGCAGAAAGGCTTTGGTTGTGCGTGAGGATACAGACACCAGTGCTCTCTTATTAATGCATAACAAATGAAACCAAGGAGAGACTCTTAATCTGTCTAATGGAGTCTGACAGATTCTGAATTGGTGATTCAGTCAACTAAAGGGTCCAAAAATGCTCTGTGGAAGTGAGCTTCTGATGGCTCCATAAGTCAAAAGGGGGATGATATCTATCAGCATTTTATAAATATTGTCTTGCACAGTGTGATTTTGATGTGCTGTTGTCTCTCACCCTGGAAAGAAGTGTCTGTTTCCTTACAAGAAGTTTTCTTGTTCTTGCTTTCATTTGCAGACTGGGGTCTTTCAGGTGGGTGTGCATACAGATAAAAGCACATCAGTATTTTAAGCATGGTTTTTTCTTGTAGAAATCTGAAATATTCCTATGCTGTACCTCTTTCTCCAGTCTAGCCCTAACAATTTCAGTGAAATCTTCATTATGCCTGAGGTTGCTTCCCTCTTTGAAAACCATGCATGTCTCCTTGTGCCTAATGTCTTTCAGGATAACAGGATAATCCTGTGGGATTCAGGTGATCAGTTGTTGTTTTCAGTTGCATTCACAGCAATGTGGTGGATGTTTCAGTCTGAGCTTCAGCTAGGTCAAAATTTCACTCTGGTTTTCACCAGTGCCACGTTTCTTCCAGTTCCACAGCATCCTTTGGTTTAGGACATGGTTCCATTCACATGCCTGGCTGTGGCATCTCAGTATTTGGCATCCAGGCTGGACTCTCTCTCTAGGTCCTGTGGTTAATAGAGGAAGACAAGCACTTGTAGAGTGGGAATTAGGTGTTGATTTAGGATTGGTCAAACCAATGTTTGGATGTGCCTGTATCTGCTCATTAACTAGATAAATAACTTCCATGTGACACCTATATTTTAGGTACTACACTCATGGGCTGAGCTGCATATTCCTGCATGTGTCCAATGTCAATCTTGCATGTAGAGCCATTCAGAGGGACTGCTTGTATGCTTGGAAGTTAGGAATCTGCTAACTTATGTTTAGATGTCTAGTCTCCAGCTTTGAAATGGGGATGCTGTTATTTAATTCCTTTTGCATGCAGTTTAAATTTGAGATTAAAATGTTAGAAGTGCAAAATGATATCTCTTATTTAATGTTGTGTTATACTGCAAATAATGAACAACCGCATCCTTGGTATATGAAAAGCTCATTTATTATCAATTATTATCTGATGCAGGAGAAAACAGGTTCCAAGATTCACTTACAGGTATTTAAAAACAATTTGACTGCCCAGACATAGTAACTGAAGTAAGCAGAGCTGTGTGTGGATCCCAAAAAGTGATCAAAGTGTGCATGTGCACAATGTTCTCAAATTCTGCTCAATGCACAGCTTTGTTTATGCTTGGGACCAAAATTAAATTTTGTGGGGTGTTTTGTTTTGTTTTGTTTTGTTTTGTTTTGTTTTGTTTTGTTTTGTTTTAAACCAGTGCCTGAATAATCAGCTAAAAATGTTTGAAACAGAGAAAGGAACACAGTTATAGTCTAGAGCTTTAATACACAATACAATATTCAATTGTACAGGCTGGTTAAATATTCAGCCTAAAATACCTGTCAGTTGCCTCTCCAGCTGTGTATTTTCTGTGTGTCGGATGGGGAGGAGGGTAGTATTTCACTCAGTTTTAAAAATTTGTTTTTAGCTCTAGCCTCCACAAGAAGCTGTAACTCTTTGCATGTCACTTTCCTATTTGAGCTATAAACTCTATATTGTACTAATACACTTTATTATGAGGAATAAACATACTTCTCCTAGACAGGCAGAGGAATAATTGACCACCTGTGGCCTGTCCCAAATGAACATTACTGCACATGACACTGAAATTGATGCCTCCTTAGTCAAGATACGAAGCAGTCATTTTCTGAGAGTTTTTTTAGTGGTTGGGAAGGTAACACATCCCAATACATTTCTGCTTCATAACAACATAGATTCCTGACTGCCAGGGCTAGAAGCACTTGGTGTTCACCTGGCTACTGCCCCCCTCTCTCTCTGTGTCTTTGGCACTCAAGCATCAGCTTCATTTGTTCAAAACATTAAGCAAAGAACCAGGTTCTGGCCCAAGCCAGGGATGCCTTTCATCACTCCGGCAATAGAAAGAAGCCTCAAAAGTTGGTGCATATGAAATGTACTTAGGTGGCCCCTTTCAGCTGCCAGAGTGGTGTAAAGGAGTCTCAAAGTTGTTGAGAATCTGTCTCAAACATAGGATTATGTAGTGCTGGAAGGATAGCGCTAGGGATATTTTGCTGATGTATCATTTTACCAAGCCATAAGGGCCAAAGGATGCTGGAAACTGAAATATTAAAGAGCTAAGAGATTGACGCCATAGATAAAAATGGTAAATGCTTCTCTTATCAGTTATTTTTCACTTGGTATTAATAAATCTCTGGGATGGGGGTTCATGTAAAATCACTGGATCCTGAAGGATCCAGTGTCTTCCTTAAACTGGAAGCATCTCATGCCATGAGCAAAGCAAGCAGGTGAGATTCTCAGGTGTGCTTGCACCTGCAGCATACAGGGCTTTTCCCAGAGCATGTGCCCAGGGAGGAATGGGGCTCTCAGCAGGGACAGGGGTTGCACAGGGCCAGGAAAACGTGTTCAGTTTTATCTTACGTGTATCCTATTTCTTCCTTTCCGAGATTGCGAGGGACTGTGTTGAGCAAGCGCTGCTCTCCCCAGTGGCTATGCTTGCTGTATTGCCACAGGGCTCTGGCAATTGCCACTGCACTGTGTTCCTTCTTTGTCACCACATCATGCACATTTAATGAGGGGCTATAGCTCATGTGCTTGCACAGTCCAGCAGTCCAGCTTTAGTTCCCTTTTTCCTCCAGCACAAACAAGGGCTGAAACTCTCCCCAGCAGAAAGGCATGGCCAAGGACCAGATGAGTGCAAGCTGTCCAAAGTTCAAATTATATTAGCTCAAGACCACTGTGGTCAGTGAAAGGAAAGGCTGCTGTTGTGCTCCTTGCATAAATGGAGATATTTGTCTGTATTTGTTATCAAAATCCTTCTGTTGGGATCTTGCTGAAATCTCAGTTGCCCTAAGTCACCACACAGCTGCGGTGACCTCTGTGTGATGGCTTTTGTCTCTAATGCCACCCTGGTGAGATGTCTTCCTTTGGTGTCTCTGAACTGCTGGTGGGAGCTGAGGTAGGGGCTAGGAAAACCACAGCAGCCTGCTTAGGACAGCTGCACTACCTTGCTCATGCATTTGGAAAGCAGGTTGTGCTTGTCTCCATGGAATTTACTATGATCTCACTACTCTTTGCCTCCAGTTCAGCTGTGTCAGTGTGAATTTTGGGAGAAGCCCCTATGTAGAGGAGTTTGGCCCAATTTTCCCCCTGTGTTGTTAGAAAAACCTGCTGGAAACAAATCTGATTAACACAGCAGAGAAAATAATTCAGCTATAAAATGTTGAGGATTGCCACTAGTGCAGGTTGTGTGCAGAAGGCAAAATGCCTTTTGGAAGGTTTGTGGACCAATAGGAGCTGCAGTTCATGGTCTTTGCTGGCTGTTTTTGGTTCCTAGGTGCCCAGCTAGAAAAATCGTGCATGGTGTGGGCAACACACTTTTTATTTTCAGAGTGCCTTTCTGAGTGGCAGAGTGACAGCACATCATTTTATCATGGTGCACTGACACAGCAGGAGGCACCACATCCCTGATGTGCAAAGCTCCAAAATCCATCCATGAAGGCAGATACAGCAGAAGGATGAGGTGCTGGGGGGATCTCCCAGTGCTCTAGGGGTTTGAAAACTGCAAAGAAGGCAAATCAAAAATAGCCTGGACCTTGTTGAACCTTCAGGAACTCCATCTTAAAAGAGGGGTTTAGAGAGTGCTTGGATTGTGGCTCTTGGAGGAAACCAGTAGTGTTTAGACTTCAATTTTATGTTTTCTCACTATATTATGTTATTTCCTGGGTGGTATTTGCTCCTTTCCATAGGTGTTAAGGCAGTGCCCAAATGAGTTCTGGGAAGAGCCTGAGTTAAGGCAGATGACCCTGAATTTGAGACAGATGCTTCATCTGAATATATACACAGTGTGCTTCATCGGAATATCTGTACGGTGAAACCTAGAAATGGAAAGGTTCTGTCAGTTCCTCTGGATGGTGCTTTGATTCTGAAGTGCATCTGTATTGTGCTGTGGGCTGGCACAGGGGCAAGAGAAAATCGCTCACTTTTCTGTAAATGAAGAAGCAATGATTATCATGATCTGGTCTGAGAGAAACCACTCTGCAGTCTCCGTAGTTTGTGCTGCCTTTTAGACCACATCACTCCTCACTGAAGGCACTGGGGGCATTTTGAAGCTGTGCCTGGTGTCCCTGGCCTGTAAGCATGACAGAGAAAGAGAACAACTGAGAGGAGATGAGAGAGAAAAGGGCACAGCCTTTTGGTGAGGGCAGGGAAGTGATTTCAGGTATTTGTGACACCACATGAACCTTGTGTCCTTAGCCTCTTCCTAAGCATGATGTACCCTGGAGGATGGAGGAAATTGTAACAGGTAGAGATATGATGGAAGGAGTGAGAGCTACCTGCAGATGTGGCATCTAAATAAATCCAAAGACAACACAACTATTTTTAGCAGAAGTGCAAACAGTGATAGATGCCACGGGATTGCTGTCACTGAAATTTGTCTATAAGCAACACATTCATATTTAAACAAGTCAGCTTTGCACATTGAAATGAGCAAACACTGTCTCTGTGCTTGTTTGTTTGTTGTGCAGAAGCCATCAGCTTTCACTCCTTATCCCTTCACCGTGGTGGTGATGCAGAGCCACGCTGATGGATCATCTGTCTAGCTTATCTGCAAGGCCACAAAACGTTTATATCTTTTATGGCATGATAGGCTGTTCTCATGCAGCAGTGGAAAATAGAAATTTGGGGCTGCCCTTGCAGAAGTACCATCTCCTGCACAACACTGCCATTCTGGTAAGCTCACTTGGCACAGTTTGTACAGCTAAGTACATCCACTGTGAAATCTAACACTGGGATGCACATGAATAAAATCACACAAAATCAGGAGAGGAGCAAGCATCAGAGAAGCCTTTGAACGCAGGGGGCAAACCAGCAAGGACGGAGTTCCTGCAGCTTCTCTCCTGCTTAGAGGGGGCCTCTGTCACCTCTGGTATAAGGCCTCCAGCTCACACCAACATTGTACTTGGCCAATTATCTCATTTAGGCATCTCATATATATTTAGGTCTTGAAAAAGGTCAACCACAGAGCATGTCTGGGCAGGGGTTTTTGAAGCTGTAGAGCTGAAAGCTTTTCTTCTAGCATTGTTAGAAAATAATTGCTTGTGCATGTCCAGGGATCTGAATTTACATGTTGGAGCTCTGAAAAGGAGGGCAGGAAGGTTTAAAACATTGTTGAAACAGCTCCTGCTGATGTTACACTCACTGCAGATGCTGAGCAGGGAACAGGTGGAGCTCATTGGTGGGCACGGCTGCTGCCCCTCACCTGCCTGGGTACCCTTGCACTGGGATTCCGTCTCCTGGGTGGCTCCTCTTGTGACTGTTTCCAGCACAAACAGCTCCTCTGCCCAGTCCGGTAATTTATTGCAATTACCAGATTGCAATAAAAATGCAAGCTGGTACATTTTTATTGAAAGTGCAGTGAGGCAGGGATTGTCCCTGTCAGCTGAGCTTTTCACCTAAGTACACCTGCTATTTTTCTATTTAAAATTATTTTTTACCTTTTTTTTGGTTTCCTGCTACTTGCAATTTTTTTCCTTAGGCTTCTCTTCCTCTACTGAATATCTCTCTTCCTCCATTAATTTATTTTGTTTCTTTCAATTTAACTGTCTTCTTCCTCAGTTCCATGACAAATCATTTAACCTTTTTTAAGTCCCCACTAGTTCCTGTAGTCTTTGGCTTGTAAGTGCTGTTAGCTGTGGAAAGTCCCCATCTCCAAATGTGGTAAGGCCCAGATGTGAGCTACTAAATGTGAGCTTTGCCATCTAAAAGCCTGTCAGTTACCTGCCACAGCTCACAGCCTGATTTCTCAGTATGACCAAACTAGGTGGGTCTCTGAACACAAGCCCTGAGTTTTTAGCAAGGAAGATTGCCCCAGTGCATGGTATTAGATCAGTCCTTAATGAGGTGCCTGTTCTTTCCTCAGCTCTGTTCCAGATATTCCCTGTGACCCCGGACAAGTCATTTTATCTCTCTTTGTCTCTGCTTCCATTCATAAAATGAACATAATTGCACTTCTGAAGCTCATGTGGAATTGCAACAATGAATTCCTCCTGCCTGCTTTGCCTTTACCTCATCCCTTTTGTCTGCACAATTGTCAGAGGGGATAAAACGCCACCGAATCTGGGTTAGCCATAGTTAGCACAAAGCTCCAAGCAGCTGGCCCGGCCACTCGCCATATCCCAATAGCACTGGCAGCAGAGAGCCAGATTTGTTACTGCACTCTTGTGTGCTTTGAGGAGCTTCCTATGCTCTCTCTGAATAGTGAAAAGAGACATTTCCAAGGCAGGCTGCTCAGGAGTGCATAGTGGTTGTTGCAGGACAAAGGATTAAAATGGCTCTCTTTGAGGGCTTGCTCCACAGGATCCTTAGCAGAAAACATGGGGGCCTTAGAAGAACCAGAAGGAGAGGGAGGGAGGCACGGTGAATGCTCCTTTTGAAAAACCGGTCTCTGGTTTTCCTCCCTGTTGTCCAGCCTCTTTCCCTTACCCTCCCCTGTTTAGTTCTGTGACAATAATAAAATAAAGGAATGCAAGGTAAAGGCATCCTTAAGGCTCTCATTGTTACCAAGTAATCCTAACAGCACTTTCTCTCATGCACCTGCCTCTGAAGGCTAATATCATTTAATTATTATGATGTTGCAAATGAAAGTGCCCACACACAAATTCAATATGGAGGGACAATTAAACGCACACCACACTAAAAGCAAGTGGTGTATTTTGGATTTGTTGTCTGATTCAATGCCATTTACCTCACATGCCTCAGAGAGTATCACCTGAATCAGGAGCAGAGAACTAGCCCTGTGTGTGCAAAGCTTGCTCTGAAATCTATACTTCACAAGATTGCAGCAAGTGACATAAAACATCTGTTTTTAAAATACAACTGGGAGTGTAGTTTTGAAGCATTCTCTCCATCTCAAGCAAGGAACTCAGGGAGGTATGAGTTTTGGTGGACAGTTATCTCCAAAAGAAAGCAGTGCATGCAATACAATTCCCATATGTAACATATGTCAAAAGGCCTTCAATGAGAATCCAAAGTAGGCAGGGAAGAAAATCCAGCCTGCAAAAGTTTAAATATGTTGGCCAAGTCAACTAAGAAGATCTACAAGCTTGGGCTTCAGTATCTGGGGGCATACCTGCCTACCAGGTAATAAGTGGAGGGGTGGGGAGGGGGGAGTGGGGTGTTTCAATTTTTGGTTGCTTCCTAGTATTGCTTTTTTCAGTTCCAGTCAGTCAGCTTTGAATTTTGAGGTAAGCAGCACAGTGCCAGGGAGGCATCCTGCCTTGCTGTGCAGTCTGGACACATTTATCATGTTTTCCTACTCTTCCAACCTGTAAAGTCCTTCTTTGAATACTGTGCACTGCTCACCATGCAAGCAGCTCATTATCCCAGGCATTTCAAGACTAATTTATAGGACATTTGGCTAATTTGCATAAGCCATCCAGTACACAGAACATGTCTCCACAATAAAGTAATATGCCAAAATCAGGATTTATGTGAAAACATGGATCTGGCGGGGGGGGAACGGGACAGGAAGGGACACACACAACAACATTTTTAAGAACCTGTTGTTAGCACCAATCTTGAAATAAATACCACTGACAAAAAGTCACAGAATCCTCTGCCTATCCACCTACTGTATGTGAAGCTCCCATATAATTTTCTGCTTTGAATCTTGCTCATCTTTTTATTAAGTAAGATGGGTTTTGATCCTTAAAACAGCATTGAAATATGAATACTTGGCACTGTTGGCTTTGTCTAAAAATGAAACAAAATCCCCCAAACTGAATCCAAATCGAGGGCTGTACATTTAGTTATCGCTGCGAGGATCCTCGCACATCCACTACTCTGATTATTACCTTGACACTGGAAACAGGAGGATTTGTAATCCTTGAAACAGCTGACATCTGAAACACTGATTCTTCCTGTGCTTTGAGTTAGTCGCTCCTTGATCTCCGTGCCTGGCATGCAAGCCTGGCTTCCACTGAAACCTGACCTCGTGGTCCCTTCTTCTGCAGCCCTGTTTGTCTTCTGCCATTCAGAAATGTGCAGCTTCTGTCCTCAGGACTCTGAATTAGAGCTGCACAGGTCAAAGGAGCAAACAGGAGACTTGTCATTATTGGATCCAACACCTGCCCTTGGTTTAGGTGTCCTTGCATTGGTTTTTTATTTTTTAATAACAATTACTAAGTAAGAAGGTTGTAAGGTACTTTTTAAGCAAACCTTTCCTCTCCAAGGTGACATGAGCTTTCCATGATTTCTAATGCATGACTGCTTCGCCTACACTACAGATGTTTTTGCTCCCTTCCTTGCAAAGCCAGCCTGGGATTTGAAAGTCAAGTTGGATTCTTTCTTCTCTCCCTAATATGTCTTCTGCCATTATGAGGCCTCTGAAGAGCACATTAAGTCCATATTTAGCCCTGTGCAATCTAATTAACTTACAGAATAACTGTGCAGATATAACAGAGATCTCAGTTTGAAGGCAACTTTTCTTCACTTATTATAATTGAAGGAACTGTTTGGCCAGCAGCATTTCTATTAGTAGTAATGCTCTTTGAAAAGGAAATAACTTAGTTTTGGGCTGAATTTGTAGGAATACCAGCTAGAATTGCATAAGTGAATGTATATATATCTGCATACTTGCAAATAGAGGCTAACTGGAGCTGGAAATTACACGTGTAATAAATGTGTAATCCTGATGCCATTGCTACAAATTCATTTCCCATAGCAGAGCTATGGTTTCAAGCCCCTCTTTCAGTGCTGTATTGTTTTGGAGGTTTCAACAATGTTGATTATTCATTTTGGTGCATCACATGTAGTTCCAGTTAGGTGAAACCTGCTGGGTGTTTAATGTCTGGTTCAGCTTGAACTAGAAGCAAATAGAAGGAAATAATGTGTTGAGGAAAACAAGGACTCTAGATATAGTTCCTGTTCTAGAGTTTGTTACTCTGTTACATGTGTTATTCTAGGCTTTGAGATTAGTATTTTTTTGATCAGACTGTACTACAGGTTACATGGAACTGACAGCATTATCTTGAACATAGTGATTATGTTCAATAGGAAAAATATATGCAGTTTTTCATTTCACTGTCTTCCAACTTGAATCGGTTTTTACTATTCTAAGATGTAAGAAGCACATTTTTTTCCTCTGGGATTTACAGTTTCCCTTAGTGTTTTGATTACTTGTGAATAATTTGATAAAAAACCCCAGTGGTGTACAGCATCTAGGTTGGATTTGGCTTTTGACTGATCCCTAATAGCTGAAGTTACTGTATACAACAAAAACATTTGTAATGCTGTCAGACAGGAACAATCTCTTTTCTGCAACTTGACTTAAATTTGTTATGTGTATAGCTCTGTGAAGTTCACTAGATGTAAATACAGATTAATTATTTAAAAAGTAATAGGAATGAATGAGCTTCCAAACATGTAGTGTTTAATTATTTAAAATCTGTAATGGAATTTCAACCCTCGTGCATACCTCAGATCTCTCGTTGTGCTTGGACAAGTGCCTGAGGTTAACTGGCATGTCCCCACCTCTTAGTCACATCCCCTCCTATAGCACAGGGTTATAAATGTGCCTGGTACATGTGAAGAACAGCCAATACCCTCAGTCATGTCTAATGGTAAATACCCTGTACTTAACTCCATCTTCCTTTCCCTGCTACTGTGGTCCATCCTGCAATAAGCCACTCCATATACCATTCCATGTAACAGCATGTGTATGAGTGCACAATTGTAATGAGCCACAGAGAACCAAATCCTAAAGTCATAGTGTGAGCAAAGCCCCACTTGATTTCCAAAGGGTGGAAAGAACCCCACAGGGATGCTGCACTTTGGTTATTTGATAGTGGCGGATGAAGGCACTGGCTCTGTGTGACTGTACTGGATGTTGTACACACGTGTGAGAGGACCTGATTCCCATTTCAAAACCCTCCTGCTCCAAGTAGTTTAGTCAGATCTGGGGAAGCCTTCTCCCGGTTGTAAAAGGAGAATCAAAGATACCTACTGGAAATAAAGAACACAGAAGTCTCCCACTTTAGAGACTTGCTTGGTCTCCCTTCAGTCCTCTGACAGTGGATGGCCAGAGTTCTGCTGGGACCAGTTCAAAGCCTTAGGTAGGTTCCTGCTGTGATCCACCCTCCTGAGGTGCCTACGTCTATTCACAGACCTGAGCTGGGCAATCAAAGTTAATATCTAAAATTGTGCTATTTACATTATTTCACTGCCTGCCCTTTTCCTTGTCCAAAGTTACTCAGCAGTTTTGTCTTTGCAGAGAATAATTAATGCCAACCTGGCAAGTCTTATCTCAATGTTCTAGCTATGTAACCTTCCTTCTCCTACTGCTCAAAGTCACTGGATGAGGAGCACTTGACCCAGGATAGGTGTTAAAATAAATGTAAAGGAAAGCTCTTTAAAGAAAACAATCACTTGAGTTGCATTGAACAAATGCACAGTTAGGAACCTTTGTATGTGATGGCTGCAGGTCTTCATTTGCCAGCCAAGTGTCAGCTGGTCTGATGATGAATATTTCGAGTGGTGCTCTACCCTGTGAAATTGTTGTCAGAAGTAGTTTTGTAGGAAGACCTAGAGGAGGAAAAAGGCTGGAGAAAGCAAGACAGACTGGGTCCTCTTTGAGGAGGAATCTAAAGAGCAAAGCATTCTTGAGAGCTTTGCAGGGTGATGGTTTAAGTATGTTGATTTCTTTTGTCCTGGTGTGCTGCTTCCACATAGCTGCTTTGTCATGCATGTCATGCAAAAAGAAAATCATCTGCATGGTCTTGTAAGTATGAAAGGCTTTGGCATGATGCATTTACATAATAGAATCTGTGCAGTCGCAGTGTGCATCGTGCACCCAGGCAAGGAAGGACTGCCATCTACAGTAACACAATGCATTGCTAAAGGGTCCTCTGTGATTGTGTTCTTTACTGAACAGTTCATCTGATGCCTTCTGCTGTAATGTACCTTCCTTGGTGAGAAATTAATCCTTTGTGCCAAATTCAACTCTCACTTACATGATTCAAATTGAAAATCAACGCTAGCTTCAGTGGAGTTAGCCCAGACTGATCCCAGGATTACTAAGAATAGATTTGATTTATGTAAATAGCTTAATGTCAGGTACATTCTAGTGCTAAACATTTCCCAAACAGAGGGATAAGTAAGACCTTTTCATCAGAATAGGAAAGATCATTTTTTCACTTCCATGCCTTACTTAGAAAGAGGTATCAATCAGCAAGGAAGAAGACACATTTTGCATTTCTTGAGAACCAGCAAATATTTTGGGCCTGAGAAAAGCATCACAGTGGTCAAGCAGGGTATGTGAAAGGCTGGCCCTCCCTCCTTCAGGTGTTGCACATAAGTAAAGCTGGTTGCTGCCCATCACCCTCACAGCTGTTGGCTCCTGTCAAAGGAAGCCTGGCTTCTCTGCAGGAATGTTCTTAGTAAAACAAGAGAGGCATTAGCAGAAGAAGACGACAAGGAAGTTTTCACACACATTAGTTCACCATATGTTTGGCTCTAGGCTGTAGTTTCAGACCTTTGTAACTCCTCATTTATTATTTTCAAGGTTAAAATTCTGAAAAACCCTGGCTTCAGATAGCTAGGGACCATAATATTCATGGTAAATCCTACCTACCAGAAACAGAGTAATCTTTTTATTCTCCTCTCCTCCCCTCCCCTCCCCTCCCCTCCCCTCCCCTCACTTCTCCTCCCCTCCCCTCCCTTCTTCTCCCCTCCCCTCCCTTCTCCTCCCCTCTTTTCCCTGTTTGAGGGATGTGCAGACTTTTACAATCCCCATCTCTTCTATTCCTTGGCCATTATTTCAGTCTTCCTTGCTTAGTATGGGAGTGACCAAGAGTAATACCAAGAGTTGCTCACAATAAGCCTCTCTCCACTGGTGATGTTGTGCTAATTAGGAGGGGGAAGGGGAGCTGGGTCTGTACCAATGGGCTCTGGGTTTCAGCCAGGATCAGTGCCTTGCAGCAAGAGAAAGTAGAGGACTCAGAATGTTTCCTCTGTGTGCGGCAGAGCAATTTCCCTTACTTGGCTTCGTCTTCTCCAGCCCCCAACTCCAGAGGAAATGGGAAAATGAATTCCATTCTCAGTGCCCAATCTGCAAGAGATGTGACATGTCTCAGTCCTGGGCTGAAACTGATGTGACACGTTTCCCTGATGCAGGCAGGTTTTGGATCTGGCCCAGGGCTGTTTGAATCAAATGTGGTTTCCAGAGAGAGGGCTGCTTTTCAAACTGAACATACTCTGGGACACAGGGTGGTGTGTACCATTACCAGCAGCGAAACCAGCAGTTCTCAAAGTGTGACTCACACACATTCAAATCTCAAACACCTTTGACTCCCTTCAGAGTTCTGCAGCCTAAACCCAGCAACACCTCTCTTGGGAAGTTTTGTGGGGTTTTTTCATCCATTTTTACTAAGGGTCAAGTCAATCTTTCCCTAATCAAGTCAATCTTTCCCTATCACTATCTTTTCAAGTTAGTGGTTGATGCAGTCCCTCTATGATTTTTATATGTTTGGGAAAGGTGGGGAAACATGTAGGGAATCTGTGTCAGGTAGACTGTGAGACCCAGCCAGTTCTGCTGCAGCCCATGCTGCAGTTATGTATGTGTTACAGCATCTACTACAGTGTCGTGGGTCCTGGCCTGTAAAAATTATTGCATGAGAAATATTACCATGTAATAATAAAAATTGAAGATCCCTGAGCCATGTAGATAGGGGGAAAACAACCACACACACACACACACACACACATATATATGTGTGTATAGATATATATATTTCAAAGCACCCAGAGACTTGAATTCTGTAAGCTTCTTGCCTGTACAAGCGTAAATCGGAAGAAACAGCCCACCAGTCTGAGTGAGTTATGCCACTGTAAAATGGCAGTGGTGTGAGGGAGAAATTGGACTTAGAACCTTTATTACAAATAAGGGGTAATAAATAAGGATTTCCCAAGGTTTCAGATTGCACTCCTGCCTCCTATTCTATGGACTAATGACATTTCGAATCTAGATTACAGTACTATTCTCTAGACCCAGTAATATTACATTTAAATCTGAGTGATTTAATGACTGTTCAGTGATGATTTTGGTTTCAGGTGAAGTGGTATTGGCCCCCAGCAATGCCTTAGGCTAAATGCATCATATGTTAGCAAAAAACATTAACCTGCCCCTCAAACCTCCTCATAATTACACTTACAGTTCTGTCAACCAATATATGAGCTACTGGAGTATTAACAGAGGGGGGTTTATTGTTATTTTTATATTCTCTTGAATATAAAAAAGAAAATATACTGGGAAAAAATACATGTAAGATATTACCAGATATAAATTCTAGCCAGATGGGTGATTTTCCACCTCACAATGTCTGCCATATTATGAGAATAAAGTTTTGATCAGAAAACAAGATGAGTTAACATGTTTATTCAGATACTGAATTAAAAAGTGAATTAATTAGAGAAGTAAATATTCATCTGGCTTCTGAAGTTATCTGCAGACTTGGTTACATGAGATTCCTAAGGGTGCAGATTTCTCATTTGGAAAGATGCTGGTCAATCATTGAGATACTGATTGAGCATAGTAAAGTGCCCCTTTCATTTTTACCCTTAAGCTTTTCTTTGCTTAACAGCATCTGTATTTCTCAAAAGAAGTTGATAGAAGAATTTTTAGTGTCAGTTGTTCCCTTTCTTTTCCCAGTTGCTGGGGCTGGATGCAGGGAATGCTGCAATGCCTAGTGCATACAGGCTCTCTTTCTCACTGCATTTGTTGGCAGCTGCTCTGCAGAAGAAACCTTCTGTGGCTGATGCTTAGTCCAGTTCTTGAGAGGAGCAGCCCCTGTGTAGAAGTGAGGAGTTCCTGGCATGACAGAAGTGCTGGCCCTGTTGTCAGCCTGGGCACTGGTGGGACTCTGCAGCTTGGCCATCCCAAGGATGGAGAAGCTGCTCTGCTGCCTCCTGTAGCTGAATGTGTGGGAATGTAGACTATACAGAAAGTTCTCCAAGGTCATGGAGGTGAATGTCCTCCTGAGAAAAGAAATGCATTTCCTCTCTCTGAGAAAGAGAAAGGAGGGTATTTCCATGCAACCTTCCCCTGCTGCCCCGAAGAGACAACAGGGCCTGGACACTCTGAGGAAGTATTTCTAAGCCCCAGAAATGTTTTTCCAGATGCTAGCTCTGATTTCTTTCTTACCGCTTCCTGAATATTCAAAGCCAACATGTCTTGTCCTGTTCTCAAGGTGTTTGCAATGCTTCCCCACTGCTGATACTTTGCACAGCTTTAGTGATAGCAGTTTGATGAAGTTCATTTGTATCATCTTTAGGAAGAAGTGAAGCTCTTGCTGGGGTGCTAACAGCTTAAGGATCATCAAGCAAAACCTCCTGTTGTGGAAAGGCACAGGCTGGAGTTCACCCAGACTGCCGGCTTCACCTACTCAATGTAGTTCTTGTTTCTGGCTGCTGAGTTGTTTCCCACCATCATCTCAGGAGCAGGGGAATTTGGGAATGCACATCATGAGAAGTGTTGGCCTGGAAATCAAGTGTTGAACATCAAGAAGTCAAATACTTACATAATCCAAATTAAACTTCTTGACTGACCAGCAGATGTTTGTACCACTGCTCTGCCAAGCTGGCTTCTCATGCTGCTACCCATGAGCTTAGGGCCATGAAGAGCATGGTGGAGACACTCAGTTGACTCCATAGATCCCTCAAATTATGCTCACAAGGAAGATGGCTATAGACACAGTTGCATGGTCTCCTGCCAGACTACATTAAGTCTGGAAGAGGAACTGTTTCTTGGCCTTTCTGTGTGATGAGGCTTGATGAGAGTTCAGGATCTGAGTGTAGGACTTAATGGCTTGAACTGTGGTTTGCTGTGCCCCACAGACTCTTGCATGCTCAAAGGCCAGTGCACTTTGTGTGGCATGAGGTTTCCAAGGCATGGGAAGCCCATGGCATGCCCTTTTGGAAAGGGCATTCAGCCTGAGGTGTTCTTTAGATGTTTCTGAAATGTGAGTCTTGGTGAGACAGACTGTCTGACCTATTGAGGGCATTAAACTCCCAGCTCTCTCTCCTGTTCTTACCCTCCATTTATCTTATGCATCACATTCATTTTATTTAGGACTTCTATCACTGCTGCAGTGGTGGACTTAGCCAGTACTGAAACAGCCATGCAGACATGCCCTTTATTCCGCTCTTGTATAGTACCCCTGTAAAAACCTTACATTAAAGATTTTAGATTTAAATGCTGCTATTGTCCCATTCTGTATTATTTTAGCCAGGAACGTTTCTGGGGAGAAGAACTTCCCTCTTGGCAAGCCCCACCTCACACTACATTCATTTTCCCCGAAGTTTCACCCACCATATTTTGGGCTTCACCAGTGGTTTTAGATCCGCAGTTCCTTCTGTGGTTTCAAAGCCTCAGACTGAAGGTGAAAACACAGAGCTCAGCTGTTTATATACAAAATCAAATATATAGCCACTCTGATGAAATAAGACCCAACCTGGATTTCCACTGGGTATTAGCATAACTCACATTCATTCTTTTTGACTGGGAACATTAAAAAGCCCCCCAACACAAAGCAGCCCAAGGGCTTTGAAAAGCCCTATGTTTTAAATACCACACATGACAACTGCAATGATTCAAAAAATGGAATCAATTTATCATTAGCCATTAATTACCAAATAACTCTATTTTCTCCTTATGCTTCATGTAGCTTAGACTTTTGCATAATTAGGATGAAAAATGGAGACAGAGTGAGTCCTGCATTTAAATGACATAAAATCAGTATTCACTCAGAAAACTGGTAAGGATTTTTGAAAGGACAAGACGTTTAGGAGGGTAACATCAGGGAAAGAAAAAACAATCAGGCAGGCAAGCTTTGGTATCTTTTTAAGAGAGAGAAACTTGTCACAGGACAGTTTTAAGTTGTAGGCAACTGCAGTGTTCTGTTTTGTCAACTGTTTTTACACAAAGCTCCAAACATTGTAAAAATCTGTTTTCCTTCACACCTAGCATCGCTATGAGCTATACTGTAACCACATTCACAGTGTGTTAGAGCCTGCCTCGGGGTTCCTTCGCAGCAGGTTTCAGCTGGAATGATTCTTTTTGTTTTTTATAATAATCACTCAATTCAAATGGAACAATCAGTATAAAAAAATTATCACAAGCCATCTTGGATAGAAAAATCTTGCCACAATAAACATGCTGAATGTTTTACAATAAGACATCAAAAATGGTGATCGAGGCTGGAAAACTGCTTAGAACCACACTTAGGATTATGCCTGTTACAGTATTGCTTGACATTTGGTAGTGAAAGAGCATCAATTCCCAGTCATGACAGCTGAGGCAGGGACTTAGTGATAGTTGTCTTCAAAGCAGACACTGTGAACTGCCCTCCCCCTTCAGGGACAGACTGTGTGCCTGCCGGGGACCCCCAGACAAAGCCCCCAGCCCCATGGGCCAGCACACCGCAGCTGCAGTGCTGGACATGTAGACCCTGCCCAGGCACTGGCTGTGCCCCAGGCTGCCTGGTCCGTCTCAAGAGGAAGCCTGAGCATGGGTGTTTTGGAGGAGGATCAAGTAGAGAAATGTGGGACACGCCGGTGAGCGACAGCAGCTTCTGGCAAGGCTGCACCCACTCTCTCTTGGCGCTGGGTGCTGGCAGCTGAATAGCTTTTGTGATAACTCAATTAGCTGTGAAAAAAGCACAACAGCATTAGGATATTATGCTGATTATTGCTTACCTCTCAAAGGCATTTGTCTTTTTCCATCATCTCTGGGTGGAACACATTACCCCCTTCTTCTTCACTCTGACCCCATTCTTCTGAGCATGGTTGTGTCCTTCTGCAGATCTTCACCTGCCCACCTTCTCAACTGGCATGGCAGTGTGCCTACCTTGCTCTTTTTCATATTTGTCTTCTTCTGAGTCAGGAAATACTAAAAGGGAACTTTAATGCCTTGGAACAATCTTTGTGTCAAACAAATCAGTGTGTGTGCCAAGAACTGAGCAGTGTCCTCAGAGCCTGATGGGGCCTTTGGCTCCTGAGGGGGTGTTCCACAGCAGGTTACCCTCAGAAGGTGAGCAGAAGAGGAGGTGAAGATCGATACAGACCAAAACTGATGTGTTGGAACCCAGAATGTCCCTTGGACACTCTTGGATGTCCCGGGCTCAGGTCAGAAGCATTTGAGACACTGGCATGCAGCTGGAAACCCCTGTGGCTTTGAATCTGACCCAAGGAACAATTTACCAACTTTGCAGGAAGAACAAGAAATCACAAAAGCTTAGATATTATAGTAGAAGTAGTCACAAAATGAAAGGAAGAATCTTTGAGTGCTGTACAGGGGTGTTTTAGGCCTTGTACAGAGGAGTCTAAGTTTTGTACATGGGGGTCAGAAGTTCTAAGATGGAGGGATTTAGGTGTGCCCTGTCCTCCTTCTTTCTCCTTCCTAACCTCCATGTTCATGGTGATGTTGGCACTCACAGATTGGTTTAGAGTAGAAAGTCACCATTCAATATAGGTGATAGGCATTGGGAAAAAAACCATAAACATTTAACACATAATGTATGATATAAAAGATGGCACCAGCCCCCTGAGAGGTCAGTGTGCCTTTGTCTGACCTGCTGAATGGACTGCAGCAGCTCAGGAAGAATAGATAACATACAATAAACCACCTTGAGACCGGACGACTGAAGACTACTGAGTCTTTCTTTGAAGGCACTGGTTGAAGGAGAGACTTTTCCATCTTTCTGGGTCACCCCAATCTGGGGGTGAGCCCTGTCACTGATGTTTGCAGGAGGTCTCAGTCTGACCCAGAGCTCCATGGGGGCCACAGCTTCTCTGTGCTCACAAGTGTTGGAAACATTAATGCTTGAGGTACAGCTCTTGCCCCAAAGTTTCTCTGCTCTTCATCAGGCAACAGACTGCAGAAATAGGGCCATTTACAGGATTAACATTGCAAGTGGGATCTATGAGGGGATTACCTTTTAGGTGACCTGCTCTGAAGAGAAGCCTTGTTGATGAATAAATGGAGAAAAGAAGGGAGGCTGCAGATAGCCACATTTCCCAATAAGTCTGGGGAGCTGACAAGGACAGCAGAGAGAGGTTTCCCACTCCTTTAGAGACAGTTGGGTATAGTCCTGCAGGACACACAGATCTAGGTTTCTTTCCTCCTCATTGACTGAATTTTCCCCTAGTGTCCTGCCGGGAGTGCTCACAGCCTTCTGAGGGGGCCTGGGTCTCAAGGTGCCTGCTGCAGCGGCTGCTGTGTGTTCTGCAGAGGGTGTGACTGAGCTGTGTGTTAGAACACTAGTTGTGACTCATTTGGCTGTATACTAGAAACCTCTGTATGTGTGTTTCTAGCCACCTCCTAATTTCTAGATTTTTCCTGTGTCCAGTGTTTGGCAGACTTAAAAAAAATGTGGGCCCTTGCTGAAAAACATATGGTTGGTGTGTGGGGTTCTCACTGGGCTGCAAGGTAGGAGGGTGTGCAGGGGAGAGGCATTGTGTCCTCACCTTGTGGTGTTTGGGATGGAGTGGGAGCCTCTGCCTCCATGCCTCGCACATCCTGGCTAGGTGACAGTACTGGAAACTTCAGAGAACTTCCAAGACCCTTCCAGGACCAGGCTGGGCTAAAAGGAAAGGCAACCAGGGCCAGGACAGGATACAGGAAATGTGCAGTGATGTTTGTGAAGTCAGAACATATGCCTGAACGTATATAAAGAGACAGCACTTGGATACCACAGTGAGAAAAGGAAGTGGGAACTACTCAGCAAAGTTGAATACATGGTTTTTATGTCAAGAAGTGAGTCTTTGATAATCTTCAGCATCTGTTCAGCATCTTTGATAAAAGCCTGGTCCTCAGATGTGATTCAGCCCTCCCTTGTGCAAGGCGTACCCCAGTGGTGTTGTCCTGAGCAAGGAGAGGAGCTTTGTCAGTAACCCTCTGGATCTGAAGAAGCTGAAAATGGCATGTCTTTGCTTCAGTGACCACTTTCTGTCCTCTTGCTAAGCTTTACCATGGAGCTGATAGTCGTCCAAAGCGTTGCATAAGAGGCACAGGGTCTCTTTCATCGCAGCAGTGTTTTTTCCATTGCTACTTGTTCCTGGTTTCTCTAGGGCTGATGTAAATACCTCTGCAAACAGGTTTTGCTAAGTGTGTTTCTTAATGAAGTAGTGTCTGATACTAGATTATTCTTTAAAGGTTAGTGGTGGACTGCACCAATGTGTGAAGTTCATGCCTGCATTTGACAGCCAATTGATTTAAGTATTAATTACCTGGTGTCTAAAGTCCAAGTGTGGCCCTTTTAGATGCAGCAGGATCCTGTGTTGTGCCTGCGAGGCAGCCTCGTAGCCATGTCTGGACTCCATTTTGGGTGTTTCTATCAAAATAAAGATATGGATGCCAACAGGAATGGCTTTATTCCTGCTCTTTGTATTAGAGACATCTGAGCATTACGGGATCCCTCAGTCCTGGCTTCTTCGATGTTCCCATATCAGGCACGAGTTGTGTTTCTGCTGATACAGTGTCTTCTGAGTTGTCTCCTGGTGTGGATTGCTGTGTGTTTCACAGGAAAGCAGATAAATGATACCAAGTTCATTGAGCTTATAAGTAGCATGCTGGCAACCCGCCACCAAAATATAAATACATTAAATGTACTGAAGGAATGTTCATTCTGTTGTTTAGCCTTGGATATGCCCCAGTTAGGTAAATTTAATCTTCTTGAGGGTTGTTGTGTTGCAGCTGAATGAGATAGGCCATTATCTTAATACTGATCTTTCTGTCATTCAGGATTCATGTTCTAGCATTCATGGTGTGAAGTGTGCTTGCCATAGAGCGGTCCTAGAACTGTGCACCTAGATGAAGGTGCATAGGGGATCTGTTTGCACCTTGCAAGTTTTGACCCTCTATCTTGGAAATGTTCATGCTCATTGTCACTGACACCACTACTGGTCCAACCTCCTGTCGATAGAAATGTACAAAATGGTGGCTGTGCCTATGTTTGTTAGGAATGTCAGTAACTCAATCTCACAACATTTATTTTCTTCCCGGGTATTTCTTCTGCAGCTCCTTCCAAATCCCCTGTCTGTGCCTCTGCTGCTGTTGAGGTTGGGAACAAAGCTCTTGTTTGAGAGTCACCCTGGATGACTCCAGGGTGAGCAGGGGCCAGTGTTAATCAACAGACCCAAAGCTGATGGATTGCATTAAAGAGGAGCCTCTTCATTGTTTTCCACTGGTGCTGGGACAGACCCTCCAAATGTGATCCTACAGCATTAATGCTTGTGACTAATCCCACTGAAACCTAGGGAGCTGCTCCCATGTGTAAGCACTACCAAATCCAATGTGCAGTGGCAATAAGCACTCTGCAACAGTTTAGCTCTTCTCTTGGTTGCACAATGAAAGGAAGGGATGAGGCAGGAAAAGGGAAGGAAAGAGGATACATGAGCAGAGAAATTCTGAGCTGGTTGTGAAGAACAGTGATGTTCCGTACAGAATGCAAGTACTTAAATAAATAAGACATCAGCTGTGTGTTCTACAGATAAGAAAATGTTATTTTATTGAATGGAGAGATATATATGTTTTACCTATCACATCTGAACTAATCAGTGTAAGCTTTTAGAAGAAATCTGTAATTAGTCTGAGCATATCATTAGTTAGATGTAAAATGAATTATATTGCTCCATTTTATTACCTCTAGTGATATAGACATTTGTATCATAAATTCATTGACCTCATCTTAAATGATCAATTCTGTAAGACAGACTTGATTAATTAATTCTTAAGTGACATTTTTTTCTCCTCCACTAATTTCCTTGTTGTTGTAGAGACTGTTTTTCTGCCTTTTAGTATGGTATTGCAAGGTGTCATATTACCTGCATATTACCTGCATACGAGTCCCACATTTTTATACCTTTTAGCTTAACTAAGCAGCACAGACTGATTGCTTATGTACATAAAAAGAATGAGAGAAAAAACAAAAGAAAATTATGAAATACATGAATATAGAAGATGGGCATTTTTCGCTGATATCGTAGTTTCAACACTTTGAGATATTGCATGAAATCAATGAGATAATTACTGAATATTTGGTCTGTGCAGGGTATTCAGAGGAACAGGTTTGCTGCCTTTAATTTCTCTGGCTTTAATTAGTTTTATCTAGTGATAAAATATACAGAAGGGTCTGTGATCAATATGTGAGTGAGGCAGAGTTTCTTGTTCCTCAGCGAATTATTTAAAACTGGAGAAATCAGTAGAGAATTTGCAAGCAGGATTTCTAAATATTTTACCAAGGAAGAGAAAATATTTGTTTAGCCAGGAGAGACACAGGAGCCCACTGGAGATAAGCAAATCAATACAACAATAATACAGTCGAGTGTTTCAGTGAATTTTTCAAATGCTGACTAATAAAATTAAATTATTAGAAAAGATGCCACAATTTTTTGTGGGGCTGTATTTCCCTTTCAGTCCCTTTAATTAAGGTCATGGACGGGGCTCTTCCTAGAAAGATAAGGAGTCTGGATTTACTCTCTCATATTTCTCAGGCACTTCTTTGGCAGCGGGTTTATGAGGTGGTTTACTTCCTTGTCCCAAAGGAAGGGCAAGTCTTCACTACAGCTGCACCTGAAGTCCTGCTCCATCTCTTTCTGCAGACACCTCTGAGGCCACCCTCCTCCTTGTCTTTCCACTGCAAGTAGATGGTGATGGGCCAGGGTGAGCTTCATCCTGCCTCAGCCTGCCTCAGGAGCTGTCTGGGAGCTCCTAGTATCTCTTTGTACAGCTCCTGGGGTACCTGTGGAGACCCTCTGCATCTTTGCCGGCCCTTAGGGCAAGAGCATACTCTGCAAGCAGAAGGAGGAGTGTGGTGGAGTACATCCTGATTCCATACATGCAAAATAGATAGCATTTTGTGGCTACAGCAGTGAGCTCTCACTCAGAAATGACTTTAAGGTAAATTCAGCAGTGCCACTGAGTTAAATAGTATCCTATTACCTCATGGTATAGACTCACAAATTCCTCATTTGTCTCCTTTGAAAACAGTGGCAAGCCAGAAAATTTCAGGAGGTTGATTATAGGATGGTTCCATCATGTGTGCCAGGTGGGTGGCAAAACCCACACCCATGCCAAATATGCTGGATGGTTCGGTACCACTGCTGTGTGTTTGCAGTATTTGCAGCACAAGCTCCAGGGCTGTCTGTGATGGCCACTGAGCCTTCCTGTAGGGAGCAGACAGAGAGCTGATACCTGATAAAATCCAGGAGCTATTGGAAGTGGGATTGTCCCCTCTGCCCTGCTTGCTGCACTCCTGCTTTCCCATATGCCCCATGCTTGGAGGGGATGCATGTGCCATGGCAGTGCAGGCATTTATCTCAACAGTTCTGTGTGTTTGACAGCCTTTTTGTCCACATATTTTAGGGTGTGACACCATCCATCACTGTGTATTCAATGCAGGGCTGGACCGGGAAATTTCCTTTCTTGCCATGGGGCACCATGCAGGAAATACAGCCTTGCTGATGCCACATGTGCCGAGCAGCACCAGCAGCCCCTCTGCATCAGCAGCCCCTCTGCTTTATCTCATGGGGCACAGTGTCTGTATGCCCAAGTTAAAAATCTGGGTCGTGCATTCACAAACTTCAGGGCTGACTTAGGGGTTGCTGCTTCTCAGCTGATTATTTAGCTTGATTTAAATGCTGGGATAAAAGAGAAGGAGTGTGTGCACATGTGTGTGTGAATGGGAAGAGGAGCAGGAAGGAAACAAACAGCGACCTGACAGGATTGCCAAAAGGTCAAGGAGTTAAATGGGCTAATAGGCATAGCATATAGTGTGTGTGTGTCTATATACATTAAAGATATATTACTGAAAACTCAAGAATGTTGCCACTGTTTAAATTAAAGGAAAGCTGAGAGTTAAATGAGATGGGTAATCAGATGCCCAGCATATGTTGTTTTGAATTGTTTATATGGCCAATAGTTATTAAAATTAATTATCCTTTTAATGCAGTCTTTTCACAATCATAGTCTTCTTTGGGGTTTTTAGTGTATTTTTTCCCTTTGTACAAAAGATAGAGTCATTTCAAAGCAAGTTAATATGGGCTATTTGGAAAAGGCAGAGCAAACAATACCAGGATATATTATGACATGGTCATAGGCTCAACATGCTGATAGGAAGCACCAAAAATCTCTGTCAGTGGAGTATTTTGAGAACTAATGTAAATGACAAAAATGGGGGGGTTTGTGTGTGTAAAATTCTGTCAGAAAAGTGAGGCACTGAAAAATCTGACATCTGTTTATCTGTTTATAGCTATGGCAAGATTACTCATATTAATTCTTGTTTAAAATGCCATATGAAGGAAAGGCATTTGTGCAAACAAGAGTCATATTTGAATTGTAGATCATGTCTTCACCATCTGTGAGAGCTGTTGGTGTTGCAAAATTAATGTGTTAATGAAATCACAATAATTTCTCTGAAGTAATGGATTCTGAAGCCGAGAATGACTATTTTTGAACTTTGGTGTCTAGTGGTTTACAACTGGGAAAACCTTTCACAGCTTAATTAGTTCTGCAGCCTTATTTAAAAAAAAAAAATTGGCTGTGCCTTTACCACACCAATAGCAACACAAAAAAGGATTAAATGGAAAGCAGAGAAACAAAACAAAATTGAGCCTGCAATGCAAACTTTTTGCTGTAGTATTTGAAAAGTTGCTTAACGGGTCCTTGCTTGCCAAGAAGTTTTACTCAAAGTGACTTGTACACAAGAGTGGGCAAATAATAATTCCATCTTGCTGAAACATCACAAATTGGGACTATTCGAACCTTATACAAATATCCTGACTTTTTCCAAGATTCTCCTTGGAATGAAGGGCAAAGAATCAATGATGCTTTCTGCTTTGTGATGCCATTTTGAAATATCACTCTTTCCAACTTATTATTTGATACCCTTAGTAGAATACTAAATGTTACTGTGTGCTGCAGTTTAGCAGAAAATGGTTTGTGTTAATTTCCAGCAATTTTCTGAGTCCTTTTCCAGTTCTCACACTCCTTGTGTAGTATGGCATCTCAGATGGCACAGGCGTGCTTAGATTACCACCAAGGAGTAATCACAGCCATACTCATATGGACTTTGCATACTTACATATGCGTGTTATAACAGTTTATGCCAGCTGAGGATTCTTCTCTGTGCTTTGGGTTTAAGACATATAAAGCATCGTATAAGGTAGAGCTGAGATCATGGGAGCCAGAAAAGGGAGTGGCATTCAATTCATTAATATGTTGGAGGGAAAAAAAGGTGCAGTTTTCACAAATGTAACTTCTTTTTTTCCTGTTAGAAAAAAATGTATTTAGCAACTGAAAAATTACTTTTAAAATAACACTATGACGAGAAGATTGCTTTTCTTACCTGATTTGATTTTATTACTGTGTTGTAGGTATGTGACTGGTGTAAGCACATAAGACACACAAAAGAGTATCTGGATTTTGGGGACGGGGAAAGAAGGCTTCAGTTCTGCAGTGCAAAATGTCTCAATCAGTACAAAATGGACATTTTCTACAAAGAGACACAGGCCAATCTTCCAGCTGGACTGTGCAGTACATTACATCCTCCAGTTGAAAATAAAGCAGAAGGCACTGGGGTGCAGCTGCTGACTCCAGATTCTTGGAATATACCGCTAGCAGATGCTCGGAGAAAAGCCCCATCCCCAGCGTCTGCAGCTGGCCAAATTCAAGGCCCTGGACCATCAGCGTCTACCACTGCCTCTCCGTCTGATACTGCCAACTGCTCTGTCACTAAAATCCCCACGCCAGTTCCCAAACCTATTCCCATCAGTGAGAATCCAAATATTCCACCAGTTTCTGTCCAGCCACCTGCTAGCATTGTGCCTCCAATTGGTGTCCCTCCTCGCAGTCCTCCCATGGTGATGACAAACCGTGGGCCAGTTCCTCTGCCCATATTCATGGAACAGCAAATTATGCAGCAAATCCGTCCACCATTTATTCGTGGGCCACCTCACCATGCCTCAAATCCTAACAGCCCTCTGTCCAATCCAATGATTCCTGGAATTGGTCCCCCACCAGGTGGTCCCAGAAATATGGGTCCCACCTCCAGCCCCATGCACAGGCCAATGCTTTCCCCCCATATCCATCCCCCCACGACACCCACCATGCCTGGGAATCCTCCTGGCTTGTTGCCGCCTCCCCCTCCCGGAGCTCCTTTGCCCAGCCTTCCCTTCCCCCCTGTCAGCATGATGCCAAATGGTCCTATGCCTATGCCACAGATGATGAACTTTGGATTGCCATCCCTTGCTCCACTGGTGCCACCCCCAACTCTACTAGTGCCATATCCTGTCATTGTCCCTTTGCCCGTTCCCATCCCCATTCCCATCCCCATTCCTCACATCAACGACTCCAAACCCCCCAATGGCTTCTCCAGCAATGGCGAAAGCTTCATTCCGAGTACCTCCAGCGAGACGCCTGGGGCAAAGCCAACCAATAGCTCTTCATCCCCTCGAGAGTCAAAGCAAGGATCATCCAAATCCTCTGACTCATCACCGAGCTGCTCAGGCCAGCCCCTCAATCAAGCGAAAGTGCTTCAGGAGCACAGTAAAAATGAAGTTGTTGATTTGACTGTCAGACCTAGTAGTCCAGCGAACAGTAAATTTGGTTTCCCCAGTGTGCTACAGGGTCCACAGGACGGTGTGATAGACCTAACAGTAGGCCACCGGTCTAGGCTGCACAATGTCATCCACAGGGCTCTACATGCCCAAGTGAAAGTTGAACGTGAACCTAACAGTGTTGTAAATTTGGCTTTTGGTAGCTCAGAAAAAAGGAACTGCAGTGACTGCAGGGACAACTGCAGCCCGGTTGACTCAAAAACATTACCGTGCAGTGACGGAGCTCACTGCTGTCCCGTCTCCTTGGCCTCTGGCACGCCAGGACTGGAAGCTGGCGCAGCGGTGTGCAACGTCATTGTGAATGGCACAAAGAGCACAGAGGGTTCCAAGAACCCGGAGCCGCCCCAGGAGCCAAAAAAGCCCCAGTCCCCAGAGGAGCTGGCGGTGAGCGAGCTGGAGTCCGTTAAGGAGAACAACTGTGCGTCAAACTGCCACCTTGAGGGAGATGCTGGCAAGAAGACTGGGGAGGAGCCCCTGGCTGGGGGAGACAAACAGGACCCGAACCTTAACAATCCAGCAGACGAGGACCATGCATATGCTTTGAGGATGCTGCCCAAGACAGGTTGCGTGATCCAGCCTGTGCCAAAACCAGCAGAAAAGACTGCTATTGCGCCGTGCATTATCTCAACGCCAATACTCAGCACAGGGCCAGAGGATCTGGAGCCACCATTGAAAAGGAGGTGTCTCCGAATTCGAAATCAGAATAAGTAAAGGTTTGTGTAATCACTACTGCCTTCTGTGTGAATAGAATTCAGTATTTTCAGGTATGAGATCAAACTCATGTGGATGTGGCCTTTATGAAACAGAAAGATACAAATTTCAATTTATGAGCACTTTCAGAAAACTATTGTTATTTGTGTTATAGTATTGTTTTTTGTGCTGTATTGCATCTGTACTTGTCAGTACTCCATTCATCAGCAGCCTCATTACATTTTTGCTCACAGAACATATCGTGATGGTTCTGGCTGTGAAGTTATTGTGCTGTGTATGTCAAAGTCAGTGGTTTTCTGCCTAGAATATGGTACAAGTCTGAGCCATTAACCTGCTTACTTACTCCAGCTGAGTTACACAGCAACTCAAGCCTTCACGATGACTGAAATTGCCCTGCAGCATAGCATAGAGCTGGATGACCCAGCAGCTTCCTGCTAGGTCAGATCCAATGGACTTAGCAAATGGTCACCTCCAACCATCTTACTTTGGTCTGCCTCCAAACTGCACCCTGGCTTTCCACTGAGCTGTTCTCTAGGGACTGAACTCCTCTCCATGAGCTTTCCTTTCTGGTGTATTGGTGCTTAGGGACTGCCGACTATTTGGGGCCTGCCCACTGTAGCTTATTGCAGAAAAACCTCTGCCATGGGGCTTTACTGCCTCACCTAAGGTATCTGCCTTTGGTGCAAGTCTCCCACCTGAGAAAAGCAGCTGAGATTTGCCCCAGCCCTGTGCTTGCTATATGTTTGTGGCTCCTGTTAGGGCTGCAAAGCAAGGCAGAGATATGGGTAACCTCACCAACCCCTATGGCTCGTCCAAGGACAGTGCTCCAGATGCAGAAGCCTCTCATCCTTAATTTCCAATCTCCAGCCTATTGAATCCCTCTGATAGTGCAGCATCTTTGTAAAACTCTCGGTTTACTATGTGTCTGATGCTTCAAACCTGTGAGAGAGAAACTCTCTAATGAATCTTCCCTGTCTGACCATGCAAGAACGGCTCTGGCAGTCATTCTCGTACCACCTGAGCTGGGACAGAAGCCCCTCCACAGCTACACACCCCACACTCACACAATCAGACCAGGTTTCCTCACTGGCTCGACCGCAGGTTTTCCATAGCAGAGTTCTTAGATATCCCAATCATTAAAATAATTTCATCATGGTGCAATAAATAAATAAATAACAAAACAACAGCTCAAGCTGGTGCCTTTGAGTAGGGATCCAGAACAAAGGAATCCTTGGGCTTTTTTACCTTGTATACCCTCACAGTCTAAGCACAGGAAAGTCTGGGGGTTGTTGGCAGTGTCTGGTCACCCTGTGTCCTTTGTTATGAAAAGGATCAGTGCCCATTCCCAACCTCTTGCCTGGTGCTCAGGCTTGGGCTCCTGTCCCCCCCTGGAGCTCAACCTGCACCTGGCGCTGCAGCTGCACACTGTGCTACCTGCACTGAATATATTCCTTAACAAAACTAATGTAATGGAATTTATTTAGATTCACAAGCACGTAGAGCTTCTTTCAGGAAAAGGGGAAATGGTGGGTGTTGCAAGAAATCTGTTCAGCAGTAAAATACTGATGCTTTGCCGGATGTGGCTTGGTGACATGCCAGATTTCATTACAATCCGTGGAATTTTCTATAGCCTCCAGTAAATCCCTGTCCCTGGTAGCACAAATAGTGACTGCAGTGGTGTTTGGCACCTACAGCCATAGATAGCAGCAGCAGGCTGTGTAATCTGGGCCATTGCAGTATCTCCCTGCTCCATCAGTGTGGGCTAATTGCACCATCAAATATCTATAGTATAGCCAGGAGTCCCTTCTCATTTGTTAACACCGCATTCATTCCCTGTGCTGGTTGCAGGGCTGAAAACATCTCTTCTCTTGATCACCAACAGTATTTATTTACTTTCTTCGGTGGAACACAACCATTATTCTTTGCTCTCAGCATGTGCTGACACATATAAAAATAACTAATAAGAAGAGAGGACAACTATCATGTTCTTGGACTAGTAATCAGCATATACAGTAACTTGGAAGTCAAATTAATATTTAAAATCTTTATACACTCGTACGTGCCATTAGTGGGGATCCCCCTACCTGCCCCTGAGGTATGGAATGTATGTCCCTTAGCAGTAGTATCTTTATTGCAAACCCCAGTGTTACCTTTGGAGCTTGAAAGATTCCCTTCAAAAATGTATGCATGCTTCTACCTAGGGGTAGTGATTTGATCTAGTGAGAAGGCCACTATTTAGCTGTATCCTTTTTATTAAATTTTAGGAGAGCCATGGTTAACCCTTCCTTTCCCACCTTGTTGAAGCTCCTCATAGCTGCTTATTTCAAGACAATGCTAGAAGACTTGCACATTTATGTGCTTATTCTGTAGTCAAAGACAGGCTGGTTCTCAGCATCTATTTCTGCTTTCCTGGACTATCCATGCTGCAACCGTGCTGCCTCTTCAAAGTCCCAGTCCCACGAGGAGTTTAGTATCATTCAAAGCCAGAACCTAAACCCTCAGAGAGAGTTCTGGCTTCACCGAGTTGCGTATTTTTGCCTGTTGACATGATTATTCATGACATCACTTCACGGATAGTATTTGAGTGAGAAAGTTGGCAAACTGAACAAGCTGCATTGGAAAGACAAGGATTCTTTATCATTCAGTTACTGTCCTCAGCCCCTTGTATTCTCTAAATGTTAATAACTGCCACTGTGATTATCCTCAGGAATAGTGATTTTCCCTTTCATCCTGAATTTTTCATATTTCTTTGCCTCACTGTAAGGGTTGTCTTACAGGAAAGTTTTCAAGTTGCCAGGCAAGATTAATCTGACCCAATACAGACATCTGTAACAAAGATGCAGCTGAGCTAATTGTCTAAACTCTCTTTAACCTAGAGAAGCAGGCACTTCAAAGAGACAGCTGAGCTCATCCCAGAGTCAACAACTAAGACAGTTCAGATTAATTGTGCCCTAGGAGTGACTCTTTTTGCCTGTAATGAGGTAAACTTAGGGTGAGTGGCACAGACCTAGATGTCCACATAGACACTGGAAGTTAAGAAGCCCAGCCTAGGTGTCTGCCGTACCCCTGGGGTTTCTGCAGTAGCATAGCATGGCATGGTGATGGTTATTAGTCTGTGTTCATCCCCTCGTTCCTCCAGAAAAAGAAAAGAAGTAGCCTCTGTGCAGAAGATATGGGACACCAGGGTCCTTATGTGCTCCAAGGGAAAGAGGATACTCCAAATACTCTGCAGAAGTAAGCAGCACGGTAACCATCTCATTCCAGTGGGTACCTCAGTGAAATGCGGGTGGGTTTTGAGCGTCTCAAGGCACGCACAAGTGATTTGTGCAGCTCTGATGATTGATTTGAGGTGAGGACTCTGCGGTTTCATGCAGAGCCCTTCTTTTGCTATTTCAGCATTGCTGGTCACAGCCAGTCTAGGGGAGCAGAAGGGCTTTACCTTAGATTTCTGCCCTCCCTGCCTGTGAGAACTGAGCAGGGCTCAGAGCCTGTCTGTGTCTGTGCAGAGGGGGCAACAGGGAGAGGAGAGCATCAGTGTAGCCTCTTGCACCTGCAGCCCTGACCTCTGCCATGCCCATGGGTTAGTTCCTCCTGCCCAGGCCTCAGGAAGCAAGGAGATAAAACCCTTCTTCTGCAGTTCAGTTGTGGGGAGGATACCTTAAGAGAGACTCCAACCTCATAGAAATAAATTAGAAAGAGGATAGAAGCTGCACTAATAAATGTGTTGATTTGGGCCCTTGGAGGTTTGTATTGCTAGCACTGGCCACACTAACCTGGGAGAAAAAAAAGTCCAGCCAGATGTCTTTTTCTCTCTTGCTTCTCACCTACTTGAATTGGAAAATCTGAACATATTGCCCTAATGTGCAACTTTTCCTGGATTTTATTTCCCATCAAATTGTGTGACAAGAAGGAAATTAGCCAAATATTTTTACGCTAGAGTTCTGGACAGACAGATTGAATTCATGTAACAGCAACATGGACTCTCTAAAAAGGAATCAGTGCAAGCGTGACCTTTTTGGGAAAGTTGCCAATTTCTGAATTATTTAATGTACCAATTACTTGATTATTGAAAGTGCTAATCAGCAACATAATCCTTGATGTTAAAGTTTAGTTTCTCCATCAGGATGTGGACTGTCAAGCTGTTCTAACTTGATGCAATTTGAAAAACTATCAAAAGATGTCTCAGTGCCAAAGTCCTGCTATGATAAAGGAATGAAACTAGGAAGAGTATTCTGTTGAGTGTTATATTTTCAAGTTTGAGCAATGTGAGTTTCTAAAATTAGCAGTGTTAGTGTTGCCTGCCTACATGCTTTATGCCCTGGCGGGATCAGTTTTAACCCGCCAGCTTTGATGTCAATATTTCCTAAAGCAAAGAAATGAAAACTGAGGTCTGCTTGGATTTAACATGATAGTTATGTTAAACTAAATGAGAAAATGAAGTGGCACATGCTAAACCCACAACTAGCTTCTGTGTGTGCATATGTGTGTGTGTTGGGTAATCCTGTGTTGGGGACAGAGGGGTCAGGAAAGGAAGCAGTTTTTCTGCTTGTGATAGCAGAATTTCTTCCATAAGTAATGGAAATAATAGGTGTATTGCCACCTACAGAGCCAACCTGTATGTCCCAGGGTCAGCATCTGCTGTGTGAAAGGCCCAAACCTTCAGCTGTCTAGTCCATGCATTGTACTTGTAAAAATATACAGCATGCAGAACACTCCATTCAGAGCAGAAGTAATATATATCCTACTTTGAGCTCCTCTGCCCATAATGGTCCAGCACAAGATTTCCTGCTGTGGTCTGGATGTTCCTGAGGCAAGGGGCATAGCTATTAACCTCCTTTTTTTTTAACCTTAGAGATTTTCTCTCTCCTCTGTCACTGTGATATCTATCTACCAACATCTTTCTTACCTCTGCCCAGCTTGCTATGATCAGGACAAAATTTGACCTTAAAGATATATTTGAAAACAGTTTTTCTATATTTGAACACATTTCTATGCTAGTCATCTTTGTTGACATGGTACTACGGGCCACAGCCTTAGCTAATTTTAACTGGATATAGGTCCACTGGTGCTAAACTAATTTAAATCAGCAGAGTAATTGGACTCATACACTTAACACCTACTCTTCTGCTTCAGAAGTTTTCCTTCACCTGGCTTCTTATTAGTCTACAGAAATTTTCCATTTATCCAGAAGGCGAGAGGAGCGACTTTTAACACCACAAAGCCTTAAACACATTTGCTTGGAACTGAAGCTTTGCCCTTGAGAGCCACCTGACTCTAGCAGTGTGATCTTATGTTTCAAAATTGCCTGTATACCTTCTCAGGTATATTAAACCAAAAAAAGGATTTCCCAGGGGAAAAAAAAAAAAAAAAAAAAAAAGGAAAGAAAAAAAAGGTTCTCAAAATAGTGAAGTATAAAATGACATACTTCCAGGGTAGCTTTCAGCTCCCACATCTTGCTGCCGGGGTGTGGGAGTGCTAACTTCCGTCTCAGTGGCAGTAAATAGCAGGCTCGTGGTACGCTGCCATAGATCACTGCACACTCTTTGAATCAAAGGAGCAAGTGCTGATTTCTGATGGGCTCCTCCTGCTTTTCTATAAAACCTCCTGGGGCACATGTTTCAAATATGAAATTTGATTCTTCAACTCAGTTTAGAAAATAACTACACCTGGTCTGATTTGTAAAGGTAATACGTATCTAGGACTGTTGGCAAACAAAACACATGGCCAGAAGTTGACAGCCAAAAAAGGCATATCTCAATTGACAGACCCACAGAAATCTGAAGAACCTACGACACCTACAGACTGTAGTCTACCTGACAGCTCCCAGGACCTCAGACCACCGATTTCAGAGAAAATTTTGGTGCTTACTTGCCATTATTAGTTTTAAATGTCTTATGAAATTAAAATCATTTGAACTGAAGTAAGCACCATGCATTCCCTAAGCTGGTACAACCCACATTCATATTGAAACAATTAGTTGCTCATCATTCTTTGCCAGGCTTTAAAAACTGATCAGGCACTGCCATATGTATAAGGTCTAAAATTCTCCCCTTATTTAAGTTGGTTCAGAGCAGGTTTGGCTGCACTGAAAAGTGTTAAGTGTGAAACAGCCCTATGGGGAGACTCGAGCTCTTCATCAGCCTGTCCTTGTGCTGTCAAGCTATCGAAGTCAGTGGTGTAGGGAAGTTTTATGGGGGTGGGGAGGAAAGCACAACTCATAATTAAATACAGAGTCCCTAACAACAAAGACCACAGTAAAACAGACTCTTGTAAAAACACTTGTGAAAACATAATCTAGACATCGATTACCTTGACATGCAGGGGCCAAGATGCTGGATGGTATGTGTCTGATTGCCACTGAAATCTGATGAGGAGCTAAGAACCTCACAGCCTTTGTGAAGCTTGACCCTGAAACACCATGGCAAACCTCAGTGCAGAGCAGTGAGCTCTGAACAACTGTGAGAAGCTTATAAATTATTTAACAGAATTACAAGCAATACCTGAAAGTGGGAAAGAAAGGAGCAAAACACTTCTGAGGACTGTGGTTGTAAAAAAGTTGGACATACTCAAGCAATGAGCCATAGATTTTAAGATAAAATTAAATTATTGTTTAAAAAAACACAGTGGAAGATTGAAGCAAAGTAGAAATAAAACTCTTTAAGCAAGAAGTCAGGAGGAAATCAGACAGTGGCAAGCAAGACTTTCTGAAGCAATTTTTGTTTCCAGATTACCTGCTGTCTGCTGTTGGTCCCATACAGGTAAGCATGTTTCTGGGTACCTCCACTAGTCAAAGCCTCACAGCTGAGACCTCCTAATCATGATCTTATTTACATTATTTTGATAATGAGCTGCAGTGCACTCACAGGACTGAAAGTTGTCTTTGGAAACATGTGTGATCATCTCGTGAGAGCCATGAATTGGAGTAACCTCTAACATTCTGCAGAACCCTCAACTATTTAATGTTTGCTTCTACCATGAAAATTACAGCTGATTAAATATCTGGGTTTAATCCTGCTCAGTAGTGTGTGCACTCAGCGCCTGGTGCCTCTAATGGAAGTTGAAGGCCCTCGGCACGTTACAGATTGAGGTCCTGCCTCTGACTCATTTGAGTGGCTTTTCTTCCCCAGACACAACTTTGGTATTTGAAGAGAATGGTATTCCTGTACAACATGTGTCTCAATTTGTAATGATATCCGCACTGCAGCTGGCTTGCTTTTCCAAGTGTTTCTGAAACATTGCTGCCTTAAATTCGAGCCAACCTTCAATAACAAATTATCTAAAGGCAAAGAGGCTGAACTGCATTTGCTGAGAGGACACCCATACTGCCTGTTGTGCTCCATCTTCCAGTCCCAGTTTTGGACTTTCATGCTGTGTAATGTAATCAGCTTCTGTGAAGGCAGATATTAAAAAAAAATAATAATTTAAGAAATAGAGGGTTTTGGAATTGGGTAGTGTTGAGTGACATAACTATGGAATTCTGACCTCTCTGGAAAGATCTGCATCCCGTCATCAGGTGATGGATATTGAAACCTATGGTTAAAGCAATTTTCAGCTATTTATTTGGAGCCCACGTGATTGAGTGCAAAACTTTATGTCGTCTGCTTATGCTCCAAATATTTATAAAGTTTCATGAACCACTTGTGCTGCCACTTCTAAGTTCCTTACTCAAAAAGAGGAGAAAAAAAAAAGCTCTTTACCACAGAAATGCTCCAATTGAGAGAATCGTGAACACAACTATAGAAGATATATGACAAAAGTCACTGAAAATTTGGATTCTGACCCTAAATTTGAAAGTCACTGAAAATTTGGATTCTGACCCTAAATTTGAAAGTCACTGAAAATTTGGATTCTGACCCTAAATTTGAAAGATCAGTTAAAATGCCAATTCAGTTTTATTTGACGCAGTTTGCCAATTATTGCTGAAATTGTTATCTTGGTGGTAAAAACATTGTTCCTGTCTTCTTGGAGTGAGAAATAGATAAAATCTAAAGCAGCTTTTGGGCCTAAAGCAGGTTTTTCAGTGCCCAGTTCAGTGCTGAGGATGAGGGAGATGCTCTAAGGTGCCTGACACTGTACTGAGGTCCATGCCAGGTCTCACCCACTTGTTCCTTATGTGTTCTGGATGAGCTTTTCCTCTCTTTCTCCCACAAGATAATCCACATGACATTTTTGCTACCTGAGCATGCCCCCTTGCTTTTGGATGAGTCTGTATCTGCTCTTGTTTAGACTTGAAAAGGACCAGAACAAGAGCTGTGAAAACCAGGGAGAAACCCCGTGAGGACAGTGCCAGGCATGCAGTCCTGGATGGCTGTGGACAATGGAATTGTTCATGGGAAAATGGGAAAATGTTGATTTCTTCCTGATACAGGATGCTGAAACTTTTCACTAAGAAGGTTCATTGCTGCTTCAGAAAGTTTTGTTATTGTAATTGTTATAATTTTGTGGCCCACAATGACATTTAAGGTTAAAAAGCCAGGCCCAGGTGTAGCCCAGGTGAGGAGGAGGACTCTCTTAGGGAGGTACAGACTACGGCTCAGCAAGACACCCATCCTCACCATCCACTACCAACAGTTAAACTGCCTTTCTCTGGCTATTTAACTGGTTTTACTGGAGAGATCAGGTTGAATAAGAAAACTGAGAAGCATCTTAGAATAGTGGTTTAGGCCCACTGCTGAAATACAAATTGAAGTTACTATTCTGATTCAGACAAAATCAGAGGTTTAAAGAAGGCTTATCATATCACAGTGGTTGCCTGTTTTCAGGAAAGGAGAGTAGAAAGTGTCTGGATTTGGTTTACCTTCTATTTCAGTTTTTCAGTTTTGGGGTTTTTTTTCTTTGGTTCAGTTTGGTTTTTTGGTTTGGATTTTTTTTTGGGGGGGGAGGTGTCTTGTGGTTGGGTTTTTTTTGGGGGGGGAGTGGCAGGTTGGTTGCTTTTTGTTTTATTTTTTTTTTTTTTAATATCTTGCAAAATGTCAACTTTATCCCAGCTTAGAATGGGAGAATCTGTTGAAAAGTTGGCTGGTTTTTTTTCAGAGGAAAATCATATCTTCTGCCACATCAGCACACCAGTGGGGCAAAACACACTACTTACAAAGCTGGCAAACACACTGGTGCTGCACTAACTGGGGGAGACTGGGCTGCCCTGCTGTTGTGGAGATATACTCAATTACAATCAGGACTGGCCCTGGCTGGCTCTGCCATAGGGGTCACTTCTAATGCAGAAATTAGAAGTCCAAAACCATGATGGCATTTTCCTCTTTGCATGATCCATGCAGATACCTCAGAATGCCCCAAAATATAAACCAGAGACCACCCCCCCACCAGTAATAGCCTGGAGAAAATGGTGCAACAATTCATAGAGTTGGGAGTGTCTTTACCATTTCTTCTGCCTTGGTAGAGAAAGCAAATCCCAGGGCTCTTCCCCAGTGCATTCCCTAAAGTCACAATGTTTGCTTAGATTGCAGCTCATGTTTTGGTAGAAGGGAGAGCCTGAGTTCCACAGGTGACCCAAAGCTGAGGAGGATCTTTAGCTAGCAAGGTCAGAGCAGAAGGAAATCACTATCTTTGAAATCCAGCCTTGGTGCTTAAGGACTCAGCTTGTTTTCCCATTTGAGCTAACAGTCCTCCCTGTCTTTTGCAATGTGGCATCCCTTCCGTTAGCTCATGGAAAGATCAATCATAGAGTATTCAAAGGGGAAGGTTTTAATGAAGATGCTCGAACTGCTTTAAGAATTGTAAAAAAAAAAAAAAATTAAAAAACTACAGAACTATTACAAGTAACAGATGATTCCTGAATGTTTCCAGGGTTGAGCTTGCTCCCATGCTGACTTTAGCTGCACTCTTGTGGTTTATCTTCAGAGCAGTTTCCCTGAGAAAATAATTGCAGTGCCTTTACTCTAGGGCCATGCATGTTCCAGATGAACCAGGCCTCTTTTAGCACATCAGCATTCATTGTCTGGGTGAATTAAGTGCTGTGCTAAATTATGGAAACTCTTCCATGCCAGTCCACATCAACAGTTGTTTCAGCCTTCCCCACCCAGTCTCTAATTTTTCCTGAACAATAAGATATGAATCTGGAGACAGAAATGTTCAATGGGGCATAGAATGACAGGGAAGCATACGTGGAAAAAACTGTGTATGTGTCTGGATGTGTGTATGAGTCCAAAGCCATGTCAATGACATGCAGGACATAACTGGGGAGGATAATGTGGAAAAGCAGCTCTTTCTGGTGGCCATCAGGAGCATGCTGCCATGCTTGGCTCCTGGGGCAGTGCTGGGAACAGATACACAGGGATCAGTGCTTGGATGTGGGTGAACAGAAGAAGGACATCTCCTCACTGCTGAGCCACCCAGCTCCTCAGCATGGAGTGGCAGGGAAGTGAGGAACACTTCCAGCATTTGGCTGTACCAGGCAGGACCAAGATTCCCACAGGACAAAGGGCTGTAGCTCTGCAACAGCCCTTGGAAAGAGCTTGGTAACCACAGAGAGGGAGCAAAGAGTGGGGGGGCTTTGCCTGAGCTGCCAAATTGACCTGCCATTCTCTAATTCTGTGCTGGTCTGAGCAAGGACTTAAATCCTTATGTGTTGGGCATCAGCCAAAGAGGACACTCTGTGTGGGTGAGTGCAGCCTTTGTCACAGCTGCCAATTGCTCAGGTTTTGACTAACAGCCACACAGGGCACCGGTGCAGCTCTCACCTGTTGCATGGAAGCAGTGCATCACTATCTGAGCCCACACAGATGAACCTCCAAGCCACCTGCTTGAGCTGGGTCATCATCCAGTTGAGTTAGTCTCCTTTCCCCAACATTAACAATAGAGCAGAAACCTTCTTACTTGTTCTCTTTCCCTCATCTTTTGCGTACTGCTTCCTGGGTTTGACCTACAGCCTGCCTCTAACTTCTAGGTGGTCTTCCAACCCAGGATCAGCCCAGCCCTACTTGACTTTGGAAAGCAAGCAAAACCCAGTGTGCTTACCTCAGCACAACTCACATAAGTTCAACTCCATGGCTTTATTTACCCTGATGAAAATTCTTTTGTGGTTGATGCAATTTTTCTATCTGATCAGCAATATTTGATGTGTGTTGAAGGCAGGTTCAGCTAGGGTGAAGAGCATATGTCGCTCTCCTAAAAAGTAATTTGTTTTTTTTGGGGGGAGATATAAATAGCTGACTTTATTGTGCTGGTCATGCACGCTAGTGCTGGCACGAGGTGCGTAGCATTGAGCTCCGAAGCAGTGATGACTAGTGTGTTCTCATTTCTTTATAGAACTTTGCATGCGATGCCTGATACGGATTTTTATTGTGTAACTTGATTGCTACAAAGATGCATTCATCAAACGCGATTGATGCCATATGAGCCAGTCAACAGGGAAGGTCCTTCTCGCCGTTCTGCACACCCTGTTACACTGAGTCCATCTGCACCAGGGGAAAATAGACAGAACTTACACAGCTAGATGACTGCTCCAGGCAGAAAGCATCAAGAGCCACTGAACTTCTTTATGCCTTCCCTCCCAAATCCCTTACTGGTCTGTGCTGTACCATGTGCTATGAGACTGGTTAGTGAGGGATGGAAATTCATTTCCGTTGATGTATGGAAAGAGAGAGCAGTGAGAGGCTTCAGACATTACAGGTTTAATTTTCTCTGCTTCCCTTTTTACACTAAGACTTCAAGCCAAAAAATGTGACAGAAAGCAGTCATGTACTTCACCTTAGTAGGTGGATACATCCCAATTCTCAGTCTAGTTCTTGTTCACAGCTCTCTGTACACACAAAGAAGCTCATCTCACTGGGCGCATTGCCTGAAAGCACAAACGTTACTCCTTAATCTAGATATAATGGTCTCTATGCCATGGAAGTTTATGCTGGTCGACATATTCCATGTGCCTTCCAGTCTCTGCTGTAAGGAGGGTGGAGGTTTGGCAAGGGGATACAGGCACGTTGTTGAGAAGGATTGCAGAGGAGCCAGTGTGAAGGGGAGGTCGTGAAGCAGACTGAGAAGGAAAGTGTGCCCCAGCATCAAAACTAAGGCTGATAAGTACTGCAGAGTTTCAGACCAAATCTGTAGGGGACAGCAGATCCCATCCAAGGAGATAAAGTCCAAAGCTCACTGTGTAGGGAGACAGAATCGCTGCTAGGTAGCTTACGTGGCCAGCTGACAAGGGAAGTAGAAGCGTACGAAGCAATGGTGTATCTCCCAGTATCCTCTAGAAACACTAAGACTCAGGAGCTTATAACTGCCAGGGTGTTGTTGAGAATTAACTATAATTATATCAGCTTCCAGCTTTTTATCACAGGAATTCCTCCATGTTCCTTTCCAGGAACCCTGGGAGCCGTGTGTCCCAATGGCCATTGAGGCACGAGGGGCCGGCGAGGCCGGAGCAGTGGGCTTGTGCCTCAGCCTGGCTGCCTGCCCAGCGTGAGGCTGTGTGGGGCGTGAGCTCAGGCAGTCCCAGCCTGCCTGCAATGAGCCTCCTGCTGCTCTCCCTGACCCCCTCTGCTTGTCTGCTTTGCAGGAGCGCTCACTGACAGGGTACCTTGCATGGAGAAAGGGAGCAGAGCAAACCACGTCACTCCACCGAATGACACCAGCTGGTCCGCTCACCACCCCCTCTGGCTGAAAGTCCAGCAAAGAAAGCAGCTTCCTGTCATGAAGCCCCCAAGGAAGTCTCGGTCCCACGGGTGCCTTTGACCCAGAAGACAGCACATCATAGATCCACACAGTGTGCTCAGCATTCCTGCGACCACCCCTCTTCTCCTCTCGGAACGCTTTTTCCTCTTTGTTTCTTGCTGGGGGGGATTTTTCACCCAGGTTTCAAAAACCGCATGGACCAACATAGGTACTTTCCCCTCACTGACGTCGAAGTTCAGATATTTGAGACTGGACAATGATACGGATTTTTTAAAAAATTTTTTTTTTCCTTTGAAAAACTGCTGTGGTTTTGCTGCTACACTAAGAATCGTGATTTGCATTGTATGGTTTTGGACCTATTCAAGTTTTGATGGGGGAAAGGGGTAATACTGGAGTAGCAACGCTTCAGAGTCATCTCTGTCCTACCCATGATGCACTTTTAAATGAAGAGTTAGAATATTTTATTGGCTAATATACTTTCCTTGTTATTTTTACAAAGGCCACCTTTATCCTTTCTAATGCCATATTTTCAGTGTTACACTTTTATGGCTTTTAATTTTTGATTTGACAGATGTAAGAAGCAGCATGAATAGTTTATACTGTGGTTTTTCAGAGACTGAATGCCAAGAGAACTCAGTAAATGTTTATTCTTCTCAGCTTTCTCTTTAAATTCCCCTAAATAGCGCCCCATTTGGGAACAGAGCAAGAGTGTTGAACTAAAGACCAAAATTCCCTCAAGGTGTAAAATAATCTGAGGGGAATATTTGCTGGGCGTCACGAAAGACTTGGATGAAATTTCAACCCTGATGGTTTTCAGTGATCCAGGAAGGCAGTGAGACAATCTCTCCATATGCATAGCCCTTTCATGATAATTAGAATGGTATGGACAAACCAATGAAAACAAGGGTAAAGTGAGAAAGATCCCCCATGATTCTGTTTCACTGTTTGCTTTCTCCTGTCATGGTTAAGAGAAATGTGCAATTTGATCCTCAATCAGTGGGTGGAGGATAACAGGGTAGAATTTACTTGTGTGCACTTGTACAGTTGTAGCCAAGAGTCCAAAAGTACACTAGAGCATGTTATACTGGCACTGAATTGGTAAGAGAGTTGTGGAGTATCCCATTCTGACAAATAAAAAGAAAAAAAAAAGAAAATAAAAAAATACAAAAACCCATAAAAACCCCACAAAAAATCAAAAAGAAAGAAAAAAAAAAGAAAAAAAAACTCAGATCACCTTGTGATTCAGTGTAACTGTTTACTAACTCGAATAAAGCAATTGTTCACTCTTGAGTGTTCAGAGTACACCTTTTCTATAAGGCTGCTGCGGGGAAGAGAGGAGCAGTTTGCAGGAGCAGAGTCTCTGTGTCAGCGCTGTTGGGAGCAGGGCAGCAGAGTAAGTTGAACCAGAGCCTTGTAGTGATGGTGCACTATGAGCACTATGTATATACTGTATTTCTATATTTTCCTTTGTACAGATTCACTTAAGTCAAGCTACTGTTTTACAGGTGCTCCTTATTTATTAGAGCTGTGAAAGCTTGGAAATCACACCGGGCGAGTAAGCTCGCTTTTTAAAAAAACAAACAAACAAACAAACAAACAAACAAAAAACAACAAAAAAAAAGGGTGGGTGGGGGGAATCCAACAACTCCTGAGTCTAGGGAGAGAGCTCAAAGACATTTCGATGAAACATCTTCAAGAGAGCAAGAATCTGAAGCACCCTAAGTGTGCTCTGCTTTCCTTTCGTCTTGCAATGCTTTTCTCTCTCCCTGACTGGTGTCAGATTTATTAAAACAAAATAAATCTCCAAGAAAAAAAATGCACTTAAACGTGCTGTTGTTTTATTTTTCTTTGTTTTCCCCTCTTTGTTCATGCAGTTATTAATTCCTATACCTCCCTCGTCACAGACAAGAAGACCCCTGAGTCTGAAGCCACAGAAAAATATGTGTAAGTTGTTCTTGAAAGCTGTATCTATGTCCCTTCCATCTTCATGCCTCCCTTGACACTTCTCAGTTTCTGAAGTGTTTAAGGCATGGGGAGAAAAAACCCTGCACTTAGCACAGTGCAGTCCAGGGATCTTCTCCTGATCTTGGAGAAGATCCCTGGGTAGATGCAGTGGTTGCAGCTTCATTGATTTCGAGAGGATCTCTGCAGGCACAGTTTTCTCATGCTGCCTCTGGGGCAGTATACAGTGAGTATTCTGCCTGCCTTTTGTGAGGATGGGGCTTTTCTGTGCATGAGCTCCCCCTGAAATCAGAGGTTCTTCAAAGGACCAAACTCCTCCCAAGTGCCCCCAGACCTCTGCCACAGCTATCTCACACAACGGCGTTTGCTTCCCAGCTCTTGGCTAGCACAGCCAGCACTGCTGATGGAGGGCTTGGAAATGTCCAGTGAGCTCTGGAACTATTTGACTGATTTCATTAACCAGCCATGTAAGGCAAACAACAGCCTAAGCATGCCTGCTTGGAAGGGCATGTAGAGTAAAGCTTGTCTCCCTAGTAAACAGCTTGCTGCATCTCTATTTATTCATCTGAACTTGGCTGTAAAACAAAGGCCGTGTGTATTGATTTTGCTTTTGTCAGTGGTCCAGAATTGTTAGCACACATTTTCACTCTTCTGAAAAACAACAGACTCTTTAGAGAAATCTTTCTCTCTGGTGAACTGGTTTTCTTTTCCAGAAATGAAATCAGCTTGTCAAAAATCATCAGGACAGCAGAGGTAGAGAAAGTGATCTAGGCTAGAGCTGGCTTCACATGTTTCCAGTGATCACAGACTTACCTTAGCTTTCCTGAGAATTTGCTCACCTTGTACTTTCTTAACATCTTACCCCAAAATTCAGAATGTGAACAACTGCTTCGAACAGCTGAATCATTTCATTGTTTGCTATTGAAAAAAATATCTCCAGCTGCATACATGGGTAGAAATATCCAAGTACACATAAACCTTGAGGAAAATGCAGACCAAATGGTACAATACATTATTCAAGAGAAACCTGCTTTATTTCTGAGGCCAAATCCATCCCTAGTACGATGCCAACAAAATGAATGGAATCACACAAAGGATGTAGAGGTCCTTTGCAATTAACAGGAACCCAGCAAACACTTGCAGATCGGTGCTCTCCTGCTGCTGACATTATTTATTGAGCACTAAGACCTAATAGCCAAGCCAAGCTCTTTCCTGGGGAACTTACCATCAAGGAGCCAGACAAAGAAAATCCTGTGCACTGGGAGATACAGGGGAGGGTTCCTGTGTGCAACAGCCATCGCTCCAGCTCTTATATGTGGTTTTGGGATGCAGAGACCGTCTCTATCAGCAGAGAGAGGCGGTTTTGCCTCGGGTCTCAGAGCAGCTGGCCATGCGTGCATCCCTTCACACTGCCGGGGCAGAGGGGGAGTTAGCTGTGATCAAGCTGCATGGGCCCTTCTGCTAGCACTGAATTCTTGCTGGCAGCGAGAATTTTGCCCTTGTGATAAAAGGGGGTCTGCATACTGCACGCACTCTGCATTAATTTCCTCCCCTGTAGTCTTAGATGATTTTGAGAGCTTTTTTTTTTCAGAACTACTACACGTGACAGTTTTTTGAGTGGCCCAATTCCGTGAATAAGGATGTCCCTCATAATGAAAACAATTTGTGCTTTTTCAGTGCTAAATTATAGAAATAAATTTGCTTTGTTCAAATAAGTGCTGTGAGCCAAATTTGCAAGGATGCTTATCCAAGTGAGATATCCCATTCTGAGGTCCATATTTGGACACTCAAATCAACACTCAGCCAAACACATGCATGAGGCATTTCAATGCCATTTGGAGTGTCCATATATAGAACTGGATGCCCAAACTTCATTGCCTTTGTTTTAAAAATAGACCTGGAATATAAAGACATCATTTAATAATAACAACCATGACAAACATTCTGTGTGCAAACTAAGAGCAAATTTGCTGATGCTGGTTCAGGTTGATTCCCCTGGAATTGCTCTGGATTTACAGAGATGAAACTCTGAAAAGAAGCAGTCTCTTAAATTGTTTTGCCTTCCACTGTCACTGGAAGGTGACTTGATATTTGGGATCTGTGAGTAAGGAAAGGTGGTACTCAGTATTCACACATGTGTGCAGCAGAGGGAGGGAGAATCCAGAACTGATTTGAACCTGCTTCATACTGAACATAACAGCTGAAATGTTTTAAATGGGGAGAACAGCTTTTCACAGACTTACACACATTTTAGTTGTCATTTATGTGGTATTGAACAAAGAAATGCATTACTACCTTGGGCAATACTGAGACATTTTGCACAAAACATGGGAAGCACCAGTAAAACACAGAGAGCTGTGAAAAAGCACAGCAGAACAGCAGCTTCTGGCTGTTTGCTTACAGGAATGGTGGGAGCATGGCTCCTCAGAGGCGTGATGGATGCTGACTGCAGGGCACTGCAGCACCCCCATGGGGATAGGGTATCTGATACAGGGGTGACCCTCAGCCTAACATGTTGACCAGTCAAGACCTGCTGGGACTTGAAAGTTCTGTGACAATGTGAAGAACAGACCTGGCCACAAGGAAGAAGAAGAAAACAGTAACTTAGGCCACTGACACTCTCTTTTCTCCAAGTTGTTCCCTGGTCTCTAAAGTATTACCTATCTGCTGGAGCAGGTGTGTCCCAGCCGCTTCACCCACTGCCCTACTGAAGTAAGTTTTCCAAGGATACTCAAGATGCAGAGAGGCAGCCAAATCCCAGGTGCCCAGGACCTTTCCTTATAAATGATGCAAACATCTAAAAGTTTTGTGTCCCTACATCAATAGTCCAGGCACATGATTGTCCCCAAAGAAGGGGCAGCCTCACCTGCTCCTTATTGGAGCTCTCTGGCATCTGGGCAGCCCATGCTGCAGGTGGAATTCTGCCCAAGATGGGAAAGAAAGCTTGGTTATTATTTGCTGATAAGATAGCTGAGAACAGAGACGTGTTGTGATTCCCAGCTCTCAGCAGGCCTGCTTTTGAAGGAGCTTGCTGGACCTATTTAGTAAAAGGCTTAAGGAAGGAGGAATGCTGCCTTCTTTTTCCAGAAAAGTGTGGTACTCTGGGGGTTTGCTGAGGGACCAGGAGACTCAGCTTCACTCCCCTTCTTCAGCCAAAGGAGTTGAGCCCACACAGGCACATGCAAAACAAGTTGTTGAGAGAGGCTGTTATCCCTTCCCATGTCCCAAGCCAGAATCTATGTGATACAATCTGTCCTGGCTGGTCTACTGGGGCACAAGTTATGCCAAGAAAGGCAGGAGAGGTTCTCTTCATTTTGCAGGGAAGAGACATGAAGATGACATCCACAGTGCCATGAAGAGGAAGCACAGTCCTCCAGTTAGTGCGTGAGGCTCTCTCCTGGAACAAGGGCATCTGCTCCTCCTCCCAAAAGGGCTTTAGAGTTGCTGCTTTTACTGACCCATTACAGAGCCCACTTCTGAAGCAAAGGAAGCCTCCCCCAAGCCAGCTCCAGGAGTTCACTTTGGCGTGCCACAGCCCTGCTGTCCTCCAGGCTTCCTGGGCCCTCAGCACAGCAGGACAGGGAGGGCAGGCAGCCAAAGAGCTCCCTGGGGCAGCAGCACTGGCAGCATCACCCAGGCAGCTTTGGAGCGGGGGAGTGTGCCAGGCTGGCAGGGCTGCTCCGACACGTCTGCCCCACATGTGCTGGGTGACCCTGGCCCTTCGCATTACCTGCCCTCCCCTGAGCACCTTGGGACAGAGATGTGGTTTCTCCTTCTTGCCAAAGGAGATTGACTTACTGCATGCCATTGCTGTCATGGTCTTTGGCATGACAGGCGTTATGTGAAATGTAATGTTTGGGACACACACAAACACACAGGACTCGGGAGCAGCCCGCTGTATAACTCCCAGGTATCTCCCAAAACACATGGCTGAGCAGGCGCCCGAGCGCTGAAGCATGGCTGGATGCTGGGGAAAGCTCCCTGTTGCCTGCACACCCTCACTAGATGATTTATGGGCAGGGTCAGGTAGAGGAGCTGACACAGATGGGTCAGAGAGGACGGGTGCCAGCCCACAGGCTTATTGTCGGTCGACATCCAGGGAACGAGGTGGGGAGAGGGGGGAGCATGAGTCGAATTCCTTAATAACATGAATTATAAAATAATTTCCTGTGTTAGGGGTTAGGAAAGAGCACAGGACCCGGAGATCTTCCAAACAGAAAACAGCTTTTGTTAAGGCTTTTGGCCTAAGGAGTTTGAGGAGGATTGGGGGGGGTGGTGGGAAGGGAAAGTGCTGGCATATTTTTGGCTGGAAGCCTCAGACAACATATTTTTTATTCTAGTCTTTATTTTTCAAAATAAAATTATGGCAAAGCAGCAACAAAGAGGGGGTAAGAGGATGAAATTAGGAGGAACATTGTACCCAAGTATTTCCCACTTCTTTCTGTGCCTGCCATTAAACACACAGGGTGTCCTTTATTTCATACAGTAGCGGGATTAAGTCAGCAGCCCAAAGGCTAGGAATGCAACAAGATACTTCTATACTTATTGATCCTTTTTGGTTTTTTAGGGAGATTGTTTTCATGAAAGTTTAATTCACCTTTTCTAGCTTTTGAGTCTAACTGCCACACATTTTATCCCGCTTCTTTGTGAAATGCTAAATCCATCGGTAGGTTTTAGTTTTCCTGGTGTAACTTTTCAGAAACTGTATATCTGCATAGCAACCCCACTGCAGGCAGCTTATGTCACGGTATCACATGTCAGAAAGATGAAAAGAACTCCCAATCTGAGCTGCTCCACAAACTTATGTCCCCCATTCTCGGACATATATCTTCTGTACTTAATATAAGTGTCAGAAAGGCAACTTCAAGGCCAGAGAGGTGCAAAGTTTTATCTCGGAGATGACAAAAAAAACCCAAAAAAACCCTCAATTGAGCCTTATGCGGACAGTCAAGTGAGAAACAAAGATTGTCTTTTTCCTCCTCTCCCCACTCCCCCTGACCCCCACCTCCCTGTGTCCCTGTTGTCTGCTTCCAACTGCAACCCGAGCCTGAATCCTGAGCCCAGTGTCCAGATTAGAGATTGTTGACTCAGATTTAGTGGTGAAACTTGAGCCAGGCCCTGTTGATGGCATAGCCTTGAAGGAGCAGGTTTACTTCAAGCCAGAAGAGAGATTACATGTCAGAAGAGAGCCTGCCTTTTCTTTATCACCAACTTCCTGATCTCTCTCTGTCCTAATAGTGTGTGTGTGTCCCTGCCTTGTGCCCATTTTCAATTCCTTCTATAGGGTGTCATAAATCAGGAAATTAGCAAGTGTGTAGCTGCCCTTTGCCACAGGCAGAGACAATGAGCTTGCTGTGTTTTTAACCAGTGGGTAGCACTTAACATAATCAATGGAGAGCTACGTGCAGAAAGGATGAAAAATTTGGTCTTAGTCTGATCACTTACAGGGTATTTCTCATCACCCAGGCAAGCTGCTTTTATGAGAATATGACATGCCCTGGAAGCTTGCTCTCCATTTTGCAGGAGAGTCATTAAAAGAAATCATTACATGTTTTTTTTTGTTCCTTGGCACACACGCTGCTTTTCCTTGGCTTCTGATTTCATCCATCTTTCAGGCGCTTCGTGCCTTTAGTAATTTATGTGCAAGATTTTTCCAAACCTCCAAATGTTTTTCCATTTGGCAAACTGTGGAAGCCTCCACAGAATGTAACTGTAGAGTTTTCTTGTACTTCAAAACATGAGCCCTGTTAGTACAAAGATGCATCTAATACTTGTAATCCTGTACATAAAAGCTATAAATTCATCTAAGACAATCAAAGACATCATCCCTCCTTGTGAGTCTTTACCAGCCTTGTTGCTGTAACCCCTTACTTGATACATGGAAAGAGAATTTCTCTATGAGCATTGTTGTTTTCTTTAACTATAGTTTTTGGAACCTTTATGGTGCCATATGGAGAACTATTTTATTCTACTGCTGGTAGCTTTCTCAGTACAGGCTATAAATTAGATAATTTTCCTTGTGTCTGATAGCCACACACTATCAGTCAGACACATTTGCTCTCACAGGAAAATCCAGGAGAATTCTAAAGAAAGAGATAATCTTCCCACCATATAGAATCTAATGGAAATTTTTATTCCCTCCTCTAATACTTACAAGAGTTGATTTAAAAAAAGTACCATGTATCTCACTGTCCATTAAGCTCACAGGTTTGTAGACTGCTTTTTACAGAAGCCTCCTCCTCCTGTCCAGCCTCTGCCTTTTGACAGGGATATGTGCTGGTGGATACCCAGGCCAGGATTTTTAAGGGCTCCTAAGGGGGTCAAGAACTCCTATGCATTTTGGGGAGACTTAAGGAGTACAGGAGCAGCAGGGTAGGTCTCCCAGCAGGGTAAGCATGGCCTCGAGGAGCAGTTAGGCTGCCATGAGCTGCAATCTGGGCTGCTGTGGCTTTCTTCAGGAATGCAAACCCAAAGGGAGATTCATTAAATGTTTTTGATAATGCAGTCCACTGAGTGACATCCCCGAAATAGCAGGGTATGTAACCACGAGAAAAGAGATCTTTTTTCAGCCATCCATGCTCCTGGGAAATTATCAGACACTGAGGAACAGGAACAGTATCCTTGCTTTTATTTGTTTATTTTCAAAATCCTTAAGTAGTTTACAAGGTTGCACTATAAAATACTTTCATTTGCTGGAAGTCCCAGTTGGACTAAGGTCCTGAAAAAAGAGTCTGTTTTGCCAGTAGAAATTGGTCCAGTGCAGGCTTAATGTATTATTTATGCAGAGTTGTGCTCCATCTTTGCCATCTCGGCATGTACTGCCCTGCTTGACCTGGAAATAAATTCTCAATGAGACTATAGAATAACTGGTGGGATAAGTAGCTTCAACAGTCCTTCACCTAAACTCCTGCATCTAAACTGAATTTACATGGGAAGAACTTTATATGTTTCACTTAAAAAAGGACATCTCTGTTGTCTGCCAGTGCAAATCCTCCAGAATCAGTCTGGATCTACCCTGGTACAGGAGAGAGGTGAATCAGACCAGCAACAGGGACTTCTTTTTTAAAGAAATGAGGCTGAACACTGAGGGCTTTGACAGTCCATTCCTGTCTTAGCGTCCATCGGTGTCAATCCAAAGAAAGTGGAGGGAAGGGTCAGTGAAATTCTTCCAGGCAGCACTGCTGGGATGGAGAGCAGAGTTGGTCTCTTATACGTCATTCCTCAGACTGCCAAACTATGATGACATTTCTCTGAGACACACGTGACATCTGCATTAACAGCTGAAGATGTCATTGCAATCTGAGCTATTATGGTGAATTTATCGCTATTATATCACTTTAAAATAAACTATTCCCTTATTAAATCAAATTAAGGGTACTTTATCAGTGTGGGTGTGAGGCACATTTTCTTCTTGTAATTTCTTTCCTCTGAAGTGAGTCTAGACTTTTGCTTATCTTACTGGGTTGATAAACTAGTATGCTCTATTGTCAACATGCATTAAAAAATACTATCTAGCTGTTGAGGGAGAGAATGTGTGGAAAAGACCAAGGTCACCTGGGCACAAGTATGTACTTTGCCCAGGCTATTAAGTTGCAGCATTTTACCATTTTCACAGTTCTTTTTAAAACCTAGTTTTTGTTTTTGACTGGCTGAGTGCTTTTCCTGCTCTCTCAAACTCCTCCGCATTGCATCCAGTTTGCTCTTCCAGAACTGATTGACTAGTACAGCAGGTCACCACCCCTGCTGAAATCAGCCAACAAGCCGACCATAACCCCAGCAGATGTTTGTGGTTTATAGGCCAAATGAGAGCCCTGCAGACCAGTGAAATATCAGCACCACAGATGTGGGACCTGGCCACTCGACACGAGCAACACAAAGCCCCGTCCTGCCCAGCCGGGCTGGGACTTCCAGAGGAGCAGAAGGTCTGAGAGACTAATTAGCCTGCAGAGCCAACACGCTGGCCTATGCTCCATCATTCTGATCGGCACAAAGTCCTTTAATGAAATGCCACATGAGTGAAGTCAGATGAGGCCCCTCTGTAACTTCACCTCGGAGTCTGGCAATCACCTGGGTTCATGATGTTCCCCAGAATGTGCCAGCCAGCTCTGCCAGGCTCTGCCACTCACCCCAGCTGGGCTGGGGATGGCCAGCCAGCCTCATTACCAGAATCTGCACTGCTCCTGTACTCCAAATGAAAAGTGGGGACATAGACCCATGACACCTCCAGGAAAAAATGTATGTTGGGTTTTTTTTTCTTTTTCAGTTACAGACGCTGCTGGTAATTACTGAGGAAAAGAAAGACCGGCAGCTCTCAGCAGGATCCCAAAGGGACAAAAGATGGCACAGCCCCTGTTCAACCAACCTCTTTTGTGCAAAGCATGTGCTATTTCTCTGATGAAAAAGCTACGCCACGTTCTTGTGCTTTCTGACAAGAGAGACAAAAATGATCTTTGTGGTTAATATTACCTCCCGAAATCACCGAGGCGCCTTGCGGTGCAGATTGCCGCTGGAGCATCGGGGAGGTGTGATTCAAAGAGAAGGCAGGGGAGCAGCAGCAGCGCTGAGACCCACTGCCAGGCAGACGCAGACCCCGAGCCCGCGTCCTGCTGCCGCAACGGGCCTTTGCCCACGTCCCAGTTCTGACGCCGAGCGATCTGAGCCAGCACGGAGCGGGGTGGCGGGGCTGCGGGGGTGGCAGGGATGCTCCCAGAGGATGAACGAACGAAGCAAGGAGCGAAGGAGCGAAGGAGCGAAGGAGCGAAGGAGCGAAGGAGCGAGCGGTGTCCGAGCGAGCGCGGCTCATCCCCGCCCGCCCGCCCCGCCGCCCTCCGGCGCCACCTGCCGGCCGCACCCGGGCACGGCGCGCTCCCGGCGGAGCTGCCCCGGGCGGCGGCGGCGGACCGGGATCGCCCCGCGCCCATCCCGCCGCCGCCACCGCCCCGGCCCCCGCTCCGGCGGGACCCGCGGCCGCCGCCTGGCGCTGCCCGCCGCCCGGGGCCGACGTGCGGGCTGGCAGCCACCAGGTGTCAGCCGCGCTCCGGGCAGGGGGCCCCGCCGCTGGCTGCGCCCGACGGCGGCTCCGCGGGGTGCGCAGCCGGAGCCCGAGGACGGGTCGGAGCCCGTCGCCGTCTCCGCCGCTTCTTCCCGTGGAGTGATGGATGGCGAGCGACGCCTCTTGCAGCCTCTGCTCTCAGGATGGCTTGTAAGCCGTCAGATGTCACCCGTGGGTGATGCCCGGGGCTCTGCGGGGTCCTGCGGATATGAAAATCTCGGTGTTTAGGGTAGATCCATCGAAGATGCGGAAGAACCTACTTGCATCAAAGGCATTGAGATCTCTGAGAGGTTTCAAGGAAGGGAAGCACTTCAGAAGGAATTAGAGACCCAAATGTTGTAAGAGTGTGTGTGGTTCAGGGGCAGAAGTACCACCGTAGATCTCTGGGACCAGGACTGCCGCGTTTAGATCTGGCAGCGCCAGTCCACTGGCCCTGAAACGTCAGCACACCGGTTTGTGGGGCTGCGGGGTTTTGCACCCGCTGCGGGCAGGTGCGTGCCTTGCAGGGCTGCTCTAATAGCACACTTGGTCTCCAAGGGAATGACATTGCCAAGGTCCCTGCCATGGGATACCTCTCACTCCTGTAGGCAGTCCTGCAGGCTTCTCTTCTTCAAGCTTTGATTCCCTGCTGGGAAGCCATCACACAGGATCTGGCAGCTCCAATAAACCTGGAGTCAGTGAGCTGGTGGATTTTGCCAACATGATCCAACAGTTCTTTGTAAAAATTGAGTGGCTGTGTTGGAGACCAGTATGCATCATACTCCTTTTATTGGTAGGAGACAAGAAACAACAGAGTGATAATTTATTCCTAAAGTATGTGCTTAACTCATGGAAACAGAGAAGTTTGTTTTGTTGTGTTTTTTTTTTTTTTTTTTTTTTTTTTTTTTTTTTCTGCTTTGTGCATAGTTATTTATGATGTCTACTGAGGAGCCAGGTCCCCAAACAGTATTCATTGTCCACCAGGTAAAGAGCAGGAAACTGATTTCTCACCTGTTCTTCATTATGAACTCCAGAGTTCATTGCAGATTGACATTGGCTTCTACCGCTCATAAACTTACAGCCACCCCTCTGCAGGACTGTGAGCAGTCAAATGATGTCTCAGAAAATGCTTTGTCTGCACCTGGAAATGCAAACTCTGGAAGGGAAAGCAGAGCACATTTAAAAGGAAATGATCCCATTCTGTGATTGTACCTGATCCAAAGAATCCTTTAGACGTGACGATTTCTTGGATTAGCTCTGTTAATCCCACATGATGTCAGGATGATCTCCCCATGGCTCTCCTTTTGAGTTATGCTCGTAGAGCAGAGGGTGAAGGCTGCTTCCCCCATGTATGGTCTGTTACAGCTAGACAGCTGAGATGGTGTTTTTGGCAGAGGATAGCTCTGACTGTGCTTCCATGTAACTGCTTTTATACTCTGCTCTCTAAAGTATTCAAGCACAGAGAATGCCTCACTGAAGAGGTTTCTTCTTTTCAAATAAAAAGGCATATGCAGATTTCCTGCAGATTATATTCCACAGGAACAAAAACAAAACCAAAGACGATATATAAAAATAAGCCTTCTTGTAGGATGCCCTACATCAGGTGGGGTGTGCAAGGCACCATAACTTTAAAGAGAGAAAATAATAGAACAAATTTCACTGCAGGATCAGAATTAACCTAAACTGGAGGTAGAAAGCAACTTGAAAGATAAAAAGAAACGAAAAATTACTATTTCTTCATGTCCAAAGAGTTATTATTGTAAATGTGAACAGAGAAAAACAGTTATTTCCACAGTTCTAATAAAATTACAAAGGGGGTGTAGATCTTTAAACAGTAGTTCCCACATAGTCCTTTGGGATTTTATCTGTAAAAATATCTGTAAACTGTCTGTATCTTTAGCTGTACTGTTAATCCCCATCATTAAAATTAATTAACAAAATACCAATAACCACTATCTTAAAAAAATTAATTCATGAAATAGGATTCCCAGGCCAAATGGAATACTTTTCTGCACCATTTTTTTCATCCAGGAATCCTTTTTGAAAAAGTACTGGAACGATTTAGGGTGAAGAGCAGTGACACTGTTTCTTTAAAATACTTTGCTGCCCCTGTCCTGCCCATGTCCTTGACAATCCCTTTATTTTTATGGCTTTCCCCATTTTTTCTGACTCAGAGGGGAAACAGACCTGATCTTGTTCAGCAGGCAACACTGGGGAAAATAATGCTGTGACCCCTAGGCCACCTATTTACAGGTGTGTGCATCCTTATGTTTTTAGGGCAGGCTTCAGCCCCTATAGAAGATCCCCTTCCTCAGCAGCTGTGGATAGCTTCAGAGTGTTGGAACAGAGCACAGCTAATGAATTGCCTGTTAATGCCCCATCCATGCTTATGACAGTTGGTAAAGGCACTGGTGACAAGGTAATTTTTAATAGGATGAGCAGTGTGTCAGAATACTAATAAGGCACTAAAAGAAGTGATTTCCAGGGCAGTCACCTCATTGCTCAAGTGAAAGAGGGGATAATTCCCTCTGGCCCTTTCCTCAGAGCTCCCAAGGACTGTCACCTATAACGATCCAAATGCCACAGCCTCTTCTGAACTACTGCTTAATTAGGAGAGTACTTCAGAGAAAAAAAAAAAAAAAAAAAAAAAGAGGCAGTCCTCCAAGCCACCGAGTTTCCTAAACCTCACTGAGCGTAACTTAAGCCTTGCTTAAGGGTTCAGCTTGACTTGGAGGTTTCAGCTAGTTAAGGGTTAATTATTTGTATTGTCAAAATAGTCCCTGCCAGTGACTGAGCCCCTCAGGGTCACAGACTGTCTAGAAAATAGGAAAAAAACAATCCAAAGACCTTGTTGGCACAGAATAAGATGAATGCCAGCCCCTACATATAGACTGGCACAGGAATACTATGTAATAGTCCATGCTGTGGTTGAGTTGGACCTGCTTACCTGGACATAACTGTGGGGGAAATAAATGGGTACTGAGGATGGGTAGCAAAAACAATTGGAAGTATGAAAAGGTTTACATGCAAAGGACAGGTGGATAGATACATCTATCCTTGCAAGGAGATAATCACAGAATAATGGCAAAGGAGGGGTAGGTTAAATAGTGCTACTTACTTTTTCACAGCATATAAAGAAATAAAGAAGTCAGTATGAGGATTTCTCAACATTGTATAGTAATCTGAGAATACCATTGCCATAGTACTTCAGAGGCAGAGGATCTTTTAAAAGCATAACATGTTTAGAGAAAAATAAACAGAGAGCTTTTCCAGAGCACAGGCCAGCTGTTAGCTGACAGAGACTGGCAAAACACCTGGGTATATCTGTGGGTTTTGCATCTTCTTCTGATGCTTCCGTTGAGGGCATGTCAGAGAGATGCTACACTCTGAAATGGACTTGGAGCTCCTAGACAATTCTGGCATGGCTAAGGCAACCACTTGCACACCTAACAACCAGACCAAGTCAATCCTTTGATGATACAATGGTAAACCCTGAAGATACACACGCTCAGTTGTTGGCATTTTGTGAGCTTTGTGCCCTTGTTTTTCACCCGTTGGTGCAGTAAATGCAGGGTGCAAGATAGGATAATATTGACATAGTTATTCCCTTGTGTGGTAGGGAAACTGTCACATCTTGCCTGCTGGCAGGAAATGTTTCAAGGACTACTCTGTAGAAAAATGCTGTCTGTTGTAGATCACTGGCTTAATAATGGAAAAGAAACACACTGAGCTCTCAGTCTGGAAAAGTTACTACATTTTACTGCAAATGTGCCTGAAATACATTGCAAAAAATGTGTCCCGGTCAGATTTCTTTGGAAGAAACATTACGATCTTCACTTCTGCAAGGAACCCCACCAAAATCAATGAAACCATTCACTTTAAAAGCTTATTAATGTGAGAGCACGTTTACTTTACAGGAACCAGTGGCAAGAGTCCTGTCTTACCAAGCAAAGATTTATCTACCTCACGAGGATTTATTGCTCTGAAGCTAAGGTTGAAACATGTATATCTGTATATCCCTGTAATTACAGTATGTGTCCTTTCAATTGCTTCATATATCTTAGAGACTCTGAGTGGCCTGATAGCTGTATGTCAGTGAGATGTGAACTGATCCTCTGAGAGCCTTTGTGCTTAAATGTAATATTTTCCAAGCACTTGGCATCAGTGATATCCCTGGTTTTAATATTAGTATCATCCTGGTCACAGGTAGGGTTGTTAAACAGTAGCCAGTCTGCCTTTTACAAATGATAACTGCTTTTTATTAATATTTTACATTTTCCTCTAACCTCTGCCAGCAGCCCCAGCTGTTTGTTCCAAACCTCTCCTGGAAGCTTTTAGCCCTGACTTGGATTAACTCTGCAAAAATCACTGTTGCTGTTTGGTTCATCCTGGGGGAGGAAGGGATTTGGAGGAGGAGGAGGAGGAAGGGAGGCAGAAATGAGCAGTGAAGCAGGGGAGGCAGCAGCCTTGTGTCAAGCAGCTTCTGACACAAGAGAAACTTTCTCCACCCATAGTAGATTTGCTGTTAGAGGATCCTTTACCCTGTCTTTCCCATACCTCGGTTACGTTGGATGCAAAACCAACTGTTTTTCTGGCAATCCTCAAGCTGTGGGGCCAGAAACTTCCCTCATTTAAGGGGACAAGAGGAACAACATACAAACAATCATTGTTTACTATATTTCTCCAAATCAGTGATCAATTGCATTTACAGAGCAAAACTGGCAGCTGTCACCACAAGTCTGACATACTCTTGATTGATAGACACCAAAAAAATCTGTGTATATCAATATAAACCAATACTCACCGGTCACCACCCAATCTGGCCTTCTATGTTTGCAGGGACAGGGCATTCACTATGTCTGGGCAACCTGTTCCAATATTTCACCAGTCTCATTATGAAACATTTTTTTCCTTATATCTTGTCTAAATCTATTCCCTTTTAGCTAAAAACCATTACTCCATGTCTTATTGCTACAGGCCCTGCTAAACCTGATAACAAAGTTTGTCCCCATCTCTTTCTTATAAGCCCTTTAAGTACTGGAATGTGCTCTAAGGTCTTCCTGGAGCCTTTTCTTCTCTGGCTGAGCAACCCCAACTATCTCAGCCCTCTCAGTCTTCATAGGGAAGGTGCTTGAGCACTCTAATAATTTTTGTGGTCCTCCTCTGGACTTGCTCCAATGATTCTATGTCCTTCCTTTGGAGACCTGGATGCAGCACTTCATGTGAGAGTCTCGCAAGAATAGAGTAAAGGGGCAGTATCTCCTTCCGCAACCTCCTGGTCACAACTCTTTTGGTGCAGCTCAGAGCACAGTTGGGTTTCTGGGCTGTGAGTGCACTCTGTTGGCTCATGTACTGCTTCTCAGCCACCCGAACCCCCAAGTCTTTCACCACAGAGCTGCTCTCAGTCATTTCCTCCCCCAGCCTGTATTGACACTGGGAGTTTTCCCAGCCCAGGTGCAGGACCTTGCAAAGTAATGAGGAAAACTCTTTTATTTGAATTCTTGAAGTTGAGCAGCACTGTAAAAGTCTGGGCCAAAAATTAATTATTTTAAGTGACAAATACTAAATCAATATCTTGGTTTTATCTGAATGAGATTCTCAGGTAACAGAGTTACAAGTGATGATGAGTAAAGTGCTGGTAGGGTTTTGCTCTCCCTGGAAGCCACTGGGATAGCGCTGTGGAGTTTCAAGACCATACAGCTCATGTGGATTGCCAGTGGGGTATAATATGAGTTGGACTTTGATGATCCTTGTGGGTCATCAAACCTTCTAACTCAGGATATTCTATGACTCTGTAACCTAGAACACATTTTACTTCTACATGTTGCAAACCAGCCAACAATGCAGAACACACCATGAACCATTCTCAGAAATGCCAGCTGATCATCTAGAGAAAAAGCAGAGGGCCAAGGGTGCCTACTCCCTGGACTGAATTGGATGGACATGGTGGAGCCCTGTTTTCTTGTCTGGGACTACTGTGGACAGGCTGTGGTGGGAGAAGTTTTGGTGCACCCTTTCCTGCCTGGCTGGGGCGCTGCACTGAGGCTCACGCTCTTGACCTTGCAGGGTCAGGGGTGCCCTGTGAGGGAAGGCGATCCAGGAGCCAAGAACTGTTTGTCTGAGTCTGCTGCGAGTCCAGCAGTTCAGCACACAACATCTCTGTCTCCTGTCAGGAGAGGCTGTGTCCTTTCCATGGAAACTTGGCGGGTGGTAGAATGGCAGGTCCAGGGAAGCTGGCCAGAACTGCGCTGCTGGTGCTCAGGGATTACCAGACAGGATTTTTTTGCAAACCAGGAATGCAGAAAGCTCTTGTCCTGGGCAAGTCATTCTGGCCTCTCACCACAAGGTGAAGGGAAATAAATTCTGGGCAGAAATAACATTCTGTTTTACAGATGCAAGCCCCTTCTTCCAATAAGGAACATGGCAGCTTGAGCAGCTCTCTCTGTCTTGGGGGTTCAGCCTGCCTGCAAGCCACAGCAAGGTCAGGAAAGGCCCTTTTTGGGTTAATTCGTCTGCCCCAGCCTCACTTCAGGAAAGTTTTCATTAAGGCTGGAACGTTGGTGACAGCTATAACTAAGGCTGCCAAAGTTTTTTTTCCATTATGTTATATCTCCCTGTTTTCACTTTCTTGCAACTATCCAAAAGTTTCACCTAGAAGGTTGAAATTTTCCAGGCCTCTCTAGCTGGAGGTGAAGGTTTTTGTGGAAAGTTGGAAAAAAATAAAAAGAAAGAGAAAAAATGGTTCTGCTCTTTTTGAAATGGCAACATCCAGGCAGAGGTCATAATTTCAGAGAACAAAATTTAATAAAAGCAAACAGTGCTATTGTGCACTCAGAAATTACTGACACTTTGAATTTTGGATGAATCTCCAAATAATTTTTTAATATTAAAAGTTATAACTAATTTTTACTTCCCTTTTTTCCTGCATCCCTTCCTTCTGGCTCAAGGCATCTTTAAACAGTGCTGCCTGCCTTGTGCTGCTCAGCCTCCAGCTCCCTCTTTGTGCACAGTTCCAGGCTTGACACAGGCTCTGTGGCTTGAGGCTCCTCTCAAACCCCTGAGTCGGATCCTGGATGGCTCCTGTGACCAGCAGGGCTCTTCCCTCAGTGCACATTTTCTCATTGCCTGAGGATAGGTCTGGTGAATTTGGGAAACCTCTGTTGTGCTGAACTATGTGTTGTGGTGGGTGTTTAACTTGCAGAATTCTCTGTGTGGAGCTTTAATTCAAGCATCCGTTCTGAGCCAGAGGTGGGCTGCAGACTGTTAAACCACATGGCCACGTAGCATGAAACTGTAGGTAATAAGTTTACAATACAAAAATCAATTAACATGAATAGTGTTTTTATTTGCAACAAATGTAGGTGCTGGATTTCTCTGGTAAGCATGCAAAGCAGAGAAATCTGAAGCTAAGTAAACTGTAGCAATTAATCATGCTTTCTGATTCAGTTTACTACTTCAACTGGAGAGTCTCTTACTTAGATTGCTCATCTGAAATTGGTTCTGAGCTAAACAAGGGTTGCAGTTCTAGGTCCTTGCAGCTGGTCTGTGGAACTATACAGTTGGCTTGAAATTAGCCAGTTCACATTTGAAAACCCCTACTTCACAGTTCTCTGCAGAAGAAGCAACCAGTCGCCTCATTAACTACCAAAGGAAATCCAGAGTGCACCATTTGTTCTAATGGAGGGGTTTTTTCTTCTAATATCACAGATTGCCTTGGAGGTTTGAATACTCTTTTGGGTAGTTTTTCTCTGGAGAAGGCAGAAAACCACTGCTGGCCATGGCTACTGTTGATGCTTCTTGTTCACAGGCAGTAATAGGACAGGGTTTGGCTGTGAAGGACCCTTCTCAGTCCCTGCTGATGAGGGATGGTAGAGCCAACAAAAATACCCAAGTCAATAAAATCAAGACCAAGTTGAAATACTTCAAATTGGACACATAAAACACAGGAGACAGCTTCATGTGTGGAAATGGAAAACTAGGACCTGGAAATTTAAAGAAAAACCACCCCCTTCCTGCCTCCCCCATCCCTGTAGTCAGCTCTGAGTTTGGTGTTTTCAGATGAAGGTTTTTCTTGCAACTCAGCTGGGCTAGCTGACTCTGTTAAATATGCAGGAGGAGATTTGTAAAACATCCATTTCAGAACAGTACTCAAAACTCAATGATCTGACTTTTATGTTCCTGTCCCTGCACAAGATACCCCTTCATTTGTGAGTGTGTGAAGGCTGAGATCTTCCTGAAGGTTGCTGAGAAGCATTACAGACTAGGGCCCATCTTCAACTTTATGCCCTCATCCCAGTGTGGATGGGCTCCATTTGCTGAAGGAGGTACTTTATTTCAGTTAGGACTCATAGCCTTAAACTTCCTGGAACCAGAGGCAAAAGCATTTTTGTTCAGAAACTCAGAAGAGCCCAGTCCTTCCAAAAGACAGCCTGGTAGCATGGTGGCTAGATGGCTTATTGTGGTGTGGAATATGCCATCATAAATTTACAGCCCCAGTGAAGGGTGTTATTTCTCTGTTTTGCATGCTAACCAGTGAGGTGATTAGAATCTGCACCTCCCAGGAGAAAGCTTTAAAACCCCCTGCCAGGTGACATAAGGCAGAAGAACGTTTATTTTGTGTACTTTGAAAGTAGGGGTAAGGTGGAGATTCTTATTTTAGTGTGGGCTTAGAAACCACTGCCTATGGGCATAATCAAGTTGTTAGGGTCTCCAGGACACTTCCCTGGTGAAGGATGTGGTCCTTAGGGACCTTTTGGTGGAAGTGACATTAAAAACAGCCCTGATGATCACAGTTTGGGACGTTTGTCCCTGAAGTAGAAGTAGCTGCTCGTGGCAATGGACACACATGTAACAGTGAGGCTGGCTGCTTCACAGAGAAAGGGTTTTGTGTCAGCATAGGACTTCATGGGTAAAACTTGAAGGATCTCAGCATCCCTAAGCCTCTACCCTCTGGCTGAGCTGTACAAACTAGACAAAGGGCTAGCAGGTAGAAGGTCAAAAGGAGCTAGACAGGGGAAATAGGAAGACAAGCTGGAAAGAATTTCATGGGCATGGGTCCAACTGAAGCTCTTTCAGTGCAACACATGGAGGTAGCAGTTTGGGAAAGCTGAACATTTTGTCAATCAGGGTGCTTGGGAGAGACTTAAGATAGAAACCAGGTTCATCTCCTATCTCTGGGATGCGCAGTTTGATGTACATGGTGATCACTGCATTCTGTATGTGTGCATAAATGTATGTATATGTGTCTCTATATAAGACAACTTATCCTACTTCACTGTGCCTAATTTTAAGCTTGTGGAAGTTAAAACTTCAGGTGGATGCCAGCACCTGAGAAATACTGTCTAAAAGTATTCATTCAGAGAAGAATTGTTGTCAAGTGCTGTGTGCAGGTTGGTGCACTGAGGTAAAACTGAAGTAACTTGCAAGAGTTAACATAATATTGAGCATCCTTGGCAATAGAAAGAGAAAACCTGAGAATTGCAGTGGAGGTCACTGGCCTCCACTGAGGCCACTTACAGCCTTCATGTTGTACAGCTGCAACAGAAAATGAGTTCCCAGCTTTCTAGACCTGTTCCCTGGAACTTGGATTTCATGGCTGTAAGCATTTTCCAATTCAAGGCAGAAAACTCCTAGCTGACATTTTGTTTCCTAGACAGTGATATTGAAGGAGAGATCCACCTGGAAGTGGATTTTCTGGTGTACAGAAAAAAAATACAAAGCTGTAAAATAAGAACCAAGCTGTTCTAAGTGAGGAGAGCAAGGGACAGGGAAGCAATGATTAATACAAGGTTAGCTGCTAAGTGAAGGAAGGATACAGAGGTGCAAGCGTAAGTGGGAAAATATGTGCAGAAAATGCAGAAAGTAGAGCACAGCCAAAAAATACAGAATTCCACCCAAAAGGAAGCTGTACATAGCTCTAAGAGAAAGCAGAAGATGTGTTAACAGAAATGAAAGTGAAGAGGAAAACACCAGACATCACCAGCCGGCATCATCTTGACTGAGAAATTCACAGGCAAGTTTTTCAGTGCCAAGAAAACACAGCGCCAGGGATTCAAAAGGCACTTTGGTATCAGACTCTGACCCTCTGGTCTTGAGCACTTCTTGACTTCTGACAGGCACTGCTTGCTGCAGTGAGGATATCACAGAGTGCACAACATATTTTGTATTTTCCTGGACCACATATGCTTCTCCTTCAAAACAACTGTTGTCTTTCAGCTTTTTCTCTGTGAGGTAAAAACTTCCCTTGAACCAAAGCACAATATTTCCTGTCTGCTGCCTGTACACTGTTACACCACCTCTCCTTGCCCAGGGGAATCATGGCTTTTTTGCATGCTCCAGAAAGTGGCTGCCCAGCAGCATTGGAAAAAAAAGGGGGTTTCAAACACTAAGGGGGAAAGAGAGGAGAAGAGGGAAACACCCCCATGAGCACCAACAGTGAGGGCTTCCAGCCTGCACCCACCCAAGCACAGGGGCTGAACACTGTGCTCGGCAAGCCAACCAACATCCACCAACCCTGAGTGGGACCATGCTCACTGCTGTGGGGTTGGCATGTGTCTGCCTGTATGTGTGCATCCAGTCATATACAGAATTAGGAGCAGGGCAAAATCCTACTCTTACCAGCAGCCCAGTAAGTCTGAAGTTGCTGCTGAAAGTCATGGATGGGTGTCAGTCATGTGGACAATTTCTTATGAAATAAGCGGACAGCAAAAGTGAGGCTGCCGTGTCCCTGCAAACCTCATTTGGCACTGGAGGGAGGAGTTTTGCCTAAAGCAGCTGACTTTTGCATGACTGTCTCTGGAAATGTAGATAAAGAACACTTCACACTGGAAAAAAGCCCTGCTGTCGAGTTAGCTATTGGCACTCTTCATCTTCCATTTCCAAGCAACTGGATGGGCTCTGAATTTGGACAGGGAAAGCAGTACAAAAGGGACTGGTAATCAAGGAGTGCCTCCAGCTCTCTAACCATAATAAAACACATTTTTGTACTCTTCTTTGGACACTGATGGCAAAAATCTTACTCTCTTAGTAAGAGTTGAAATCTGGACTGATGATTGCGTCAGTGGAAGGAAGCCAGACTTGCAACGCTGTAAGGGAGCAAAAGATCTGGATGACAATCAAGATGCAGCATTATAATGAAACTTTTCAGGTTGTTTTCTTTTTAATTTTGTCTCGTGACATGAGCCAGCTCTGATTTCACTTGCATCAGGCTATGTTTGACTTTAGGATGCCTCTCATGCAGCAGCAGCATTCCTGAAATCAAAACTAAGCATCCATGATTTCCATTCCCCTCCTAAATATAAATTTCAAGGTGGCAATAAATACCAAAACAAAAAAGATATGTAATTTTAGTGACAGTGGAGCAAATTGATGCAGAATGCATGCGACATTTTTTCAATTTTCCTCTTGCTTTTCCTGATGGTGTTTTGTGCTAAACATTACATTTGCAGACGCAGAATTTAAAGAACACTTTATCTTCAGCACTGAGAAACATAACATGTAATTTGCGGCTTCAGCCAAGAGTGATGTCCTTATTAGTAATGGGAATTTACTGATTAACTGCTGTTAGCAAAACATCATCTTCAAACCCGTTAGTCTCAAACTGGCAGCCGCTCTGTCGGCAGGAGCTTTTTTTATTTCGTCTCGAGGGAGTTCTGTAGAAATATTTCTCATTTAAACAGCTTTAGCCTTGGCCTTTCAGTAATTTTTATGGTCTCCACTAATAGGTTAACAATTGGTTAAGAGCAACTATCAGCTTAATGTCAAGTCATTCACAGGGAAAAGTTCAAGGAAAGAAGTAACACTATTTCAAAAGAGGGCTTATTTTTGAAAAAAGAGCTCCCACCAGTTTAAAAAGCCAGGGGGATAAAAATGAATGCAAGAAAGAAATGGAAAAATCAGCACTGGGGAGGAAAAGTCAGGGATCTGAGTGGGACCGGGAGAGGGGTGCCAGGGTTACTGGGTGAGGGGTGCAGGTGCACCAGAGTGCCCTGTGCTCTTCAGTGGCTGGCATGGTGTCACAGGGAGCATGTGTTTGTGGGCTGGGGAGAGCTTATGCAGATTCAGTCATTGCTGCTTGCAGTTCTTTATGGGTGCTCCAGGTCCCTGCAGTGATACCCAGATTCACAGAACCCTAGAAACCAGCACTGTCTTCTTACAAACCATCACAGTCTCTTCTCTCTCAAAGAGAGTTCCTTCACCAACCCGTCCCACTTTTTTTTTTTTTTTTTTTTGTTTGCATGTTTGTTTCAGCATATTCCCATTTTGCTTACAATTCCTGTCTTTCCCATTTTCTCCCAGTCTCAAGCAGTACCACCAGTTCCCAGTCTCTCATTTATGTCCAGGCTTTTGTCCATTCTCCTACCAGCCCATCCCTCAGACCCAGCTCTGCAACCCTGCTCAGGATACATCTTTCTCCTTCATGCTCTCTAGGCCCTAAAAGGGCACTGAGCAAGTTTTCAAAGGACATGTATGCTCTTGCTCTTTGCTTCTGTGACAGATGTCAAAGTGGCCTGTACACAGCTGGGAAGGGAAGTCCTGCTCAGCCGCTGATGGCACGAGTGCAATCAAGAAGGCATTGGCAGACAAGAGTCCCATTGCTGGGGCATGAACAGGGCTTGTTTTTCCCTCCCAGAGCTCTCGTAGATACAGATCTTGGAATTATTTACAGTGCTGCAAAGATGCACAACATTGCCTCCAGAGTAAATCTTTGCTGAACCGGAGCTCTCTGATCCTTCTCCTGGTTGTGCAGAGTGAGGAAAGGGCATGGGAAGCAACTCCCATCTCCCGGCAGTTTTTTCCAGCTTAATAACTGATCTTGTTTGGACATAATTTTTAACCAGAAGTTTTCCTCACAATAGCAGCATATGAAAATCCTTCCCAGATGTGTTAGTGTTGATTACCATGGCAAAGGCAGGCAGGCTTTCCTTCCAGAGATCTGAAAAACCTGGAACCACCCTGGCATATTACACTCCCCTTTTGCCTGGTAATACCAGATAAACAGACTGTGCAAAACATCATCACTTTCCATACCCCAGCTCTTGGACCACAGGTTCCTGACAGATGTGCAAGAGGCAGACAGCTGCATGAGCAAGTGACTCATATGGACTTGTATGGGGAGAGTCCTTATATGGGGAAGGACAGCCAAGCCCCTGTTGCCATCACACCAGGTAATCAGGGGAAGAAAAACAAAATAAAATTTTACATAATAGTTATAGAAGGCATCCAGATCTTTTGTTTGCTTTGCACTACCAGTTTTGTCAAATGGTGTTTTACTCTCGCCATATATATATATATATGTATATATGTATATATATATATATATATTCATCCATAGCCCAAAATCTAAATCATGGTCTGTTTGCTGTGCAAGGCAGGAATGCTGATGTCTTATTTCCTTGTGTAATTCCTTGTGGAGCTAGTATATGAGGCCCAGCTGGGATCTTTAGACAGAATAGTAAATGAAAGTGCCTCATGGCCCATGTTATTCAGTGATCTTCAAGATCAATGCTGGCTTCCTGAAGTCCAGTCTACTCTATACACTTCTTATAATCAAAGGAAGGAGCTTTCTCCCTCCCCCCACTATTTATTACAGACAGTGTCTGAGCTTCAAACTGAGGCCACAGAGCCCTTTGCAGACACATAAACCAGGGATGAAGTTGAATTGCTTCACCTCAGAAACCAGGCTCTAAATGACTTCAGACAGCTTCTAAATATATTCAGTCAGAAGGAAAACTTTCTTATGGCTTTAAAGCCCTGAGATAAAAGAACTGTCTGGTGAAAAAAGCAAATTTCTCCTCGTCAGAAAAGCCAAAATGCTGCACTTGATTGTTTAAGGGCACAGGGGAAATACATGGCTTAAGTCAGGCTTGTTATATGAACTGGGACCTAATTCTGTGACTCACTCAGAATATGAGCATCCATACCAGGCAGAGGAACCTCGTGCCATCAGCAGGAGTTGGCCCAGGGCCTCCTGTCAAATCTGCCAAGGCCTTTGGCCTCTCAGAACAGGGATATGTACTTTCCTGCTCTTTCTACTGTCCCTGGAACAGAAGCACAGCAACAAGCCACAGCTGGGGATGAGCAGCAGCTGGGTTGCTGTATGTCTCACAAGCCCTCATTTTTGATCTTAGCATGCAAAGGCATAGCATAAGAAGAAACAGCTTTAAACGTTTTATTTTAAGTCTCCCTTAAATTCAGGATTCATAAAGAGAGTCCAGAATCAATGAAATCAAGGGGTGTCCTGATTCATCTACTTTTTCTGTAACATTAGTTTTTGCACCTGATTTCTATCTGATTAGGGAGAGCAATAAGATAGGACCCAAAGACTATTATCCAGGGTCTGTACTCACTTTCACTGACATGGATGGCAAATTGACTTCAAGGGAAACTTCATCAGGCTGTAGATTTGATAGCATCATGGAGGAAAATGTAATTAAAGGGCAGAAAAGAGGGGAATCATCCAATGCAATGTATTTCTTGGATAGTTAGAGCTGACTCTATATAACAGGGAAAGCATTTCTTATTTTCTAGGGGAAGTTTTTTAATGGTATTTGAGCTGAGATTTTTTTGGCTGTTTTTCAGGCTTTTTATTGAGACATTGCTAGAGCATTCCACTAGCTGCCAGAGTATAAAGGGTGTATATCAACCTTGAAATATTATGGTCTTGGGACAACTCTTGCTCTTGTTTTCTCCCCAGTGTAAATCCAGAATAACTGTAATGACTTCAGCTGAGCCACCTCAGATTTACATCAACACAAATGAGAGCAAGGCATGCCCATTCAGAGGCAGCCTGAGGGATTAGGTGTCTGCCTGTGTGTTGTACCCCTGCCTCAAATTGACACCCCAGCCTTAATTCAGTGGAGAATGGAAGAAACTGCTTGCCCTGCAAATGAGCATTGATGCTAATGTATCGCAGTGGGGATTTATCAAGAGGCTGGCACCTCAGTATCCATCTCTTATTTGCATAGCAGAGAAAGGTGAATAAATACATGAGATTAGTTCTGCACTGGGCAGGATAGGAGGTAATTCTGGCATTAGGAGAGCTGCAGGCTCAGCCTCAGGGAGTGTGGTAGGTAAAAGTGCTTTGTGTGTTGAACACAATGAACAATGCAGATGCATAAAGACTGAGCCCAGATCCTTATTTAAAAATAAGGTTTATTAGATAAAACATACATAGAACCAAGTAAATCCAATTCTTTATTAAAAAATACAGAAATAATTTTGCAATAGTAAAAGAAAGTACTGATTTTTTCTATGAAACATAAATCTGAAGTTTTAGGACCTTTTTACTTTATCACAGCTGGTCCCCTTCCATACTACATTCTTAAACATACTCCATCAAATTATAAAACCCAAGCAAAAGTCTGCTGTACAAAATTAAGAACATTTAAACCAGTAATACTCAGCTTATTTAAGATGCACACAGTATACAGCACACGGAACAGGCAATATACAGCTCTACATTAAAACATGCCTCTAAATTGTGACAGAGAATCCACTGGTTGGAATAAGTTGCAGTTAAAGAACAATGTCTGAAGAAATGGAAAAAGAATCACAGTTTGACACTATATTTGGTAAATGGCTGCACATGTACTGAAACACTGTACATATGAAGAATGACTATATTGGACCCACCCATAAAGAACATGCTAAAACAAGTTATTATTTGGCTCAGATGCATGAATATGTATGAGGTGTACACATGGTGGGCAGGTGCATATCTGTGTACATACATTACACCAGTGCGTACGTACACGTAGAAAGGCACACACCTCCACAGCTGAAGAGAAATCACTTCAAAAAAACCCTTTGAGGCAGGGTGAGAGCAATACTAATACACTGTTTGTCATAATCGAGCCACTTCTGGGACTCCAGGCATTTTATTTGCATGTTATCCCCACTTGTAAGTTCCACATTCATTTTACCTCAGCTCTCTCAGGTTTGCATATTGGCAAAGTGAATGCAAAACTATGCAATATAATGCAATGTTCACTGTTAGAGATGATTTGCTGAGGGAGGATTTGATATCTGAGAAACAGCAAAGTATGAAAGGGTTTACATTGTTTTTCCAATAAGTGGAACTAAGGGGCAGATGTCTTTTTCCTGACAATTGTTAGCATCATATGGTAATCCTGGCATAATTAACAATATATCCTGTATGTCACCTTCAGTAAGACTTTTTGGTCAAAAATGGAGAAAGCTCGTATTAACAAGAGCCATAGGCATCAAAATCTACATAGGCATCTAAGCAACCCAAATTGTTTATTATCTGCTGACAATAAGAGAAAAATAACGTTAAAATATGGTGATAAGCAAAATGGGTGGACAGCAGAGTGAATTCTAGGCTTTCCAGAATCAGAAATTACCTATATTCAGCATGTAGAGTATTCAGCTTGAGACAAAGCTCAAGACTTATGGCAATGGTACAAATGCTCAGGCTTGGCATTGACTGGCACAGAACTGCATTGCTGCATGGGGGCCTTGAAACTGCTCACAGGCTAAGATGCTTTCTTGTTCCTCATTGAAAGAAAGCAAAACAAAACAGCGCTAAGGCAAAGAAGTGTAAAAGATGAATACAGAACCCCTAACTGTTCTCTCGTCAGTGAGTATGGGTAGCCTTGCACTAATGCTGGCTGGGATGATCTAGATTTATACCAGCATCAGGAAAGAAGCAGTGAGGAAGATTTACACAGCAGGACATGCTCAAACACCCTGTAAAGCTGTGTGGTGCTATGGGCTGGGGATGGGGGTGGGAGAACTCTGAGAGGAGTTGACGTGGTCTTTTCTTTCCAAGGGGGTACTCAGGCAGCATCACTCCTGTCACGGCCCACGGGGCTGCCGCTGACAATGCTGTACTGCCAGTATAAAGAAAGAAAGAAAGAAATAAACCTCGCTGCCTTTTGCCAGCAGGAATAGAGTAGGAGCCTGGTGACAGCAGCATAGTAGTGCCAAATAAAACCACACAGGACAATGAAAAGAGGGGGACAATCTGAGCCAAGGACTATCAAAAGTCCTCAGCCTTATACACACCTCACATTGAGTCATAGAATGGTGGAACAGAATAATAGGATAGTTTGATTGAGTTGTCAGCATAATTCAAGCTCATAATCTTATCATGACAGCATATTTTCAATAAATAGGAAATCTAGTTATTTACATTCTATTTTTAATATATAGTCTGGCAGGTGAAGGAACCCTAGTGAGCTACTGTATGTAAACTGATTTCTCTGTTATGAGAGCAGTCACTGATGAGAAACCTGCGCCATGTGCTGGACAAGCTACTGTTGTCTCCTATGGGATCTGGATGACAGCAGTCACAAATGTGTTTTTCTAATGATGTGAGATGTGGAGATGTTGTGTCTATCAATAGTAAATGGTATAGACTGTAATAAATTTGAAAGTGTCAGAATGCAAGACTATGAGTTTGAACTCTTTATTGTAACCAAATTGCTTGTCTAGTCAGGTTTTACTCTCTCTAGCAGATATTATATATGCTTGAAAAATTTAAAATAACCATATCATCCCTTGATATGTGCTGCCTGTTACAAAATATCTACTCCTAAGGTTTTACAGTACCAGGAAAGAGCTGTCATTCAACTTTCAAGGTTAGTAGATATATAAACAATTCCAGTGTTATAAAATATCTGCAAGATGTGATGAAAGATGCTCTACCTATATAACTGCTGCAGAAACGGAGGCTTATCTAGCAAATTACAGAACATTAAAAATCAAAGCTAACACACTTTGAGCCCAATTAGCAGTACAAAAACTGATAGCTGTACATACATCAAAAAAGCCCTGTACATGCTTCACTAGCCCTGGAAACTAATGCTGAGGAGTTGGAAGAGAGCTCAGAGCAGCATTTAAAGAAAAAGAAATTAAAAAGTGTGAGCAGGAGTTGCTCTGTTTTGTGGCTTGATTTAAGGTTGCCACTTTCCAGCTGGATATAAACTGTTCTGCTCTCATCCTTCCCACTGTTTGGAAACAGAGACCCAGAGCCAAGATCTGATCTCATTCCTACTAGTAGAAGTATGCAGCCCCACAGAAGCGACAGCCATTACTCTAAACTCACACTTGTGTGCACCCATGCATGCTCTGCCCTACATTATTGCATGTATTTCAGTATGAAGGATGATGCTGTAAATATTGAAATGCCAGTTGCCACACAGATTTTTTCAATATAGGCTTACAAGCATGGCTTTCCCTCACTGATGATTTTGCCTATCCCACTACCACCTTCCAGCTGGCCAATGCCACTTCTCTTCTTCCTCCAATTGGATGGCTCTTTCCTACCTTCTGTTGTCCTTATCATTGGCAATGAGCACCTCTTCTTTCCAACCAACTTTTTGATGCTGGCTGAAAGCAAACTGGATCTTCTCCAAGCCTTGGGAAGCAAGGCTGGTGGCTCTGTACACATCAGTGCTCACACCTGCCTAATGGTGTGCCATTCACAGGCCCAAGCCTGGTCCATGTGGCCATCAGCAACAGGGTGGGAGCCAAGGATTCGTCCCAATGAGCAGTGTAACAGGGACTCTTCAGCACAAGCAGAATTTTAGCAGCTTGAATATCAATAGGCAGCACAGGAAAAGATGGAAGCTAGAAGGAGAAACTGCACTTATCCTTCATTAAAGTGCTGAGCCTTTAATGAGAAATTTATTGCAAATAGTCATCAGCCAACTAGTTAAAGACCATTCTCAAGAAGTGTCTTTCATGCTGGTGAATGAAAGCAGCAGAAGAGTTTTTGTATGAGATAAAGAGTGTGTCAAAAAATGTACAGACAACCTAATTCAAAGATGTCAGTGCGTGGTATTCTGTTACAGCAGAACTGGTACAAGATTATCCTGAAAGGGCACTCGACTGAAAGGAAAGAAAGGGTTGCAGAAAACTAGACAAAAGGAGAGGGAAATGGAAGAACAGGGAAGAGCCAAAAGGCAGAGAAGGAGTTGTGGCAAGGGTGAAGGAGACGTGCATAGTTACTGAGAAAGGGAAAGGAAGGAAAAGAAGCAATGCTGCAGGAAAAGAACTGGGGAGAAAAAACTGAAACTACAGTGGGAAGATAGGAATGGAAAGGGGTGGGAAGCTTCAGGGGAAAAAAACTAGATAATGGAGGAAGGCTGAGGTAGAGAAGAATGAGTGCAGGGTGAAGGATTAAGTGACCTTTAAAGGCCCATTTGGGTGCTATTTTTCAGATTCATAAGGATGTAGTTAAGGGCTGTGTGAGGACACAGATGTGGACAGCACTGGGAGAAAAGCCAGAGGACAGTGAGAGCAGAGGGTCTTGTGGGCAAGGCACTGGATTCCACCAGGAGGCTTGGGTTCAGATCTCTGGCTTCACCACAGGCCAGGCTTAAGAGTGTTGTGAAGGAGGCAATGCAGTTCACCTTCATGGAAGTTTTGCTTCATTTTTCTCAGTGTTCTGCCATTTTCCACTCACATCACTGTGGGAAATTCATGCCATTTACTTCTATTTTTTTTCAGCATTTATCTACAATAGGAAATGAAAACTGTCTCCAGGAAACCCTTCTCCTTAGGTTGTCTCTCTTGCACTACGAAGCTGTCAAGTCTCCAAGGCAGGCTGAGCATCTCACAGTATCCCTGCACAGCACTGGACACAATCCTGACATGTCATTGTGACACAAATACTGATGGCAAGTTTTGATAGCAGCACCCAAACCAGCTTGCATTTAAATTTCAATATTGTCAGAGGACAGGTCTATCAAATGAGATACAGATTTTGTTTACACTGATAAGAATGTGCAACAACTCTGCTAAATTTAGAGTGTCAATAACTCTGCTATATTTAACACTTCCATTTACAGGGTCAGTGGAAGACTAGAATCTAGGTTGGCTTCTTGTATGTACATACACAGAGTAAGCAAAAGATTTTTTACTACTACGTTTCTGAGAGGCATAAAATGAAAAGCTGGGTATGTTGACCTGCTACACAGCTGTGGCTATAGCTGCTTTCTGAAGTTTTGTGCCACAAGATTAAAAAATAAAAAAAAAAAAAAAGGAAAAAAAGATATGTTTTTCTTTAAATACTGACTCTTACCAAGCTGATCAGAAGCTTTCTGGATGCTACAGCATGTTAGAAAAGCTATGAAGAAGACAGATAGTTTTTAAAGACAGTCATTTGGTTTGAGTGGAACCTGGACACGCAGATCAATTCACTGCACTGCCACTATAGCAAATGCTCAGGGCCATAAAACACATTACAAATCAGGAAACCATCAAAGTGAGGGATAATATTAATCACTAGTCTTTCACTGGCTTGCATTCACTTCAATTCAGAAGTTTTTTTTCTCTCCTTCCACGTTTCAGCTGGAAGACACTGAAACCTGTGAAACTGCTCCACTCTGAAATGCCCTCATTCCTGTACGACTTGGACTTCAGAATTTTGCTATTCCCCACTCTTTTAGAGATGTCTGACAAAATGGATTGGTTGCATGTATTTCATGTTCACAAAGGGCAGCATGATCCCTCATGTTTTATACAACACTAAGGGAAGACTCTGGGTAATAAAGACATGCTGTGCTATGCAGGGCAAGTTCAACACAGACAGGGCTGCCTGTAGACAGGGCACAGACTCCATGGGAACCCCAGTGAAGCCGGGGGCTTTCTCATTTTTAAAAGTCCCTCCTTCCCAGATGCTCTGTCCTTCTATTATTTCACTCACTTCACAGCCTGTCTGTGCACCCAGGCAAGCCTCTCTGAGCAACACACAGACACTCACAAAATCTCCCCAAATGCTGCTTTTTGGCAGCTGCCTGTAGACCAAGAGGAGCAAGACTCTGTAGTCAGAGATGGAGTCTCTTCTGAAGTACTTTGAGCTATTCCTGTCCGATTATGGCACTACCAAGAGACTTGACCATTAGAAGTATGATGAAGTGTGGTGGATGCTGAAGGAGCCAAAAGTTGTGGGTCACTGAGACTCATTTTGAAAAGTTTTATTTTTAAATTCCACCTCAGCCTTTGCCTCAGAAACATGGAAATCTCCTCGTACATTCATGTTCAAATCAGGGCAAGTTTCTGCCTATTGGCACAGCTGAAATCCTCAGGGCATGGGCTTTGGTTTGCTCCAAAGTGGAAAACCCAAACCACCTTCCATGAAACTCATAGCTAAAATGCAAAGCTAACAGGAGAAGGTGTTGGGATCAGGTAGAGGTGCAGCTGGAAGAACTCTGTTCCAGTAAGCTAGCAGCTCTCCTGGGAGCAGGGGAGAGGGAGCTGGCCAGAAGCGGCTGTCTTTGCTCTTTATAAGAGAGGATGGAATAGCTTGTTAGGCTCTGGTTACTATGGGATATGGCTGAAGCTTGACCTGGTTTATGAGCCAAGCCCCAGTTTTATGAATTCAATAGAAAAACTTATGCAGACCTCAGAGGGACCTGGGTTTGGCCTAACATGCTTTATTTAGAGTCTTGAGTGAGGGAAACATTTTTCTTTAGATTACAGTTGAAGGATTCTTGGGTTTCAGCTGAAGTCTTATGGTGGCAGTGTATTGCACACTCATATTTCTTTCTTTTTCTTTAATAAATCACTTTTCTCCTATACTTAGCCTCTGACCAAAACCTGTCTGCTTGAACTGCAATAAACCTGGCTGGTCAATGATATCTTTGCTGAAAGCAATCTGCTCCAACCACACTATGCATGCACTGGCTGACCCCCAGGCTGCCACATCCCCCCAGCCTCGACCCCTCTTTCTCCAGGTACCTGGCGGGGAGCGGAGGCTTTGGGAACGAAGGGAGACAGAGCCTGTTAATACATCTTTCTGTAGCTGTACTTCTGAGGCACGGGGATTTGATGGAGCCGGGGCCAGAATGAGCGAGCTGTGTTCGAGTCTATCGGATTTGCGAAGTACAGATGTGATAATTCCGCTGCAACCACAAAAGAATTTACAACAGGAAGTGTTGCAGCTGTTGCTTATTAGCATTAGTACAAATTATGTGAAGCAAATTGTTAGCAGTCATGTTTCCATGATATTTAACTCATGGCAGTGAATAAAAGTGATTCTTTCTCAAGGAAAATTTTAGATTTCCAAGGGAATCGAATTCCAATTGTCCATGAAGGGAGCATGGATTGGAGAACAGCATGCAACTACTTCAAGGCATCAGAGGCAGTGTGTACAGCTACATGCTTGCCTTCTCTGGTAAAGGTGTGTTTGGAGACAAAAGCCACACTGCAATATACTGAACATGCAACCGACTGAAGGTGCAGACTGAAATGTTGGGGTGCAACCTGCATGTGTCTGACAGGAAAATCCCCCAGACCAAATCCCTGGGCATGATACCTGTCTCCAGCCAAACCTGTTTCAAACAGGGGAGCAGCTGGTTTTGGTCCTTCCATACATGCTGCCTTGTTGAATCAGCCAGCAGCAGGTAGTCCTTTCAGGCACCTCCTCTGTCTCCCTCCTTGCTGCTTTGGGAAGAATGAGCAACTGGCCCTGTGGAAGGAGGCTGTAGTTCAGAGAGGGGAAGGACCTGAAAAGCATTTAATTTTAATTAATAAAGGGGGCATTTCATTCTTGCTTCCCTTTCCGGTGCTGAGCGAGGATCAGTTGTATCCAGGCAGATGTCTGACCCTGGAGATGCTCCTCTGTGGGGCGAGCTGAGGGGTCATTCACAGGCTGCTTGAAGGACCTGGGGAATATCCCTCATGGTGTCTTTCTTTCAAACAGAAGCTATTCAAATGAAAAGAGAGAATAGGCAGGCAAATAAAGAAGGCACTAACTAATTAACAGAGAGTTTTGGGTATGTTTTGGGGCAGTAAGAGCTGACAGATTCCTTGCTGAGATCGCACAGACCACAAACAGTGCAGCCAGTGATTTGGGCATGCTGCATCCCATGGGCAGGAATGAGCCATGGGGTGGCTGTGCCAGGGAGAGAGGAATGGCCACCCAGGGCTGCTGCAGTCAGGACCAGGCTTTGGAGGATGGTGTGTGCTCCTGCTGCCGATCCAACAGTGGTGTTCTTTCCACACAAAAACTTTATCAGCCATTTTCTTGTTGATTTACTAATTATTGCTGGTTTTGCTAATAATGTTCCATTTAATCTCTCACAGCCATCCATTCTTTACAAAGGCATGAAGTGTAACTCATGAAGACTGCTGACAACCTATAGAAATCCAGCCATCAGTTTGAGGCCAATAACAGCCCAGAGTGATGCTTTACATGCCAGTCCCAAGGGTGCCTGCCTGCGTGAATCACACTGAGCAAAGCTGCTGACGCTGCGAAGGCTGCTGCACTCCTCAGCCTGCCAAGCAAGACAGTGGGCTCAGAGAGGTGGAGGCATTCCCAGAGGCATTTCTTGAAATGCAATTAGGTCTGGCTGGGGAAGAAGGCATTTGCTGGTGCAAGAGAAGAGGCTGTGATGGCAGGTGGATGGGAAGCAATGAGGCTGGCCAGTGTTGGCAGATGAGGCTGAGCTGGTCAGCCACGGGAGATCCAAGAAGATGGTCTGCCAGGGAGCACTGGCTTTGTGTCCCCAGTACCCTGTAATCACCACTCAAGCAAGGGAGGAATGGTCTCCAAGTCCTTGGACTTCAACTGCTTGCTTTTTTAAGAAAAAAAAAAGAGTGAAATCTCACAAAGAATTGAAACTGCCTGGAGCAACCGAAGTGCCTTTTGATCCAACTACAAGTGCTTAGAAGAAGAAAAGAGGCACATGTGTTGCTTTTAAAGGTATCACACATCCACCCACCAGTTGGGAACAGTTAAAAAATACAACTGGTTGGCTACAGTCTGAAGGGAGATCTGTGAAAGGAATAGCAAGCGAAGAATTTTCTACAGGCGATTCTTAAAGCAGCAGCCAATGGAGAAGCAGCTGACATGCATACTCTGGTTCTTTAGAGCCTCTTCTGAGGAGACGGCCTGACACCCTCAGCACAGCAGAGCTGCTTAATTACCTTCACTGACAAGACTTGAAAGATAAAAATTAGGTACAGTTTCTATGTTACAGCAATTGCAATAACGTTTGTCTCCTAATTGCCTCTCAAGTGAAATAAAACAAAACAACATCATGCAATGAGGAATTTTTGTCATAAGCATTACTTACATATAAAAGGACTCCACTAACTGCCTCCCCTGTGAAAAACAGAACATTAAATATCATGGCCTGGACGATTCTGATGTACTTACAAGAGTGATATCAAATGAAATGGCACCACTGACTGTGTGCATCAGATGCATACATGAAAACGATTTCAGCATGTTAAATCATGTGTATGAACATCATTTCCACCATGGAGTCTCTTCACACTGTTGGTATGATCAGCCCCCTCGACTGTAACATCCGGAGTAGGGGCAGGGAGTGGAAGGAAGGGGTCAGACACAGAACAGGGATGAGACACAGAATAGAATCAGAAGGCTTCTTGCTGAGGAAAATCTAGTTGTGTTTTATTTCCCCCACTCTCAGAACAAAATGTGAAGCTACAGATCCTCCAGAAAAACACAATAAAATGCAAAAATATTCTTGGAACAAAAATGTTCCACTTCCAAAATGTCAAAATGATGTTTTGACACTAGTGAAAGCTGTAGTTTCAGTTAAATAGAATTTAATGTTTGAAAGTGACATGCTTTTATGAAGAGTTTTGATTTTGACAAAGTGGGATTTTCCTGCATTGAAGCCATCTGATAAAGTCTAACCAGCTCTGATTACCAATATATTACAGCAAGGTGGGGTTTTAAGTGAAGGAATGAAAATCCTATTTTGAAAAATGGGGAGAGTTTAACTAAGTTTGTAATTATGAGGAAAAAAAAAGATTGAGGACTCTCTAAAGGAGATATTACTAATGCAGCAAGATTTTTACATGTTTTGGGAATGTAACAGTGAAAAATGAACGGTACAGTTTTGCTGTTGATGGAATGCCACCTCTGCCTCAACCAGACAGCTGCCCAAAGAGATTTCCATTCTTTATACCACAGACACAAAGTAATGTAGATGGGTGTTGTATTACAAGCATTGGCACATTTAAGGGTTCCCTATATTACGTCACTTAATGACATATATGAGTTTTCATTTTACACAGTTGTTCAGCTATTCCTATTTAGGGTATTTCAGCATGCAGAAGGATTTGCTGAAAGCTGGTCAGTCCTGTAAAGATCCAATCCTGCGAACTTATGACAAGTTTTTTAAATTAGGAGACCAGTCCCTAGGAGTTTAGTGAAGTTTCTCCTATTTTTAAGGATTTCTCCTATTTTTAAGGATTTCCAGGAGTAGGCCTTTGTACAAGGCCTTGTAGGATTTCTCCTATTTTTAAGGATTTCCAGGAGTAGGCCTTTGTACAGGTATCTTTTTGTAGGAGTTCTAGTCTAGCAACATGCATCAAGTTGAATTTTATTTCATGAGGTATTTTTGGTAACATTCTTTTCGACATAAACAGAGTCAAACAATCTTGCATACTATCCAGGACCCTGTTTCTCAAAAAAGTTGAGCTAACTAGCTCTAAAATCACCTGCATGACTTACAAACACTTGCTAGCTCTCCCTGTCATGCACTAGGGGTTTGAACTGTATGGATGTGTCCCTTCATAGTCATCCTTTGTGGATGAAAACAAGGACATACTCATTCCACAGTTTCATACACATTCCTCTGCCTGAGACCTGTTTTGTGCCCCGCAGTTACACAGAGTGTCAATAAGCACCTTTTAGGTTTTTCTAAGAGGCAGAAGTGAATTTTTAACTCACTTGAGACAGCAAGTCCAACACATCTGTCTGTGTACTGAAAGCCACCGCGCAATCAGGAACCAACCCGACAGCATTTGTCCTGGGCCTGCACGAGGTGCAGGTCCTTGTGAGGAACAATCCCACCCGGCTTCCTCGTTTTTTAAAGATGCAAACAAAAACAAATGCAGAAATTCAGATTTTTCTTGGAGTGCCACAAAGCGTGTGCCAGGCTGAGGCGGCTCAGGGAACGGAGCAGACAGCTGTGCGCGCCAGACACCGTGGGAGCCATCCACCGCCTCTTCGGCGTGACGGGAAACGAAACACCCTGCCAGAAACACTCTCTGCATTCGGGCTCTTCTTGAATGAATTATCTGTAAACGGTGACGGGAGCATCTGCTGGGGGCCCGTGATTCCTTGGCGGTATTTAGGGACGTGTTCGATAGGAGAGTCATGACGGTCAAAGCCCACCAGCCGCAAAGCACCGCAGCATCGGAGCTCCAGCCACAAGTCTGCTAGGGCTGCTCCCTCTAGCGGGAAAAAGTACTTCAGCTGGGGAAAAAGCCCTCCCGTTCTTTTTAAAAGTTATTTCTTCTTCTTCCCCACCCCCTTTTCTTTGTTCCTGTTTGTTTGTTTGTTTGTTTGTTTGTTTAAGGGAATAATTCAAGTTTTCCGGATAGTGCAAGACACGGGGCAGTTTCCATCAGACAAAAGGGCACTTTTCCAGCCCTTGAGCATGGAGGGTGGAGCTGGTGCCCGGGCAATGCAGGTCAGCCATTACTCGGAGATGGCAAGTGAGGGACTCTTGGTTTGTCTTCTAGCAGTCCTATGCATATGCTGTAGCTGTGTTTGGTTTTGATTTCCCACTTCTGGTTACAAAAATAGGACTTACTATAATAATAATAATATTAATGATACAAAATAATTACTGTAATTATATAATTTTTGGCAAATTACTAACACAAAGCAGCCCAAAAAGATCCCATTGGATTAAAAAAACGTGACAACGCACAAATGTTAAAAAAGACAAAGTCTTTGATAAAAAAGAAGGAAAAGCAATCTGCAAATGAATGCATTTCTGTAAGGCAACATGTTACCTTTAGTCTTCCATCTCAATTTAGCTCAGATTCTGTTGTTTAAGAGATTACTAGAACTTGGCTTGCTTGAGCTTATCAATGTGGTAACACAGTTTCAGTGCCGGTCCCAATTTCAGCCCCAGATATTTCATGATCATGTCGCTTTTCAGCAGTAACAAAGCATTGCCATCAATTTCCTGGTTTCGAAAGAGAAGAAGAGAATCAAAATGTGTTAACCCCCCCTTTAAGTGCTGTGTCCTGACACATTAAACAAGGTGAATTAGAAACAGCATGTCATTTAGGGTAGAGCTACATGAAATGTCATGCATTTTGAAATTTCATTTAAAAAATTGAAATCTGAGGCGTGATAGTAGGAAGCCATAAAGGAAGGTTTAATTAAACATTACTTTTTATTCTTCAGGGAACTATAAGATTAGTTTAGGTTTTCAATTTATTTTGCAATTAAAAGTCGAATTTTTTAAAAATCACGATTGCTCTAAGTGCAATTCTGAGAAAAGCCAGTCAGCCTTGAGAGAAAGGTATGAATGATGGAGACAGCAAAGGATGTAGCCATATTAAACTGCTAATAGAACACCTCTGGATCTCAGTTTCAGTTTTGTCCCCAGCTATCTGTGTGTTTCACATCTCTCCAGTACACTTATACCCAGTGATGCAACTATATGGTATACGTGCATGAGCATATATATATATAATTTTTATTATTAAATTTGTTAAATTTATTATTAAATTTGTTATATTTTAATTTAACTCTCATGTAAGTGGAGGAAATTGCCACCAAGCTCTGCTGTTTATCCCAGAGCTGTTGGCTTGAAAACCTTTTGAAATTATGAAGTACTACTGCAAAAGAAGCCTGAGCCCACAGAGAAACAGACTCTCCTTTACTATGGGCTATAGAACACAGATGCTTTCAGGTGTACTGTTCTTCCTTGGACCCAAAGCCTGTCTGTTTTTTCCTGACTCTATCAGTGGATCTTCAAAAAAATACTACCTGTCCCCACAGCTTCCTGCACATTTACACACTTGGAGTGTCAGAGCTAAAACATCACAAGTGCCATGTGTGTGTGCATACACATACACAGATACACACACACCAATGCTGTCTGTACTGTGTTCTGTGGTTTTGATGGTCAGATCTTTCCACTTTGATCTATTGCCTACTTATTAAGCAACGCTGTGGATCCTAATTTGCCCTGATCATTATTATTCCATTCACTAGGTGATTTATCTGATGAGCAGTTAAGGTCACTTTCTGATTAACTCAATCAATTAATGCTCCTCATTTTGCAACCCCCACTCTATCCATAATAGAAACTCTCTCCACCTCCTCGCTCTCCTTGCCATTATTTTAAGGAAGCTAATGTAAAGTAAGAATAAGTGTTACATATAATTACTATTTGCATAAGAAATAAAATAAGAACTCCTTTAACTGTGATGCCATAGGGCAAAAACACTGTCAAGGGTCAGGTGTGGAGGCAGCTGCTTCTAAATGTTGAGTTCAGCATTTTATTATTTCCATTATTATTACTGTGTAGGTGTCAAGATTAAACTCCATGACAATAGTATGCCAGAGGGAGCATTCATATCCAGTTAAATATCCCATATTAGCCATTTCCCTGTGCAGATTCTTGGCTTGACTTCTTTACAGTATTACTGTGTCAGCCCTTTTAAAAATAATTTTTTAAAAGAAGACTTTGATAACATGGTTCCCACATGTACATTAGCCCCAGTAGAAGATCTTGAACCAGGTCTGGAACTGGTAACATGCAGTGCCATCAGGGCCACCTTTCCCCTCCTCTGTTTCCTTTCCCCCTATCTTTCTACCGAGCCTTTCCTGCTGATGGAGTCTCCATGGGCTTTCACATAGTGCTGCTACCAGGTCCATGGTCAGGCCAGCAGCTCCTTTCTGTGAGACCAAGAGCTCTATCAGTGATGAGCTCAGCTGTCCTTGGCACACAGATGTGCTCAGGGAGCAGGGAACAGCCAATGGGAGCTGCAGGAAATATCTCAGTCTTTGGTGGACACTCTCAGGAGCTACCTCTGACAGAGCTCCTCAGGTCTCTTGGCAAGAAGCAAAACTTCTGCTCCTGGTGGGAAGAGCAGACAGAGCCAGGACATTCTGCAGCACCTTTTGAGGCAGTGAAGGATGTGGGCTGCAGGCTGGAAGAGCTGGCCCTGAGGACTGAGGTCAACACCCAAATGGCCTAGTAGAGCAAGCAGTAGGAAAGCACACTGCCCATGTTCAGGGAACATCCTCCAGCTGTTTTCTTCCTGCTGGTCCCAACAGCCTCTCTCTCCCAGCTCAGATGAGCTGATTGCCAAAGCAACTATTTCAAGTGATAGCTGGGCCTTGTCAATGACAGTAAGTGCTTCTAAGTAAATTATGCACCTGCTCCATAGAAAGATTGAACATACAGGAAGATATGGCTGAGGTTAATGGACTAATCACTTGTCTCTCACCCCTGGGGTCTTTGTGCTAATCCAGATGAGGTTTGAAGGCTGAAAAATTGCAGGGATATATATAACTCAAAGGTGTAATTGAATTGAGTTGTGTGGCAATCATACCCAGGTTCTCACACCTATGGCATATTTTACAAGGAAACCAATGACAAGTAGAGCCCATGGGTGCTGGGTGTGCAACAAAGGATGACAGGGAAAGTCTTTAGTGGCAATTTAGCTTGATCTCTTTGGTCGCAGAGCAGCTGCAGTATCATGGCATTCTCTGGTGCAGCTGGCCCATGACTGCCTGGAGCGTTCCCAGGCCCTGCTGCTACATAAAAGCATGCTTTGCTACAAATGGAAACTAGACAAAATTAGTGTTTTGCACTTTCCATATTTACAATACAAACTTTAAAACTTGTTTTTTTTTTCCTTTGGGATATACCTGTATGCCTCAGACTGTGTCAATTCTCACTCCCTTGCATGAAGATTTTTCTCTTGATGCACAGCCCCTTTTGATATTGTAAGAAACTAATTTTAGCAAGTTCATTCAAGTCTGAAGGTGGCTTGTTTATCTGACACATGACCAGTATAGGCCATGCTTTCATTATCAGCTTATAAGGCAGAAGGCAGGAAAAGCAGGCCAGCACCTAACCTGTACCTGCAGATTTGGCCCTACATTGCTGTGCCTGTTGTTCTCATCCCACAGGCCTGTCTACAGAATGGCAGATGGCCTCAATACCTTCCTAGGGTGAGCAGACACCAGGGCCTGTGTTCATTTTCAGCTGCTCCTCAGCCACCTTGTCTCCTGTATCTGGAAACCCAAAGGCAGAGTGGAGCTGAAAGTCCATTTGCCTCCCTCAGCTCCCATCTGCAGCTCCACAGCCCCACTTGTCTCTGCTGGCATAGGGTCAAGGAGTGATCAAGCCCTCTTCTTGTCTCTGCAGCACTGGGGGTGCTGGTCAGCACTAAGGGCTGGGGAGCAATTCTCATCTAGACCTAGGTCCAGGAACTTACATGAAAACTTACGACCTCCAGCTGAACACAAGTCACTTCTAGGGTAAAATCCATTTTTCATAGCCAGACTGAATTGATAATGGAGACACGGAGAAGGCAACAAATGCTAATAGATACATTGGTGTCAACTCCATATACAGCAGCAGAACAAGAAACTCCAGATCAGACAAGTTTACTGTCTTCTCCTTTACTAATTAAGGATAATAAAATTTCCATCACTGGAGGTTATCCTTGCTATCATATCCTCTAGAGAGTCAGCAGGTCTGTTAAATTTGATTATGTAGTTACATAATACTGAGGGGAAAAAGATTAAAATATTGACTGTTTTGGGTTTCTCCTGCTAAATATCTAGAGACATATAAAAATGTTCTTCAGAGAAGAATCATATATATTCTGTGAAAAAAATTGGCATTGAAACGAGGCCTTTTTTGTGCCAATCTGACAAAGAAAAATGAGCACCAGATCCTCAGTGCTTTCTCTAAGGCTTGGCATAGAAATAATTTATGATGGAGTAGCTGGGAACAAACAGTGAGCATTTTCTAAAGACAGTTATGGTTTTCCCATTGACGTAGAAATGAATAGACTAGCATAACATAGCACAAAATAGAGTGGAATAGAGTAGCATAACATAGCACAAAATAGAGTGGAATAGAGTAGCATAACATAGCACAAAATAGAGTGGAATAGAATAGAATAGAATAGAATAGAATAGAATAGAATAGAATAGAATAGAATAGAATAGAATAGGAAGGTCTTTAGTTAGAAGGGACTTACAATAATCTAGTCCAACTGCCAGAGCAACTCAAGGCTGACCAAATGACATTGTGTTATTAGGGGCACTTTCCAAAAGCCTCTTAAACACTGACAAGCTTGGGGCATTGTCCACATTTTCACAAAGCCCAACCCGATGTTTAACCACCATCTCAAGGGATAAGTGAAATTTCTTTAGCCCAAACCCTCCAGAGGCATTGCCAGGCTCTGCATTCAACCTGGTTGAGGAAGGCCAAGGCATTTGAGGGGCTATGTGTGACATGTTCTGGCTGTCTCTTGTGACTTAAATTTCCTAGAGGTGGTAAGGGTAGTCTTCTACATACATGTTTTCTGAAGAGCTCCACGTGAGGGCCTAAAGCTTGAGGGTCTGCATCCTTCACAAACCAAACAACATCATCCACCGTCCAGGTCAAAGGATTCTTGCTTGATGGCCGAGCTGCATCTTCTTGTTCAGGTGAAGGACTTGAGGCTATCAGTACAAAAAGCCCACAACAGTGCATTACAATGGCATGCAGAGGTTTCCTCAGTTTGTGATTGTGAGTGTGCAGGGCTTTGGCAGCCTCACTGCAGCACTGGACATTCTATCTGTGCATGCAAGTACTGGCCTGAGATGGTGGCATAGGGGAAAAAGGGGACTTGCAGAAGTTTCCAATCTTACTGCTTATTGGAAGACATGATCCCAGCTGGTGAATTGTGTTAAAAAACATTAAACCCTTAGGTCCCCGCTGAGGAAGGAAAAATGTGCCAGCTGCCAGGCTTTTAAACCAAGCTGCCCCTGCTGTCTGATCTGCAGCAACAGGTATCTTGGCTCAAGAAGACACTACCCTTACACCTAGAAAGAAGTTTCTTCAGCACTAAACAAAGGAGTTTGCCATTGAATGTGAAGGCTAGAGGATAAAATCAGGATTTAGCAAATAGGTTTTTTTAATTTGCATTCAGATATTCATACTTCTTTTAGAGCTTAGCAGAAGGTTTTCAGTCCATGTCTTCCTAATCTTAGTCTCTCACAAAGCTGATGGTCCCCAGTGAATGCCAATTTGGAAAGTTACTAAAACACGTGAAGATGAACATTGCACATGTGACTTTTTAATGGTATAACCCCTCGATGATTTAAGGGGACTTCAGCTTGCCATAGCTTTAAATCAAGTGAATAAAGGCACATAGGAATGAAAGTGCATTTATGTTTTTATTCTTAGTCTCTGCAGAATTCTAAATCTCAATCTCCACCTGAATATAATTTGTGCCCCCACTTATGCTGCTTCTTTACAACAAGAACTATATTATGCTATGTTACAGGAAAGTTGTTTCCATTTGTTTATATCCACACCAAGCAAACTTTGCATTAGCAGGCAGCAGCACACAGATGCATTAAATGTTACTTGCTCACATCTGGTCGTCTCTTTCTGTCAAGGTCCAGTTTTTAATGAGAGAAGTGCAAATGGAAAGCAAGTATACTATACAGAATACCAGAAATCAAACAGAAGAGTGTGTGTAGAGGGACGTCACAGACACCTAAACTAGAGCCTGGAAATGCCCCAAGTAGCCCAGAGACAATCCTAATTGTGGAGGAGAGAAGGGATGAGCTCTCCAGAGAAATACTGAGTTTATTAAGACAGATGAGATGTGTGAGAATCCCCACGCATGACTCCAAACATCCTAATTTGTGTGAGTAAATGTGCTGGGTGGGTTTGGGGCTTGTGTAGATTGTCATTCCATTGACTTCAATAGAGCTCTGGTGATTTATATTAGCTGAGACTCTGCCCATATACACCCAATAATGGGTTTATGTGCATATTATTTGTCCTTTTTCCCTTGCCACCATGCTCATCTTACAGTATAATGTAACAAGGTGTATTTGCAGTTACTCAGAATGAACTCCAGAAAGCAGCAATGCTATGAGTGTGCAAATCTGGTTGATGGTTTTCATAATGAGATAAGATGTAAATATCATGATAATTGCACTCTCATTTGCTAAGTCACTGTTCTGGATACAAAGGACAAGGAACAGCCGCAGGTCCTTTTAATTAGACAGCAAGGACCGATGTTTGTATGGACTCAGGTGACCCCGGGCTCTGCTCACAGAATAAATGCAATACACAACGGTACAGACACCATCTGGAGCCTTTGGCATGAAACAATGAAGACAGAGAGTGCAAAACGAACAGGGTAATCTTGGCCAACTCCTGGATCATCAGTAACAATGAGGAACTCTGTCAGGGACAAGTGGGAGAACTGAGACTTGTCTTGGAGACACAGGGGTATTTCTCCCCTTCATGGTCTGTCAATGGTTTGGATGAGAGCTGATGTGTGGAGGCACTGGGCACCACATCACCTCAAACCAAAGGTCAGGAAAAAGACCATGCTTTTACAATCTAGTCAGAAAATAGGAGGGAGGAGAGAAAGGTTTGGCTGTGACCAAAAGACTGCAGAAGTTTCTCTGCTACTGCTATAACATGGTCAGGGGAAATGTGCCACTACCGAGGAGCATGTTTTTTCCCTTAAATTTGTATAAACGTAAGGAAAGCCCAGAGGACTTAGCCTGGGATTTACACTGGGAACAGAAAGGGCATCCTGCAGCCCACTGACTCCTGTCTACAACCTGACCAGGAAAGGGCAAAGGGGAGCAGAGAGCCCCAAGTACAGCTGGGAGCCTTCACAGGTATTGGAAATATCTGTAATAAAAGGAAGGGGAAGGAGAAGAAAAGGTTGAAATGACAGGAGGAATCTATTCACTCCTTTGCAATCTAGCAATCAATAGCATAAATGTGATTTCTGAAAGACAAATATATAAATGACCTTTCTAAAGAGACTGCATGGCTAGAACTCTTCCAAACCCTAGCAGGTGAAGATAACCCTTTCAAATCCATGCCTGAGGGATAGTATAATATCATAATATACAAACAAGAATTATGTGTCAATATTAATTCTTCAAATACTTTTTTTGTCTTTATTTATCTACCTAGTATCAAGTTTTGGATTCTCTGCTGCTTTTTCATGAATTAAGGTGTGTTAATTTACTTGTGCAAAAGGACCTACCTTTAAATGTTACTAATAAAACTGAGATACCCCCAGTTTGCAGCAAAATATCAGGTTTTAGCTGATGAGTCTGGAAACAATCTGTTTTTCCATATATTTTATAATTTATTTTGTTGATTAATTTATTTGGCTTTTTAACATTGTAGTTTACCCATCTGAGTGTAATTTCTCAATTTACAAAAGAAAAGAAACTCCATGCCTTTGTGTAGACACCTTTGTGGTGTCTACACAAAGGCATGGGGTTTCTTTCAATAGCATCACTTTGGTGAAAGACTATATGAAGCACAAAAATGTTTGATGGCAGCAGGGCAAGCACTATACATTCTTTTCATATCTGAAGGTATTCACACTTAACCTAAGAATTAGATAAATGAGGAAGTCTCATGTCTCCTGGGTATCCTATGCCATCCTGTCATCAGAATTAATCAAGATGATAATGAATACTCAGATTACAAAGAGATGGGAGTGCTTGCGACCAATAATTATTTTTAGAGATCATAATCTAGGTCAAATCCAATTTCCTGTTTTTGACAGGTGGCAAAAATTTGTCAAATTAATGGAATGAGATATGGAAATTTAGGTAATCAGAGGGAAGCACTTTCCCCTCCTGCCTCAAACGATATTGGGGAAGGACAGTGAAGAGGTTCCTCTGCAGGGGAATGTCTTGAGGCATCCCAGTCAAGACACTGCCCACACAGAAACAGCTGGAATTACCAGGTCAGTGGCAAAAGCTGAGTGAAGCTGAGGGAAAGAGGTGGCCTGCCTCAGTCTGAGTTTTCACCCCACACTTTTCTCTGCCATTCATCTCTAACCTCTGGACCCTCCTGAGAAGGAGAATGGAGACAGAGCCAACAACCAAATGGCTGCAGAGGCATGACAAGGAAATAAAATGCTAAAATGGAATTAAACCTGCAAAAGAAGGAAAGACAAATAACAGACTCCTTAAATATGTTCTTGGCAAACAAACAGAGCCCAGAGGGAGTACAGTCATTGATAGATAAGAGTGGAAAGGGAGTGACAGATGAACTTTAATATTGCTGCAGGCCGAAATGATTTCTTTGCCTCAGGGGAAGGGGGTGGGAATGAAATTTTTAAAGGTTCTCTCTGATTGCACTGGAGCAGATAATAAGGAGCAGCAGATCTACTGAAACTAAGCAGAAGTAGCAGACCCTCCAAAGGTACAGAGAAATGGGAAATATATAAAGAAAACCGAACCGCTCCCCACTGTAAACAAGGCAAGGAGGAAGGCTCTAAGATACTTTTCCAAAAATCTAGGGCACACCAAGCAGGAGAAGAAGAGGTGCATCAGGCAAGCAGGCGTCTGGGAGAACACAACTACAGGGTATTTGGGGCGGGGCAGGGTGTTGCCAAGCCATGGTCAGCAGAGAGCTCTGCAAAGGTCAGGCTCAGCGCATCTGTTTGCACTGGCCGGCGCTGGCAGGACACGTCGGGCACCACCCGCCTGGTGTCCTCCGCCTGGCAATGCGTCACAGCAGAGTCCCTGTCCCGGCAGTGTGGCATGGCAGCCGCTGCCACTGACAGCATGGCACGCACGGTGCGGGGCACAGCATGGCACGCACTGACAGCATGCCACGATGCGGCATCGCGGGTGCTCCTCCGCCCGCTGCAGGAGCAGCCCCGCATCCGGCTGCATGACACGTGGCCGCGGACATTAAATATTTATCCGGGCTTTTCCTGCTTTGCCTCTCCTTTGTAGGGGAGACAAAAAGGCAGCTCACTGGAAGCACTGAAACTTTCAGACTGAAATGTCCCCAAAAATTAGCAGGCGGGCTGTATTTGCTGAGGCAGTGCTGCGGCTCACAATGCCATCAGCAGCTCCTTTGCCTTGGGGCGGTGCTGGAGCTGCCCCCCAGTGAGCTGCTTGCAGCATTATTCTGGAAAAAGAGAAATTTCTACTCCCGTGCCCCGAAATGTTTTCAGAAAATACATGTACTAATAAGCAGGACTACCCCTTTAACAAAGACCCTCAGGTGATAATAATTAACTGCTAATACTGGATAATAAAATCTCCATAAAAATAACAAGCTACAGGGCAAGGTTAAGGTTATTGTATTGTGGTTGAACACACAATTCTTCCTACTTGGGATAATGGCTTTGTCTGTTATGTAAGAAGGCTTGGAAAGGTTTATGATGTCCTTGACTATTCCTTCCCTAATTTAAAAGCTTCAATTTGGCAAATGATGACAGGAAAGTGCATGTTTATCTGTTTGCAGCCCCAACTGGCTTTCTGAAATGAGGCTTTTTTTTACATCTTTTTTTTCAGAATTTTTTAGCATAATCAAGGAGAATTAGGCATCAAGCTTCCGATCGCATTAATGAGAGCTTTGAGGTTTAATCTCATCCATTCCGCTTGAAAGACATGTTCTGCTATGCACTGAGATATGTTTTATGATTATGGCTTTTTCCATGATATTTGCCCACTGTGATAAATAAGGCAAGCTATTTTTCAAAACTATCCATAAATAAACGGGATTGGTTTGAGGTTTCAGAGATAAATTCTTCCTCTTTTTAATGAGCCCGTCTCTGCCTCATAAGTATACAAACTGAAGAGGATAAGAACAGAGACCGATATGCTCCACTTACTCATCTTTGCTTACTTATGATTCAGCAACATATAAATTATGCCTAGAAAGAAGAAAAACACATGCACATGCACAGATTGTTAGGGACCTTGGCAACAAACCCTATATGGGTTTGCATGTGCCTCTGTGGTAGACCATAATCTACAATGGGTGATACCAGGACTAATAAATGCCTAAAAATTAGGAAACCTCCAACAATATAAATGAATCCAAAACCATTTTAATGATGGTCACTGCATACATTTCTGTTTTAGAAAGCCTTTACTGTTGAGCTGGCCAAATGACCCAGAGACCTCAGAGAAACTAGGCTATGCAAGTGTCAAATGATTGTCACATAAAAATTACTAAGCTGTTTTGAGATGAGTTCTGTTAACCCCAGGTAGTATATGTAGCAGTTTCAAGTCACTTGTGACTGCTTTAGAGGTGCTCATGTCGTGGATGCCTGATTCAAAAGCAATCTCTCCCTCTTTGCTCCTCAAAGTGTTTTTATTGGTTTTAAGCCAGAGGAGTAAAGGAACTTGTAAAGCCTATTGCATGACTACTCAATTACTTTTTTGTTGATTCAGTCCTGGAAAAAAACATGAGCCATATTTCATCCTTCCATTTTGTAGAGACTGCGGATTTTGTGGGAAGTCACGAAAAGAGAGATGGAGGTTTCTCCTGAAGCTTAGCTTCCTGCTCGGCACTACGTGGACGTTTCACAAAACATTGGCCAAGACTGGGAAACAGTGACATTCAAAGTCTAAAACAAAAAGGGAGAGCAATGCAGCATAAGCTTAAGAAGCTCTGATTTTAAGCTTCAGTCCCTTGAACATAGTTTCTGTCCCCTGATACCAAGGGTACCACACAACACATTCTTATGCACAGAAGTTCTGTGTATTCTGAAAATTCACAAAGTATTCAGTAAGCCACCAAGTGAGCCAGAGGAAAAAAAAAAAATCTGTGGAGGGTTACTGTGCATGAATCTACCACCTCTGGTTGTGGAAGTCTTTGAGCCACAAATTTATGAAGGCAGAGAGGGTAGTGGGGATGCACCACCATCTCTGCATTTACCCCTTTCCTTGGGGCATGCTGCTGTTTCCTGCTGGAGACAAGATGTGTAGCTAGACAGACCTTTGCTCTGAACTGCCCTGGCTCTTCATGTGTGCTACAAAGAGACAATGACTGATCCCAAGAAGAATGATCAAGATTCTTAAGGCAAGTAAGTATCACGATCGTTAAATCTTGGCTCCTCACAGCTGCCAATTATAAAGCTTGGTGAAAGGGTCCCAGTTCTGCTAGGAGGCTCTAAGGAAGTGGTGGGAGAGGGGTAAATGAATCCTCTTCACAGTGAGCCTCTTGTCCTTCCAGTACCTGATTATGCTAGCCTGAGAGGCACTGAACAAGATCTGAAAGAAAATGGCTTTTCATTTCCTTTTCTTTGTAACTAAGGCCACTAGTTCCTAGTAACAAACTTTTACAAGCTGTTTGCAGTGTATGTCTGTACTATCCACTTTGCTTTGAGTAAAGTTGACTCTGTAAGTAAAGAATTGAGATAATTATGAGAGCCAAACACTTATCAGTGGTCTCTATAATAGACTAACACAGAGCTAAACCAGGGAAGCAAGTATGTAAAAATAATAGCAAAGTCAGTTATAGCTTTGGGTGGGTATTGAATATCTAAGAAGGCAAAATTCGATAAACAAATGAATATAGGGATAAATTTTTGTAATACATCTTTTGGAAGAATAATGTTTTAAAATATTAAATAGTGAAAGTTGAGGAGCAAGAAATAATATAGATGTTGGGGAGATGAGGGATGTGAAAGAATTAAGTAAAGATTAAGCAAAGGATACTAGAAAGAGGCTCTGGAATGGCTTCCATGCAAGAATATGCAGAATCAATTGAAGTTTCCAAGGGAAATGCAAGGGCAAAAAGACAGTGTAATGAGATAATGGTAGACAAAGGGGCTAGGGGAACCAGTAATCTTCTGCAAATATATCAAGATTTTTAAAAAATAGTACTAGAGTGGCAATAGATTCCATTAATAAATGAGGAAGGGAAAAAATTAATGACTTTAAAATGGCTGAGACATTCAACTCCTTTGTTAGATCTGTCATCAGAATGAAAAATGCATACCTGAAGTTTGAATAATTAGTAAGGGGTGAAGACACTGTTGGCATCACTACTGATAAAGACCTGTTGACTGAGAATTTGGAAAATGCAAACAAAGTTAACTGAAGTTCAGTGAAATAGCTGATGAACTTGGGTAATTTCTAGAGGAAAAAAATCATGGCCACTAGGAACTGTAGTGGATGAGTAGAGCAACTGCCCCAGCAAATGGTAACTGAACAAAAATACAAATAAAAGGAGAAAGAATCATTGAATTCAGTGGTTCCCATGGCATTTCTTGAATTTGCAGATAAACTTCTTGTGACTTTGCTTTCTGAAGAATAAAAGAGCCTTAAGCAATGAGCTGAATCATTTTTAAAAGCATATGCTTTGTTGAGGAGTGTTTTTCAAGCAAAAGCTAGCTTGGTATATAATTAAAGGGGCAGGATGGGCACAGAGCTAGGAAGCAAAACCTTTGGCTAAAATACTTTGAGGTAGGCACTAATATTTGGGTTTGCTTTGCATCACATCTTGTACACAGCTGGTGTCACACAAGTAACAGGTACCTTCCTGTAGGCAGTATAAGTCTTTGGGAGGAATGCTTTGTATATTAATGTCTATACATCTGAGCTGATAATAACAGGTGTGATTGCCACACAATTATACGTAATACATGTGTTTACATAACAACAGCATTAGAAAACCTTCACCTTTTCACTTAATGGTGAACAGACTGATTTTGTGTTTACGTAGATTATTATTTCCCCTTCTAAATGGAAGTAGGAAAGGTCTGGATGGATTCCATCACAGAACCACCTTACTAATTTTCCTGGGAATTTGGGAATGAGTTAAGACTCCAGCACAGCACCAGCATAGCAGCACACATTACTAAATGGAAGATGTTACATTACCACTTGTGTTTCCTTCAAGATACGCCCCATTCCTTGTTGGGCTGGAGGCCTGATGCCGCAGGCCAGTAGATGAGGACCCCCCTGAAGACATCTGGGCAGGACGATGGCTACAGGAGGAAGAGGAGCCTCCAGCAGGGTGTCCATCTGCAGGACTCTGACGCATGGTGTACATGGAGCCCATGGAGCCCAAGGCAGCATCAGCAGGATCCGCACTGTACTGCTTCCTGTTTGGAGCATCAGCCAGGTAGTCCTCAGGTATAACTGTCTCTGCTCAGGAAGAACCAGACACAAAACAAACATCAGTAAAACAGAAACTTTTTTAATCAACCCTCGAAAAAAAAAATTTTTAGCCAAAATTCCCATTTTTTGTGACAAAGTGTAACTCCATTATCAATTTTCTGTACAGACAGCTGGCCCCAGAAGAGATCTTTGCTGAGAATTAATAAACAATGAAGGGAAACACAACCATTCAAAATCAGTAGAGTCACAAGAGGGAAACCATGGCTTGATATGAGTCATCTGTGTCAGCTTAAAATATTATTTTCTGTAAAATCCTGGGCTACTTAGCCCAGGTCCGATTGGACACATGGTGCTCCTCAAATACGCCAAGACTAGAGGACTGAAAGGAAGGAGGCAGAGGACAATGGGACAGGCAGTTTGTTAGGTTCAAAATGCCTGGCAGCCTGCAAGAAGGAGTGAAGGTAATAAACCAAAGCATTCTGGCTGCAATTACCAAAATTAATCAGAAGCAGACATCCATCAGGCCTGGTATCCTGCAAGGATACAGGCTTGATGACTGATGAGCACACCCAAGGTTTTTCATGGACAGTTATGTGTGAGTCACTTGGGCCTGACTCAGGTTCAAATGTGCCAACATCAGAGACAACTGCAAACCATTGTTATGATGATTCCTGTCCTCTCCATTGAAATTTTCACACTATGTAGGAGCTAAATACCTTGCTTTTCAGATTCCTGGAAATAAACCAAATTTTGCACTTCAAGACCTGTTTTGGAGACTTACACTCCCCTATGCTTGTCTAACACACAGGCATGAGGCAGGTCTAGCTCCAGGTTTTGTAGCATGTAGGCATTTTTTGCCATTTCCCCTCAGACTTAGGCTTAGGTTTGTCACTGACACTTCCATGCCTATGTCACTGTCTTCCTCCTCCAGTTCCTCATATCCATGTCTTTCCTATTTGCCTTTTTTTTTTTGTCTTCACAAAAGATGGCCACAGGTATTCCTCCTCCTTTTTCCCACTACTATTCTCCCTACAAAACCAGCCCTCCTGTCACCCAGCCCCAGTATCACTACTGGGGTACAAGCAGAGCCTTTGGAAACCTCTATGAGATCCCAACCTTCACAGAACCCTGCTGGCAACCTGCACTTTAGAGATTCCCACTCCCACTGCATGTTAACACCTGGCAGGCAGGGACCCCCTAGATTAGAGAAGTGCCTTCCATTGCCTCATGACATTTTTCTGAGCTGTTGAAAAGGCCACTTTCCTCATCATGTGTACTCTCCCTCCAGAGACATCTGAGCAGGATGAAATTTCCCCCATGGTGTCACACATCATCTTCCTGGCCTGAGCAACACTCTCCTCCTGATGTGTTATGCAGCCTTATTGAGTAACAAGAAGAATTTATGCTCTAATTTATGTCATAAGACACAAATTCCATTGCTAAAAGATGTTGAGGCTCTATAAAACAGAGTATTCCTTTTAATTTACATTTTCACTCTTTTCCTTAAAAAAACCCCAAACAACATTCATTACTTGGCAGCTGTGTACAGTAGTTGATGTTAAATGAACATGATTTATCTCGAAAACTCAAATACTCAGATCTCGGGGTCCGGGTGTCAAGGTGACCCCAAGAGTGTAAAAGTCCTTGTTTCCCAGCCCGTGCAGCCAAAGAAGAAGTCTAGATGCATAGGGTCAGCTTCTCAAGGTTGTTTATTTTGTCTTATCTATAACATTCTTTCTCTGACCTGCTGAGCTCTGTCTAGCAAGTCGGCCATGGCATTTTGTCTGCCGTCTCGGGCAGTGTTTACATTTTATACCAAAACCTACGTGTACTATGTTTACAATAATGTGCCAATATCTATCATTTATGTTAGACAGTGTGTCTCTACCTTAAACCAATAGAAAAGTTTCATCATCACACCAAGACATGGAGGACAAGAAGAAGGAGAAGAAGGTCAGGACATACCCAAATCCCTCCATCTTGTCCCCTTGAACCCCATTCTAAAAAGCCCCAAAATTCTACTTTTTCACTTGTGTTAATTCAACTATCACACTACTCAAACCCTTGTGGCTTGTAATTCCTCATACAAAGTTGGCAGCTTTTTCCACAGGCTAAAATCGAAACCACAGGTGTTTTTGACTTTGTGCCAAGGTCTCCGAGCTCCCTGCCAGGGTCTCGAGACAGTCAGGGCAGCCAGAGGGATGTCCTGGACTCCCACACTCAGGAGTTGTGGCATGCCATCATCTTGGCTTGTGCGTCAGGCCACAGCACAGATTTTTGTTACATTGTTCTATTTTATTGCTTCTTTTAAAATTTTGTTCCATTCAGGGCCAAGGCTAGACTCACCATAAGGCAACCATCAAAACTGAAGGAAAGCTGCAAATGTGAAATTTTCTCGCTTTTGGGCATTTGTCTTTGCAACTGCAAGTAACTTTCCTTTAGCAAGGCTTTTTTCCCTTAGATGATTTAGATTCTTACAGCATGCATTCAGGTGTCCTGCTGCTTTCTGCCAGGAATTTCTGAGCTTGATTCTCATACAAATACAGATAGGGTGTAATCCAATTGAATTCAAGGGAGTTCAGATAACGTAACACATAAGAGAAATGGGAATCAGACACTCTGAACCTTTCCCCCTAACCTCCAACAGATGCCAAAATTATATAGCGATTGAGCTAAATACCTTGCTTTTCAAACTCCTCCCAATAAACCAAAGAAAATCCAATCAAGCCTCCTCATTCAAAGGAATTTAATTACTGTGTAGAACACTTGCAATAAAAGCCTCTTATGCATAAAGAAGATGGCTCTTTCTGTAGCATCCTGCCTGCACTGCATGGAATAATTATGCCTCTTGTGAATCATTACCTCTTTATTCCAGGAAAAGAATGCTCTTTTAATATGATTACAATATGAAGAAGACATAGACTATCAAAACAACAAGCAGCACATTAAAAAAGCCCTGCTAAATAAACAGCATATAGCTTTTATTGCCATGGATGTAAATTACTCCAAAATTTTTGAGCAGACACCAGGGATTTTTTGATGAATGTCAGACTGTCTCAACAGTCTGTGTGAAATAAGACATGTACAGATATAATCTCCATGTGGAAGGACACCCATGAATTGTGTACAAGACTACAACAAGGAGCCAATCTCTGTCAGATGTGTTCTTAACTTTGCTTAAGACTCTTTTCTTGATCTAGAGCAATTTAGTCCACATCTCTGCTTTGGGCTCCAAAATGGGAGTAATAATGCCTATGGCCATGGAACAAGCTGGAGCCTCCATTCTATATGTATGAAACATCCCCCAGTGGGAGGCACTCTGGGAATTTGAAAAGTCGTATTAATATCTTCATTGGACCGAGAGGAGCAGGGATCGTCTCAAGTGACCCACTGCCCAAAAACTAAGAAACCCTGTGGAAGCTTTTGTGTTCCTATTTTTCCAGCTCTCTGTTAGATTGCACCACAGAGAAGCTGCATGACTTAAGGTTCCACTGATGAATTAAAAAAAAAAAAAAATGCATAAAAAATATGTATTTTGTAAGCTCCCAGAAGGCTTTGATTATATATATACATTTTGTATAAGTGTATAGCCATCACAGCTTCTAATCCCACTTTGGCCAATTAGGAAAAAACCACCATTTCTGAGACAATATAAGAAAACATAAGCCCCTATTGGGGTTGAAAATGCAACAGTTCATAAATCTGTAGCTTAGCCCTTCTGTTTTCTGACTCACTTTCATATTTTATTTTGTAGGTAGTCAGTTCCATATATTAGTGAGAAACTAATACACAACGCTTTAAAGCAGGATTTATGAGAAGGCTGCTTTGAGCTTTTGCTCTGAACACAGTAGTCTCCACCACAACTGCTCACCACCCTGAGATACTTAAGCCATTTTGGCAGTTTTCCTTTCCATGAATGGTCCACAGGCAGCTGGATTGAAAAGCCCAAGGCTGTTACAGCCAGCACACCTTAAAATGCAACAAAGGAGCGAAAAAAGCATCAGTTGCCTTCCCAATTAAAAAATGTGCATTTCTTCAGCTGAGCTTCTTAAAAGTAACACTCGGTAAGATTCCTACCCAAAATTCTGAAGATGGGTCAGCTTAGAGTTAAAAGAGCCTGAGAATCTGCAGTTAACATCCCACTTCTGCTGCAAACCTCTGGAGTGACCTTGATCAGGTTATCTTTCATCTCTGGACCTCAGTTTTCCATTAGGATGAAGGAAAACACTTGTTTTGTCTCTCACATCTGTAAAATGTTGAGTTCTTTGCCCCAGCAGTACTCATTTGCCACTGCAGAGTGCCACATAGATGCATGCTGCGTGTGTAAATGCAGAACACAAACACTGGGCCTTTGGTAGCACCTGGGAATAGAGACACTCCAGAAAGACAAAAGAATTTACTCTCATTGTACATTAGGAAAGCAAATGAAAATCATTTTCAAGTCAAGCAGGAAATGAAGAATAGTATATACACAGAAAAGATGATCCCTAGCTGACCTTTTCCTGAGCAGATCTAATCTCTTACTTTTTCTTCTACATCTTAAAAAAACCCCAAACTTAGTTTGTTAGAATCTCTCCTACAGGCAAAATCTCCTTGTACACTCCAGAGACACTCTATTCTGCCTTCTCTGCTCCCAGGCCAAACATGTCTTGCACTGCTTTCCTCACCTGCTGCTGCTCCCACATCACTGCTCATGGTATATCTTTCTCTCCCTTTACCTCTCTCAGGCTCCATTCCCTTAAATCTCCCACATGCTTCTACCTTTGTTCTTCCCTGTCACCTCTTCCTACTTCTGCCATTTTGCCACTATCTTGACTTTGTTCTAACACTACTTTCCTGCACCTACGTTTCCTACCCTTTTCCCCTTTTGCCAGTTATTTCCCTGTCTCTCTTTTCTATTTTCCCTCCTCCCACACATATGATTTTCATCAACATTTTCTCCCCAGGCTGCTCCCCTTCCACGCATCTCACATTTTCATTGATCCAGACTTCCCTTTCCTGACACTCCCATGCCTTTTTCTGGGTTCATCCCCAGATTGCTGCTTGGACAGCAGAGCCCAAGGTCAGGGCAGTGAAGTGGGACCAGAGCCCCTTTTCCCAGTCAACAGGCCATATCCTGCACAGCCGTGAAGTGGCTGCATCTGGGTGAAGGCTGCCTGGGGCACTGCTGGAAACTCACACACCTTGCTCTGGGCATGCTGAACACTGATCCCCAAGCCAGGGAGGTCCTCTTTTACATGCCAGTAGCTTCCCAGGACAACTGCCCTTCCTTCTAGGACAATACTTTAATGTCATTTCATAACCTTTTACTTTACCACCTGCAAGGCTCAATCATTTGTATTTGCTTTAATTGAATTCCCCATTAACTTCTTTTCCTCACAGTCAATACAGATTTATTTCTATCTTTCTTTTCTCTGCCCCCACTATTCCTTTTTTTGTGTCATCTCTTATTCCTTATATCATTTAGTGATGGGCTTTGCCCTCTGACCCTTCCCTGTGCCTTTTAAAGTGCTACCATATATTGTCTATAATGGGTTGACCAGATGTGAACTCCATATTTTAAGCAGTATGATATCATAGCTTCCTCAGACCTCTCCTTTCTCCCAGCCAGGAGCAGCCTTTTTTCATCTCCCAGTCATTTTGAGAGGAGCCAGCTACAGTGTCAAAATCCTATCGAGAGGCTCCTTCTTTGTATGGTTTTATCTTTGACTGTATTTTACAGTTCCTGAGCCCGGCTCCTGCTCCCAGCACAAGGATGGCATTTGCCCTATCAGGGAGGTGGGAGGGGTGAGGGAGGAGTGGGGGAGGGGAGGGGACAGTTTTAAGCAGCAGCTTAGAAACCCTGCATCTCAGCCTTCATGAAAGGAAAAATAGAAGTGGGGAAACACAAAAAGCAAATGCTGAAATGCAGAAGGAAATCCTTCAGATGAGTTTAACCATCAGTTCAATTTAGCGAAAGCCAGAGAGGGAGAGAGCAGAAAGGTATAAACAGTATTTAAGATTGTGAAAGATATGCCTTGGCTCTGAACTGCTATCTTCTGTTTTAAATATAAACTCTTGAAAGATTTTAAAAGAATTTTTTTCTGTTCTTTCCAAACAGCATCACACATTTCAGTCCAGTCAGGAATGTACCACAGCCCTTATCTTCCCTGCAGTTTGAGCCTGCATGCATCTATCTAAAGATAAGAGTCTCCTGTGATAGAGTAAGACTTTCCAGCTCTGGCTGCTGTGATTTACTCTGGGATTACAGCACCAGCCTATTCCTTTTAGCTCCATTGCCCATCCAGACATGCAGCACAATGAAAATATGATGTCACCCCTTAGCAGATGTTTCTGTACTGGGTCAGCACCACTCTCTGGTGCATGCATCTGCCCCCTGCATAGCTGGGCAAGGACCAGGCCTTTTCCACACCAACCCGTGGCTGCCAGGGTTTGGCTGGACAAGGAAGACAGTACGGGGAGTGACATCTGGTTTGTGGCAGCAGAGCCCATCTGCTCACTGCCTGCCAAGGCGGAGTGGCATGGAGACATGTCCCCAGGGAGTCACAGCATCCCTGAGGCTGCTGCAGAGAGGCAGCGAGAGAGCAGGTAGCCCAGGGCATCCGCCAGCAGCGGGCCAGGGCTGTCACGCTTGTGGTTTTTAGTCTATGGGAGAACATTTGCATGGGTTATAGGAACACACAGTTGCATCCACAGGGGAAAAAAAGGGGGGCTTAGTAGTCAGTCAGAACAGGAAAATGTAAATATGCGTCATTCACTTGTGAATGCAGATATTATGAACACTGAAACTATGGTCACACTGTGGAGATAAAACCTGAAATTAATTCTCCAGGGTTCAGTCTGAGGCTTTACTGCACCATGTATCATCTAGCTGTGTCCTAGCTGCTAAAAAATATTTTGCAGTAACTGAAATGCTGAGCCCCCTGAGGAGAAGCTGCCAGTCAGTTAACTTCAAGAATCTAAATTTTTTTAGAGAATTTTCCAAAATCCAATGTTGTCCTGATTAGGTCTTCAGCATAAGCAATTTTTTTTTCATTATTTAAACAATTTCCCTTGAGTGTTTGCAGCCCAGACAACAGCCACATTGTGCTTAATGCAGTAGAACTAGGGAATGAGACCAGCTGGGAACAGATCAACATGGTTTTATTGTCCAAACTGAATAAAAAGGTAGAGTAAATTCAAATGCTAGCTGCTGACAAATATATTCAATTTAATAATAAAAGATGCTTGTGTGAATAAATAACCCATTGAGGATTTTTTTCCATTTTCAAAGTGCTTGGGGAGGATTGAGTAAATGTATTGTGTTACAATAGAGAGGTTTTAGTCCTATGTTACAGCACAGGAAAATTGTTTAGGCACACGCAGGAGTGAAGGCAAAGGGATTTCTGTGACACAGGGATCTAGGCTGTAGTAGAAGTCTTCCTTTGGTCTCTTCCACCTGATTTCAGACCTGCTCCTCCTCTCTCTTCCCTTCTCCCTTGCCTTTATGTTATACCAAAGTGTACATCATGAAAAGAAGATTTATCAGGGTTGTATAGTTTTGTGTCTTAGCACAGCAATGGTTCTGCGATGGCAGAGGGAGATGGGAGAGGCTGCAATCGATCTTTTCTGTTTCCAGCTTCTAGCGGTAGCTAGAGGGGTTTTTCTGTCAAGGTAGTTTATAATGCACTCTGTATCCCTATAAATCAGCATTGATAGAAGTCACAAAAAAGCCGTATACAGACTAGACTAGATGAAAATAACTGTGTTATTTGAAAATTTCAAGGTATTATATACTGGGATTCTCTGCAAATACTTAGTGCATTTCTGTTTTGTTACCACCGTGATTAATGTCCCTTAATCATATTGCTTAGTACTGGCTTAAAATATTTAGCAGTAATTGTTTTATTGTTTGAAAAACAAATAATTTGAGATACAAGAAGTGAGATGTCTACAGCAAAATGCAGTGACTGCAAAATAAGCTGTTTGCTCATTAATAATTATAATAATCTCATCCAGAAATTAGACAGAATAGTACATATAAAGCATGAGCCTGTGCAAGTGTTTGTATGCAGGTATAAGATCTTTTATGAAGTCTTTGCTTCATTTCTCCCTGCCCAGTGCTGCTGCTCTGCTGAACTTTCTGATATTTCTTCTGCCATATACAACATATATGAGCCCTGAAGTCTTAGTTCCCCTTCAGAAAACCTTTCTTTTCCTGTCTTCTCTGCTTCTGCTTCTGCCATCTCTGGCTGACCTCAATCCCGGCAGCTAGGAGCTCACCAATTCCCCTTTGTTGAGCCTTTTTATCCCCTCCTCTTTCCATGATCCTACAGAGCAGTTTCCCCCCACATTACTGTGCTGCACAGTGCCATGCTGCTGGGGAGCTGGGTTTACCCTGGGACCCCATCCTAGGACTCATCCCCAGCCTCACTGCATTTTCCTTAAATCTGGCTTCTCTGATGAAGACCATCAAGCCACTGCCACCTTTTTGTTTAAGTCATTTCTGTAGCCTTTTCTCTTCCATGAAGAAACTCACCATAAAGTACATGATTCCCTTCCCCAAGCCACCAGTTGCAGCTTATTTTCAGTCAGAGCATGTACTTCTCTTGCCCAGCTGCTGGTGGTGCAACTCCTTGCCTTGCACCCTTACCTTGCTCACTGCTGTCCATGGCCAGCACAAAGACCAAACTACATGTCACTGCCACAAATTTGCTTCTGGTACTCTCTTAATTGCTTTAATCCCCTGCTTTGCACTCATTTTGCCAACAGATTAATGTTCTTTAAGCAGATGTTGCATATTACTACTTTCCAAAAGGCATTTTGATGTTCTCTGTATAATTACTGCAAACAAATAAATCCTAAGGAGCTGGGGAGTGCTGTTGATTAAACAGTGGCCAAGACTTTGAAAGGAAAAACAGTGGATGTTTCATTTCCATGGAAATGCCACTGTGCATGGGTTTCCATTTGTTTTGTAGTGAACTGGGAAAGGATAGAAAGAAACAGAAGGTAGATAAAGACAGATAAGGGAGAGGTGACAATAAAAGGCTAAAAAAGAGAGCAACATGAGAAATGTGAAAAACTGAGCTGAAAAACTGAAGAACACATAAGCAAAAATCAGTAATGTCCTGTGAAGAAAATTCTGAATCTTGTTTGAAACCTGTCATATTGAAACAGCCTAAATACCTGTCATGGTTTGACACTGGCGCGATGCCAGCGCCCCCATGAGAATATACTTTTTAAAATAATTGCTGTGAGATGTGATCAGGAACAGAGCAGAGCAGGCCCAAACTTAGTAACTAAGGAAAGAACTTTATTAAACTACTTCTACTAGGAAAACTACAAACACTAAATCTTGGATGAAGACTTTCTAAAACACCCCTCCTCCTCCCACCTAATTCCTAAACAAACTTAACAGTGAGACACCACCCAGGATCTTGATCAAGTTGCCACCCTTCAGATATTCGAATACTCAGTCTTTCAAGGGAGACAGAAGTCTCTCCTGTGCCACAGACCCCCCCCCCAGGAAACACAATTGCCACCCTTATGTTTCCATGTCACACATGGCAATCGCCCGAAGAAAATTTGCCATGGTGACACTCTCCTTCCATGTCACAGTGCTCTCACCACCGTGCATGGACAGACTGCTCATAGGGCTCCTTTAAGGATGCTTTGCCGTGGACCAAAAGAGACAACAGTTCAGTTTCTCATTGCGGGACTACAGTCCCCCCCATTTTCCCCTGGGGCTGAGGGTCCAAGAATAGAGGTCTTCTGCTCCTCTTCTTCTTCCTTGAAGATAGAGGGCTTCTCCACACTTTCCCTCTACTCCTCTGCTGGTAATCACTGAAACAGGTCTCCTGGCACACCAACGCACCACCCTAAGTGCAGCTTCTGTTAGGAGAATTTGGTTCAGTCTATGGCTAACAAGAGAAGTCCAGCCACAAGCCACTCCATCATCTCCTTCCAACTCGAGAATTTCTTCTTCCATCATCTCGGATCCCAGACTGTCTCTCTTCTACTTCAAATCAAGGAGGAGTAATATTTTACAAAGCCTTCGTTTCTCAGGAAAGGGTTAAAAGCTCAGACTCCCTGGACGGCTGATATCTCTGCCCAGCAGCCGATACTCAAGGCCAAGGCTGGGCGCCTTCCTCCCCCCCCTTTCTCCTCCGCGCCGGCAAAGTTACAGGTGCCGTCCGGACTCTCTATCTCTTCTCTCTGGGGGGGGGGGGGGAATGACAAAGGCATCTCCGCTTCTCTCTACCCTTCCGTCCACAGGAGCTGGCTCGGTTCCAGTCCTTCTACCCCTCGGCTCACCTCGACCAGGCCGCATGGCTTCCCCTCCCCCACCCAGCCCCATGGCTGGGCAGGGGAGGTCTGCACAGCACCTTGACCGGAACCAAAGAGAGCGAGCTCTTGGGAGTTCTTGCTTTTAACCCCCTGTGTTCTCAGAGGCGTATCCCTATCTTCAGTGGTCATTTCAGGTGCCAATATCCAAACTTGACCACTGATTGGTTTGACCCAACTTCCTGAAGAAAAAAAAAAAATCACTTCCATGTCAAACCACGACAATACCAGATTCCCTTTCCCCACTCTCAGCTGTCTCTGCTTCCTGCCATGGAGGTGCAAGCCCAGGCATTGCCATAGGCACCACATACCAGGCAGCCCCAGAAGCAAGGGCTTTCTCATCCAGATTCACAAGCAGAAGTTCCCCTTTCTTCCAAAACCTTTCTTGTTTCACTTAATAAGTGCTGGGTCTTGAGGTTCACCCTTTTTCACACTCACATCTTTGAAAAACCAGGTGAGTCATATTGATTTATGCTTGCAGCACTTGCATAGGTTTCCCATCACCAGTTCTGGCTTGTGGCCTGCTCATCTGACTGCTTGAAATACTGGTATATTGGATCACAGGTATTTGGATCAATATTTCAAAAGTTTAGTTGAAAATTCCTGTTTCAACTTTAATTTAAGCTATTTAAAATAAAAGCCTGGACTACTTCAGATATCTCTTAAAGGAATCATATAGCTCTGGGGAAAGGTCTTAACCAGCTAAAACAAAGTTAAAGCTAAACCTGGAGGTAAAACAGAGTAACAATCACATAATTTACCTGACTAGGGCTCTGAAAGTGTCCGTGCTTCCTCCACATGGCTGCTTGTAAAGCTTGAATTAAATGCATATACCCAGGGGTATTTTTTCTGTACTGGATATGATCTCATCCATCATGCTTCATGCATTTATGCCCATCATTTAATCCACTTTCCTTATGCATACCCTTTGATATGGAGAAATAAAGCATCCTTAAATTCTTCATAGCTTGGCTCTCTTTTCTAACCTCCATGGCTGCAGCCCAGGCAATATCCAGCACTGTCGGTGTCTGTGCCACAGCACTGAGCACATCTTGGCCTGAAGGACAAAAAGGCTTTTGGGCTTTTCCTTCCTCACTGCTGAGAGCAGAGTGCCTACCCAACCAGGGGTAGCTTTTCAAAAGGGATGAACTCCCTTGCAGCCCCTCAAGTCAGTGAAGGGAAAACAGCCCAGCAGAATGTGGGAAGGAGGATCTCCCTGGGGCTGGCTGCTGAAGAGATGTCTGCTTACAGCTTCATTGCTTAGCATCCACAGAGATACAATTTCATAAACTTAAAGGAAAAGAGAGTCTTCATTTGTGAGTTAGCAAACCATAATCTCACAACTTAAAGGTCAGAAAGTTCAATTTATTCAATTCTGCCAATTCTATAGAGTCCAGGCAAAATACATCACAGCTGAATTTTCTTTCTTCCATCCATCTCTTATTTTTCTTCCTGCCAGGATTTGCTCCTTAGTGTACATTAAATAGTTTCTTCCAATCTAGCCTGAAAGGGTGTGAATGCTAAAGCCTCTGCTACCACCCTCATGAAACCCCTCCACAGGAGCACTGGCTGACTCTCTTTTCTTTCAACCCCCTGCCTTTACTTCCTATCCTTTGGAGCATCCTAAACTGTCCCCGTCCCTGCTCTGGGCTGCAACATGCAGCTCCAGCTCCAGTTGCCTCTCCTTCAGCTCTGCCACAGAGTTACCACCCTGGACACCTCATTTCAGGAAGCCAGTCCTTGGGATGGTGCTCCAGCTGCAAACAGGACCTCAGCACCAGGGGGAAGGGAAGGGAAGGGAAGGGAAGGGAAGGGAAGGGAAGGGAAGGGAAGGGAAGGGAAGGGAAGGGAAGGGAAGGGAAGGGAAGGGAAGGGAAGGGAAGGGAAGGGAAGGGAAGGGAAGGGAAGGGAAGGGAAGGGAAGGGAAGGGAAGGGAAGGGAAGGGAAGGGAAGGGAAGGGAAGGGAAGGGAAGGGAAGGGAAGGGAAGGGAAGGGAAGGGAAGGGAAGGGAAGGGAAGGGAAGGGAAGGGAAGGGAAGGGAAGGGAAGGGAAGGGAGGCTATCCCAGCCTTTCTCAACTGTACTGCAGGCTATGCCATCAATCCAAAAGCCCCAAAGACCATATAAACTTTTTATATTATACTTTGTTGTGGCTAGATGTCTCTGCTCCCTCTTTAAGAGTGACCTTAATGTTTTATTTATTGTTTAAAGGATAATGATCATGGTAGAGGAATATATGAGGCAATAAATGGCCTTTGCAGGTAATTAAATGCTGAGGAGTGCTGAAGCTATTGATAGCCATAAAAGCCATTTATTCTGAGTGTGCTGAGAAGCCAAGAGCACTGTTCCTCATAGCATGCAACAAGACAAGATTAAACAAGCCATGGTACTAGAAAGGGGAGAGACAACATTTTTCTTACCCTCTCAGGGCTTGAAACTTCTGAGCTGCTGTTTATTTGGTGCTTGCAACAGAAAATATTGCTTGTAATAATATGTGGTTTTCTATGATATTATTCCTTTTTTTCCTAGCTGTTTTAGAAAGGCTTTGCACATGTTGGCAAGAATTATTGCCCTCCTTTGACACATACTCAAATAAAGGCACAGCAGGGAAGAGTGGCTTGCCTACATAGTCAATGGGAAAATCTTTTATAAAAATACAGTTCCCAGGCCAGTGTCTTGCCTACTTAGTCACACTCCTATTGTGCACTGCTATTGTGCTTGTCATACCAGCTTTTGTGGATAGGAAGAGCCCACCTTCCTACAGACAGAGGCACTAGCATCCTGCTGGGCTTCTGCTCCATATAGATCCCTACTTCCAGCCAGTGCCACAAGAAGAGAAGCTGCTCTCCTGCAGGTAGTGGTAGGGAACTCCATATGGTTCCAAATTTGACTTGGCCATGGGGAGAACAGCAAGGCTAGGGACCCTATTCACAGACCTTCCCTTCTTCCCCTGTGATAAAAATAATACAGGGTGGCCACTGAGGTTCTTGCATAAAGTTTTGCTGCAGCCACATGCAGCCAAGCTCTATGTGGAGACATCAACTGTCTAACAGAACAAAATAGCCAAAACCCAAGCTTTGGGACAGAAGGAGCAAGGAAAGGATTGACTAAAAAGGAAAGTGGATGTTTATCAAACTTAATGCTTCCCACATCAGAGAAACTTCTTCAATTTCTGTGCCTACCATCAGGTTAGCCAGAGGTTTTTTAGCAAACGTGGTTTCCTCAGAAGAATAATCTAATATCTCATAGGTGCATGTCAACAGTATGTAGATGTCCTAGAAATGTACCTTTCACATGCCCCCATCCAAGCCTCCATTAGCTGAGCATGAGACAAATGAAATCTGAACACAGAATGGAGGCACTTTACAGGATCTCTGTTGGTTTCCCATCATTTAGCCCCTGCCTCACTTCACAGGGTTTTCTGCACAGGTCACCCAGGTCTTGCCATCATTTTATCTCAAACTGCTCTGCCGGCCCCATGGAAAATTTTGGAGTGCAGGTCCAGAGGTGCTTTGAACCCAGGTGCTGTCGTGGCAGGTAACATCTCAGGATTTGCTGTAATGCAGACCAGAAGCTGGGCATTTCCCAGAAGGCCTGGGAGTCATCCCACAACTGCTCCCCAGAAATCAGTCTCAGGAGCCAGAAAGTCCCTTCACAGCTGAGAAAGAGCCCTGGGGAATATCCCATGTGAGGCATGAGACAGGTGAGGGGCCTTGGCAAGGCAGGCAGAGCGTGGGGCTCAGGTGCAAGGAGGGTAATGCACAGCCAACAAGGCTCATTGCAGAGGCCAGCTCTAGGCACAGCTTGATGAGTGTGCACTTCCTAGGCATGTAAAACATAGTTGTAAGTGATATATGCATATGTCAACAAATCCCACCTGGCCTGTACACAGCCATTAGCATCTGGCAGCTTGCTGTGAGCACAGGTGAGTTATGGTTTAGGGGCATGTGCTTTGGGGCAAGGTTAAAAGGTGACTCCTGTGTGGGGTAAGTGGATTAATGTGACTGGACACGATGCCGGCTTCTCCTCTCCCTTCTGACAGTGTAAATCAAGAGTAACTGCACCAAAGTCAATACATGGATTAGATTCACTGGTGCAAAGGGGCTGAAAAGCACATGATTTTAAAAGAAAGGACATCTCGATTACAAGATGGGGAACAGAAACAATGAAAAATGTGGCTGCTTTGCGTGGCTTCCTGTGGTGCTTTTTTATGGCCCTGCTCCTTCCATGCGAGCTTTATCCCAACAGGTGCCCTCACAGACCCATCCGCAGCAGAGCTCCTACAGCCCTCCTTGTCACTGCACTGTGGGGAAACCCTGTCTGTGCTCTGTGCAGCAGAGGAACCCCCATGCTGACCTTGCTGCAGAGAAATGCGGGCTCCTGGGGGGATGGAAGGAGATTTAGGCAATGCAGCATTAAAAATACACTCAGTGCCTCAATCCAACCTAGCCTTGAATACTTCCAGGGATGGAGCACCCACAGCTTCTCCGGGCAACCTCTTTCAGTCCCTCACCAATCTCACAGTAAAGAATTTCTTCCTCATGGCTAATCTAAACCTACCCAGGCTGCCCAGCCCATGCTGCTTCTGGGGGACTGTTGATTGCACGCACACACACCACCCACAGTGGAAGACCCAGGAAAGAAGCCTTGCCTACACCCACATCTCTTGTCTAGTCTGAGGGAAAATTAATGTTTTGCCCATCCTTAGTGTGTCTGGGGAGATCCAGTGAGGATGGTGTCAGGGACGTCTGAGTTGGAAATTTGTGGGGATGGAGATGCTCAGAGTGTAACAGCAACTGTAAAAACTCTGGTTGTGGAATTGCCTTCTCTCACACGCAGCCCTGCCGTGAGAAAGCAAATGCAAATATACATGCAAATTAAAATGCAAATGCAAACGCAAATGCCAGGCCTCCTGGGCTACACTTGCTCACTGCTACAGAAATCCTTTGACCTCTCAGAAACATTCAGCTTGCTGAGAATGTCCTAGTGGAGAGGAAAGAAAAATACTGCTTTTCGGTCTGGGCTCCTACCTTTCTTCCCCTATGTGTTAGAGTGGCAGTTGGATTTCTTTGTACAAAGAGATGATTTTCACACCGTGTGCACAGCCCTCTCCCAGCTTTGGTGAGCAAAGCACACACTGAGGGTATTCTTGGTGAACAAGTGATTCAAAAATCATGATTGTGGACACTAAAACATCTTTCTCTCATCTGCCAGCATGTATCTGCCATTAAATTGAATGCATGAGAGACAGTGTCCTCCCCAAACACCCACAGTGTTGTTAATAAAAGAAAAGGAAAAAATAATTTAAGTCAGGAGAAAGACTGCAGGTGAAATGAAGGCTCATGCCCATAATTTACATCTTTCTTTTTTTCTAAATTAGCTTTTCAATGCCATAGTAAAGCCCCAGGGCAGCTTTCCAGCCTCTGCTTGCGGATGGGGCCGCAGGCATGTCCCAGCTCCATGGGGGCTGTGTGGGGCCAGCACCCTGTCCCAGAATACAAACGAGAAGGAAGCTCAGAACTGCCATCCATCTGGGAGCTCAGTGCTGCCCAGGGCAGGTGCCCCTCAGGACCACCACCATTCTTGGATGCATCTGCCTCATGCCACAGCTCCTTCAGGCTTTGCCACACATGGTCAAGCACTAAGACAGGGACCTTGATGGTCCTGGAGGGTTTTAAGGTAGGAGAAACATCACTGCAAGTAGCAAAGCAAACCACTTAGCAGTCACAGCTCATAAAATACTCACGGGTGGAGGTGACAGATTGGGATCCAGGCTGTCTGAGCTACAGCTAATAATAAGTACCTTAGGCTTGTGCTACCATAACATGCTGGCCCAAAATTTCTCTGCTGGTGCACCTCAACATGGTGGTTCTCACCCAAACACCTCCTCTATAGCCACTGGGAAAATACCACAGGTAAGCTCACTGCCTCCCTCTGGAAGGGTCCCACAGGGGCTTGCAGTTCCCTATCATACACAGCACAGCACCAAAAGGAGACAGGTATTTCTTCAGCTCGATTACATCTTGAGCCCAGGGTGATCAAGCAGCCTACCTGCCTCCATCTGCCTGTTTTCATACCCCTCCGGGCTTTCCGGCACGGCACTGTGCTGCTGGAAAGGCTGGTTGCTGAAGAGATTGTCACACAGGAGACTGCGACAGAGCTTCTTCAGGAAGCGCAGGACGTACCCGATGCTGTTCACTACCAGCAGGCTCTGGAGATGCTGCTTCCCCTCAAAAGAAGCTGAAACTGGAAAGCAAAACAGGAGCAATTCAATACGTGTGGATGCATGGCAGAAGGGAGAATGAGAGCAGGGGAAATAATTTTAATCAAGTATTTGCATGTCTTAAAATATTTTGCAAAATTACCCTGCCTGAGGCACAGAACAAACTGGAGGAGCTTAAGGAGCTGAGTTTGTGTGATCCAGATCACCTTCCCCCTGGAGAGCTGAAAGATGCTGACTGGCATGGCCAGCAGTGCAAGATTTTCTAATATATGCATCTACCTGAAAATTGTGTTATGTGATTAGAAGGAGGCAATCATGATACCCTGGTCTAAGGAAGGGGAAAGAAAGTGATGTGCAGTGATCACCAGTAGTGATGGGTAGGCTGACTTCAGCAGTACCCAAGGTTTTAAAAGATAATGGGGACATAAGAATTAAAGGCATGGTTGTGAATGAATGAAAGGTACCGGGATTGTACCGAAGAGAGAGGTAACAGCTTCATCGTTGATCTTTATTTACTGAGTTAACTGCACTTATAGGCAAGGGAATGTTGTAGTCCATCCAGAATTCAGTAAAGTATGAGAAATCTTCCATTAAATTGGAAATGATTGCATACGAGAGGTGGGTCAAGAAATAGCAACAGGGTCTGCTGGCAGGAGACCCCAAGTCCCAGAGAGAAACCAGCAGCAGTCTGTGCCGGCACAAAGAGATTTTGTGGATGCTGTAATCTGGCAGACATCATCAATGGAGAAAAGGCGTGGGAGATTGCACAGAAAGGGTTGACTGATATTGACTTTCATGATAGTAAAAATGAGTAAAAAAAATCTGGAAAATAAACATATAAAATGTTTAGAAATCCATAACTCTTTGAAGAGGCTCAAAACAACCTGGTGGGACAAGAAATGATAATGCAAGCTTACCAGATGCCAATAAAACAGCAAGGTGACAGTAATGAAAAACTCAGATATATTTCCAGAAGGTGTGGAACAAAGCACTTCCAGGAGAGAAAATGGAGTATTAAAGCTGCTATACAAAGTTCTGGAGGAACCTGATGTGGATTTATAGGCATCATTCTGGTCATACAGGCTGAAGAAGGGTGAATCCACACTTGCAGAAGTGCACAGACAGACTGTGTTGATGTCTGGGGAAGAGAAATTTTCCCTGTGGCACTGCAGGCACCGCCATCCTGCTATGCGGGACTGTGGCAAGACACTTGCACTCCTTTCACTGATGCAGTGATCTTCTTAACCTGAAAAGAACTGTGTATTTCAGCCTAGCAGGATGAGGGTAGCTCTCTTAGAAATACATCTAAAGGTAAGAACAGGGCAATTAAAATTCCTGCGTAAACTTGTCAGGGGCCATACTTAGCCAGGAATCAAAAAAAGGGCATTAGATCCCAACCATGGAGGGGTGGAGGGGTCAAAACAGACCCACCAAGATCAGTTGTAGCAAGGCACATTCAATTTCAACAGGTTTGTAGGGAGGACAGCATGGTATGGCTGCCTGAACTCTTCCACCTGGAAGGTTCTTTCCCAATCCTACTGTCTCCCATCACTACTAACAAGAAAAAATTGCAACATTAGACTTATAATTTTGGGGATAACTTCAGAGATTTCCTGTTGGCCTGAGCTGCTGTGAGGGATCATGCTCCACAGCTGGTTGAGCATCTGTGAGCCAAGCCATGGGAAGATTGGAAATCCCCTGACAAAACTCATCTGCACTGCTGGGAGTGAGATGCAATTGCAGAGCCACGCCATGACTAGGAGGCCATTCACCCCTCTTTGATGAATAGAAGAACCATGAAATTGGGAGAAATGTTGACCAGGTGCTTTGTGTTCAGGTGAAGCTGAAGCTGAGCCAGCTCAGAGGAGCTAAGACCAAGGATTTTGGCAGGCTTGGTGCATAATATGACTCTCCTGATTGTAATGAAAATCATATATGCAGCACAGAACTAGGCAAAAATGAAACTTTGCACTAAATTGATTCAGTTTTGTGTTTCTGTTAACAAGTCTGGATCATTCTCAGAGTATTTTTGGTGTCCCTTAGGGAAGGCGCACCTGTGATTACAGAGAACTTGAGGAGAGGGAAGAAGCAAGATTTATATGCTGCACAGAGGGCCAGAGCTTGGGCTCCCACACAAGAAGGTCCCAGTGGCACAGCTGAGCATCTGCAGTCCCTACAAAACTGATTGGACTTGCAATCCTTGGCTTTGTGTTCGTGCCTGACTCATCTGCAGCAGCTCATTGGAGAGTGCTGTTCCCATGTTCCCATCATTGTTTCATTCCCACTGCATCCCCATATGCCAAAAAAATGTTGTGACACAAAACTCTTGCTGTGATAGAAGAAAACATCATGTTCACACTGAGAACCAGGCCAGGGGATTTGTTGTGGGACATGGGAGGTTCATCAGGACACAGCAAGAAGTGCCACTGCGGGAAGACAAGGAGCTGCTGGGAAGTTCCCCTTGGTCTTTGATTCTTTCTGATGTATTTGTGTAGACTGTGTGCAGTCCTGCTGCATGGGGAATTGCTGTGGGACTTTTGCAATTCCTGCAGCGGAGAGCAGGTTTGACTCATGAACTGCAGGCAGGGGACACACCAACAGCTAAACTCCATAAAAGTTGTCCTTTCGTGAAACACAGAATCATAGAGTTGTAGAAAGATTTTGGCTGGAAGGGACCTTTACACGTGACTTAGTCCAACCCTCCTGCAATGACCAGGGACATCTTCAGCTAGCTCAGATTGCTCCAAAACCTGTCCAACCTGACCTTGAATATATCTGAGTTTGGGGTATCCACCATTTCTCTGGGCAACCTGTTCTCATCACATGAGGCATGCATGTGTACTTGTGGTGATAATGTGAGTCATGGGCAGCTGGCATTGCTGCCCATGCTTGAACAGCTGCATGAAAACAGCTGTCAGCCCTGGCCTCAGCACTGTTCCAAAGAGTGGCAAGAGGCGGACTCTAGAGTGCTTGTTCCTCACCTGAATCACCACTGCAATGCCCCTTTACCAGCATTCTTTCATGTGACACCGAGGTGATTCCTGCAGCAGCTCATTTTGCAAAGGCGTAAGTGATATTCAAAGCTGGCTGCCATCCCACTGATGGGAACGGGACATCCAGGGCAGTCAGGATTAGGGAACATGTTAAGACTTCAAGCACTTCCCTAGTGGCCACAAACCCCTTACAAGAATGCTTTACCTGACACCATCTCGCCTCCGTAGCCCTGCCTGATGAGGGAGAAGACCACCTTTTGCTGGAGTGCACAGTCGATGCAGGCTTGCACTGCTTGCTGCAGGGCCACTGACGGCCGCTCCGGGCCAAAGTGCTCTGGCAGCTGCTGCACCTTTTTTCTGTCAAGGTACGGCCCCAGGTTCGCTTGTTTGTTGACATAAATGCAGACTGTAGACATAAAATCCCAACAAGCTTATTACAAAACAGGCCTGGGAGCATCCTAGGAAACGCTAACATTCTACATTCCTGTTCATTTCCCAAGTTCTTCCTTCACTGGTGAATTGTTGCCGTTTGTGATGGCAGAGCCAGTCTTCCTTGTGCTAATGACCCATTGCCAGAGCAAAGCAAGCCAAGCTTGGGTCTAGCTCAGTGTCACAGGCTAGGATAAGCTACACACATGTAAAAAAGCTCCTATATGTTCCTAGGGTCTTCTGTCTTAAGTCTACCTTATCCATGCAACTTGTGACCAGAAAAATGTTCTGGGAGTGCAGAACAGTGACTAGCAGTGGTGACTTCACAGCAAGGGGGGAATGCCAGCATGAGGTGTGTTTTCAGATTGTTTTTTTCCCTCTGTTTTTAGCCTGGTTCATTGAGAGCTGCTGTGAGAAGCACAGCTCTGAGATGACTTTCGGAAAGCCTTTGGATCCTTGCTTCTTCTAACTCAGCTGTAATTTCTGGAGGGTTATGCTGCACAGTGTCATGGCAGAAATCCGGTCTTTGGGAGCTTCCTAACCCTCCATGTCCAACCTAACATTCTAAAAACTGCATCGAGTTGAGGGAAACTTTTACATGGTGTGCAGTGCTATATTTTGGGACTGCAACAATATGACTGTGCTGCACAGGGGTCTGTGAGGGAGTCTGCCCCAGCCTCTCCACAGCCAAGCCCTCCATGCCTCCTCTCATAAGTTGCAAAGGCAGTTTTGCTACATGCCATCAGGCCTGCCAGCAATAGCCCAAAAAATGAGTGTTCTCCTCTCTACCATGAACTTATTTTAAGCTTGGTTGAGGCTAACTGCATCTCGGGGGAAGCAGGGATAGTGCTGCGTAACTAAGGGCGACTAAGACACAGCCTAAAGTCAGGCTAAAGTGAGACATATTATAATAGCTAGCTGAGTGTGCTCGAGCTGTCATCTCTCAAACAATATAACATTATCTTCTGACAGAAATCAGATATGTGACAAAAAAAACCCATCAAGCAGAGTGGAGGACATGATGACAGCTGTGTAAAGTTGGAAATAATTTACAGTTTGCATCACCATAATGAAAATCTAGTGCAACTGTCACAGTGCACTCTGCTCCCCCACCTTGCAGGGACCAGCAGAAAGGGCTCAAGCAGTACATCCAGGGTAAACAGGAGGATAATAGCAATCATACTTATCATTACACCCCTTCACACCTTCCAAGTGCCAAACAAACAAAGGAATTGTGCTCTGAAAATACAGCAGCAGTATGCAGGAATTGCAGGGGGATGTCAGAGTGCAGCTTTCGCAGAGTGCAACACCTTTACAAATCTGCAGAATGTGGTTTCTGCGTGACAATCCACTGGTTTTGTTGGGGCTCAGCTGTGGGAGGGACTCTGCAGCTTGCAGGCAATGTGCTGAGTCCCCCACTGCAGAGCCAGGGTCCCTACAGTTCTTCTGAAGCAGAGAGGGAGGTAAAAGCTGTCTTGAGCTTCCCTTCACCTCCTGCCAGCCCCGCTCTGGTGGGAACCTGCATGCACTGTTGGGAGGGTGCTGGGAGGAAAGGTGCCAGTGGCACAAGGATGGGCAGACAGAGCTGTGGGGCACTGCCTGAAATTACCCATTCAGCCCCTGCCTTTGCAGCCACCCTGGTGATCTGGCAGGGCTGGTGGACTGTGCCTCCCTGTCCCACTCCAAAAGCAGCCCTGGGCACAACCTCTCAGGGCACTTCCATCCACTCAGCTGGTGTTTGCCAAGTGCTTTGCAGACTTTGTGTGTGAAGGGATAAACAAGAATAAAATATATTATTGTCATTGTTGCTGGGTTTAGTATCATTCTGCCACCAGAGCAGATGGAAAACTTCTCCTCTGTGCATCCCAGCTAAGAAATAATGGGTTTGTGTGTTGTGTTTAGATTCTAATGTTATCTAATCCATTTCTCTGCTGAAATCTCAGAGTAAATCAGCTGTCTTGTTGATTTTCTCCTCATTTACATCAGTCTAAAAGCCTTGACCTATGCTACTTCTGGTAATATAAACAAAAAGAAGGAGTAAGGTTGCGTTTTCTGACTACATTTGGAAATGACCATGCCTGCTTCTGTGATAAGGCATTGGGGGTTTTGTGCTGATAGCCCTGCCTACAGTCAGACCATGGCTCCTCCATTCTTCTCCCCAGAGCTGTAACAGATGCTTCATGTTCACACAGGGATTTAGGTTGGTCATTGCAAAATATTAGCTGGGGTGAAAATGTTAGGTATAAAATGGAGCATTCATGGGGTTTTGATGTTCACATTTCAATAGCAATGGGACTGACATCTCCACTAAACTCAACACACGGCAGTCAAAATACAATCTTGCAGGATAATTCTGCTCCTTGTCACTGATCGCTAGACTAATCTGCAAACACCCCATTTCCATGAACTCCCCTTGTTCTGGAAAGCCCAGCATCTGGCTGTGACATCTGGCTGTCAGCTCAAGGCTCCTGCTCACCCCTTGGTCAAGGAGCACTTGAGGCTGAGTACCTGTGAGAGCCTGTGGGGTGTCCGAGTTGGGTACCGTAGCTGCATCCTGGGGGATTGAGCTAATATCCGGCTCTGGCGTGCTTCTCGGCGGAGAGATTGCTAAAGGAGTCATCAGGACACGAGATTTCAGCTGCAAAAAATAATGAAAGTATACACAAGATATTCCAATTTTATTCTATGTATGTCACGCCCCATGAACTCCCCCTCATTAGCAATCTGCTATTGCATCACTTTCTCCAGGCCAGAAGATTCATCCTGATCCCACGAGGATACTGGAGCCTGAAGCCTGACTGATTTGCTGCAGACAGCAACGCCTTAAGCTACAGGATGCAAATATTATGCCACCCACTGGGTAGTTATTTACACCTGAGCAAATTGAGCCTAACACTCCAACAAATCAGTGAAATGGCATTTTACGACCCATTTCATGTGGGTGTAAACAGTGCTTCACAACTCAGAAACATGGGGTCTTTAACTGCATCATAATTTAGGGCCAAATTCTGCTCTTGGTTGCAGGGCTGTAAATCTTGTATAAATCCAGTGGCACCAAGAGGCTACTCTGGGCTGACACCCATGTAAATAAGCTCACACTGTGGTCCAGACTGTATTATTACCAGCTAGTAAATACAAACTGCTGCACTGTTGCACCCAGTGATCTTTGCAACCTGCAGCCCAGCTTGGAGAAGAGAAGCATGATGTGAATTTACAGTGCAATATCACTATGTCTTTATGCTGCCGGTACCTGGCAACATCTCACCAGTCAAATGATGATCAGGTCCTCATATTTAAAAAAGACTGATGTGATGGATGTGACCTGAAGGTACCATTCTTGCTTTTCTTTTTGCTAAGAAGAGAAGTAGGGGGAAAGCAGAAAGCCAAGCACACAGCTTGCTGGTTTATATATTTACATATCCTACACCAAAATGCTCTTCTGACAGGTATTTATTTCCTTTTGTTGTTTTTCAGTAGACATTGTACAAAGTATATTTTAGGTAGAAATGAAGTCAGACAACTGCTTACAAACCAAACCTTGAGCAATCCCTGATGGAGAGTAGGAAGTTGTTTTGGGTGAAGATTTTTGTTGTCCATGACTATGAATTACAAATGTCTAAAATAATTATCACTGTTTCAGCATAATGGTAGAACTAGAAAGCTGGGGAAAGGAGAGGGAAGTATGTAGGACTTAGGGACATCTAAGTGACTTTTTACCTCCCCTGGAGCAGTGAGTTTTTACCTCCCCCTTTTGTTTTCAGTCTGAAAGAGGGAAAAAATTCAAAAAGTGCATCTGAGACAAGCTGTGGATTTGACCTCCTGCCGTATAGCAGTTGTAGAGTATGAGGGACCCTGAGCTGGCCCCTGGTTAGTGCCATTTCTCACTTGCCTTTGTTGTCCTGTTTTTGTAGAGTTGTATTGCCTTCAGATTGGGATCAAGAATGACCAGCAACAAAGTGTTGTCAGTTTGTTTTCACAGAATCACTGACTATGCTGAGCTGGAAAGGACCCACAAGGATCATCAAGGCCCTGCACAGGACCATCCCCAAGAGTCACACCATGTGCCTGAGATCAATGTCCAAATCTTTTTGAATTCCGTCAGGCTTGGTGCTGTGACAACTTGCCTGGGGAGCCTGTTCCAGTGCCCAGCCACCCTCTGGGTGAAGAACATTTTCCTAATATCCGACCTAACTCTTCTCTGACACAGCTTCAGGCTATTCCCTCAGGTCCTGTTGCTGCTCACCACAGAGAAGAGATCAGTATTTGCCCCTCCTTTTCCCCTCATGAGGAAGTTGCAGACTTCAAGGAGGTCCCCCCTCAGTCTCCTCCAGGCTGAACAGACCAAGTGACCTCAGCTGCTCCTCATATGGCTTCACCTCAAGGCTCTTCACCACCTTTAGATGCTCTCAAATAGTTTACTATGTTTCTATATTGTGGTCCCCAAAATTGTCCCCAGCACTCGAGATGAGTCCACTCCAGTGCAGAGCACAGCAAGACAATCTCCCTTGCCTGGCTGGCGATGCTGAGCCTGATGCCCACCAGGACACCACTGGCCCTCCTGGCTGCCAGGGCACTGCTGGCTCAATTCCACTTGCCACTGACCAGCACCTCCAGGTCCCTTTCCACAGCACTGCTTTCCAGCCTCTCATTGCCCAGTCTGTCCGTGTATCCATCCGTCTGCACCATCCCAGGTGCAGAATCCAGCACTTTCCCTTGTTGAACTTATTATGGTTGGTGATTTCCCAGTCTTCTGATTTGTCAGGGTCTCTCTGCTGGGCCTCCCTGCCCTCAAGGGAATCAACAGCTCCTCCCAGTTTTGTATCTGTGACCTCGCTTAGTTTCCCTTCCAGTCCTGCATCCAAGTCATTTATGAAGATGTTGAAGAGCACAGGGCTGAGGATGGAGCCCTGGGGAACACCATCAGTGACAGGTCACCAGTCCAGTGTCACCCCATTCCCTATAACCCTTTGTGCCTGAGTGGTGAGCCAGTTGCTCACCCATGGCATGATGTGTTTATCCAGCTGTGTGCCTGACATTTTGTCCAAAAGGATACTGTGAAAGACAGTATCAAAATCTTTACTGAATGGGAAGAGAACAGAGTTTCAAAAATCAAGGTCTCCATCCAGTTTGTGATTTATTCCATGTAAGAAGGTGAGAAGCAGAATGATTTATTACATTCTATAGCAATATGTCAATTATTCACTTTTCTGTGGCAAAGTGGGCTGGCAAAGTGAAACTTTGTGTAGCCCCTATGTTAGGCCCCTGGGCTTGTTTTTGATCACATATATATATATATATATATATATATATACATATACAAAGAATATATATACATATGTGCATTTGTACACACTCTGTATTTAAAATAGATATATTTATAGAGAGATGTGCAGATATAGAATCACAAAACCATTTAGGTTGGAAAAGACTGCTAAGATCATCGAGTCAAATCATTCCCTAACATTGCCAGGACTACTACTATACCATGTCCCTTAACACCTACATTTCTTTTGAACACTTCCAGGGACAGTGATTCCGCCATTTCTTTTGTTCCAATGCTTGAACACCCTTTTAGTGAAGAAATTTTTCCAAATATACCATCTACACCTCCCCTAGCACAGCTTGAGGCCATTTCCCTTTTCCCTGTTGCTGGTTGTCAGGGAGAAGAGACTGATCCCACTGGGCTACACCCTCGTGTCAGGTGGCTGTAGAGATTGAAAAGGTCTCCCTCAAACCTCCTTTTCTCCAGGCTAAACAACCCCAGCTCCCTCAACTGCTCCTCATAAGACTCCTCCAGACTCTTCACTGGCTTTGCTGTCCTTCTCTGGACAGGTTCTAGCAATACTTGTATGCTCTCACTCTTACATTTCTCTATATAGATATTATTTTTGAGACAGTACACCTGACAAATTCTGCTTCACTTTTGTGTTGGCTCCTTAATAATCCTTACTGACTCACATTCCTGTGGTTGCAAACAGAGGCACAAAAGTCCCATCTTCAGCCCCTGAGCCTCGTGACTGTGTGCTGCCCCACCAACACTGTGCAGTGCCTCACCAGCATCATCAGACATTTTTCCCTCCTAGATCTTGGAGGCCCAGGCAGGATTATTTTCAAGAGCGAATAAACAGAGGGTAAGCCTTGCATAAACTCTGTAGTGTGGAAGCCTCTTTCTTTGTTTGTGGAAACCCCCCTGTTTTAGTGAACAATTTACTGCAAAATTAATTGCAATAAAATGTGCTCTACAGCCTCTGGGTACAGATAAATGTCATTTTATTATGGGTAGTAGAGAACTGGCCTTTGTTAGATCAAAATAAAACAATGCCTGATTAGTGCAAGAGACAGTACACTAAGCAAACACTAGTTTAGCTACCTCCTGGCCACTGAAACCCTGAGTAGTCCCTGAATATAATGAAGGGTAAATCTCAAAGTATTCCATTTAAAGATGTCTTTTCTTGGACCGAGTCTTCTCTATCGAAAAACCAACTCAACCAACCAGCTGACTGACTGAGAGCTTGCCAGTAGAAAGCACATATGTGTGGGAGTCAAAAAAAGCAGTGAAGAAGAGAGAAAGAGAAAGAGAAAAAGAGACAGAGGAAATCTGTCAGAGCACATTGGGAAATCCTTGTGATAAGGCATTAGAATCAGCTTTTGAATATCAAATATCGTGAGTTTTAGTATGCACAGCATGAGATGTAAAAGTGGTTGCTTTAAAACAAGATCTACAACCAACCCCCCACTCTTATGGACTTTCTACCATGGAATTGAGATCAGAGAAAGCTGATCGGGGATTTTGGGCAGGAAATAAGTGCATCTACTTTATCAAAGTCACCATGCATTAGATGCAGAGAGAGTGGGCTTTTGTGCCATTGATGCTGGCTACAAGTTTGTTTGATTTTGCAGTGGCTGGGGATGGAGAGGACTCTGCTAAGTCCTGGAGTTTTTATTACAATCTGCACACCTCCTCAGAGAAGCCAGTATTCATCTAACTGGTATTTATGTTATCCCCCACCAAAAAAATGAAAGAGGGTGAAGAACATTTGCCAGGCAACTTTTTTTTTCTTTCTGAAGATCTCTGCAAGCTTGTATAATAAAATACATGGGAAAGTAATGCGATGAACCACAATACAATCTTACCCTGCAGTTTTCTTAAACCACTAAGATGCAGGTTCTCGTTTTTATCACTCCCTTCCCCTGTACCAGTTGTCCCTTGTCCTGAAAAAACAATTGCTTGAAAAGGCTGAGATTCACCACATCCCTGTGGGCCTTTGTTCTTCCAGACAGGAGGGCAGGGACACCTCCTGGCAATAAGAGCTTTTGCTGCCAGAGAGAACCATCTCCAGCCCCTGCAAATGTGCACTAAGGTGAGTGTCTGAGCCAGCCTGGTCCTGCCACGTGGACTTCTGATGGCTGGACAGAAGGTTGCCATTAAACATACACCAGGGAAGCACAGAGCTTCTGAGCACGTGTTGCTGTTCATGGCTCTGTGCCATTGGCTGTGAGTGAAGAGACTCAGCAGAGCACAAGCCCAGTCACTGAGGGTGAGAGGGGAGGTCAGCTGGCAAAGGCAAACACAGTCCAAGGTCTTTCCCACCTTTTCTTCTTGTATTGTGCAATAACTTTTTTCTGCACATTAAATGATGCAAGCCAGTCTGCACACAGCCTCCTACATGCCATCAGCATTTCACAGTGAATGAGGCAGGTAGCCTTGACAGGAGCATATACAACCTTGAAATCCAAAGCTGTATCATAGGACAGGTGAATAAACAGGACACTTTAAGGTTGTCTGTGCAATCTCATTCCCAATGTGTCCAAATCCTGACTGCTTATTTGTCATCATTAATATTGACTTCTAGGGCAGCAGGGTAACCTATGCCCCATAATGGAAACTGTCACTCCACACGTGTGACTCTCGCTGCCCACCCCACCTGGCTGATCTGGACTGGGGCCACCTCCCCAGGTGGGAACTGCACTGGTTGCACAGAGGGACAAACTGCCCTCGAGCTGCTCAAAGGGTGCCATGGCTTTGTTGCCCTCCGGGAGGGACGTGATGGTCTGTGCTGCAGTGCTGCCCCATGCACATGTCCCTCCAATGTCCTCTAACAGGGCAAATCCCTGCAGGGTGCTAACAAACCCTTCCCTTGTACAGGCTTTCTAGGCAGCTCTTCAGGGCTGCTCTCACTCACAGCCAGAGAAATAAAACCCATCCATCGACTAACCTCCCCCCAGGCTGCCAGAATAGGCTTTTTCCCAGAGATTTAGACAATCAGAAAGAATATTGTATTTTGGGGAAATGTAACATTTTATGGCAAATTGCTCCACATAAGGTACAAAACAGTTTTTGGAAAAACAGCTGATGAAATTTTATAGCCAAAGCTGTGAGAAAATAAACAGGATAGCAAGGAAAAGACTTTTCTTGGTGATGAAGTGTGATGAAATGTCATTTCAGGAAGACACAGATATTTGCTTTACTATCAATGAAAACAGGCAATGGGTCACCTGTCTATAAAGAGCATGTGATTGAAAATGTCTGTTATTCACATCTTGGTCAAAATAAATTTAAATCTAGGCTGTAAATTCCTAGTTTCTTAAAAATTCAGAAGTATTTTTCCATCTGTTCTGTAACAATTCAGCTCTCTGGCTGCTATAAAGAATTTGGTTGTCTGCCATTTGGGCAGGGAGTCATTTTTTAAAATGCATTTAAGTCTTCTGCTATCGGAAAGTCATACAATTACCAAGCTAATTAAATCAAGCAAGAGTTCCCCATCAAAAACTGTAATTTTTGACTCACACTGGGGAAGTGCTTTGGATGGAGATGGGTTCACTTCAGCTGAGCACACAGCGTACAAAGGCGCCTCATGGAAAACATCGCTTCGGTGTACGAATTCTACAGCACAAATCAACCAGGCCAGATGCCATGGGTGCTGCAGCTCATCAGTGTCAGCTCCATCCACCTAAGCCATTGGTTACAAAAGAATGCCTTTTTATGTGCCACACTTGCCAAGAAAGAACCTCATCTCAGATCCACTGCCAAAGGAGGGATGCTATTGCCACCTCACTAAGTGCCTGGGGACAAAGAGGAGGAGTGTGTGGTACCCAGCCAGGGATAAAGTGTCCCTTTGGAAGAAGTGGGGGACACAGCAATCAAATGCTCGGCCACGTAGGTCCAAAGCACAGTATTACTGCAGCATTTCCAGGAATTTAGGTCTACCACTTCTCACATTTATATATATGTGGTGATCGGTGAGAGACTTTTTTCCAGGTGGAAGGGGAATTTGGGATAGAACAGAACATATTCCCCAGCATTTTTTTTTTTTTGTCAAATTACAAATGAAATGTAAATGCATGAGCAAGAAATGGGGGTCACCAAGAGAAGCAGGGACAGAAGGGACAGGGTCTGAAAAACCCTGCATACATAGTCATTGTGGTATTTGGCGAATAATTCAATCTCAAACCTCAAATAACCAATTTCAGCACATTTTCAAAGTATTATTGTCCAGACTGGATGGTTTTGATCTGAAGAGTCTGCAAGTCACCCACTTTACTGATAATAACTAAATTACTTGAAATAAATAAATATAATAAACAATAAACTTGAAATAAGAAATACGTCAAGTAGAGAAATTCAGATGTTTCCATCCTGGAGTTTTATCCTGATATGGAAGTGAAAAAATAAAAAGTATTTCTATAGCCCACATTTTACAAAACACTTGAATATTTGGTCCAGTCTTAGCTTGGAGCTCTATTTTGGACTACTGTTAGACAGAGATTAGGGGATGGGAAGAAGAAGGTCTGGCAGGAGGTGAAAAGGAGGGAAAGGTAAAGATGAGAGTAGCCTACTCTAGATTCAGCTCAAATCCAAGGATCACAGCAATCAAACAATTGGCCCCTGTGTCCAGAGCTCAGCCAGCAGCACCATCCATGGGACGTTGTTGCTTCCTATGAACCAGGAGAGACCCATGGAAGAGCCAGGCAACACCCCGGACAAGACCTTCTCCAGGGAAGGCTGGGTCAGCTTTCTGCACACCCTGGCTGTTTTATTCACTTTTCTGCCTTGAAACCACAAACTCAAGCAGCTCTGATTTTCCAACAGTCAGCAATTTGCCCTCCTTGTGTAACAGTCTGCATGTCTGTACCAGTGCCCATTCAAAACAAGGAACAGGCATGGCAAACATGTACAGTGCCCCAAACTGGCTGGGGACAGAGATGAAGAGATTAACAGAGCAATCTGCTGAACACAAGACCCCTTACTAAGCTGTAGCCCAATTTCACTCCCCAGAAAAAATTCTCATTCCCTCAGCATCACAGTCCCATTTTTGCCTGGTGTGGGGCATCACAGTGGCACTGCTCCACTGGTGCTGAGCCCACTGCAAGTGGTGTGGTGGGAGAGACCCACCCCAGCAGCAGCATCGGAAGGGCTTAAGGCACTAAGGGTTCCTGGCTTTCTTTAGTTCTGCCTTTGCACTAGGGTTGCACAGAGAGCTGGGCAGTGAGCAGACTAATCAAGTGAAATACAATTCTTTTCCTCAAATGCCCCTCTTTTCTTTTTTCCTTTGCAAAGTAGCTTTTCCCCCCTCCCTTTATTTCCTCTGTCCTGTATTCCTTTCCTCCTCTGTTCAGTTTGTTTAATTTCTAATCACTGTTAGTGAGAGAGAGGAAAGTGACAAATGAGAAACCCTTCCCCAAAGGTGTGCAGCCTTCCCACACAACATTGTGGAAAACATTTTCAAACAGACCAAATTAAAATAACTTTAACCTTTGGGAAAATATACATAGTGGGGTTCTTGTGATGTCCTGTGCAGGACCAGGAGTTGGACTCAATGATCCTGATGGGTCCCCTTCAACTTAGAATACTCTATGACTCTGTGGGTTTTTTTCCATCAGTTAATGTAGAAGAGAAATCATCTTCTCTTTTGATTTTTTATTCTTTGCATTGCTCTGCCCCAGACTTGCACAACTCTTCCTCTGTTCCTGCATTTCAGCTGAAATTCTAGAAGAAAAGGTATGAAGACCAACAGGAAGTGGACAAGGAATGTGAAAGTCATGCGTCTACCTTGTGCCCAGGTTTTCTCCCTCTCTTCTTTGGGATCTTCATGACTGGCAGAGCACTGGCTGGCGCCGAGAAGAGGTTGTGAACAGCCATTTTGATGGGTGCTGGCTGGAGCGGCGGTCGCCCTCGCTTCTTCCCTGCCATCCTGGGGGACTGCATCTCCCCAGCAGCCAGGCTCGGGTCCAGGCACGGTGGGTGGCTCATCTGCCCTAAGGAGACAAATAAAAAAAGCAAACCAACTCTTTATTTAATTTTCATTTTAGGTTTTTTTTTAAATTCCAAGGCAGTTCTCTCAATGCTGTCATTTTCCCTCTTACTGTTGCTCACAAAGCAGCAAGAAACACACCACAGATGTATGACCCTGGGTGAGATTCACCTGACCAAAGCCTTATCTTCACCTGACCACAAAACCCTTATCTTCCCCCTTTCCCTCTCCTGGCCATGAGTACAATAGAGGGAGTTGCTTAGGTGGTGAGGCTTCTATTGCAGATGTCCAATAGGTGACTCCCACAGCCTCGGGGATATCGCCTCAACCCTGCATCATACAGTTAAGTGTGATGAAGGCTTGATCTTGCAGCCATCAGTCAGAGGGGGTTTGGAGTGGATGATCTCCTAAAGTCCCTGCCAACCTGATTTTTTTTTTCACAAATTCCGTGGTTCTGCAAATCCTGCCTCACCTCAGAAGTACTACCAATACCAAAATGGGCTTCTCTCCTCTTCATCCACAGCACTCCTGGGTGGGAGGCTGGGCTGGGCTGGGCTGTGCTGGGCTGCCAGCACGAGGTAGCCATGTTAGAGAGTAATTACCAAACGTTTCCTCTCTGCAATTTTATAACATCTGTTACCACGCATGTTAGTAGTGGGCTTTTGGATGTACTCCATTAGCACAGTTACTTCACCACAACTCCATGCAGCTGCTGAAGTTGAGCAGGGGTAATGGAGTGGAATCTGGTCCATTTTCCTCTGCCCAGATTTAAATAAAGAAAACAAATATACAGCTATACACACAAAACCAAAGGAAAATATACGGCATCCTTCACAGCTTCTAGTAAGGGTCGCCTACGAACAAAGGTTAATTTACAAAAAACCGCTGTAGCAATATGTTTCCAAATGTTGTTTTGTCCAGGCATTTGATTTCCTGCATATGGGCAGAATAGTATTCCCAGTCCTGCCTGCATGCATTGCTAGACACCAAGGTCCAAGCAATTCTCATACTTTTATGATAAATCTTGCAATGTTGTCAAAATTGTGCTCCCTCAGGCCAGTGATAATGGAAGACTCCGTTTCCTGGGGTTTTTTCACAGAGCAGGCTCATCGCTCTCTCAGATTCAGAGAAAACCTAAAGATGTGGTTCAAGAGCATTCTCTACATAAAGCAAATAAAGGTTTGTTTATTACTACAAACAACTACAATTTTTTACAAAATCTATAAACTATAAAGCCTACAAATTTCTTAGAGGACTTCAAATTTCACAATTTCAGAACCCAGTGTGATCAGAGCTGATGTTGCTGGGAATGAAATTGGGATTGCTCACTTATATAAGTGGGAAGGGTACCACTTGATAGGGGCCTCTGGTGACAAGTATCTGCAGCTGGAGGCTTCCTTGTTTCAAAGGTAAGTATATTATGCCTAGTTAAAACTCTGTAAGTGTGACTAACCAAAAAGAAACCACTTTTATGGTATTATCCAGTCTGTAGTTTACACAATCTCCTGTATGATAAAAAAATAGAGGGCTCACAGCCCTACCCTCCAGTAAATGCATTTATTTGCAATATCTTAAAACCTGTGTGTTTTCAATAAAGCTAGGGGTTTCTGCTGTGTTCAGATAGATCCATTATATATAATGGGACTTCTAGACTGATTATAACATTGCCAGTCTTCAACCCCACCTGCCTAAACTCTCAAGCAAATACTGAATGTCAAACATCAGAGCAGAGCAAACATGCAGTGCCTGATTTACCATATTGTCCAGAGCCACTGTGCTTGCACTCACTCTCCAGGCATGCTCAGCCAGCTTGGGAACCCCATGAAACCTGCCATGGGGCTCTGATTTTTACCAAAGAAAAGTCTCACGTGACTGCAGAGAATGTCCTTTCAGGGTTAAAATCATCAGGCTTGCCACAGCAGGAGTTAAATGGAAAGGCCAAGTTTATCCTGAACATCACTGCTTTCCTTCTGTCTTCAGCAGTGTTCATTTTCCTCCCTGCAGTGCTTTCTGACAGACACCCTCAGTGTCTCTTCCACCTCCCAAAACAAAACATTCCCAGGATCTTACATTACAGGCTGGCTGTAGGCAGGGAGTTCAGCAGGGAAAGGAAATGCAACAATTACACTGGATTTGGCACCAAAACACACTGAAAGCCCAGTGCTGCAGGCTCTGCATTTTGGTCTGCTTGAAACAAAACCTGGCATGATAAATCTTTGCAGCGGTGCTCAGTGGAGGCTGAGGAAGACAAATCCAGCCCAGGTTTGCTCCCTGCTTGAGGAAGGGAGTGGTTCCTGCAGGAGGGAACCACTGGTGGCCATGGGGCTGTGAGAGAGAGGCTGTGCACCTGCACAGAACACCACACTGCATTGTCTGTATCATATCCTCCTCTGATGGTAAAAGTAGCTGATGGCACCTCAGAAACTTTGAGTTATCAACCCCCAAAACAAGAGGTACTGACCCAGAGCACCTCTTTGTCTGAAACGTTACTTTTTTGCAACTGGTGAGGTATTAAATACATGCTGCTCAGGGAAACACGCTGAATTTTAATATCACAGTTTTTTGTGCTATTTCTGCACTCCCAATACTTGTGACACTGCTTTGGCAAAACCTCTTAGAGCTCCTCACCACATGTGCTGACACACAAGACCCACATGAACTGTGCACAAAAGGATCTCAGTGTAACATACTTGATTTGATACAGCAAAGACATTGTCAAGTTCAGTATACAAGCTGTTGTAATTACATTTTATTACAAGCCCAACCATGACTTGATTCTCCTACCATGTGTGGCGAGGGAAATGCGAGTGCTTTTGGTGACATTTATTGTCACGCTGCTGCAGATCCCGTGAGGCAAAGGTGCTTCCCAGCAGCAGGGAAGGGCAGCAGACACACAAAAACTGCTTCTGCCTGACAGTGAGGGGTCACAGCAAGACCTTCCCTGACAGCCAGGAGGAAACTCTTGGGCAGGCTGGAAAAACATGCAGTCAAATTGCAGTTGGCCAAAGAGGTCAGAGGGACACAGGGGCTTGTCTGACTGTCCCCAGCAAAGTCAGGGTGTTACCTTGGAATGACTTTCCTAGGGCAGCTCTGACTACTGCCACAGCCTGGGTTTGACCCACAACTCAGTGCTGGAAAGATTGGTGAGTTCAAGGCAAGTTATGAGAGTTTGATGAAATTTAAGGGCAAATTCAAGGAAGCAAATTACAGGCTGCTAACAAAGGCATCACCTCGGTTCAGGAAGGCACTGTAGTACAAATAGCTCGGGAGAATGCTAGAGGAGGGAAATCAGTGTATGTTTGCCCTGTCCTTGTACTTTTCCAAATGCACTAGCTTTTGGATGCCCAAGGATGGTGCAGCTTCAGTCTGACCTGGGTCTATCACTTTTGTATTCTTAGTTTAACAGCAGGAAACTGCATTTATGGCTTCTCATCACTTAATGCAGGGCTAGGCACAGGGTAACCTCTCCTCACTTGTCTCTCAAATACTGTCATTTGGAAATACAATTTCTAACCCTGCCTTCCACATTGCCCCATCAGGTCCCAGGGAGGAGGCAGCAGGGAAACACCTCTCTCCACCTTGACATCCAGGCGAGCACTGCAGGAAGGGTGAAGTCTCATTCCCTCCGGCAGCGCAGGTTCAGCTGTGACTTCAGAGGATCCTGAGGAGCACCCTGTGTACAGCAGTCTGCCCCATGGGATGCCAGGGGTGGGGAGAAAACATTCCCTAGGCCAAAGCTGGTGAGCTGTAGGATGTTTCTAACAGCCCATGCTTTGCACCATGCATGCCTTGCACCACGTGTTGGTGTGTATGCTGCACGATTAGCAACACAGATTGCCGTGCTGGAAGCTACAGCTGAGAGCAGAGGCAGCTACGGTGCATTTCCTCCCAAGCTGAGTGTTTTTGATGGACTCCAAAGATCCATTCTTAATAAAAATAAATGTCTGCAATAAATGCAGCTTTTAACCTGCACTCCAGTAACTGCAAGGACTGAAGGTAAAAACACCACATTAAATTTTACATCGGTAATTCCACAGGATGATAATTTAAACTTGGTTTATACCAGGTCTCATGCAAACCCATGCCTGGACAGGCACAGGGATGACACATAGGGAAGGAACAAGCAACTCCTGCTGTAAGCCAAAGGAACATGCAGGGGTGCAGTCAAGTAGAAAATGTGCCCATTCCTCAGCAGCTGAAGGAGATTGCCCTTCTCTCCCCTACACCCATTGCTCCCAGCTGCAGAAATACTCTGACCTGTCAGCATTTGGAGCCCTGCCTGCAACTCTTGACTGCTGCAGAGCTTAGTGTCTCACTGATCTACATACCCAACGGTGGTATGTGGAACGTGGAAAAGAGATAAACTTCTTGTGATCTTGTCTGTCTTTTCTTCAGATGTTCAGGAAAGCACATTTGTGGGGGAATATCACATTGTTAAACAAGAGGGAGGGGACACGTTTCAGTCAGTAACATGACTATTTTCCCCTCTTTCTCTGTGCACAGCAGGGCACAGTCCTTTGACTGTGACCACTCAGAGATGATGGTCTGAGGAGTAGGTGAGCAAAAAGAAAAGCATTGTCAGATCTGGAAACCAAGCTTTAAACCTGCCTGCTCCTCCTGGGGAGTATTCAGGGACATGAGACATTACACATCTCTTCATCGTGAATACCAAAGCAGCACCACAGAGTACATGAAAGGTAAGAGTTTAGTGAAGCAGACAGTAGGAATTTTTGCTAATAAAAGCACTGAGCCAATATTCTCTGCATGTCTGTATGTGATTGCCTAATGACCTCTCATGGTGAACACCCATTTCACCATTGCTCAAAGAAAGGTCAGGATAATTTTTATCTGTGGCACAAAGTTCTTTTACAGTAATTTGCAAACCACTTTTCTTTTCTTGCCTATTGCTTTGGGGATTGAAATGAGAAGCTTCTTCTCTGAGGGACTCTTTTGCTCATTTTGACCCCATATTTCTATATAGAACTCTTGAGACTGTCTAGCCAACAGCATATAAGTAAACAGGCCTATTTTCCCAAATCAGTTATTCAAGAAAAAACCCGAACACAAATACCTGTGCTAGCTGTGGGAACCAAAATTGGGATTCATCCCACCTAATTTCAAACCCCTGTTTATCTTCACCTCATTATAGTTGCCCCTGGTCATTTTAACGTGATACCCTGTGTCACATCTGCCAAAATATCTCACACGCTTCGAGTCATCTAAGGTAGCACTAGATGACTATTTTAGACAACCAGACTTAGTAACAGCCACTGTTACTAAGTGCCTACATTCAAACACCTGGACACAGGTGTCTCCATGAGTACTGGATGTCTGATGTCCCATGGTGTCAGGACAGATTTGGCCAGTATGGTTGAAGGCGTGGGGATATGCCCAGATATAAATGGTTGAAGGTGTCCAGATAGAAATGTAGTTTGTGGTGGCTTCAGTGGCTCTAGGGTCCACTGATCAGGTCCAGTTTGTCCCTTCCTTGTAGACATCTCCATTTAGGTGTCTAAAACCAAAATTTGTCTTGTTTCTGAAAGTTAGGTTTGACTTATCTACTTTATGCCCAACACTAGGATGGAGTTTATCATGTTCTACATGTACTTCCTTCTTCTGATTATAAAATGAGTCTGGAAAAACGAACTCATGTCTAGATATCTACAATGCCCTTGCGAATCCTGTACTTGGTTGCTCATGCCTATGTACAGTGGCCAGTTCTGGGCTGTCCTGTGTTCCTGTTTAATAGTACATTATATTGCAGAGGAAAGAATTGCCTTTTTGAAAGTGAAAACTCAAGCTTCCTGGGTAAGAAAGATGAGATTCCTGGGCTTGTTTCCGCCCCCTTGTCAGGTTCCAAGTTAGGAACTTACTATCCTTTCAATGTCTCACTTCTCCCACATGTCCCACAGAGTCCCCTCCAGGGGCCAGAAGACAACCAGACATGCAAAGCAACTTTCCTGGGACAAGGCCAACTGATTGCAGGATCCCGGCTCCTCACACTCTCATCACCCATACCCAACTACTGCCACATGTTGTTTCTCAAGGAAAAGTGAGAAAAATTTTTCAGTACCTCTCATTTGAATAAATTAATATGTTCCGCCCCCATAGTTCCTTGAGTGTTGTTTTTTTTTTTCCACTTATTTTATGGTTTAGACATTCTCAGAAGCAGTTTAGAAAAGCTGAAGAAAATGCAAACACATTTTCTTCTTGAAGGCACTCCCAAGAAGATTGATCCTGAGGTATTCAAAGAGATACTTGCGAGTTTTCCCTACATGGAGCAGTGCTACAGTGAAGAGTGTATACAGATACAAGAGGGGTGAACGTGTTTATGTTCAGGACTGTAAAAACACGTATTTCTAATGAGCTGTAGTCTCTTGTTGGAAGTGGTAGCCCCATATCATCATCTCCTTGAAGCACAGAAGAAATTTAACTCTCCTTGATAGAACTGAAAGTAGTTGCAGCACCCAAAACAACATTCAGTGGCATCTGTCACTGCATAGACTTTGTGTACCTTGCCCTGGAGCCACCATGTCAGCCAGGGACACTGTGGGGGATGACAGTTTTCCTTCAGTGACATCACTTTGTACTTGAGATACGCATGGCAAAAAGTTGGTTCATTTATTTAGTCTACTTTTCTGCAGAGTAAGAGTTCATGTATTCACAACTCATGCTCTTCTTCACTCCTCATATAACATTTGTTGCTTTGTTTCAAACAGACCTGATGGAGCACAAGAGCAAGAGGTGCAAAGGCTTGTAGGTGTAGTGAAAATGTGTAAAAGACAGTTGTGAGAGACCCCACTTGTGCTCTTATGAGACAATGAGAGCAGAATACACAATATAAAAGTTTTGATGCAGGGAAAAAAATCTTGCGAGACCAGACACCCTCTCAGACACCAGAATCAGGCAGTTACAGGTCACCAATGTCACCAGTCTATAGAAAACCAAGCATCCTTGTCTCGTCTGCTCAGGAAACTACCTGAGACTGTTCCTATAAATGCTGTGATTGACTTTGTGCCTGCCCATGGGAGCTGAAGGAGGTGCAGCAGCCAGTCTGGGCATGGGTGGCACTCTGCTGGTTGGCTTTCACATCTTGGAAAATGGCACATTTCTCTTTGCAGGTGATTTCAGGCCTTTCCACCTTCATGCCTCCAGCCTCTGCTGAAGGTTACCCTGCAATAGCAATTCTATAGTGCTTCATTAAATAATTTGCCAGAGGATCCAAATCAAACAGAGTTAAAGGAAGGAAACACCCTTTTACCTTTGCAAATGTGCCTCGGTGCAGCAGAAACCCACCAATGTGTCTGCCACGGGTGCTTTGCTGGCTCCTCCAGGCTCAGGAGTAGCAGAAGGGGTCCTGCAGCAGGCTTGCTCTTCAGGTACTGAGAGCAGGTCCTGGTATTTTCAGTCGCTGCATTGGGGTGGGAAAGGACTGGGCAGCATGCAAGCAGTGTCTGTGCTGTATCCTGCCCTCTCCTCCCCCTCACCATCTGGGGTCCTTAATGAAAAGACAGGGAACTGGTAGAAAAAAACACAGGATTCTTCAAAATCCAGACAAAAATTGTTGATGGTGTCTGCACCTTTTGTTGCTACTAAGAGCAAAAGAAAGGGAAAATGGTTCCCAGTATATTCTTAGAGCCTGATTATTATTTTTTTAAGTTAAATTCATCAGCAGTGACAGTGCTGTCCTTGAGGAGGTGTTCTTTTGAAGGATAGCACCCTGGTGACAGCAGGTAGAGCAGTAGCTGCATGGCCCTTCTCACTCAGGTTTGCTTAATGAGCCAGAAGAACTTGAAAACCCTGGCGAGAATGGGACCCCCAGGAACAGCCGAGGCCAGCCTTGCCTCCTTATCTTACCTTTCTTCATTTGGCCTGACGTTTTTGTTGCAGATGTGTAGCCTGTAGCAGGGAGCTGGAAGAATGAAACTTTATAGGGAGCGAGTGAGTACAGGCAGAGCACCAAAGGAAAGATGTGAAAAATGGACGAGCGAGGCCATGTGAGTGGCAAGGGTCACTCTGCAGAGGCGGTGAAGGAAAATGTGCACAAAGAAGGGACAAAGCAAAGGCAATTTCTTCCTTCCCTCTCTATCTTATGTGGAGCTAGTGGCCCCACTTCTGATATTGCAGAGAAGCAAGAAGAAATACAGTGGACTTGGTGTCCAGCCTTGGCAAACTGCAGGTGTGGGTGGGGTTCCACTTGCAGATCTTTGCCTCAGACTGTGGTTTACCATTTGCGACACAAGGTCCCAGAAAAACAACTTGGATCCCTCCCCTCACTGTCATGAGACCTCCTGCCTCAGCTTCTGTGTATGCACAGGTGCCATTTTGTTTTGCTAAAAAGACCCTCTTAAAATCCCCTGTCCTGAAATCCTGAGGGTGGTAAAATTGGCTGCTGGGGGACCTGTCCAGGAGCTGTGCAAAACCCCCTCTGGGATCTTGGAGAGGCAGGATGGAGAGCTAAGGCCAAGGGCTGAGTATTGTAAGTTTGGTATTTATTATACAAGTAGATGCTCCTGCAGACTTCCAAGCTCTGCTTGCCAGGCCTTCCTATCAGACTTCCTCCACTTCATTTCCTCACCTCCCCTGCCTCATCTGAGCATCCTCCCCTTGGTGTTGACAGGTTGCAAAGTCTCCAAAGGAGACAGGTGCTCTCCCCCACTGCCTCCACAGCCATTATACTCCTGCTTAGGTGGCTCATGAGACCCTGCATCCTTCCCCAGCATCCCTCTGGATGTAGGGATGTGTATTGGAGGGCTGCTCCCCTTCCAGGCTGTAATCAGCCTCCACCTGCTTCTCTGCCACCCTGCCTTTGACCATCAGCAGCCTGGGGCCAAGTGAACTTTCCAGTCACTGGGAGGACTGTAACACAGAGTACATCATTCCTCTCTCCCTTACCTATCAGCTGTGATTTCCAGCACCAAGATCCTCAAGTTTCAGTTTTCCCAAGTGCTGGAGATGCAAAGATGCCCAGTATGTCTGACAGTCTGACATTAATTAATTGATTGATTAATTAATTATATGGCACTGCAGCTGTGATTCTGAACCAGCAATTTAATTTAAACTGGTCTGATTCCTGAAATCATCTGTAATTAACACAAATAATCCCTAGAACAGAAAGTGGAGTCAAGTTGAAAAACTCCCTGTCTTCCCCAGATTCAGGTTACTAAGAAATATAAGCAAACTTTATATGGTAAAAGAGAAAATTGTCATGATGAATAGCTTGAGGTGGTCTGGATATTTTATGTTGGTATTTATTGCCTCCTGTGCTACTCTCAGTGTTTCATTATGGTTTACACCCTGCCATCCTGAGCTACCTTGCCAAGTACATTTCTAATACAGAGACAGCCCCTGTCCTGACTACAAATGCCATCATTCCCCACCTTTCTTGAGCCCACAATATGGATAAAATATCCATTTTTCCTTCCTTTACAGATTATATCTACTACATGAAATCACCAGGGCTAATGTGCCTCTTTTGGGAAAAAGATGTGGCATTCATCCCTCTTTCCCACAGAAATATGCTTTGCAGGCAGTCTGAGCACTGAAGAAGCAGTCCACTGCTTCTCCAATTGCACACAAATGATATCCCAGCAGCATGCTGGGGAACCCTGGGGTGCTTGGCTGCCATGCCCTGCCCCCCTGCTCCTGCACCAGTCCACGTGCTGCCTCCCATTCCACCACCAGGAACAGCCAGCCCATGACTCCAGGAGGGCTTCTCACGCATACCAGAGCTGGTGTGCCTACCACAGATATCTGCCCCAAGAAATAAATTAGCCCCCTAAATCTGAAGAACTGATATTACAAAAGTCAGTAGGGAAATATCTTCTTTTGGACAGAGGGCAGAAATTTCACACATTTCTCACATAAAGTTAACTTTATTCCTTAGGGATCTGATGCACTTTTTTATTACATTTTGAGAAATAATACTTATAAAAGATTCATCATTTTCTGGCATAAACTGGAGTAGCTCTTATGTTTCTGTCTTTAGAGATTTCAGGGACCACAGATTCCGAAGATGCTGAAAGCTTCTACTTCTACACATGAGAGATACATTTATACTCAAATCACATTTTAACATTTTAATTGGACAGCATGAATAAGAGGATATTAATTTAATAATTAAGTTCAGGAATAAGAAAAGCATGTGCATTACTACCTAGAGCCTGCTGTGTTAACCTGGACTGTTTGAGAACCAGATGGTCACCCCAGTGCTTCCCACTCGAGCAGAAAAGCTCTGGTACCTCAGCAATCACTAGGCAGGATGGCAGAGGGTAGTGGGGAAGTTTCAGACCATCAGCTGTGATTTTTTGCTGGTACACCCCTTTTGGGAAGGTGAGTTCTGGCCACTCGCAGGCTTGCTGTCTGCCTGGACTCTGGATCTGTCTTTTGGGAAGGCTGCTGGTGGCTCTCAAAGTGCAGATCAGATACATCTGGAATAAAAGTGTGCTGGGAAACTGCAAAATATTTCAGACCTAAGACTGAACCATGGGAATATCATACAGCAAGTTTGAAAGGAGCAGCTCACTGTGACTGGGGAGCAAAACTTTGCTAACTGGGGCTGATTGTTAAAGGACAAGCACTCTAAAGTTCACCCCTGTTTGACTATATCTGTAATTAATTTTCTAAATAAATATATAACCTTGACTTTTCAGAACTGTTTTGATCCACTTCCTTCTCCAACTAACCATCATTTTCTGTTTTCTCAATGATTTTTACATTGTGTTTGGCAACAACCCTGTTTTCATCACCTAGAAACTCAATATTCAGAGCAAAACCTATCCAGCTGGCTCATGTGTCAGAGTCTACATACCTTCAGCAATAGAATCTGAAAAATTGTACTGATTAAATGTCTGCTTTTGCTGCTATTTAAAAAAACACATCCCAGATGAAAGGTCCCTCTGAATGAATTTTCAGTTGGTCTGTGCTTGCAAGGGCCTGTCAGTAGAAGGCACACTTCCAAACCTGATCCGAGGGCAACTAACAGAAAGCTTTCTGACATTTTATGGAACCAGTTTGGCTCCTGTGTAATTCTGACAGTGGCTGGTGAGAGCAAACGCAGAGCACTAGCAGAAGGCATACGTGCTCTTGCAGTACAGCTTAAAGCTCAAAGCTCTGCAACAGGGCTCTGTGGGACCAGAGAGGAACTTGCATTGCATACTCAGTTCCTGCACACAGGCATTTTTTCCCCACCACATGTTGAATTGTTTACTGGTGCTCAAGGTGTCACTGTTTTCATATTTTCTATGTCTGTATCACAGAATTGGCAAGAGATTTCTAGAATGGCAATGTCTTCCATTCCTGACTACATTTCTTCTTACTAACTGGGACGACAACTCAGGTAGCAAAGACAACTCCTGGATATACCAGGGGCTGCCAAGGAAGAAATGCCTTCATGCACAGGCTGAGGCACACAGCAGCCTGAGCCTGACAGCAGCCACCCACGGCAGCATATTCTGATGGACCACAGAGGTTCCTGTGCTCAGTGGCAGCAGGGGCTCTGGGAGCTGCTCAGTGTCTCAGGGCTGTCCCACTATATGGATCACCAGAGGAGCAACACAGAGAATGATTGGTAGCACCCGCCTTCCCTCAGGGAGACCTCCCTCCATCACCTGCCAAGCACAGTGGGCACTTGGTGAGAAGGGCTCAGGGTGCCTGTACAAGCCCTGGCAAGAAGGGTGGACTGTTCTTCTCCCCCATCACCTGAATCCCCTTAATCAAAAGCTTTTATAAAGCCCCTCCATGCCCCAGGCACACTGCTTCGCTGCAAAGTAATTTTAAAATTGTTCAGTGAAATATTTCAGCTTTTAACCTCTTTCTTCTGCCAGTGAGAAAGCACAAATGAATATGAGACAAATGAAATATCTGCAGGTCATAGTTCATTCTGCCTGCCCCTCTGTAGGGGATGGTCACACTGGATGGAGGTAAGTCATCCTTTTTATTGTTTGTGTGTGTGACCACATCACTTATGAACAGATTATAAGCTCTTTGCAGCAGTGTTTGAGACAACTAGTATGTATCTCTTAATTCAATTTCTGTGATATTGCAGAGGAAATGGAAAGGCAGATTGAAAAGCTTCTTGTGTCTCTCTTGAAAATCCAAACCGGTCTCTGAATGTGGATCATGTGTGTTTCAGATGCCCACAGCAGAACAGGCAGTGTCCCACTGCAAACTCCTCCCTCTGCACCTTAAAGTCCAAAATCAGATTTACTCTCTTGTGATGTAATTCACACAGGATCCAATACAATCAATGTCATCACCCCCCAATTTTTTTGTCGGAAGCCATTTTCTCTACTCAGAGTTCATCCTATTTTCCTTGCAAGTTTCTTTTCTCCCTTATCAGGAGGCTGTGGCACGGTGCTGTCCACAGCACATGATGACTAAAGCCTCCTGAGTACCAGGAAGAATTTCAGACTTTATTTGTTTAATTTTCCTCCCACTTTCCTCTAATTTTATGTCCCCTTATGGAGCACAGTCTCCTGGCCTTCCCAGCCTATTTTTTCTCTTCTGATGCTTAAAGGCACCTGCATTAACCAACCTGAGCAGCCCCCTCTAGTAATCACAGGCAGCATGACTAGAGTTTCAGGCTTTTCACTGTCCCAAAATTAGCATAAGAAACTGGCATATGGACTGTGACTTTAGGCAAATGTGACCTTTTCAGAGGCTGACTTTATTTATTTATTCTGCTGCCATTTATTTCTGTGTTAAAAAAAAAAAAAAAAAAAAAAAAAAAACAAACAAATAAACAGAAAATTCAAGGATGTAGCGCACTGTCTCCTGGACCTACTAACAATAAATAATTACAATACCTCTGACTAGCAACACTTCTTCATGGAACAATAATTAAGATTGCAGTCACAGCCTGGGACACAGGCTGAGTACACAGCGAGACCATCGTTAGCATTTCCAGTTCCTCTGCAGCTTCATTTAGCTGGTAAAGGGCCAGACATGAGTGCCCCCATGGTTGCACATGTCTCTGCATGCTGGCCCTGATGGGAGAAATAACTGAGTGGCACACATGGCCCTGTTTGCCATTGGACCTGTACATCACAGGTTTCGATAACCTCACATTATTTCGGGGAAAACCAGCTCATGTGAGGTCTTAAAGCACACAGATGGGCATCCATGGCAATTTTTTCCTGCTCTGGAAAGCTCTTTCCCTTTCTGGCCTCAGGGACCATTTCCCTTGGCACAGCCTTCCACAGGGTTTGCTGTCAGCTGCACTCTTTGAGTCGTGCTCTGAGTACCCCTGAGCATACCTGAGAGGGGCTGGAGCCTCACTTCTTTCTTCTCCCAGCTCCCTTCCTGCTCTGAAGCTTTCACCCAGGCAGGAGGAGGGGCTTCTCTGTGCTCATCATCCCCTCCCATATGTCCCACTGCATGAAACCTCTGTATCTGCAGAGCTAGATATTAATGAGTTTGAGAGAACACACCAGCTTCCAAATTAATTAGAATAAATCACCCACCAGAAGTCTCAATCAATCCTGCTCTCCCCATTTCAGAGAGGGGGATATTCCTGCGTGCCTACCTCCACATCACATACCCTGACCTCCCTTCATTTTCTCCTCATCATATGGCAGCTTACTGCCTACCCAGGTAAATAAATACTACAGCATATAGTCATAGAAACATTTAGGTTGGAAAAGACCTCAGAGGTCATTGAGGCCAACTGCTAACCCAGCACTGCCAAGTCCACCACTAAACATGAGCTTTTCCCTGGACAGACCCTCTTGCTCCACATGTTCCAAGCTCACAGAGACACAAAAGCCCTGGCACAAGGTTAATGGTAGCTCGCCTGAGCAGATCTTTCTTTTTGACAAAGACAGATCCCTGAGGTTTTTGCCATCTCAGCATCGGTCCCTGCTGTCACCAGAGGCTGCCACCGCTAAGCATGTAAAAATAATGTGTAAAGAAAAAAAACAAATCATGATTTATGCAATATTGTCTCCCAGTTCAATAATCTCATTTAATTAGAAATCAGAGGTAACAACAATGGCAGGTAAATTTAATATATTGAAGACTGAAGGAATTTCACTATCTCTAATAATCTTGTTAAGAAAAATGTCCCTGAAGTTGCAGGTTTCTCCCAGGTGTCTCTCCCATTACCACACAGCTCGATCCCAAAGTAACCATCCCAGAGGACTAGCACAGCCACCAGCACATTTTTGTGTCTGCTGCAGGGTGCCCTGACACACCCAAGCTCACGAGTGCAGGTGTAGAAGGAACACAAACCTGTGGTCACGCAGAGACAGGAGCAGGCTGAAACACTGACACTGTGGTCAGTTCCATCAGCCTAATCACTTGATTATTTTTCACTCCAGAGCAAATTTACCTTCATCTGGTCAGCTGTGAACAAGAGAAGAGCCATATTTTCTGGTTTTTTAGCATCACTCAAGAAACCCACGTTCTGAGAGGCAAGGATATTTGCACAGGCTTAACTTCAGTGACCCAATGCCACTACAGCAATCCCAAGAGAAGCGCATGTTAGCCTGTATACAAAGGTTTTTAGCCAAGCTGAGGGCGCAGCAGGACTTGCACCCCTCAGGCACACTGCTGAATTTCACACACATGGAAAAGGTGGAAAAAAGCCATGCAGAGGAGGAACAACAGTTTGTTTTTTTTTTTGTTTTTTTTTTTTCCCAGAGAACACCCTACCCTTCCTGTAGCCTCTGCAGTGAGGCGGGACCAGTCCAGCAGCCCTGGGGTCTCCAGGCAGGTTGCAGTACAGCTCCCAGTGTGCAGAGGGACATCCATTTTTTTGGGGAGACATACACACATGTGGGTAGAGCCCAGCCGTGCTGCTCACTGACCTGCACGAATGGGACTTCCCAGCTGAGTGAGTGAAGGCAGGAGAGCCAAGCCTGACAAAATCAGAAGGAACACTGCAGCCCTGCCTCAAAGATAGCAGCATTGGGGCACACAGCAGAGCCTTTGGTTGGGAAATAGGGAGCACTCCCAGCCACACTGGGAGCTCAACAAAGACAGAGGAACCCATCTTTTCCTAGCTCTTGCATCCCACCGAGCAGAACTTCCCTCACTCCCATGTGAAATACCAGTTCAGCCAGGACTTAACTTCTGTGTCTCCTTGAAGCCTGAGGGACTGCAACCACCTCCAAATGTGTGCCAGCTCAGAGGTGACACAACAACCTACACAACAAGCAGCATACTCTCCTTACCACATTTTAAGGAAAACTGCTCATATATCAGCACCAGAGCGGTGTTTTAGATTGCTAAGCGTCCTCTTGAATAACTAAACAGCAGTGAGTAATATGTATTTACATACATTATGGTCTATTCCCTCAGTGGAAGGCGATTTGTGCAGATAACTTCCATTAATGTTAAAGGGAGTCATTCACATAAATCCTTGGCACATTAATGGCCCACGAGCCTCCTCTGTGTAGTAGTTCGTGCTGCTGCATTTAGCGAACGCGATATAAGCGTGGCCAACTTAATATGCAAATAAATTCAAGTATTTACAGAGCCATAAGAGATAGTTACTAGGCACATCTCATTCATCGTTTACAGGGAAATAGATGGAGGTTGCCAGATTAAATTGGGAGATAAATGCAACAAACATTTTTTTAAGGCAACAGGGTACTGAGTCTCCACATATACATAAATAATGATCATAAACAATTTCTTGAATACATCCCCTCTTCTATTTGTTTTTACTCTGTGAGCGTCTTTACTACACATCTGCACTGAAGCACTATTTGTTGCATTGCTGTTGCCTGACAGTGGCACAGGAGTCCCTTCTGTTCCTCGGGGATAGAGGAGGGCCATGCACCATCCCTGCTCACTCACTCACCACCTCCTTGGCAGCTGCACAAGCTGCAGGAAAGGAACATTCTCACCTTGAAAAAATGGGCCACCCACTACAACTCCCTATTTCCCAGCACCAAAATGTGAGCCCTTCCTCTACTGGCACCTGGTGCAGGAAAGAGACGTGAGACTTTTTGTGCCATTTCTTCTCACAGATGTTCTCTTGAGAATCTGCTCTGGGCATTTGCAAAACAAGAGCCCTCACCAGGTATGTACTTTTCTGAGGCAGAAAACAGACATCTTCTGTGGGAAACAGATCTTAAAAATGCATCAGATACAGTATTACTGAAGTCCTCCTTCAGTTCCCTCTGCATGATTTTTAAGATGCCATGCCAAATGGAAATGTCCTCCACAAAATATTTCTTCCTGGGGGTAATGAATGAAGTAACACTGATTCACTTCATTCTTTCTGATGGAGAACAAGGAAAAATTCTCTATCTCTACTGCCCAGTTCAATAGGAAAGTGCACATACAAGCTCATAGAAATATACAGATACATATATTAAAAGGCCTTATCTACCATTAGACTCCACAGCATCTGCTGGGCTGCAATCCTATTGATGCTGTGGGGTTTTTCATAGGAGTCACCAACAAACCCCTGAAGTCATCCTGGAGTCCCTGTGTTGGCTCTGGGCTGGTGTATCTGCCCAAGCTTTAGACCACAGCAATGAGTGTGTGCAGGCATTTCCCTGCAGAGCCAGAACCCAGCACAGTGGCAGCTCAGCCCAAAATCAAAAATTTTAGCAGAAACAAAAGAAAACCTCCCAAACTCTCAGGTTCTTTAATAGGGAACCCCTACTTCTAATGTTGCCCTTTGGATTTGTCCTTAGCTAAAACCCCAGAGCTCTCTTTTGCCCTGTTCAATGCCTGTCTCTCCTTTCAAGATCTCTTCTGAGTACCACCTCTGGCTGGGTTTGAAGACCTCTCCCAAACCTTTACTCCTGCCTCCAGTCATGTTTCTCCCCCCAGAGTGTCCACAGGTCTCAATGGCTGCAAACCACTGATGTGTACTTTGGAAATCAGATCGTTTTACACACTGATCCTGTAAAACAGAGGTTCCACCAGAAAGCAGCTTGTGACCCCTTGCTGCCTCCCCAGAAGAGCCTCCACAGCTGCTTGCAAGGTGCAGTGCTGATCTCATGGCTCAGGTCTGCCCATTCTGCCCCGTATTCAGGCTGCTCTGTGGGGCCGGGGAGAAGCAGCTACCCAAGAGATGACTTTGGCAAGGGGACAGGAGGTGGCAATTGGACACCCAGCAAGTAAGACCAGTAGTGATCCCTCATTTCCACCTTTCCTTTCTCTTGCCTTGATAGACTGAGTGAGTGACGCATTCCCTCTATGAGTTTATAGAGTGCCTAAACACTCACTGGAGTCTCTCAGGAAGACAACTACCATAATTCTCAATAAATCTGCCTGTGGTGCAAGACAGGGTCTTGGATTAAAATCCTACTTCTCTATGGTGTCTTTTCTGGCAGGCAGGCAGGAAGAAATCATTGGGGGCCAATGCTGCTTACAGGCTTTCAGGCCAACAAAGACTTGTCCTGCATTTTGGGAAATGGTGGTTTACATGTTACTCACAGTTAGCTCTTTCATTGAAATCTCAGGTGTGTGACGCCTGCAGGAAGATGGGCTGAAACAAGAAAGCATCTCATACCTTCCCTGCACCTCCCACCAAGTAAAACACAATGCATCTTGTGGTACCTCCCTCACACCATTGACACACAAGTGGAAGCATGGAGAGATGGAGGCAAGCACCATGAAAAGGCATTTACACAACAGAGAGGCAGGGCAGCTCTCAGAGACTCATCCCTCAGCAAAAGGCAGCATGGGCTCACACGCTGCTCGCGCCTGAGAAGCGTCACAGAGAAACACAGCTGCTTTTTCAAATTACTGGAGATTACAGGGGATGCCACAAGGAATCGCCTATCACTGCACATGCCATGGGATGAACTTTCTGTAGTTTTCCTTGTGAAAGCAAAGCTTGCACAGGTGCCAGCAGAAGTCCAGCAATTGGGCAACTGCTACTCCTTGGCCCCCTGTGTTGAGGTGGGAGCAGTGTACAGGGCCAAACACGGCTTCAGGTGCAGCACCAGTTCCAGCCACCAAGGAAAGTGTATCTCTACCAGCATGTATCTGGGGTGGAGCTGCAGGTGGCCTTAGCCAGCTGCCCATCTCCTGAGCCACGACCTCGGAGCAGCAGCATGCTGGCAGGAAGGCGGGCAGTGCCTGCGTGCCAGGGCAGGGTTAATAGAGGGGTGAGACCTTGAGCCTTCTCCTTCCTGCGCCAAGTTCAGCTCCTTCCCCGCTGCTCCAGCTGCAGCAGAGCTGTGAGGGCACCCAGCATCTGTATGTGGGGCAGGTGGGGAGCGGAGCCTATGTGAGGAGCAGGATAACCACAGCACTCCAAGCAATCTGGGGCACAGCTCTGAATGCTCTGGTTCAGTCACACCTGTCATAAATAAAGAAAATGCCAGCGAATATTTCTGGGAGCCCCATGTATAGCAATACTTGAAGAAACGAGAGCAACAGCTGGGCCCTGCAAAAGCTTTTGTCGCGCTGACATTTGGAATGCCGAGCACACCGGCAGCAGTGCACATGCCAGAGAAGAGGAACAGGAAACCAGATGCATATTCCTGGCTGCACTGCCAGCTGATGTTGGAAAGGAAACGCCATCCTTTGCATCTCACACCCAAAGTGAGCAGAGTAACAAACTCTTACAGGGGGAAAGTGGAAGGCTAGCATTTATAGCACTGTTCCTTCTGTACTGTGAGAATCACCCCTAAAGATGAGGGCAGTATAAACTGCAGGGCTACAGCAAACTGTTCAATTCAAGAGGAATTATTCATCCTTCAGTGGAATATAATTACATATCCAGACTCTCTCTGGGCAATCCGTTATTCAAGTCAAATTTACACTATTTCCTAAAGGGAACAGTCAATCTTAATGAATGACTTACAGGTTCATAATATTTAATAAAGCTTTATTAAAAATATAAAATCAGAAGTTGAGAAGTTTAATAAATTTTGACTCCACCTTCACTGCACATCACCTTTTCTTTTGTTAATTTCTTCATTCTCATCAATAGAAGAACTTGGTGCAAAGATGCTAACTTAGATTATCAGTTCTTTTCAATTTTATTTGTCAATAACAAATTAGCCTGTATCTTTAGTGCACCAATATATCATGATTGTGTTCAGCAGAGCAGTGTGTAATCACCTAACACACAATTTTGAATCAAATTTCTTTTCTAATATACAGCAAAATAAAGAGAAAATTTTGCTTCCTTTGTACAGGAAACCAATTCCTCGTGAGGCAACTTGTTATGACAGAATTAATACATGTAATTAATTCTTCCCTCCAAGGTGAGCCTGGAATATTTTCTTTGCATAAGTAAAGCAATTATTGTTCATTCTCACTGTGGAGAGCCATCACCTGTTAAACACCGTAGCTGCTCTTAATGGTCAGCTGGAGAACTCAGATGGGAGTGTTTTATATAAATAAAGCTGACTCCTCCTTTGCACCATTTTAAAGCTGTAGAGAAAGAAGTAGGGTAGGATTTTAGGGTATTGGGGTATATTTTCACATTGTTACTTTTTTTTAAAGGCACCATGTGGCCATTGAGTGAAATGAAAGTGAACTAAAACCCCTGAAGAAAATGAAATTTTATTTATGAAAGTGAACTAAAAGCCCTGAAGAAAACAGGGCTTTGCTGACTCCAGTGTTACCAAATATAAACATTTCATTTTTTTCTATTTTTAACAGAAATCATTGCTGTCTTGCTCTCATCAACTATTTCCTGAAGGTCTTCCTTACCCCAAAATGTGCTTTTATCCCTTTTATTTACTTGCCAGGTGTGTGTGGGTTCCCTGCCATTTGCAGGAGGAGAGCATGCCTCTGCCTCCAACTGGAAGTAATCTGGGTGTTTCCAAAATAGTGCTAGGAATATGGGCTAGCCTTAGTGATGTGAGCTCAGTTCACTGCAGGGAAGGAGCCCACCGAGAAGTGGTGATGCTGGGGAATTCGAATCCCAGAATCATGGAATATCCTGAGTTGGAAGGGACCCACAGGATCACTGAAGTCCAGTTTCTATGATTCAACTTAAATGAGCTAAGTGATCCCATATTTTACTATTGGGTTTGAGCTGGTTCCCACCAGAGCGGGGTGCTGGGGGAGTCCAAGGATGCTGACAGGCACCAGTATGGTCAGGGATGAGGAGGATGGATGCATCCCCACTGAGGTCAGCCCATGTCCCAGCAGAGAGGCCCTTGCCCAAGTGCCTCCCCATAGCAGGGCTGGCTGGGGGAGCAGGCAGGAGCCCAGCTAGCAGCGCTTGCCGTCTCCTGTTACCAGGATGTGAACAGACAACTGTCCCATACCCCACTTGCTCATTCACCCCACAACCTGACCTCTCTTGCTTTTTTCCTTTTCTTTAGTATTACCTAAATTTGAGGGAGGGAAAGATGTTGGGGAGACATCAGTGTAAAGTCACATCTCAGGCTACTGAACCTCTGGTACCATGATAAGGTGCTATAACATGTTTCTCTTTGAAAAAAAAATAGATATGTTTAACAAAATCCCAAATCTTTGTGTCATGCATGGAACTAAGGGAATAGCGAAGGGAGAGTATCCTATTGCCATTTCTTCTTTCTAGGTCCCATAGCCACCGTCAGGCACCTGTGCAGTCATGTCTCAACCCTGCAGGTGAGAAACCTCATGGCAAGTCACTGAATGCTCAAGAAAGAAAATTGTCCCTTTCTACCCATCCTTTCCCACAAAACATAAGGAAGTATTTGACTTCAACATTTCCAGTAGAGAGAATAACAGAAACATCAGAGTTACTGCACTCACCAACAAAGCATTTCTCAAGGTATACCTTCTGCAGTGTTCTGATTTAATTCAGCACATGTACTTTTCCTGTTGGTTTTTTTCCCAGTCCCTCTTTCACACACAGTCACTCAAAAACTCGTGCCCCTAACCATCTTTCTAATCTAAAGAGCAGGTGCATCAGCTAACTAACTTTTATTTTATCTCCCTCTTTATCAGAGGGGCTCTGCCTGACCGGGAAAATCAGTGTGACATCTGAATTAAAATACAAAGTCACCTGCAGCCAGAGAGAACTGGGAGGCACCCCATCTAAACAAAATTACAAAACCTGAACTTGCAAATCTCCAGGAGCCATGTCCTCAGCTGGTGTCAGATGAGGCTGGAGCCAAGGAAGTTTTGCTGATTTACACCAGAGGCTGATTGAACGCGGTGTGCTGAGCTGCACAGGGACCGGCAGCACGGCGGGGCAGGGGGTGCTCTAAGTACTCCTGCAGCACAAAGCCACTCTGGAGACTCAAGCCCGGCTCCCACAAAAAACAACATCCCTTTCTTTGCTTTACTTCTCCCATTGTGCCTTTGGTGTGTCCTTGAGAAAAACGTCTTCAGAAGCCTCTTTGAAATGAACCCAGGATTAAACAGCAATCCCCCTCCAAGCAGAGCATCCGAGCAACTTTCCTTCCGCAGCTCGCCGGGTTAACTTTATTCCTGCCACAAGCCCCGCATGCACCAAACCCAAAAGCAACTTCTTTCTGCCAGACCGCTGCTGTCAGACGAGCCCCAGGCAAAGCAACCAGCCCCCGCAGCCATGCAGCAGCGATGGAAAGGTGGAATTACTCACTGAACCACGCCGGGCTTCACCCTCTGTGAGCAGACACAGGGTGCGGTGCGGGCTGGGGCGGCAGCGGGGGATGCAGGGCTAGGGAGGGACCAGCAGGGCTAGCCAGGTGCCCGCAGGCATTGCATCCCCGTGCTCCGTGCTCCCTCAAAGTTAGCTTTAAAACACCTCAAAAGACAGACACGAACAACTCCACTCAAGTGTGCTCCTCAGTGTCTCTCAGAAGCTAGCAGCCTGTTGGTCTCGAAGGAAAAACCCAGCCTGCAAACAGTATTGCTCCCTCCAGGTTTCAGTTAGACATAAAAATTCAACTTAACAGCTGGTTTGAAGATATGAAGATATTATAATTAAGCTCATTGCTCTATGAACTATACCAAAACCCCAGAACATGTGACATATTTACTGTCTGCTACATATATTGCAATATAAGTTGCTTTTAAAATGGAAGAGACATTTATCTTGGCAGCAAAAAAAAAAAAAAAGACCACTTAGATTCAGGTTTGGAAAAGCCCAAAGCCACACTGCATGCAGAGTGCCCTGTAGTCAGAAGTCTTCACTAACTCACACACACCCCCACACAGACACAGACACAGCACACGCTGATCTCTGCCTCTCTCCCCACAGGAACTGCTCCCAGGGCTCTGGAAGGATGTGCTTTGGGGAAGAGAGTCTGCAACTGAGGAGCTGCAAAGTTAACACATACAGACAAACAGAACAAGAACTGCTCTGACAAGGCTCAGCGACAAACACCAGGTGAACAAGAAGAAGAGGAAGAGGAAGAAGAAGAAGAAGCATGCTTTCCCCTTACCTATTGCTTAGGCTAAGACACTGAGCAGAGTCTTTAGAGAGCCTGGGCATTGGGACCCAAAGGACAGAGGACTTTCAGCATAGTCACAAGGACCCAGCAAAAGCCATCTTCTCCCTGTCTTTTAGCACAGTGTAAGTCTCCAGCAGCTCAGCTCTCCAGCTGCAAACATCTCATTAGACTAATGCATTCAGCACAGGCAGAAAACTCAATTTACCATAGCTACAGCAATGAATTTCCATTACGATGACAGCTTCAACCACATCATGTCCGGATAAGCAGCCAACCACTGCCTTTTAAAGAACACACGCATTTAACACGCAGAAAACGAGGCCTGCGTGGCGGGTTTCCTTTCCCTTTGCAACTAGATTGAGAAGAAAAATTGTCATTTCTTTTTATTTCGGATACTCTGCAACCTGAAAGGTAAAGACATTTGGACTCTTCCTGCCCCCTCTCCCCCCCCCCCTCAAAGCAGCACTGTCTTTTGCAATACGGTGCGTTGGGCTGCAGTGAGAAGAAGGGGTGTTTGCAACATTTCTGGTCTCACTACCCCTCCTCTGTTGCCATGGAAACCGGACTGTAGCATCAGCCCTTTGTCCCACTCCTGCAGCAGCCTGGCCCGATGCTGAGCTTACGTGATGTGCCACGGATGGGAAGGACCAGCCACTTCGGTTTTGATAATTTACACGGAAACTGGGGGAACAGTGCCTGGCATCTTTCTGCCAGCGGCACCGAGGGCGTGTGTACAGTGTTGCTCACACACACACACATGCACCTGTACACAAACTCACAAAGTCGGCTCTGTGCAGAATCTTACAGGTATGGCCAGGCAAAGATATCCATAATGTACAGAAATTGTATAACTAGTTATGGCTGCCACGCTGTACCGCTTGGGCAGAATGCAGGACTGGCTTTTCATTGAATTTCCAGTCACTCATGACTGAAAGTGCCAGTTCTTCCCATGTTTAGCACAGCACTAGCAGCTCTTACCATCTAAAAAAGGGAAAATAAAAAAGAAAAAAACACACACACCAACAAAATTCTGTAGTACATATGAAAAATAACAGTCGTAATAATCCTGCCATGCTCTATTGACTGTGCCAGATCGAATTATCCCAGCAAAGGGGTTTGTCACAGTTGTTTTAAGTGTTGCACAGCTCCCCACTGCCCACTCCACACACACATGTATATTGTTACTCAAGATTCATGGCAAGCCAAACGTGCTTCTCACCGCTCTCCTTCCAGTCCCATGAATGCCTCACCAGACAGGCTTGCAGTCATGGCCATTGTGTCTGCTGGTTTTGTGGTCCCTGTACACTGGTTATGTGATAGTTGGTCTGTCTGGGGTTTAGGGGAGTTATTTCTGACTTGCCACCACAAAAGATGAGATAAACATTAAGCCTGTTTTATTTACCAAGGAAGAAGGGGAAAAGCAGAAAGCAGAGATCCTGGGTTATTTGTACCAATAAGAGCCAGGGCTTTGCTGGTCCCTTTCCCTGTTAGTGGGGAAAAGGGCCAACACCTGTCCACTAATGACTGTGAGCAAGGTGAGATGCCCAAGCTCATTCCAACAGTCCCTTACAAGCACAAGGTCAGGAGGATGGCCACAGTATTATTTGTTTCTTAGAGTCATGGTTAGAGAAAAACTCTCTGCATTTAAAGAAAACAAATGAGGTTGGGTAGATCCAGGAGAATCAAGGTGGCACTAAGCTGCTTTTTTGGGTTTTTTGGTTTGCATTGCTACAAGCTTGACAGATACTGTAGGTATGAAAAATATTTTATCAGCACAGAATTGGAACAATTGTTTTCTTCCGTAACTGGTGTATGAAACCCGTGGTGCTCACAAACATGCTAATAACAAAGCACAATAATGCTCTTCATCCCAGCCTTCATCCTGGCAGACCTGTAATCCCTCATTTTTTCTCTTCTCTTCTCTTCTCTTCTCTTCTCTTCTCTTCTCTTCTCTTCTCTTCTCTTCTCTTCTCTTCTCTTCTCTTCTCTTCTCTTCTCTTCTCTTCTCTTCTCTTCTCTTCTCTTCTCTTCTCTTCTCTTCTCTTCTCTTCTCTTCTCTTCTCTTCTCTTCTCTTCTCTTCTCTTCTCTTCTCTTCTCTTCCCTTCCCTTCCCTTCCCTTCCCTTCCCTTCCCTTCCCTTCCCTTCCCTTCCCTTCCCTTCCCTTCCCTTCCCTTCCCTTCCCTTCCCTTCCCTTCCCTTCCCTTCCCTTCCCTTTTTTCTTTTTTCTTTTTTCTTTTTTCTTTTTTTTTTTCTTTTTTGGACAAAATCAGGATCAGTGGGCCAGCGCTCATTAATTGCCTTAGTAGAGTAAAAATGGAGGGAACTGGACCACCATGCAAATTCCTGTTTTAAGTTCCCTAACGGGATAAATGGGGAAAAGTACTAGTAATCACAACAAATTGTGACAAAATCCTTTAGAATCCTCTTCTCTTGTAAGCCATTTAAAATTTTGAGCATGAGTCTTAGCCATCCCTGTCATTTTACATTGGCTCTGCAGATCCATTGCTTCTATGGCTTGTCACACCCAGTGCTGTTGTTTGTGTCACACCACGTTACCAATGTCATCTAGCACGGGCAGGCTGGCACAACCTCACAGCATGGAGGCATCAGCTGTGGCCTCTCACAAAAAATACCATATTAATACAATGCAATGCAAGAGCAAAATGTTGGGGAGGTGATTGGGAATTTGCTTTCTCATCACTGCTGCTATTAATGCTGTGTATAATTTTGCAGCCACAGACCAAACCAGACCTCAAACCAGCCAATTCCCCACTGCTTTGGGAGCAAATGTTGCAAAGTGAAGGATTGCAGAGTGCTTTGGAATATGCTCTTTGCGGGGCTTGTTTGACAGCCTTTAATTTGAAGTTTAATTTAAAGAGTTGAATTTTAGTTTAAAACACACAGCTGGTCTGGAGAGCAGCTTAAATCACAGCTAAAAGCAAGGGTGGATGAAATAGTGTTGGGGGGATGGTTTGAAGTGTTTACATCTGCTGTGGAGTCAAATGCAAGACTCATTCCCTGATCTCAGACTCCCCAAGAGGGGTAAAGAGAGATGAGCCAGAGATGGAGCTGAGGGGAAAGCTGCAGGGGAACTGCTCGCCTGTGTTCTTGTGGCACGTTCACACACATGTCACGGCCACCTGAGCAGCAACAGCCACCCGCTGGTGGCTTCAACCCAAAGCTGGCCCTTCCACAGAAAGCTGGTTCACACCACCCTCCCCCTTGCAGAGGGACATGCCTGACTGTGGGGTGAGGGGAAGAGTGGGTGGAGGAGGCAGGGGAGCTTTACATTGCTGCCCAAGTAAATCTGCCTACCCAACGCCAGAAATGTGATTGGGCAGCGTAATCACTTGCCTCATTTCCAAATGAAAGTGAAAAAGGTGATAAAGTGGTGGTGGGGAAAAGAAAAGGTTGTGTTTACATGAGGTACTGGTTGTCACCCAGCCTCAAAATCATTGAAACACTTTCTTCTGTAGGCATAAGGTTTTCAGATGAAGATGGCACTGCAGAGAAATATCAAGGATCTCTGCACACAGAGGCAGGCAGTAACAGAGCAAGGAGCACAGCTGAAGCCTCCTGCCTCCTGTTACTGCTTCCCCAACTGTTTGAGCCACAGGTCACCATCAATCTCCAAAATTATTATTATTTTTAATGCAAATCCTTTTCACACTCTTTTCACTAGTGTCCTGATGTTTGTATTTCACCTATTTTGTACTGATTATATTTCCACCTTTCCTTCCACTGCTTGTCTTCACAGCTTTCTCTGAGGAGGAACAGATCCCTGACATGGAAGTGAAGCTTTTGGGGCAGGCAATGGCATGGTGAGGCACAAAGGACCAGGGCTTTAACGACCAGGCAGGAAGCAGGCTGACATCCAGGGTTTGGACATGGGGCACTTGATGTAGCAATGGGTAAAAGCCCCTTATCCCCAGGGTAATCTCTGCCACTCCCCACGATACCTTGAAACAGTCTCAAAGAGGGACTGAGCTACCAGCTCTTGCCCAGATAATTTCAGATGGAAGACAAACCTGGCCATGGTCTGGGCTCTGCCAGGGAGGGATGAGTACCACAGAGGGTTGCCACCCATTCAGGACCATGCTGGATCCTGGCCCTGATCCATTGCCCCTTCCCAGCCTGTGGCTCCCTGGCACAGGCAGCCCAGTAGCCCTGTGCTGGGCACAATGGCACACAATACTCTGCTGCTCTCCATCCACCACCAGCATTAATGAACTCACACAGATTGTCATTTTATTTCAAGCATTACCCCGTAATTTAAATAATTTGATCCTTGAAACAATTACATTCAATTACCTTCAGACTTCCATGAAATCAGAAAGCATTCAGAGTAAGTGAGAAAGGAAATTAAATATCCCAAAACAACATAACCATGTGCAGGCCAACCTGCTGTTTGGGCAGATGATGGGGCGGGGGTGGGGCTTGGAGCATGTCTTTCCACTTGGCTGCAGGGGTGACATTCACCCTGTCAGTCACTGCAGCACAGAAGATATCAGCAGGTCTTTTGGGGCAGCTGCCTGCTCAGGTGATGCCCTATATGTGGTTTTCCCCTGCATCTTTATTAGGCATTTCAGTTTAACAAGATTTTAACCTATAAATCTTTCCGGATGATGAATCAATCCCGTGACACCCGGCCCGACCCTCTTCAACCCTGCCACGCTTGCACAGACACCGTTGGTTAAGTTATGATGGAGTCCAGTTTAAGGGAATGAATTTAAACAATTACCTTAATTACAAGAGCAGTATCATCTCTCAAGAAAGAGGGTCTCCAGGGAGGACAGCTGCTGAGAAGTCATTTAGATGCATGCACCTTTGAAAACAGCGGTGAGAGGAGCTGCGACTCCTGCCCTGGCTGCAATCGCTCCCTGCTTCCAGCCCAGCTCCTTCCAGCTTGCCCAGCAAAGGAGGCGATGTGGGATGGCATCACTGGGGCAATCAGGAAACCCCCAGGCTGCCAGGGCCCCACAGCACCTGGTAGTGACGCCCTGCCCAGCCTGGTCCTGGAGGACACCTTTTGTTTAGGCTCGTTCCTAAGTGGGAGTAAAGCCTCAGAGACCTCAGATGAGCTGAAAATTAAGCACATGCCTGAGGCAAAAAGAAACCCCAGATTTAAGCCTGACAGCAGCCGAGAGGAGCAAGGGGTGGCAGGAAACAGGAGCCCCATCCTGCTCAGACCCGCCCGCAGCCCAGCCCGTGCCCACTGACCACCCCTTTGCCCCGGGATGGGCTCCGGACTCCTGCACCCCTGGAGCAGCAGCCCTGCAAGGTCACCCAGCTACCTCCCTACCCCAACTCACTGCTCACTTGAGGACACAATTATTTCCCAAATCACTAAACATCAGGAGCAGCTTTGTAATTTGCTTGGTTCTTTATTACATTTATTGATTTTAAAATATTTTAACGGCTCGTTTATTGCTGTGTTAAAGAGCTCAGAAAGGCAATAAAGTCACACAGCATCCTCAGTGATAAAAGAAATAATCCCTTGAGCTGCCGAAATTGTGCCTTCTCCTTCACTTCTGAGCTTCTTTCAAGCAAAAAGCCCTGAGAGGAACTGCAACCAAAAGGGCAAATGCCTGGGTAAAATCCCATGCATCCAGAGTGGGTAGGTAGAAATTAAATAAGCTGTAGCCAAAACAGTAACCTGCTGCAGCTTCAAAGCAACATGCTGCAGATAAAAAAAACAAAGAAACCTTATTCATCCTCAAGTTTAAGGTGCTTGACACACGTGGTCATTCATTAAATGTTTGTTTATACAACTGAGGTGACTCCCCATGGACCATTTCTCTCTGGCCAGTGTCCACAGTGTTGCTAGAACAGAGGTGAGCCTCCAGGTCCAGAGCAAGCAACTCCCACCAATGCTTGCTAGGGTGTAAAATACTAACTTGCTTATCTGCAAATATTTAGGAGTCCTGCTCTCCCCTCCAGCCTTGGGCCCCTTTTCCTCCTGGTACATGTCCCCCTGAGGGATATGGTGCCATCAGCACCTGGACACAGCTTCCCCCGTGCTGTGGGCAACCTAGCAAACCCCCCGGTGAGGGAGCAGAAGTGGCAGAGGGATGGCCCCTCATGGACCCATCTTTAAGCATCTCTCTCAAATAATTTGTCTCACACAGCCTCACTTTCTGCAGTAGAGATAACTGGGTCTGAGCAGTAATTTAAAAAAATCCTCCAGGTGAGGGGTTTTGTTCCTTGGATTAGTCTTCTGTTTCTGCAGTCATTTCCATGCCAGAGCTTCCTCAGGCACTTAACCAATTAAACACCTACAGCCTGGCAGCTGCCAGCAGCTCTCTGCTCTGCAGCAAGAAGCTCTGGCCAGCAAGGACCATTCCTGGTGAAGCACTGCTGGATTTCTTTGATCAGCCCCCATTTCAGCAGAAGGGCAGCACAGATGCCTGAGCTCTGCTTCCCTGTGTGCCTGGCCTTGCCTCACAGATGCAAAGCCCGAGATGTTGGGATGCCCTTGCTGCACGGATAAAAGAGAAGAAATGGCAAGCTGTTGTTCAGCAGAGGAGGTGGGGGGAGAGGGGTGTTCTTCCCCAGCAGCTGCCACAGTGCATACCATGCCCTTGTGTGAGCTCTCTCCCCTCAAGACAGGGCAGGATCACATCTTCTCCAGCCTCCACCCTTCCTTTAGTCTTGGAAAACTGGTCTGGCACTAGGAAAGCAGATGTTATTTCTGCACCCCCCCCCCCCCAAAAAAAATACACTTCTGAGAGCAAGTTAGCACAGATATTCTGAAAGAAAAAATGTCAAAGATGTAAGCAGGTAATGTTAATGGGCAGTGCATGTCACACCTGAGGGGACTGAAGGCCAAGAAATCCATTCCCAGCCAGGGATTCAGTCCCAGAAGTCTGTCATTTAGCAGTCATTAAGACTCCTGCAAGGAGGAAACTATGCTTCCACCAGAATCCTCCACAGCAGCCACTGCTCAGCCATGTCACAGGGAAAGCTGTTCTTCCCCAGACTAAACACTTGCTCACACACCAGAGAGACAGGAAAGACAAGGTGTGATGGTGCCATCTCCTGCCTCCTGCCAGAGGAGCGCTGCATCTCATTAGCAGGATGGGCTCAGCTGACACCTTCAAGCAAAGCTCATCAGAGAGAAAGACATTAGTAGCAATTTCATATAACAGAATTTTATCAAATGTCCAAGTCCAGTAGGTTTTATTTTTCTCCATAGCAAAAAGAGCAGTAAAGATATATGTCTCTATATAAGCTATGTTTGCATACTCCTTTTCCTAATTCAATAAAAAAATAAAATCAGTTGCAATCCAAATTCACTGTAATTATCTCTGTTTTTCTCTTGGCAACTGCTATTTTTAGTCAATACACATGCATAGCCATACTATAACATAGCTATTTTTTAAATTACATATGCCAGCATAGTTTATAGATTTTAATTTGCCAGGGAGTTGGATAGCCATCAGCAGTCAGGAGCTGTATGTTGTTTGCATACAAACTCAGTCGAGAAACTTCCCCACACAGCATCTGCTTGTAAAACTGAGGAGGGGCAAACCCTCCCTGGGAGCCAAACCTCGGGACAGTTTCAAGCCTCTTGAACCAAGGGCTCAAATTTCACAGCTGTTGGAAGAGAGAAGGGGAGACTGGGTGGAAGAGGGTAAATCAGCAATGAGCATGGATCTAGGAACAGAAATGCAGCTCTACACTTGCCAAAAACCTGACAGACGGGCACATGGGACAGGTCAGAGCACTGCCTCTGACACCAGTCGCAAAGGCCATTTTCTGCTCAGAGTACATCTGCATGTCCCTAGGATGGACTACAGAGATTCCTCTGCATAAACACACGGGAGGTCAGTGGTGGTGGGGAGAGGCACAGGGTGCCCCAGCACAAGGGGTGTGATACCTGTGAGCAGAGCCAGGCAGCAGGGCTGTCCTGAAATGCAGCTGTGCAACTGCCCATGCAGCTGTGGTGCCTACAGATATTTGCCTCACTAAGTGTCACAGTTTGATGCTGGCGCAATGCCAGCGCCCCCATGAAAATGAACCTTCCCAAATAAATGCTGTGAGATGCGATCAGGAACAGAGCAGAGCAGGCCCAAGCTTAATAACAAAGGGAAAAAACTTTATTAAACTACTACTACTATAAAAGACACACACACTAAATCCAGGATGAAAACCTTCCAAAACATTCCTCCTCCCCCCCCGCCCAATTCCAACAAACCACAGTGAGACCCAACTCGGACCCTCAATCAAGTTCCCACCCTTCAGATAATCAATACTCAGTCCATCAAGGGAGAGAGGAGTCTCTCCTGTGCCACAGACCCCAAGGAAACACAGCTGCGACCTCTGGTGTTTCCATGTCACACATGGAGAAAATCTGCCATTGTGACACTCTCCTTTCCATGTCACAGCGCTCTCACCACCATGCATGGACAGACTGCTCATGGGGTTTCTTTTCAAGGATGCTTTGCCAAGGACCAAAGAAAAACAACAGTTCAGTTTCTCATTTTGGGACCACAGTCCCCTCCAATTTCCCCCTGGGGCCGACGGTCCAAAAACAGAGATCTTCTTCTCTTCTTCTTCTCTGAAGACAGAGGGCCTCTGTTCACTCCACTCCTGTCACTCAGCTGCTGAAGCAGGTCTCACCACTGCATCCCCCTAAAAATCCAGTCTCTGTTGCAGGAGAATTTGTTTCAGTCTATGGCTATACAAGAAAAGTCCAGCCAAGGCCACTCCATCATCTCCTCCCACACTATAATTCATTTCCCCATCTTCTTCTGACCTCTCACTCCCAGGCCATCTCTTATCCTTCAGATCAAGGAGGAGTAATATTTCACAAAGCTTTCATCATCCAAGAAGGGGTTAAAAGTCTCAAATTCCCTGGATGGCCAGGATCTCTGCCCAGACCTCCAACTCCCACGACTGGGCACCTTCCCCCTCTTCCTCCTCCTCTGCCAGTGTACTGCCAGCACCGTCGCTGTCTCTTTCTCTCTCTCTCCAGAGAGACTCTGGGGGTGGAACGCAAACATCCCAGATTTTCCTCCACCCTTCCATCCGCAGGGGGCCGGCCTGGTTCCAGTCCCTCCACCCCTCGGCCTTACTTCAGCCTGGGACGCATGGCTGCCCCTCCACACTGACCTGAACCAAAGAGAAAGTTCCGCTGGGAGTTCTTGCTTTTAACCCCCTGTGTTCTCAGAGGCGTGTCCATGCCTTCAGTGGTCAGTCCAAATGCCATTATCCAGCCCCAACCACTGATTGGTTTGACTACCAGCTTCCTGAGAAAATTCACTTCCATGTCAAACCATCACACTAAGGAAAGTGGCACCATCTCCTAGCCATACATTATCTTCCTTTAACAAAAAAAAACAATACTAGCAGAGATCAGAAATAAACCAAAATTTCAGCACTTAGCTTCAGAGGATAATCTGTATCTGGACTTTATTTTACTGGGCGGTGGGGAAGTACTTTAGTGTAGTTTAGCCCTAAATCACCCCAAAGTCACATAAAATTCAGAATCCCAGGACAGACTCTGTTGTCCTCCCTCCACACATACCTCTGCAGAGACTTGTTTGATCCTGTCACAGGTGGGCAGATAGCTGAATTAATAAAGGTGATTTGAGCTCTTCAAGTGACCTCTGCTGTATGCCAGAGAAAGCTTCTTCTTTTTTTTCAGATGTGGAATAGCTGCCAACAGAAAAAAAGGGGAAAAAGCCCAACCCAGAACCCAAACATATTTCTCAGTGGTATTCTGAGCTAGCTGATTAATTGCTTGCATGCTAAACTTCAGAAATCATATTGTGGTTATAAAACTAATTTAATTTTAGTAGTGATATCGTTCAAATAAAAGGCTTGATTTTAGGGTTTTCCTCCTATTTTCCCTCTGCTAGTTTGACATGTACTTCATTTTTGAGGCTGGCATGATGTGCATACCAAAAAGCCTTGCCTGTGTCTAACAAGCTGAACTATTTTATTATTGCCTAGCCTGCAACCTCGCTTCTACAGAGACCTGGTTTACAAAGGCTGGTGTCAGCTTCCACATCAGTGCCATTGTAATGTTTAACACTGAGCACTAACATAAAGATTCAAAGCAGTGATGATTTGAAAGCAGTGGTGATTAATTGCTGTCACTCCTGCGAGTCTCCCAGGCTCACATTTGACCAAGAGGTCCATGCTTCCCTTTTAAGACACAGTGGTGTTTGAGGAATATTGCTCTATTTTTTGTTTTAATGGGCTTTTAACAGCGAGCACAGAAGATGCTGCACTGGGCAGTGCTGTCCGGGACTGTGTGGCCAGCTGCTGCCAGGCACTGACACCCCAGTGACATCCCACAGGCACCACTCAAGGCATCAGATTTGGAAGAAGAGGTGAGAGGCACATTATGCAGGGATAATGTCAGCATTGATGTTGCAAGGAGGCAATGGACTGGACGAACTATGCTGCTTTCATCCCAATTATTTCTCTTTTAAGCCTTCTGCTTCTCGGAGCTCAAAACAAAGATGATTCCCCGACCTTGCCACCCATCCCTCTCTCCTGGTCTCATTGCTCCCACAGTGTTCAATGCAGCAACCTGCCTGTTGCCGTGTGCCTGGCAGAGCCAGCTCTAGTGTCACTGCAAGGAGCACAACATCACTGCACCAGCACCCAGCACGCCCTGTCCAACACCCCCTTTCCAAAAAATAATCCTTCACGTGGTGGGGACCACCATCCTGACTTTCATGGCTACCAGGCAAGAACAACAATGGGGAGAAGAGGCTCTTCACTCATCTTTAAGAGCCTGACTCCTCCTGTGACTGGTTCTCAGGGTGGGGATGGGCTGAGGGACAAGCAGGTGGCCACAGGCTACTTGCATCCCACTGTGAGGTCCAGCCCCAGCTGCCCTGTCCAATCACCTCCAATTCTTACAAGCTTGCTGAGAGGTGGGACAGAAGAAGAATGAAGAGCCCCTGTATAGTCATCTCTATATTTCAAAAAACCAGTAACTTTTAGTGTACATGCTATAATTAAATATGAATTTGAATGCAAAATATAATGGGGCAGCTCTGCATCTTTTGAATGAACTCCTCAGTCCCGATTGAATGAAGGAGGAGGTAAAAAAATAAAAAAGAGATCAAATACACCTAACAAATCTACATCAGGAGGGAACCATAAAAAGCTACAACCAAGATAAAACCTTATGTGGGGAAGTTAACTGTGAAGAGTAAATCCTCATAACTTCAGGAAGAAGTACCTGTATGCAGCAGCCCCTTCTGCCCCAGGATGTTAGAGAGAGCAAATGATGTAAATGAGGTCACTCAAATTGCCTTGTGATGGGGGGCTGACACCCACTGCCTTGGTGAGGCCAAGAGAGCAACAGGCTCTGGGAATCTGAATTGACCCAGAGGGACCTGCACAGCTGGGCCATATGGGTGGACCAACAGCTGGTTGCAAAATGAAGCAAAAGCTGTCTTATTTCAAGAGACCAAGCCGATTGTCATCTGGGCCTCCAAATCTCACCACCCTGTGATGGTCTGTCTCTATTTTACAGCCATTATAAGCTAATCTCTGCCAGCGTGATTTACACATAGTAATTAATGGAGCTCCAGTGGTGAGGAAATTGGTCTATTCAATTTGAGTTTAATTTACTGCATGTGCATACATTAGGAAGCACAAATTCCATTGCTGTGATCTGGGCACAGAGAAAGGGTTGTGTGCTGGGAAGGAAAAAATAAAACACCCAGTAAACAATTCACCACTGGCCTTTCGCACCTCCTGCTCTGCAAGTCTCTCCTCGGTGGGAGCATGACACACAAATAAACCTGGACATCTCAGTTTGGATGCTTGGAGGTGGAAGGCAAAGTCTCACGGCCACTGCTATCACATTTCCCAGCTGCAAGAAGCATCACCATGGCATATTGGTGAGTATGGCCTCATTCTGATCCCTGCTTATGTTTGGGTGTGTTTCCATCAGAGAGGGCAGAGTGGGTTGATGGAGTTCAGTGGTACAGGGTGTACCTGTACCACTGTGTTTGCTGTGTCTGTAGCATACACATCAAACTCCAGTGAAGGAGAACCATGCCTAAAAACCAGGACACACTTTGATAGCAAAGGCAGCATTGCATTTTCAGCTACCTTAAGTTAAAGGTGGCCTCATACCAGCCTGGACTTTAGAGCACCCACTAACCACACCCCAGAAAAGCCAAAAGCAATGTCTGGCTGATCCTCACTGGCCCGCGAGGGACAAGAAATGTCCCAGAGGGATCGGGGCTCTTCCAGCTCAGGGACTACCCTGCAGGAGGTATGTACAACATGTCCAGGTCTTCCAGGATCTCTCCCCTGAATGCCTCCATGCCACAAAGCATCTAGCTATGTTGCTTGCATAAAAACGAAAGCACTCATGTCTCATTTTAAAATAAAGGTGTATGAATTAAAAACAGTTGCTCAAGGTGGTCCGTGCAGCTTCCTTTGTGCTGTTAAGTTCCACCCATGCAATGTAAATGTAATGTCTTCCCTGTTTAATGATTAGAGCATGTATGTGGAAGGCTTACACACAGTGAAAGGTTGAAAATTATTCAGTGCTTTCTGATTCAGCACACATTAGAAATCAAATTCTAGGTAGAGTATATGCAATTTGGCTTTAAAATATTATCATTAGCTTTACAATCCATCGTCCTAATTAGATTTATTAATAAATTTCATTGCCAGTGATAGGTCTGTTATTGAACTGAATGAAAAATATAAACAATTTTGGCACAAAATTATTTCTACCAACTCAATAATGTCTGCTGGCTCAAACTGCATCTTAAAACAAAAGAAATTAGGTGCAACCATGAACATCAATAGATGTACTGTGAACCAATTTGATATCTCAGCTAGAGTTCAATAGTGAACACGAGCCACCCAGTTCCCTCTTCTCTGCTTTCCAAACATGCATCTGCTTTTATCCAGCACTTGGGTGCTCTGCCAAGCCCTCAACAAACCCGGAGAAAAGAGGTTTTAAAGATGCTGCTGCCAGGGGCATTTTTACATATTTCCCTGCACATCACTTAAAAACTCGAGCGATCACAGCGTGCTGTGGTTGCCCACAAGGCACCCCAGGTACCCCATAAATCAGCTCTTCAACGTAGGGGCATCCCCATGTGGAACCACCTCCTATACCTCCCTTTGCAGAGCTTAAAACACAGCTGAAGTGCAGACACCTTCACAGCGGTCATCTTCTGCACACACTTTAACAAAAACTAACACAAAGCAATGTTTAAAGCTCAAAATGGACTCATTAACACCTCAATTACCGCTAAGAAAGGAAGCTCTGCCTTCCTCAGGTTTTTATTTTAAAATAAATTCGATAATACATTAATCCCAATATTAAAATGGGTCACCTTCAGCAGGTTTTAAATGGTCAGCAAGGGTTGGGGGAAAACAAATCACAGAAAAACATAGAGAAATCAGTAGTTTCTTGAAAAGAAAAGAAAAAAATAGATCAAAGAAATTCCATCTAAGCCCTTTTCCCCTCCGGAAAGGGGGAGCACAAAACTAAACCTACAGCTCAAATAGGATAGGTATCATACCCCTGGAAAAATCCTAGGGTTTCCTGAAGAAATTCATGCCCCTGCCTCCCCCTGCTGAGCGCCGCTGAGAACTGCGCCCGCTCCTTGAGAAAAGCGCCTCCTCTTCCACTACAGCTCAATGGTTTTCCCACTCACAGACACTTGCCAGTCATTAAACTACTTGATTTAACATTACTCAACCATTGCCAAAGCTTGGTGGGAGAGGGAGGCAGAAGTTTAAATCATATTACACAAAACACTCAAGAGAAAACATCACTTTTAAAACTTTTCTCTTTTAGCTACACTTAGCTACTTCAACAAGAAGCACTTAGCAGCCTAAATCTACCTCATGGTGGTGCCTCCCTCCACTGACTGCAGTCGCAGCATCCTGCACGCATCCTTGAGATGGACCAGGAGGAGCTGGGCCAGTTGCACTGCATCACTCTCCTGCCTGTCCCACCAAGTCCCATTTTTACTCCTTGGAAGTGCCAACAGCCCTGAAGGTATTTGCAGCATCTCTGGTTGGGAGGACAGCCAGGCTCTGCACAGTTGCCTCCTGTGACCTAGAACAAGGGGCTACAAAAAAGAGCATGACAGCAAAAGGGCAGAAACAAATCTATTCAGGCTAAAAAAAACAGTAACTGCTTCCAGTTTTTTCTTGAGTCACCATTGCCCAATGAGTGCAGCAGGAAAGCAGATTTTATTTCTTGAACTTTTTTGTTGTTGTTGTTCTTCAGTTACCAGCCCAGAGTTTCAGAACACTTCGGTAAAAAATTGGCTAGATTGATTCATAAACCCTATCAAAAAGTGAGGCTTATACAACAGTGAATGCAAAATGCTGCTTGTTCCTGTAAAGTTTTACCTATCCTGGTAAGAGTTATGCAGGAGGGAGTTGATCAGTGTTTGAATGACAATTCATATAATTGATAAAAAATAGTTATTAATGGACACACCACACAATAGAAGACCAGCAACTGAATAATGTTGGACAGCTGCAGTTGGGTGGTTTTAATTGTGTGATACCTCCTTGGCCTTCTTCTGCATCTCTCTTGGGAGATGTAGCAAAACCATGCACAACCACATAGCTGGTATTTCTGTGAGAAAAATATCAGCGTGCCTTTCTCACATTATCAAGATTCCAATACCACCACAATTTTTCTCCTCACATTTTTTACTAAGTTACCTTGACTGTACAAGAGATACACCTTTGAAGTATTTTATTTAGCCTTTGTTGGCTCAACAGAATTATCCCCAGTTGGTAGACCTAAAGTGTTATCCCAGCTGTCACCTCAATCTTCAAGAAGAAACCAGTTCAGTATTCAGTCCAGAGACATGATTCTTTTTTTTTCCCTTTTAAAATCATTCCAATGCATTCACATCTTATACCTTAAAATCATTCCAATGAATTCACATCTATATACCTTGACAGCAAAATTTAGGGATCAGAAGTCAAGAGTGCAGCCCAACCCATCCAGAATGCTCTTATTATCAACTCTACCTCCTGACTCACCACTCTCCTACTTTTAACAACTGCAGACTTTCACTATGAGTTGTTCAGTCATCTTAGCATTCCCCTTGCCTACTTGCCTAAGGAAGAGTCATCAGACTCTTATCATTTCTCTCACCAGCACAGTATTTGGCTCAAAAGACTATGTACAACAACTAGGGGTTTTGTGTTGCTATTTCTCTGCTGTATCTTGCAAGTTAGAACTGAAGTTATAAGGCATCAAGTGTACAAGCCATTTAATTTAAACCTAGCCTTCATTCTCAAGTTTGAACACCTGACTCTGCTTATGGTTTACAAGTTTTTTCTGCACAACGTGCACTTCAGAAGTACTTTGAAAAATACCATAATCTCATTAGAACACCTTCAAATTTTATTTGCATCTATTGTAATTGCAAAGAATATAACAATATAAATTTTTATTGAAAGTGACAACCCTTTCTAACAAACAAGGTAGCAGATTAGTGTGCACCTATTCTGACTTTGGGCAATTTTTAAGTTTTCCTGCATGAAAATTTGTCACATTTTACAGCATTGTATTTTCATAGTTCAATACATAGGAACAGAAATGCATCTATTCCTACTTGCAGAACACTCATAAGTATTTCTGAAGTATAGAAATGCAACATTTAATTTATTGAGAGGAAGAAAAGGAAGAATCCACCCATGTTTTTTGTCAAGTCTCACAGAATACACTAACAGCCCTGATGCTCTCCTCCCTAAATTTATTCTCTAATTATTATGATTTTTTTTTCTTTAAAAGGGTAGGAACAGAATCACTACCTTGTTTACAACCTTGCAGAACACTAGGGTAGGAAAAAAAATCAAAACAACAAACCAACAACCTCAGACAAAGATGCACACTATTACAAATGCAAACAGCCATCAAATTGTCCAGTTTATTGATGGGAATTCAAAACTGATACAAAACATGCCCTCTCTGCATGTTGTACTTTACCCTTAAAATGTTTCTGATGGTGTCAGGTAGAATTAGAATTAAGAATATACTTCGGCTTTCAGCATCTACCTTTTATAAAGGTATTACACAAAAGCCACTAGCTTACATAACATGTGGTCCCAAAATTACTTACAGACATTCTGTTTATCAAAAGACTCAGATCTCCTGTTGATCTGATGAAATAAAGGCTTAAAAATGTTTTAAGCCATTAATAAGTATCCTATGGCAGAGTCAAGAAAGTTTGTGATTTCCATTATAATCTCGGGCATAAAAAGGCAAAAAGTCCTAAAAAAAGCAGCCCTCCGGAATATATGGAATGTGGCAATGGATATGATGCCAATTTGTAATGATCAAGTTAAGTAAAACAGATTCTTAAAGCTATGAATGATGTGAGCAGTATCACAGCAAAATAGTCAATGAATACCACAGAACCAATCAAGTTTGAAAGTTGAGCAAATGTTGCTTCAATCAACAGATATTTGTAATGTCAAATATACCAAAACATTTTCTAAAATAAATTCCTAATGCAGAAAAATTGATTGAAAGTTTGCTCCTAGCTAACAGTACTTTTTATTTAAATTGGACCCTAAACTGATCAGACAATACATAGCCCACACTTTTGGACATTTATAATAAAAAAGCTTTTATTTTCAATTGAAACAAATGCACCATCCTGCACTTTGAAGGCTATGAGCCATAAGCATATTCCAAGGTGTATCAATGGCAACAGATTTGTTTCACCTCCACTGAGAAGTTACATAATGCACTCTTAATTGGTAAAGAAAATTTAAACTCAGCCTTCTCAAAGCTTCTGTACTGTGTTTCTTGGTTAAGTGTACAAGTTCCACAGTCAGACCAAGAGCTTGCACTGTGTGCAGATATTGTAGTCAATCAACGGTATGTTTAATCATCATCTTCCTCTTCTTCCTCTTCCTCCTCAAAACTGTCTTCAAAGCCCTCACTGTCTTCCTGGTCCTCATCACCTTCTATTGCTGTATCCCACTGTGGATGATTTTCTGGCACTGGTTTTGCTTCGTGAACTTCTAGCTGTAATTGGATAAAGAAAGAGAAGAGAGGGAAAAAAAAAGTTACGGCAATTTGGGAAAACAAACAAATTCACACACACAAAACAAACAAGTAACCCTTAAAAGAACAGTTAAAAAAACTACTAAATAACAAAACAAATCCCATCCCACTCCCCAAACCAAAAACAAAACCAAGAACTGCTCCCAGAAGTAAGGCATGCCAGATTTTTCCCACTAACTGGATTAATCTAGGACTAAGGAAGGGCAGGGAAATTGCATGGCAAACCTCAAGGTATAAAAGGCCACAGCCAACCATACTGCAGAAACTGAATAAACACATGCATGGCAAAGCATCTTGAATTTTAGTCCTGTTTAATCCATCATAAAACTACCACTGTACATTAGGCAGAAACCATTTCCAAGTCCATCCTTCCCACTTGTTTAAAATTAGGACGGGTTGAATTCTTATAAACAGGACTTCTGGTGTTTTAATGACCATTAAGAAGTAGCTTTCAATGTAATACAAGTATATAACAAACATCACCTTCAATGGTTTAATCTGGTCCAATCCCATATATGAATCTGATCTTAAATAAACTGTGTACTGATAATTTCCAGGTTTGCCTGGTGCTGGGAACTTCAGCTCTACCTACAAAAGAGATTTCATACCATAAAGTTCTTACTGCTTTCAAATGACACATTGAAACAAGTACCTGAGTCCTCCAATGAACAATGAACATTACTACAGAATAAGAGAAAGTTTTAGTTTCTTACTAGGGACACTTCTTTGAATATATCTGTGTAATAACATACCTGCAGAAAAGAGCAACAATACCCAAATACAGTATCTGCCATGAAAGCTGAATCATCATTGAGTCACTCAAGCAGTGATTTTTTTCCGAATTAGGCCAAGTAACTACATTAAGTACACAATCTCACCCTGCTGTATGCTAACCCTCAAAAACCCAAACAGGTTAAAATATTTAGTCTGCTTAAAATTTTATCTTAACTCTGCTGTTATTTGAAATTGAATGTAACATCTAATTTGGAAGAACAAACACATTAGGTCTTCATTTTTCAGAAAAGCGTCACCAAGAACACAGCCAAAGGTTACAGGTTCATCAAAGTTTATATGAGCCAAAGCTAATTAATTTGTCACAGTCTCTGCTGTACAGAAAGAGAACACTTAATATTTCTAACAATTTGAATAAATTTAGGAATTTCACTGCATATGAATACTGCTTTTCATCATCTTTTGATATCAAGGAAAAAATAAACCCAACATATTCCAAAAGAAATTTCAAAGTCGTCTTAAATTACTTTTTCTTTCTCCACTATCAATTTTCATAGTTAAAAGGCACTTCTCCCCTTTTATCAAGAGACTAAAATTTGTTTTCCATCTTAAGAGATAAGTATAAAAAGATTGAAATCTACATGTATTTGCATACCACAGACACTTCAACAGAGTTTTGTAATACCCCAGAAAGAAAACTCTCCAAGTACTTTACCTCTTCTTTATCTTTTAGTGTACAAACGTGGTATGGCATACATATTAACATCTGCTCCTTCCGATCTGCAATATACAGCCACCACCATTCTTGTTTTTCCTTTCATAAAGGGGAAAAAAAATGAACAGTAAAAAACCACCAGCATTACAGAAGTCATAGAACAAGATGCCCCTACACTTTTAAACAGGCAATTAGGATTCACTGGTTTTTGTAATACAGACAGAAAGGAAAGTTTGTCTGGTGGCTTTTTTAAACTCTTGGATGAGCATGAATAAAATACATGGTGTACACTGCACACTGAAAGCAAACAGGTTATGACAAACTGCTGGTCTCCAAAGGCTTCATTCCATGTATTCAACTTCAGCTACCGTGTGAGACATAGAACCAGCCCAAAGAATTATGTCCACTGAGGATTAACAAGCAACTTCATGCAATATAAAACAACATTAGGTCCTTCAACAGAAATCCAATCTGGAGAAAAAGCTGAGCACACAAAGCTATGAAAATATAAAGACAGATAAAGAACACTTAGCAGAAAAGTCTTTTTTAGACAAGTGTGATCTGTCCCACTGCTTCCCCCTCCAAAAAGTGAAATGACATTTGAACACACTGAGATCTCCCTTTAACGAAATGACTCTGTATCAATCAATATTGAATGTATATTTGTAAAGGATGCCCAACAACTGCTCCCTATCACACACAGGTTTCCAAATAGCTGCAGGTCTCAAGGTTTTGCCATCACAGATGCTACAGCACAGTTCCCAAATTAAATTAAATTAGTGTGGTCCTTCCTACAAGACAGCAACACTGTACAAAAAATAGTGGGCTTTTCCTTCAACTGAAGTTATAATTTTAAGACTGTGGTGCAGTTCCACAGCACAGACACAACCATTCTCAAATGGTAAAGACAGTTCTTTAACATTAAGTGCTCTTCATTTAAACACTACACCTTTTAGGCTAAAGCTCTGGCACTTGTTTTGGGCAAAATCCACTTTGTTTGAATAGAAGCTGAAACCTTTTTATTGTTAAAAAAAAAAAAAAAGTTTAGTACTGCAAAGCAAGTTCCTGTTCCTATACCTCCTTAAGCCTTTGTTTAAAATATGCGAGAATAGTGAGGGACAAGGGGGAAGACTTCCACATGGGAATGAAGAAGTATTTTAGTAGACCGATAATAGTCACAACAGCATAATCTTATCCTTTAGGGGAAAAAAGGGGGAATACACACATTCTTTTTAGACAACCCAAATGTTGAACTGTCTTCCAAACCAACTTTTACCCACCCCTGACAGTTTAGTAACTCATCATGTTCATAACAGACTGGAGTCCTAAAAAGTGCACTTATTACAGTTACAAGTCCAAGCTCCAAACCAGGGAGCCAATTTTTATACATATACACCAAAAACAATCAGGCAGTTGCGTCAGTGTCCCATAAAAAGTGGTTGTTTTGTTTTCTTTTTAATCTAACAGCATTAGAAGGACTGAAAGAAAGGATGCAGTGGACGTTGAACACCACCAGTGAGCAACTTCTGAATTCCACACTTGGGAAGCAAATGCTGTTAATATGTAGAATTTGAAGAATTTTTGTCTCTACCAGAAGAGTTTAAAGTTCAGTACTTTTAGATTTTTTAACACTTCAAAAGCCAGTGTTTCGTGAGCTGAGATTTAAATCATGCATGTTGAAAAATTGCAAAAGCTAAATTAACTCGTTTTTTCTTTTGAAGTGACTAATTGTTATACTAACGATCACAATCTCACTGAAATATTCAACCATTTCCCACAGCAAGACACTCACACCAACAACTAAAAACACCTATTAGCACTCCTGAGTCCCAGAACAGAGAAATGTAAAATTAACTCAACATGTTAAATACCCATTTTGTAGTGTATAAAAGCAAAAGCATCACAGTGAAGCATCAGCACTCTCTCGTGTTTTTGGAACAGGCACAGAGAATAGGACAAAAACCTATTCATATGCTATTTAACGCCAGAATGTGTAGAATTCTAAATCCTTCTTATGACTATTCCAAGTGATTTTCTTTAGGAAAAACCATCCCACGTGATTACAAGGCATAAGTTATTTTATCTGTAAGTTTCAATAGTAAATATATTGTCAATCTTCTTGACAGCTGAAGAAGACAGCAAAGAAGACTCTTAGGCAGTCAAAGTGTTTATTTCCTAGCCAAGAGGCCTCTAGGAATAGAAATATGAACAGTATAAATAGTACAGATGAACAAGAGCTACAGAAGCAAGATCCATTACAGAAATGGCTAATCCATTTTGGGCCTATGAGGACTGTGACCATAACAAAAAGGACCTGCAGTTGTCTCAATGTTATTTTTGATTTTACCAAAACATTGTGCTTACTATACATTGTTCTTCAAAAAAAAAAAAAAATTTCCGTGCCATTGAGAGTGATGAAAACAGACAATGATCAAAACATCAAATGGCTTTTCACAAAAACTAGTAAAAATAACAGCCAAGTGAGGAAAAAATAGCCCAGTATAGAATATCCAGTGCAAATGGCAACCACTGATCTAAAGCTCAAAGGACTCTATAGAGTAAATTTTTTGGAAGTAAAGCTCCTGACCCTGAAGTGCCATCACTTTTTTACAGAAAGGACAACTGTGCAGGACTGTGATTTTCCTCTTGCTTATTGGGTGGAATTTAAAGTTTATGCCTGTGAGAATCTGGCAAACTAACAGGCAAGTGGGCAAAACGCCCTTTAACAGATGGGTGCAAGGTTTGGCATGCCAGGGAACCAGTATGTTCATAAAATTGGAACACCAAGGCCAGTTTCTACCTAAAAAATGTCAAAACTACAATCTGTGCAGTTTCTGGACCCATGGATGCAGAAGCAGAAGATAATTCTTTAGGAACCTGCATAGATTAAAGACACATCTCTGGCAGAGTAATCAACTGCCCCAAAGCTTGGATGAAACAGCATTAAGGCTGCCTCCTGAGAACAAGTATTATTATGCTCAGCTACTACTCAAGCATCTTTAAAATGTGGAACACAGCATTTTATCTCTAATTTTTTATCTCTGAACTGGCCATGACCACAGTACAAATAATACTCTAAATAACAGATGAGAAAAAAAAAAGCAGAGTATGATGGTTTTTGTTCTTCAGATGTTGCAGATCAACTCTATCTGAACCTGCTCCAACCGCAGCTACAGCACAAAGTACAGCTGCATTCAACCTTCATGAAATCAGTGAAGTTGGAAAATTTACAACTGCAGTACCATGAGAGGATATGTGTATATTTTTTAAGTTCAAGCATTCTGATCAGCCCTAGATTTCTTTATAGCAGCAAGCTGTATTTAGGTTTTTTAAATCACAAAACCCATATGTAACTCAGTTACACACAGCTGAAGCTTATGCAGCTCTATATAGAGTAAGCATAAGCAAAGTCTCTGAAAGGACCCTCACTTCAGTAAAAGAGAAACACAAACAGTCAGCACCCCTGAGGCACTGGGCATGACACTTAACTGTCTGTGAGCTTCAACTGATGACCAAAGCCAGCTGCCTTCACAGCAATGAGGTATTAAGACTCTGCAGCACATTTGACATGATCTAAGGCAGCCAGAAGAGCAGAATGCTAGTACACCTTTTTACATTATGCTGGTGTACTGGTGGAAGCTGTACTGAGAGATGGGAGTGCACCCACTGTCAGGAAAATACAGCTTCAAGTTCAGCCATTACAAAAGTAGGTGTCAGCTAAGGCCTTCAGGAAGACAATTTATTCACCTTATGTCCTCTCTGGGTCCTCAGCAACAAGTCTTGCTTCCCACAATTAGCTTTTTAATGCTGCTAGCAGGTAAAACCAGCAGAACAATGTGATCACAAGTATGTGGACAATGGCATATGCTTGCACATGCAACAAGCTGTACAGGGTACAGGCATAAAAAGCCCTGGGGACTGAGGAAAGGGAGCAAATATACACAGTGTCTTCCTTTTCATTCATGTTTTACTCTTCTTTCCCATCTTAGTTGTCTTCTTTAAACCAAAAGAGGAAGCATAAGCCCTGCATCCCACCCCCGTTATTTGAGATAGCACAACAAGAGAGAACAGATCCTAAATTAGTTCCTTAGTCAGACTGCAAGGAAGCAAAGGAAACCTCTGAACCACTGGTCAGGAAAGAAAATGTGGCCAAATACTCCCTCCTGGTTCCAATCAGGTCACCCCAAGGACCTAACTTATCTGCTCAGAACACAAACCCTCCATTTGGAAAAATGTCCTCTTTTTCAAGGTTCCACTGCTGTTAAGGGCTTCTCAAACAAATACTGAGTGGCTAGCTGTTAGTGCAAGTAACAACTGATATATCAAGTAATACTTTCAACACTAAAGGCTGCTGTAAACACATCTCAGGCTATACTGAGTCACCACTCTCAAATACATAATTTCCTCTAACACTCATCCACACTAGAACTTGTATTTTTGAGCTCTGTAGTAAAGATTGTTACATATTTGGTTTCTGCCGCTTCCAGACTACACTGTGGTGAAAAGAGGCAGCTTTGCCAACCAACCCCGTCTTCCATCACTGCACACTGTGCTGCCACTACATTGCTGCATTGAGACTTGAAGTCAACCAGTAAGCCAAAACTACCTGCTGATCCAAATGACCCCCAAACTCTCCTGTGATTAGTCATAACGTAGGAGGGGTCAGGACCACCCCAGGTACAGGCACTTGCAGTTAGATGTAGAGTTAAAAACACCCAAATGTTTCACCTTAAGTTTTATACAGGTTTGCAAGTCTCTGGGAACTGAGTAGAAAGAATAATGAAGAAAAATATTTTAGAAAAGTATCTGAAAGTGTTTAATTTTTTAAGTTAAGATTTTATAAAATTAATACTAATTAATTGGGCTTTTTAAAAAGCCCAATATTTACAGTAAAACATATGAATTAATCAATTCATTTATATGATTATTAATTTTCATGTTTCACAACTGTAATGTTTTTTATTACTGACCTCAGGAAAAAAAAGACTGTAAACAGGATGCGTTATCTTTGACTTCGTTTCAAGAAGGGCTCGCTCCTTTCTCTGTATACTTTGCTGTAATTCTTGCCACTCCTGCCAAAGATAAGGTTAAAGAATTACTGTGCCCTAATCATCTTTTTCATTAAAAAGACAGAAAATGGTACATGTGACTAGATCTCGTGCAATACTAAACATTATAAAGGGAAAAAGCAGATCTGTGGGGTTTGCACACATTCTTCAAAACTCAATTCTACAACACTACCTCTAAACACTCTCTACCTCAGCCATAGGAGTCCTGATTACAAGTTTGATGATTCCTTTCCCATTAGAAGCTTAATCTCGCCCTGTATGGGCCATTCACCTGTCACTCAAGTCTTTTATTTTAAGACCTCTGGTGCAGAAATCATCTACCACCACAATGTTTCACTCTCTATTACACTACTACAGTTTCAGACACATAACCTGGCAGTTACCAGAGTTTAGTGAGCACATGTACAAGTTTGTTCAACTACTGCATGCTTAATATGCACTTTGCAGCATGCAACAGCCACTACCTGTAAAGAACACATTTCAAAGGAGAGACTTTAAGTCACAAATCTGCAGCTGATAGTAATCAAATTAAGCTGAAAAATATTTTTTCTCCTGAAGTTAAGCCATGTTTCTCATGTCATTTCTATGTTTTCTGACCATGTTGAAAAGACTCTCTGATACTCACTCTGAAGAAAACTTGCAATGACAAAGTTCTTATACCAGAATGAGGTCTGAAAACCTCTGGAGAACCAGTATTACTCCTTCATCGTAGTGTTGCCTAGCCTGAGGGGATGCTAGAGGATTAAAATGCATTTTCTCTCAACCCCAGAGGCAACATTACCCTTCAAGAACAAGTAAAGCTTACAGCTTCATCATCTTTGTTTTGCTTCTCGTCTTGTTCTCTGTCAGAGTCTCTGTCACTTCCATCATCTTTTTCACTTTGAGAGTCCCTGTTTGTTTCTTCTTCTTCAGATTCACTTCCTTTATCAGAGACCTCCTCCTCCTCTTCCTTCACAATAACTTCCTAATGGGAAAGAAAAACAGAAACCCAACACCTCTAACTTAGTTTGCCTGCATTACTGTAGTACACAGAATTCACCGTGCCTGCCTTAAGTTGGGCCACACGATCTACACTCTTCTTGTGTCACAGAATTATGTCTACAGTGAAGATTAATCCTTTCCACCTCATTCGCTAAGAGAAGCATGGAAGCCATTTTCCTTCTCCATATGGCTCTCACAACAGGAATAGGAAAAAACAGTACTTGATTCCCAGACGGATGTCCCATCTCTGCAAGTGTTCAAGGCCAGACTGGAGGGGGCCCTGGGAAAACTCAGCTAGTGAGTGGCACCCCCACCCGTGGCAGAGGGGTTGGAACTAAATGCTCTTTAAGCCAAATGATCTTTCAACCCAAACCAATTTATGACTCCGGGACTGTATTTCATAAAGTCTTAAGAAAACTACAGAGAACTTAAAAAAGTACCTACAACATAGCCCATGAGGTGGAGAAAACACCATGCAGTGGGAGCATAAAGTTACTAAAGCTACTTAATCTACCAGAACAAAATCTCATTTCAGTTTTTATCTTTAAAGAAGAAGTTACAGAACAATTCACCTCCAAGAAGGCAGCATAACAAGAACAAGTAGTAAGAAGGGACTATGAAGCCCAGTTTTTAAAACAATTGAGCAGAACTTTCAGTGGCCACTGCAAACATTACCATGGTGGCTCCCTGATTACTTCACTAGTAATTGTTAAATGCAGAGAAAATAAATGCTATTTTAGAAGACACACTTCACAAAAGCATAAACTGAAACGTGAGAGACAGATACCAAACCTCCCATCAGATTACAAGTGATAAACTGAATAAAATTATAAATATAATTGAATCTATGAGCTACCCCATTAGCTTGTTTTTGCTTCTGCTGTTTCTGTGGTTGCAATGAAGGTGGCACAGGTTTCTTTTTCAATGGCTTCTTTTTCTTTGATTTTGAAGCTTTCTTGGTTCCTTTATTCTTTTGTTGCCATCCTTTGCTCTTAGCTTTGCTGGCATCTCCTTGCTGCAGGAAAGCAGTATTAAAATATTTATTCTGTTCATAAAATTTCAGTCATTCAACTGTATTTTAAACGTTTTAAGCTGAGATCCAAAATTACAAAGCACAGTTCAAAGGACACTTCCGTAGGCATTTCTGAAAAAAATGCTTGAGAAGTGCACAATTAGCAATTCAAGATCTGAAACAAAGTTCTCTTTAATTAGCAATAGGAACATTCACTCTTCACTTACCCCATCTTCTGTTGGTTGCTCTTCTGCTGCACATATAGACTGCTCCTTTTCAAACACTTCCTGGTTAGAGAAAAATGGGAAAACTACTAATGCCTCTCTGTACCAAGAGCAAATTATTATTTTATATTTGAACTTAAACTAGATCACCTTAATCAGGTCTGAATATTTTACTCATGGCAAATTCTTTTATCAGTGACAGACACGACAGGGGATTAACAGATCAAAATTAAACACAAGCTCAAACATTCAGTCTCAGATTTTTCCATCACTAGTATTATAAAGAAATTTAATGGCAACATGTCACCTTGTTCCTAAGAATCTACTTGTTTTATAAAGCACAGAAATCCCGTATCACAAAAGCAAGCAGTAGTAAAATGCTAATTCTGCTCCAGTTGTCAGAGCATTAAAAACTTCAACAGTTGCTCTGCTACTCAGGGACACAGAACAACAAATCAAACCAGAAATGTGAAATGTTAACACATAACACAATGTTTGTATGCTGTAGACTGGGACATCTCTCTGTAAATGGATTTTTTAATGTGTTTCTTTCTTCAAAATACACTATATGCCATTAAAAAAAAACACCACCCAAACAAAATAGTCACAAGGAGCTGTCATATATAAAGATGGCAAAGAAGAAATACCACCACAAAAAATATGCATCAGACAAAAAGCTAGCTCTTGTTTTAGAGTCATGTGTTTCTATGCCAGACTGCCTAGTGGAGGTTACACAGGAAATATCTTAAATGAATTTTCTATATGCTGTTAGACATTTTAGTTTCTAAGTACAGTTCAATGTCCTCATAATTTTCAGTTTCCTTTATTCTGCAATTCCAGTATAGTGATAGTGCTTTTACTTTCTACCTACTGCACCCTTGGCTACCACAGCATGAGTACATGGAGTTTATATATACAGACTTTCTCCTGAACTGGCTTCCATAGTCTGATCTCATCTGTAATACTCAGGCTTGTGTGCCTTACCTCAGAGGTGTAACTCAGACCTTCTGTTTACTTAGACAATTATGTCATTAGTACAGATGCAAAAATTGACACTGTATTCTTTGACAGTCAAAGCTTGTTTAGGTTCTGTGTATTATTTGTTAAAAGAAAGCCATTAATGCATTTTAAGCTAGAAAATAAGCACAAGTCAGAAGTTTTACTACTAAGGTATAGTATTGGTTTGGTTATGCTACACTGTTTCCTACACAGCAGTCCACACTCTTCATGTGACACTGGTTTACCTCCTTTATATTAAGTTCTGCATATTCTGCATTCTGCTAGATTGTGTTTCTTTCAAAAAAGTGTCTAAAACACCCAAGAGATTTGTAACATTATGAGCCCACATAAAACAAAAGCAAACACTATCCTGAGGACTTGAGTGAATATTTTATTTTAGTTCAAGAACCAAGTTTCTGAAAGTCTCTTTTCCTGTTGTTTACAAACCTCAGAGCAGTATTACTTGCCATATTATTTTACTGTTCCCTAGACAACTGCAATGGGTCAGACTGAACTTTGATTTTATTCCAGGAAAACTTTCTTATTCAGAAACAAGACCATAAGGATGGATTAAGAGCACAAGTTCTCAATTTCAAATCTTAACCTCACAGTTATGTTTACAAAACAACCAGAAACGCCTTTTTACTAGTGTACACCCACAGTTACCACGAAAAAACAGGAATTCTTAGTACTTACTGCCATGGTCTGTCTTGTTAGTGTGACCAGAACAGTTACAAGAGAACCTACTGTGATGTTGTTGCTGTCTTCATCATCCAAAACTAGTGCAAAAAGAAAAACAACACATCTATCAGACTTCTTTAAAGCCTTTTTCTCCATTAAACATTGCTTCTGCTACTTTTAAATGTAAGCATTCAAATTCCAGAATTTTTAACAAAAAATAATTTCAAAGTATTATTTAATAAGTCCCTTACAACTTCAAATATACTATCAGAATGAGAGCTGGCAATTCGGCAACCTATTAAACTGCAACAATGAGTTTGAAATTTTAATTGCATGAAAGTTAGAAAATTCGAGGTTATAGCTGCTGTGGGAACCATAACCCTGTAATATTGCACATTATATATTAAAGCATAAAACTTCAGAAACATGAAATATCACACATGACCAGAGGGACCCTGTTATATTTGTTCTGGGAATCATAATTTTCATTTTCCTGACTTTCATATTATTAACAACTCAATTTCAGTGCCACATTAACAATCATGCATTTAATTATTTTTTAAGGAGAAGGCAAAGGAAAATAAAAGAACAGCAATCATTAGTTTAACTGAAACATCAAACAAGCCCCCCAGGGGAGCCACTGAGGAGTTTATACCTCCAACCTATAAAATGGAGAATGTCTCACATAGGAGAGGAATAGAGTTTTATTCCAGCGTAGACATTTTATTTATTCCCCTCCAGTTCCTCCCTGTGAAAGCAGTTTTACTATTCACTTGTCTTACATATATATTTTATATAATGTCAATACCAAGCTAAACAGAAAAGCATCTGCATGGTTTAATCCTCCACACCACATTTGAGTGCAGCCGTGTGACAAATGAAGACTACAGGCAGGAAAACGTTTGTCAAAATATGGGCAGGTACTTCAAGACTGAATTTTAAGCAGATTAACAAGACTGCATACAATCCTAAGCTACAAGAACATAAAATTTTCTGTTTGTTTAAAAAAAAAAACACAACAAAACAACACAAAAAACATTCAAAAACACCAAAATTACCAGACATTTGCTTCCTTAACAAATATTTCTTCTAACATTTGCTTCTCACAGGGGATTACACATGAGCCAAATTACAATCAGGCTCCCCAAACAAAGCATATCACATTTTGAATGCGATCATTGCTATCACAATGAAAATATAAACTAGAAATAAGAATTAGAACAAACTTTCAAATATCACACATTTACTAGCACTGATCTTCTACAAAGAAAAGGAGACCACAGAACCAATTCAGTTCCCACTGCAAAGCTTTCTAACAGGAACTGCTTACAATATACCTAATCTTCAGAGAGGGAGAGCATTATACAGTCACTGAAATAGTGCACACAAAATGCAGCTAAGCATAGTTTGGACAAATTCTGCCAGATATAAACACTACACCAGGATTACCACAAAGGAGCCCCAAAGGAACCTCACAAATTACTCTGCATGCTGAAGAAAGCTGAGCATAAATTCTGGAGTAAGTGTAACTGTTTCAGATAGCTAATAAAAGTGGTATTTGAACCAAAATTCCACATTTCTCATGAAATATTAAAACTGAAAGATGAAACTTCAGGTAAGCTCATGTATGAGAAACTATTGCTGGCTTGGGAATACATGGAATGTTTCAATGTACTTTATCTCCTCAGACTGTAGCTCTCATGTACAAGAACCCACCACTCCAAAGTAATATGTAACTTCCAGGTCACATAGATAGCAGTAAATTGTGTTTCAGCATCCTCCAAAAGCTTACTGCCAGCAGACTATCAAGATGTCAGAAGAGAGACATACACAGAACAAAAGGACCTCCCACTCACCCTGTGGTTTTATATCCATAGTGACATGTGGAAAGCTGCCAAGGACAGCCATAACTTCTTCATATTTCTTATCTTCTAGGAAGTGCAGTAAATTGCGACGATCTGAGCCTTTCAAACTCACCAAATCCTGAATACTTTTGATTTTATACTGAAATAAAAAAAGAAGAAAGGAAGTCTCATGGTAGAACAGAACACAGTCCACAAATAAACTCTTCATAATACATAACTGGTGTCCCCACGATACTAATACATACACACCATTACATTTGTTCTTATAAAAAACCCCACACTTCAGGAAACTAGCAAGCATATATTTTGAGAAACAACAAACTAAAGAGGTTGCACTCAAACCTACTAAACAGAACTCCTTTGAACATTGATGTGTTCCATAGTATGTCACACCTTAGAAATGGCTCTTTATAGTTTCTTATAAAATTGTTATTTCAGCCAGGTTTTTCAGAAAGTTGAGCTAAGAAATCTTCTTAATAGGGGTTTTTATTTAGATAGAATACTTCGGTGCTTTCAGATTTACATTAGCAGAAACAACCAAGTACGAGTTTAGGGGTTTTTTGTACTGAACTACAAACAAATCTAAATCCCCTCCTTCTAAGATTTGCAGAACAGAGCTAAAAGGATAAAACAAAGACAGACTTGATTACCTCACCATTATAAAAACATATACTTTATTAAAAATTATTTCATGCATCCAGGTAGACTGATCATACTCCCAATCTAGAGCACTGTATCTCTGAAGAACTCAATGCATGTGATCCTGTGAAAATAGCCTAAAAAACTGGGTTTTTTTCCCCTCTTTTACAGCAAACAGAGGTGGGATTATAACATAACCAAATTATTTGGTTTTTTACTTTGTTAAAATCCACATGTCAAAAAAATACATCTAAAATTGCTTATTTTCTCATATGTTCCCTGTAGTTTAAGACTGGATTTAAGAAGTCAGTCTTTAATGATACCTGTAAGAGAATCTTTTACTTTATCCAAAGGATATGACTACTTGAATATTTCATGAACAAGCATCTTCAGAGAGGATTTAAAAAATGCAGTACCTAAGAATTCTTAGTCTTGACACTAACACATAAGCATTTAATCACCTCCTAAGGCTGTAGTTAAAGTGAAACAAAAATTCCATCAGATAAAAATAATATTTTCAAGATTCATCCAAATTAACCAACGTGATAAAATTATCAAAGTCAACAGCTTCTAGTAAAAGCAAAAGGCTGTTTCTAACCAGGCATTCCCAGAAGACACACGAGACTCAAACTAACAAGCAGGTTTAAATGCAGAGACGATTGGTGACACAGATGCAGGTATTCAGACAAGACTATTCTTTTTTATCCTTAAACTCTTCAAATCCCAACACTTACCCAACCACAGTTACACAGCAAAAGCTTTATAAGACACACTCTTTCACACAAAGGATCACAAAACCTGAAATGCTTCCCACAGTAACTGCTATTTTTTCTTTTACGAACTCCTCTGTGTAAGCTTCCAAACATATTTTCTATCAAAGTACATTAAGAACAATATAAAGCCAAACAAGCCCACCCACCCATCCCCAGAAAAAATGTCCCAGTATGATAGTACAGACACATTCTTTAAGAATATTAAATAGGAGATAGTACATTTTAATAAGAAAGAAACTGTTTCTGTTGTTTCTTAGGTCAGAACACAGACTGATCTTTCACACTTATTTACACTTAACAGACCTCTGATCTGAATTCCCACCCTTTTTTCCTTAAAAATAAATCTATTTTTATTCTCTTAGTTAATTCATCACCTTACTTCCTTAGCCACAAATAGGTAAAAGAAGTAGCAGATAGCATTTCAAGAGGTTACCAAGTATCATGTGTATTTTTATACCTTTTTATGATTGGAAACTCTCCTCAGATTGTCCTCTTCAATGTGAGGCAGCTGTAAAAGGGGAGACTTGAACTGCTGAAGTCCCTGGACTGTCATCTGGGAAAGCTTCATACAGTTTTCCAAAGATCCCAAAGATGGAGCACGGAACTCCCTTTCTTGGGGAGAATGAAACAAATGACATAGTTTTAAATTTTTTTCTTCTTATACTTTTCCAATGTACACTTGTATTACAGAAAAACCTTGTTTCCAGTCCACCAAGCAAAAGAAAGAGACATCTTAAAATGTTCAGTATAATTAACTAGGCAGACTTTTTACTCTCACTCCAGCCACACAGACCAGCAGACATTTTCCTCCCTCTACTTAGGATATCACAGCTGAACACTAACATTGTCTGAGGGAACAACTGCACAATGTATCTATGGAATTATTATAGACAAAAATTTCACCATTCAGTTAAAAAAAATGCAGCATCAAAACAAACTTATTTTATATTTGTATGTTTTACGCATGTGTGTGTATAACATGTCTACTGTATCATTTATTATAGTTTATCATGAAACATTAATATTTTACAATATAATACATTATTTATAATATTTCTATCTTGAGAAATGAACATATAGGTGGCAGCCTATCACATGCAAGAAGAAAACTATAATTGAAGCTAAGCAGAGCATATTATGTCAGAAGGCAGTAAGAAGAGCTGCAAAAATATCAAATGCATGACTTTTATAAATAAACTTACTGGTTAAAAGGGGTGTCTATTTGACTTTTCTTATAGAATTACCTATAATTGTTTTCATATTTTAATGTACAATAAGACCTACACTCAATTAAAATTATTATAAAGTAGACAAGGAGAAATGAGTCTTAGCGAGAACAGAGCAAAAGGAAAAAAAACCAAAAAAACACACTTAGCAATTATTAATCCTCATCACATCTGCAAAGAAATGAAAAAGCAAAGTAGACATAAACTGCAATATAACTTTGTTTGACAACCATTCATTCATAAATAAAACTTCTCATAAACCCTGTTTAGAGGACTCATTTCAGACCTCTTCTTATCTCGCTGCAAATTTCTAAGCAGCTATGAGGGCAGAGTAAGTGTACATGGAAGATCACTGTTCCCTCTGCTTCAGCTGCCCCCCTCCTCTTCAAATGGTCTCTTTCTTCACTAATTACAAAAATATCATCAGCTATCAAATAAAATTACATGGAAGGACATGTGACAATTATATGCAAAAAAGAACTATAACACACAAATGGAACTATCTGGCTAGACACACAGGTAACTAAGAAAGATGTAACTTCGACTTTTAAAACAACGTAGTAATGGAAAGATTAATGTCCCAACCAAGTAATACTATATTTACTTTCCATCTTGCTCAGCTTCTACCTCCCCTGTAATTTTTTTGGCTGCTGCTGCTAAGGAAAGTCACAGGATTTTTTTTTTTAAGTTAAAAAAACACACTGCAAACCAAGTCAATAAAAGAATCCTAAAAAATCTCTGACAAACTGTCTTTTGCAGGAAATTCACCTAGAGCTTTGAGACCACAGAGCACTAGTCAGAGCAGAAAATATTCTCTTTTTTAAAGGACTGACTCATCACCCATATGACAGCAAAAAAATATTTTAAAGTTGGAAAGTATGATCTTGGTTTCCTGAAAAGAACACAGGTCTTTATAGTCCCTGAGAGTGGACTTAAGGACAGCACAGCTTTTAACATCCCCCAAATGTCCCTACCATAAAATTAATGTTATTGGTGCACCTATTTTTACAGCTTCTGACTGTCAAATTGCACAATACAAGATGACCTTTAATGTTATTAAATTGACCAAAAATATAGAATCATAAAATAGTTTGTGCTCACCTCAGATATCCTCTGGTTCCAACTCCCTGCCTTGGGTAAGGACACCCTCCACTAGACCAAGTTGCTCAAAGTCTCATCCAAACTAGCCCTGAACACTTCCAAGGATGGGGCATCCACAGCTTCTCTGGCAACCCGTGCCAGTGCCTCCCCACCCTCACCAGCAAAGAATTTCTTATCTAAAACCACCCTCTTTCAGTTTAAACCCAACATATGACATTAAATTAGTCAAATCCAAATTTAAATGCAGATTTTAGTTGCTTGGCAAGGACCGGCATACACCTGGGTCAAGCCACAATCTCTTCATCACACTGCCAGCTTCCAACCTGAATTAAGGAATGTGCTTTGACTGGACAGCTGAATGCATGCCTAACTTCTGCAGGCACTTACTGGAGCACATCCCATGTTTTTGGCAGCAAACATCTCACTTGGCAAGGCAGCTATCTACTTATCATATTTAAGGATGATCTCAAGGAAGCCATGAAAATAATTTACACCTGCTGGTTCTCAGGTATCAGCTAAATAGCCACAGAACAATGGATGCAAGCAAGGGATGCCACAAAGCAAAGCTAAATGCCAAGATCGAGAAGACTCATATCAAGTGTCTTTCTCCAAAAGACCTGATTACAAGGTAAGCATAAATTGCTGCAGACATTTTTAAGCTTCTAATAGTAGCAAAAACATTTCAGAATATTTGAAAGACAGGAATGCAACACAAAATGAGACTTCTCATCCCACTATCAATTTAGGTTTCACAAAGTATGATTTGTCCTCAAAATATTTCTTTAGATATTAACACATGCCATTACCTCTGTACATTCATAGAGCCAGTACTGCTGAAAATCTATGACTAATTGTAGCACGTGATCCTTTTATGTACTGTGTCAGGGTTGATTTAAATGAAAATTAGAATTAGCCCAAAAACCAACTGCAGTTAAGTTTTAAGCCACTTAAAATTATGGTGACAAATACAAACTTAAACAAAGCACTCTCTTAAAAATTTCAATACCTAATTTCAATTTTATTCAACTTAAAAAAACACAAACAACACAAAACCAAACCAATGCCACCTTTACAATTTCCAGTTGTTTCCCAGGGCAACACAGTTCTCTCTACATGCAGAGTCATCAAAAACAGGGTCAATGCACTACATTTGCTAAATAAATAGTAAATAGTAAAACCAGTGACTTCACTTTAGACCAAAGACCAAAATTCTGAAACTATTTACCTTGAAATCTGCAATTTCATTACTCTTAATGGGCAACTGTTGGGTACCACCTTTTCTTTAACACCCTGTGCTGACAGCACTGGCATGGAAGCAAGAGGATATGTTTGGTTGTTTGGTACAAATTTCTGGCTACTGCCACTTCCAAACTTTGGAAATAATTTTAAGAAAAGCGGTTAGAGAAACACCAAACAAGTCCTCAACTATACCTATGATACATACCTACTTTTTTCCAAATCTAGGGAAGTCATACATAATGACAGCTATAAATTCTCTTCTGCTTTCACAAAATGATTGAGGCTGGAAAAGATAATGATAATTTCTGGAAATTGTTAGTGGTAGAGGTTGTTCAGATTTGGTTTATAAATAACCATTTCACAGGCTAATAGAAAATTAGCTTACACCACCATATTTCAAAATACTGTCTCCTTTTATTTTAATTTCAGTTAAAATCTAAAGCCCTGGGAACTTCAAAGCAATTTATTAAGAACAATGCATCTATAAATATTTATTTTACTGTCAAATTAAGAAAGTATCTCTGTATATTCAGAAGTAGAGGAAAAGAACATAGTTACCTGAAGGTCATGTAAGTTGCAAAGTATATCATGCACTCTGTTCAGTATCTTATTTCAGCTTTTACAAGAAGAACTATAGGTGTTTCTCATTTTTCAAAGACTTCCAGTTCTCTTGCATAAAAAAAGCTTCTGCCTATGTTATTTTGGTTTCATTTTGCACAAGAGAAAACAACTATTTGCTAGTTGACTATACATATACATAGGCCATCTAAAAATGTATTTTTCAGAGCCTTGAAGTACTTTACAGTATCTCAGAGGTTCAGGTATTTTTTAAAAAACACTATCCAAATTTAAAGGAAAAATAATCTTAGCTAGCACACATCCTTATCTGTTCACATCCCCTCTCACACTTTATTTTGTTATGGAGCACAATTTCCAGCACCACTTGTAATAGTTCTGGGAAATATCTTTCCCAAACCCATTCTTACCAGGAGGCTATCAGTGCTCATTAAAGGAGTTTTGGTCTAGTGAAGATCAACCAGTAAGTATTGTTTGACAGCAAAAAAATGGTGACCAGTTTGACATAAAAAAATGCCTTGACTATGTTTGGTGCAAAAAAGGAATGATAACCAAGTCTTTGCTTCCTTACACTGCAAGGAACCATCTTCTGAGTAATTGCCTGTTTACAGTGGAAAAAATACAACTTCAGAATAAAAGTACATAGCAGGCTAAAGAGCACAGAATTCTGATATGGAGAAATATGAGCAAAATACACGGAAATAATGGCAAAGAAATTATCTAAAACACAAGAGGCACTCATAACAGGAGAGAAAAAATTGTAGAAGTGCAAATGGAAAGAACACAAGTCTTATGCTAAATTCTTTGCTACTGAAAATAAACCATGCTTTCAAGAAAAGGTTTTCAATTGCAGTTAAGAAAAAACTTTATTGCAAAAATTACAAGCAGGACACTTATAGTCAGGATTTCAGAGCAGAGCTTAGCAGCAGCAGCATTTCAATCCTCAAAATAGAGAACTCTCTCATTACAGTAAAAAGTGTCAAAGTGCATTTAGGCATTTCTAAATATCACAGGTTAAGTTTACCACAAGAACCAAAGACTTCATGAAGTATCACAGTGAAGAAACATTTACTGGTTTTAATTATACAGTTTCTTTTCTTACCTTCCCTGCTTCGAGCCATTATTATTAGTTGGCAGATCACATTAATCATTTCTTGAAGTAGTGCAGGACTCTTCTTAAGGATAAACTGCTGATCTGCAAGATACAACTGGCTGCAATTATGCTGCACTACTTTTAGGAAAAACAGTCAGTTACATGAACGGGACCTTTAATGGCATGGTCTTTACTTCTATTCATTCTTGTATTACCAAAAATGCCACTTTATTCTCATCGACATATCCATCTGTAACATTTCTTAAATAAAACAGGAAAATGAAAGTGGTAAGAGGAAACAAATTTTGTATACCAGCTTCCACACCAAATGAAACAATATGTATTAGATCCATCTAAAAAGAAGCAACAGGATGGCACGGACAATTTACCAGTCATAATAAAATCATTAGGAATTCTTTAGGTAATCACAGGTTAAAACCAGGATTTTTAATCTTAAGTGAAACACCAGTTTTGCAAAAAACATTATTTGCAAGGTATCAACTTCTTTCAAATGCAGTTCTGTGAAGTTCTAAGCACAAACAGTAAAGGAAAGATGAGATATTTTTCATGACTTTTTAAAATTGACTATTTTTCTTGTGAAAGGAACTAAAAAAATTGAAGCAAAGCATTTTCCCTGGTTTGTGTTTGTTTTTTTTATTTCCATTAAAATGTAGAACTTTACTGGTCATTCTAAAACTTGGATTTCATGGCAGAAACTTAGGAAATGCATTTAGAAACATCTTGGTTTGAATATTTAAAAGTATTAAAAATTCCAAAACACACACCAAATTCACAGGTAACTGATATTTAAAGCTCTAATCTTGTCATCTTTACTTCACATAGTGGGCTAAAATCCTCCAAAAATAAATACACATGGAAATGCTATAGAGAGCAGCATTATGCTGACCTTGGATTTCTTTGCTCTGAAAAGCAAATATACTTCACGTTTAGCTTTTTATTCTATTACAAAAATCAAAAACAATTTATCTAGGCCATATTTACAGCCAAAAGCTTTAAAAAGTAAAATATCAGTATTGCAGGGCTGTCAGGAGATTGAGGAAATGCTAAGTAATTGCTCTAAAGGTTCATTAAAGTTGAAAAACTAAGCAGCTTGCATAGAGACTATTGAGCAGAGATCCATTCAACTCTTTATAAGACAAGAATCAGATGTACTGTAGCATGCAGCATCTTGCTCTGTTTCCAGTTAGGGGAGAAGCCATTACCTTCTTCAAGGACCTCAGGAACTTGCATCCGGGCAAGATGAGTCAACAGCAGAACTCTGGCTTTCAAACTGTAAGGGTAGGTGAGAGGAGGCTCATTCTTTTTTAAATTTATGCCACCAATTTCTCTGATTAGCTAAAAAAAAAAAAAAACCACAGTTAAGTAGCTATTTTATTGCAAAATACAAGTGAACACAGGAGAAGAGTTCACAAGGAAAAAAAAAAAAAGCATGTTCACAAAAACAAGAGTTTAAGTAACTTTTCCTTGGAAATTTCTGCAGAGATGAATAATTAGCCATTTTTATTCAAAACCCAACTCCAAAAAGTTAAAAAGTGTCTTTATATACCTTTTTTCAATATGTGAACGGGTGGGTTGCAAAGATTTGCATGCAAGAAACTTGTCTTATGGAGTGTTAAATAAATTTGTATTGACAGAGAAATATTTTTAATATCTGATTTTACTGCCAAGATTCACTAGATTCAACCATATTTCTAAGGCATTTACATTGAACTTAATATGCACAAGCAACAGCATCACCTTGAGACCTTTCACCCATCTAAGACACGGCAAACTTCCCTAGGAATAATATCAGGTAAAATAGGAAGGAGGTTTATAAGCCTGAAATCCCTGGTAGGCTGAAGATTTTAACTTCTTTATAAACCACACCAACTTGGAAAAAGCATGGTGTTCTTTACTCAGGATGACCTTTCCTGTTCCCCACCGGACCAAGACCTACAGTTCAAACAGGTCTGAGTAACAGTAGCTCAGATAAAGTAGCATTAGTACATGGCCCAGAAGCTTCACTTTTTAAGCTCAAAAATTCCAAAATCTTAAAAAGAAAAAGAGAACTTCGGGTATCAACAGCTAAGCTACACCAACCAGTCTTTCACCACACTTGAAAAAAGATCTTCTGACTCTGTGCTTATAAGAAACTTATAAGAAGTTTCTTATAAGAACATCCTGGTGCAACCCCAGATCAAGAGCAGTAAAACCTAGAAAAGAGAATTTTGTGAAAAATGGGAACATTGATCATGGCCCCAAAACCAGAATACACTAGCAGAAGTTATTAGCAATACCATTCTGTGTTGATGCTTCAGTTAATTGTTCTGCCATATAGTCAGAAAAAACCACAGATGACACTGAATAGTGGACCTTTAGAAAAGTAACAAAATCTGTTATAAAATGCAAAGTCATGCACTTGTATACTAACAAGAACAGCAGCTCAAAGATGGGAACCTCTTAGCTGGAAAACAGAGATATCTAAGATGGGGAAATTCTGAAAAGTTACTGATCCCACTCTAGTTGTACTAAACTCCCATATAAAACAGCTGTGGAAAAGAGTATGCTGAAAGTCATTCCCTGCAGAAATACAGGAACAGTAGTGCCACCAACTAAGGCACTGTTAAGACTTAACATAGAATACTGTGGACAATTCTAAGCAGATAAAAAAATAATGTAAAATTTAGAAATCTATTAACTGGGAACAGTACCCTGTTCAGCACACAGCAGGAGGAGCAAAATGAGCCTTTTGGAAAAGAGAGGAATGAAAGACAGCAGTTTTTCTAGTTTAGCAAAACAAAGACAAAAAGATGACTAATGGGTTATTGCTTCTGTCTACAGATACATAAGGATATACACAGCAAGAATAGTTTAGACCCCAGAATGGTGATGATAAAAACCAAGGAAATAAATTGGTCACAAACAAGACTCCTAATCACTAGAACAGCAAGTTCTGGAACAGCTTCTCAGCAGGATATGGTTACAGAAGGCTTGACTGCTTTTTAAATAATGAATGATTAAATGTAAAAGGCCTTGCAGAATGCCAATGCTGGCAGCAGCATGGGTAAAGAATCACTGATCAAAGTCTTTTCCAGCCTTTTGCTCCCATGGCTGAAAACCCCACTTTACTGCAATTCCATCTTCTACTCAAAGTCCACAACAAGATAAAGAATTTTTAAAAGAGACAAAGACAATTAAGTAAAAGAAAACAGTCTGAGATACCTCTTATTTTTACATCACGTTTAAAACATGAGAATTCAACTGTGTGCATGCAAAGGTTATATCTGTGAGACTATTTCCCCCTCTTTTTGCCAACTCACAACATTTTCATTGGAGCATTTTGTATACTGTGCTTTAAAACTTCTTAAATCAAAGCCTTAGTTTCTGATAAGTAAGATTTTCTAAAACTCTGCTAGTAAAAATTGTTTGCCACAGTACGCATTTACAGCATCTCTGATGCCATCGGAAACACTGAATGGAAATGAATATAAAAGGCAATCAGAGGGGAACAGATATTCATGGAGGAATCTTCATGATATTTAAAGACATTACTAATTCAGACATTGGACAGTAAATTTATTTTACTGGTAACGCACTCAACCAGATTTGTGTTAACAATTTAAAAGAACATCAAATGGTGATCACCCCCTTATGTAAATTCTCAAAATTTTAAAGAATTAACACTCTAATTTCCTATTTACTTTACCCCTCCCCAAAAGTCAAATACAGCAGCCTATATACTAAACCAATTCTATTTAAAATAAGCATTAGTACCATTAATGCTATATTTTCTTTTTAAAAAGTTTAAATCAAGTCTAGCTTCTAACTCCTATTTCTGAAGGGATACAGTTGCCTCACTACAAAGTTAATGCCTGAAGAACTTGAATTCTGTCAGCTGGTCACCCAGAAGCATCACCTCCCTCTTCCCTTGAAGGGGTCAATTAGAAAACCTTTGGACATGACTGACCTGAGGTATCTGGATGTTGTCTGCTGGTCTGCTCGTTGCATCTTTATTGTACTGAGGATCAAATTCAGATGCCCCTGCTAAAACCATGATAAGCCCTGCAAAGATAATAGGAGTCAGACAAAGAAAAGGTCAACATCCTAAGACACCAACTGATTTCTTCAGAACCTTCAGCCATAAAACTTATTCCCATTCCTCCCCCAACAACCATGAATATCCATGTCCTTTATTTAATGGATCAGTTACTACTGCCACAGGGCAAAGGAGGCAGGAATCAATGTTTGGCACAAAACAAAAGAGATGATTCAAGGCTCAATTTTGCATGGTATGAAGTCCAGCATTTGACACTTTATGTCTTGAAAAAAACATAATTGGACTTCGTTAGGACAAGCAGACATCACTGCACAGCAGTTTGACTACTTCTGCATGCTCACAGAACCATTCCTCTCAGCAACTCATGTGCCTGCAGCAGTACCACAATGTGTATGGAAGAGGGAGGCAGGATGGATAAAATTTCAGCTCCATTTTCTGCTCAGTCAGCATTGAAAATTCACCAAAAAAATTACTGTAATTATGACATAAGCAGTCTAATAAATAATCCTACAAACAAATTGCACAAAGATGATGGACCACTCTTTTCTTAATGTGATTAGGAAAATCCATATGACCACAAAACATTCTGAAGTGTAATTAAATTGAAAGCCCTAGACAACTGGATATTTTAGTCCCATTGTGAGCTTCCTGCTCATGAACATACCAGACCCCTCAGCCACAGACAATCAGAGAGAGCTCACACAATCATTTGCTCCAGTTAAAATAACTTTTTCAGCAGTAGTTACTCAAGCTTCCTCCTTATATTTTGAGCAAGTGCTCTTAGGAGCAAGTCGAAGTTATTTTTGCCTACCTGCAGTGTCCAGTGAATTCAAACTAGTAACAATGAGTCAAGTTCCCTGAGCATCAATTTCCATTTCCATGCTCAATTATCTATTCACTTCCTCAGCACAGCATATTGAAGACTTTCAGATGACTATAAATATCTTCCCATTATTTAAGATCAACAACTGAAAATCTCCAGGAAAGGAGATTCTGAAAGTTTGTTTGTCCTGAAGCTTGAAAAAATACCTTAAAACAAGGCAAGTCATGCAGATGTAGCTCATCATTTTCCTAGCCTGCTTTGATTACATTTGCTGACACTGATATACCACACTACAGTGGAATTCACAACCAAGCAAAAGCCTTACCTGATCACTGTGTGGTTGGTCTAAGCCACCTCAGCTGCACCTCAGTTTTCATTCAGACTGCACAACAGACCTCAGTATAAAAAACTGACCTGCCTCTGAACACTTTTAGGTAGTTCCAGGATAAGTCCTTAAATAAGGCCATTTAAACCTAGAGTTCACTTTTTAATCAATCTTTAGGTGAGACAAGGCAAGCTTCAAAGCTGGGTTCTGAGCTAGGTTCAATATGAAACAAATTACTGTAAAGAACAAGTCTGAAGAAAGAAAGTGATCTCCCTAAACTTCTGAAGTCTCACCTACTCTCTCTTTTCTCACCTAGCTGGAGATAGGAAAAAGCATAAGAGTATGACAAAAGAGTATAAAATGGCCTGAACTAATCCCACACACAACCCCATGTGTCCTGTGAATAAAAGGGTAACATCTTTCCATACTCTCATTCCCTACACCATTTGGATCATCTGTGAAACATTTCTGCTCTGTAGGAAAAGGATGGATCAAGAGCAGATTTCAGCAATCTTCCAGCAAATTTAAAGCTGAAAAACAGTGCAATTCAAAGGAGTAAGAAAATATATTTATGAATCCTTTTTTAGAAGGTTTTGGGGATTCTTCTATTCTGCTTTTCAATTAATCTGGGCATGCAATTTAGTTAAATCCAATCTAGAACTAAGTAGTACTGTGCCAATTCTTCAGTCTTATTCCATCCCCCAAACTGTAAGATACAATTTTGCACCACCAAAATACATCTACAGTTTTCCCCAGAAAAATTGGGGGGGGGGGGGGGGGAAGGGGGGGTGTTTCCTTTAAAATCAGGGAGTAAACAAGAAAAGTAAGTATATTGAAAGCTACAAATAAGTAATAAAATAACATAAAATTGATAGCAATTTTTAAACAGAAATTTAGCTCTCTATTCTAAAATCGAAAACCAAGAAATGCTATTTCATTCTTTATGCATACAAAAATTTTATGAAGCCCCTAAATTGTTTTTTTTATACCAACAGAAGAAAACACACAGAGGTTGGCTCCTACTGGCCACATAGATAGAGGTTGGCTCCTACTGGCAACTGAGGGCTACAGGCAGGTCAGCATGTTTTTCCCAAGACACAATACCCCTCTTTTTTTTTTTTTTTTTCATGTATAGATAGACAAATATAGAACTACACAATTCCCTCTCCCAAACATTTACTTCTTACAGAGTATTCTTCACCTGCAACGGAATTAAGTTTTAAAAACACTCTAAAGGAACCAGAAGCATTACTTTAATCTAATTAAGGCCTATAAAATAGAAGTGTTTTTATGTCAGCAGACTGAAACTTCCAGAGGAACACATCTACAGTTCAAGATGGCTTTTACTTACGTTTCATGTCCATGTTCCGGGTTTTATAGACAAAATATGTATATATTTGAGTTGTCCGAATGAGAATCTGATCTCCGCTGTATCGTATTGATCGATACCACCAGGAACCCTGAAATATTCAACAAGAACAGACTGAGGCCAGCTACAAGGAAGCATCAAAACAGCCATACTGCATGACCTCATGTCTGTCAACAACCAGGTAAACTCAGCCCAGCTGATATTATATATGTTGAGGTGAACTGAATTTCAGAAAGGAGAGGGAAACAAAAATGTATTTGCTGACACAAACTTTAAAAGCACACTGATAAATTCATCTGAGAGAATCTAATTTTAAACATTTTTAAATTACCTCTAGCCTAGAGAAATTTTCCCCAGCACATACACCTGCACACATATACATTGCTTGGTTTATTTCTGGTGTTGTTTTAATAAATCTACTAAACACTAAATTCACTAAATTTACCACTTGGTATATATGATGTGGTAACTCTTTACAGTGCAACTCAGCATTCAAATCTAGTTTAGGCAGGTCAAGACCAAACCAAGAACAGAGACTTCCTTCACTATGAGAAAATTTGCAAAATTGTGATTAAATCACCTGACCACAAAATGCTTTTCAGAAGAGGAATCTGGAGGTGGCATGGGGCCCTCGCTGTAAATTTTCAAAATCAAGCCATACACCTTCAGGTTGGCAGAAGAAGAGCAACACTCTCATAATTATCTAATTAGCATTACACCAGTCATTCAGATTACAGAACTCACTCTACAGTGGTTGTACTCTCCAATATATTTTCAGAAAAACAGTGTGCTGGGTTATAAACTGCAATCTGTTCATTAAACTCCTCCCTGTAAGCAAAGCTCATTTAACATAAGAAAACACATCAAGATACTCCTCAATCTACTGTGAAATTTACTATCAGTGAAGAGCATCAAGCAGTCAAGTAGTAAATGATGCTTACTACTATTAGTTTAATAATAGTGAATTCCCCCATTATGGAAAGAATTCTGCAATCTACTTAATTATTTGGGAAATACTCAAGGACTGGCTTCAACAAATTTTTTAATTAATTAGGTTTGATTCTTCCATGAATAGATGAATGCTGACACAAAATAGTACACAAATTTCTACAATGTTTTTCTGCATAAAAAAATTCATTATAGTCCCACAGCTATCAAATATTTGTACAAGTACAGGTATTGGAAGAAAAATGTACCTAGCCAGTCCAAATCTACATGAAAAAGGCTGCCCTAACTGCTTCTGCAGATACAGCTCCTGTCTCTTGCCTCATGTACAGGACATTACTTAGGTCAGTGGAAGTGTGGAATGAACTACTTATCAGTATTGTCCTTTTTCATTAATCTGGATTCAAAGGGTGGAAGTAGCCTTACTTTATTTTAGATACCCATCAAACATAGGATGACTACACTGCAGTTAAGTTTTCCTTCTTTATTGATTAATGAAAGAGAAACAGACCTATTAAAGGCATGAATTATCTTGTATGTCTACTTTCAAATGAAATGATAAAATAACTTGCTTCCATAAAAATGACTATTCCTCTTCACTGACTTAAAAAAAAAAATTTACAGTGACAAGTCTGAACATACAAGTCTACATTTGGTATGGGGCAAGAAGAGGCAGAACACTTTTTCTGTGCTCAGAAAATTTGTTTATACCAACAGCAAGATTGTTTTCCTTTCACTTGAGCTATGATAAACCTGGTGTAAATCACTAAAAGTATGTGTATACAAAAAAGCATCAACTGAATCCGAAAAGAAAAGGCATGAAAATTTTTTGCATCCTGGATTTTAGACTTTTTATTCAACCATTTGTTGAAGTCCACACATTTAATCTAAACTAAATTTTCATTTACACAGAAAGACTCAAAGGGAAGGAATAATGTCTCTCTGAGTCTCTGCACACACTGATGCAAGCAGCTGCCAAGACCTCAGGACACTTTTTCAAATTAAAATCTTCTTTTCAAGAACATAAGGGCCTTTTGGTGTCAGTTTTCTGAGTCTTGCTTCATGCCACACCCTAAATGCACAATCACTGGGTAAGAAAATTGTTCAAAAGCAACACTGTAGGGCAAACCCAAGCCCTGAAATAACACTCACCTACCAATTTATTCCTCACACAAAGCAATGTCAAGGGCAGACATCTCATGGTGTACAGAAGATCAATAAAAACTGAAGTTATTTAAACAAAGGCAGTCAGAAAAAACCAAATAACCACCTCCTTTACCTGCAGTATTCATTCTACCACCATCAGCTAGAGACATCTCAGTCTTTACTATTACACCACTGAACATCCTCTTGAGCTCATCACCTCAATAATTTTCTTGAGAAAGAAGCTACAAGACAAATTACATAACTTAATAATTCTTGTGGTATCCAGTGTTTTCCCCGGAGTCCTCTCTCTGTCATGGCACTGCATTTTTCTGGAAACTCTATAGCAGTTACACTTTTTTCACAACAAAAGAAAACACCACCTTTTAAAAAACACCTCACTTGCACTCTCTATGAAAGGTAAGAATGAAAACTCTAGGACAGCTTGGTTTACAACTTGGTTACAGAGAGTAGAATATCAGATACTACTTACCACAACAACTGGAAGAATAACCATAAATGCTAATCCATATACAAACAACACCTACAGAAAAAATACAAAACATACTTTATTAGATACTGTGGCTACTTAATACCACTTTTGTTTAATATTTATTCTAAAATAGTCAAGTAGTATTACCACAAGCTTACTAAAAATTGTCACAAGCTTATAACAGTGTCATTATTTCTGAGGAGCAACTTACAAGTAATATAACTAGGTATGGCTTAAATAAGGAGTGTCAGTTTAGTGTGATTCACATATGAATCAGTTTAAATGATTCACACACTGTCACAGGTCAGTTTCTTTAATAAATAAAAAGTTGGCAGCAAGACTGTGATGCAGCAGACAAACGATGAAAAGAAATCAAGTGGTTAAGAAAAAACACCTTGCAGCAACAAATACAACAGGAAGAACATTTAGATACATTTAGATTAGAGCATCACTAGCAAATCAAATGGAACTAGAGAAGCCCAGCATGCAGCTCTGTGTTTCCCTGCAAGAGGGAACACACACTTTGTAGCAAAGGTGACCACAGCAGAACCTCATTGGCATTGGAATGAGATCCACCCAAACATACTCACACTTTACTTTCAAAAGTTAGATTTAAGCTACTCTAACACTCACAACTCCAGAAATTTGCTTCAAAGATGTGCACTTGAACCAAAGTACTGCTGTGTTTTCACTAAAAATGTGCAGTAATAAGCAAATTTTTTTTTTCAAAATCACTTGAAAGTTCACCTTAATATCTTGAGCTAAGTAAGCTGACTCACCAAAATTGAATTTTTCTGATCTACAATCCAAGCTGGCAAAGCTATACCAAAGCTTGTAGCTGCAGGATGAAAGAAATAAGTTCACTATAAAATATTGAGAAACATTTTTGAAGTTACATTATGTCTAACAAAAAAACAAAACCACCAAACCACAAAAAACCCGCTTGTGTTTATTACTTCAATAAGCAAAATTTTAACAAATACAGCAAAATCAAGCAACAAATTAGAAATATGCCAAGTATGCAATAACAGGACTTAAATCCAACACCTGAAATACCAAATATTTTAGCTTAACATATTGCAGTGAAATAGATGGGCAAGACTTATTTTTATAAAAATTTGGAAGATTTGCGAGTTTTACATTGCAGAGATTTCAGCAGTTTAAATACATACTTTTAAGTAAGCAAATCAACTGCAGGAAAATGGTCTGAGCAAATTATTTCTATGGGATTATTTCTATTGGTTTGTCCCGCTAAGAAAATGTTCTAAGCTGTAAGCTGTAGGCACAAAACCCTCTGTCAGTTCAAATTTCTGTGTGATTGCTAAAAAAGAAAGAGGAACACTCTTCAATTCAAAAGAAGTTAGGCTACAGAAAACAGAAGATGTGGTTCTCTAACATCTCCACTATACAGATCTGAAGAGATAGTAGCATAAAATAGCTTTTCAGACACAGGTGGTAATAAATTAAATTTTGCAAACACTATCCATCCCAATACTAAGAGTTCCATGAAACCAACAGGGGAAAGAAAAGAAAGTAAGACTTTATAGATTTCTAGGGCCTGCTCAAAAGAAAAACAACAGGTTTTCCTTAGTACTAGCAGTACTTCTTTGTCTATACAGAACTAGAAGACTAGAGCACATAGCTTGGGTACATGTTTTTACACCACACATATATACATACAGAGAAGATGAATTTCACTACATTAGAAAGTCCCTCACACTTTAATGTGGAACAATGTTAGAGAACAGAAGAGAGAGAGAAAACTTCAGGGACTTCTCCCACTCTTCAGATGTCTCAAACAATAATGAGAGGTATAGAAATAAAGCAGAGAATTGTAATTCCACTGGAGACTGAGGCAGAGTTTCCAGAAGAGCAGCAGGCTTAAGGCTCACAGTGAAAACTGCCAGCCTGCCAAAAAATAATTTCATTTTCCCTTCTGGGAATCCAAAGTCCCTTAGGTTTGTGAATACAATCACTAAGCCAACCAAGGATCTTTGTGCCTTCTCAAGTTTTGGCTGAATTTCCTTTTGAAGTCACAGCTTCAGGTCCATTCAAGGACACTGACACAACTGCCTAACCTCAAATCCTATGCCTTGTCAACACTGAGTAGCTTATGGATGTGAAAAACAATTTAGCATCCAAAAAGGTCCTAGCAAAGCTATTAAAATTTACTATACCATTTTGCTGATATTGTGACAGCATTTCTGAAGAAAGATTTTATCTGTATTTTGTAGCAAGAGGGATAGAAACCTCTTACTTGCCAAGCATAGGAAGTACTAGAAGCTAGGAGCTGATAGAAATCTGTTATGCTATAAAACACAGCGATTAAAGAAGCTGATCCACCTCCTTAGTCCATCAGAAATGCCTTTGTCAGACTGCGATACAGTTGGCAAAGATGTTATTTTGAAGGAAGAGGGAAGATTTTTTTTATTTCTTTGAAACACCAGTTCAGGGCTGGGGTTGGTTTTTTTAACTTTAAAAATTAATGTCCTATTGGGTGGATATAATTCAGAAGAATTCACAGCACAGATGACAGAGTACCCTGATGTCATCCTGTAACTTCAGAATTAAGCTACAAATTCCATTTATTATTTCCAGTCTGGCTGTAACTCATTCTATATGGATATGTTGTATAACTTGCCTTAACAAATGGCAGGTTTCCATTTTGCCTGTAATGAGTATCAGCTAGAAACATGCAACATTTTTCCTTAGTAGGCCACTTAAACAATCACAAAGGTGTTTTACAAGCAATTCACACAACTGCAAGTAAGGAAAAAATATTAGCTTTCAGACTTAAATTCATTTACTTTGGATCACCTACTGTAAAACTTTAACACACCATCACCAGGATTATTTTCATGTAGCAACCTGCCCAGAAACAATATCCCCATGTGCATCCTTTCAAAGTGTGCTTATTGCACTATAGCTAGTTGTTAATTTTTCAATATATACATCTCTAGTATTTGATCATAAATACCAAGAAATGTTTAAAATTGACAAGTTTCTGATAAGCAGTATTCTATTTTTTGCTTATACCTCCATTAATATTGGCAAGTCTCCCTAGATACTTACTGAAGCTGACCAATTTAAAAAATTCTTCTCTTTTTACCATAATAAAAAGTTTGAGAAGCAAACTCTTTCTTGCCTTTCCCTGCCACCACCACCAGAGCCAGTTTCATGAGCAAAGAATTGGTCAGATGTGTTGCTTTAATCCCAGGAGAAAGTTATTATATAAGTGCTTCTTGACTGATCAGATATTACACATCTCAGTGTGCAGCAATTACAGAACCTGTGTCATACATAATTTTTACCTTGTGGTCCATCTGGATTACCAAATTCTTCCCAGTTTTTTCGTGACTCTTCATCAGTTAAGCTAGTTACAAGAAGAGATATTAAGTTAACACAGAAGACATTTCTCTAAACAATTAACAAACAAAAACTGTAAAATGTGGCAGTCACACTATCCTTTAGAGATGGTTTGGAAAGCTAAACAGCTTCTGGTGTTTTTTTTGTACAAAATCTAACAGGAAACAATACTGCTGTATTCCTCCTTGATACACAAGCAAATTCTTTAAGGACTCTGACAGGAAATCAGACACAGAAGATGCACATGCAGGAGATGGCAAAATCACATCTCCCTTTCATGACAGTGACTGCATACCCATCAGCTCACAATATTTCTTGATGCCAGGTTACAGCACAGAAAATTTTGAAAGAAAGAGTTTGAAATTTATCTTATTTTTTGGAAGGAAGGTAAATATGGAAGACTGATCAGAAGTAGTACATATGGGCCTTTATCTTATTCTAGACCTTTAGCCTTTGACAGCCTGTGTTTGGTTGTTGTTGGGTTTTTTCCCTGGAACTACCAAGTTTCATAATTTAATCCTCTCTTATTAAATAAGACACCACCTCCTAAATTATTAAATAAGGCACCTACTGTGCCTGTTCAGTAACAACAGTTTTTTGGCAGTTGTATGGAACCTTGACAGAATCCCTGTTACTAGAAGGAAGAATACTGCTTTAGAAAACAGAATACCTGGCTTTCGCTGTATGAAAGATTTTACCTCACGTAAGAAACCCAGTGTAGAAGTCGGGCCTCTCCTGATAATTTCTAAGTCTCCCATTTATTGACAAGCAGACTCGCCAAATGGACAGCTTTTATAATCTTTTAAGACAGCATGGCTAAGCAACTTCACCATCATTTACCTCACAATATACCTCTGCCACAGCCTGTGCACTAGTGTTTGAAGTATCAAACTGCAGCACCAAGCATTTGAGTACTGGCTTGCAAAGGAAATAATTTACATGTTTCAAGAGTTCAAAAAGGCATACCAGAATTTCCTACTGAAAAGATTTTCAAAGTGATATAGATGTGTTTAAGCAAAAAGTATGATTTCCAAACTGCTCAAGTGATCATGGTGTTGGTTCTCCTTCCCACCTCTTCCCAAACAGGACTCTCCCTCATTAAGGTTAACCGCACACACAACTGACTTCAAGGCAAAAATCACCAACTTCCTAGGTTCTCTGATGATGTGACTGACCCAATAAACCCAATAACTGATGAAGTCTCAGAGGCAATGGGCAAGAGTGACATGCTGTGACCACAGTGACTCAGCACAGCTGCTGCAGAGAAGCTGACTCCACCTCAACACAAAGAGGACACAAAGGTGGCCTTTGTTTTACATAAAAAACCTATCAACAGCTGAGGGGATCAACTGGTGTTATAAACATTTATTTTTGAGTGCATAAAAAACCTAAGAATGTCTCAAGTTTGAGACACCAGCATGGGGGGAGTAAATACCTGGCTCAGTCCACCACAGCATAAAAACCAGACAACTAGAATTTTGTAGAGAACAATGGGCTCCAGCTGGCATCAAGCCACACGTGCCATCCCATCAGCATCGTGACAGTGAGTGTATTAGAGACACCAGTAATGGGAATCCCACTGGTATTGTGATTGAACTGTGTTATCTAAATTCCTGTGTTTTGATTTCCTTTATACCAAATTCTCATATTAGACATCTCTCACATAGTAAAAAAATAAAATTGCTTTAAGAGATAAGACCAAAAATACTCTAGAGTAAAAGCAGATTCAAGGACTCAGCTTCTAAGAGCTATACAGGAATTCTGAAACAGTCACAAGGTAAAAAATCAGGACTACATGGCAAGCATAACTGGAAAGAGATAAGGGCAAGTTGAGAGAAAACAGATCCAGAATGAAAACATCCTTTTCACTGGATAGAACAGTTAAAGCACGGTCTTTTACTCTTTGGCTTTACCATCACGTGAAATGAACAGTAAATATATTTTCTAAGCATCACTTCAAAACTGCTGTAACAGAGTCAGTTGGTTAAAAACCACACCACCCATTTTGTTCTTTGTCATCTTTAAGATTTAATATGTGTTATACTGGAAACACTTTTCCTAGCTGACATGCAAGTTAACACAAAGAACTAACACCTTAGAGTATTCTGACAGGTACAAAACAAATTATCCTTCCTAACTTGTACAAAGCAAATACACATTGCAGGAAGACATATTTTGACTTTCGTTACATATCTGAACACGTTTCTTCCTGCCTGCTTAGGCCATCCTTGCTATTACTGTAAAGGCTGTTCTCCCCATAATATTATGATTCCCTTTTTTCATAGGCAAAAAAGAAACTTACGCTGCATAGGCCTTAGCAATCCTCATGAACATAACTTCATCTCCTCCTTTATCTGGATGGTATTTTAGGGATAGTGCACGGTACTGTTTCTTTATTTCCGATATACTTGCTCCCTTCAAAAGGAAAAGTTTGCATTTACTATTAAATACCTTACATAAAATTCATTCTCATATATAATCCTAATACACATTGTGTAGTATTTTTCTGAACCATTCACTGAAGAATTATAACATAGGATCATGAAACTATATTTCATTAAAACATTATTATTTTTCTGATAACATTCTTACAACCATTATGTTTTTAAATGAAGACAGAAATTCAGAGTCTAACTAAAAGACACTCATATGACTGAATACTGGGCTTTATCTGGATTATTTTGCTTATCTATCCATAGGAACAAAAAAAAAAAAAAAAAAGGAAGGATTTCTTATCTGTTTGGTGAAACTTAAACATATTCATGAATACTAGGAATTCTCACTTGCAATATTCTTCTATTTAACCATACTTCATAGATCAAGTATGATGGTCCACTTGCAGTTTGTATGCAGAAGTAAATCTGTCAGTCACCAGGAACAGCAGATTTCCCTGCCACTTAAAAACGTCTTTGACTAGAATCATCCTACCAATAAATTATTTCAAACTTCTTGAACAAAGGGAATACATTACCTATACCTGAGAAAGATTGATTTTTATTCTACTCCAGCATGTTGTTAAATGCCACCAACACAATTCCCTGTGCATTAACTTCCAGCTTGGACTGTGAACTTCACTATTCAAGAAAACCAACAAAACTTTATAGTAAGTTCAGCTAAAGTTTTTTCTATATGTTATCTGCTAAGTTTCACACAACAATTACCACAAGACTTTTCAATGTTTGTACCAGAGAAGCCTAGCATGCTGACTTTAACTGCATAATAAAAATAATTTAGTTATAGATGATGGTACTCTTTCAATAAATTTAAACCAGAAATTAAACTACCCTGAGACTTCACTTGCTGTTACCTTATCTTACTTTATACAGTATGTCATATTCCAAAACTGATTTCCAACAGCATGCCTCATTTAATGCACAGGATGGATTTACTCCATTATAAATTAGATTTCAACTAAAAGCAGGTGTTTCAAGACTAGATGAAGAATGTCAGACAGGGAGCAAAAACTAGAAAGTAGGGGGAAAAGAACAAAGGGAAGGGAAAAAAACCCCAAGCTGTTCGAATAGAGATGTGTTTTCATGGCTGACATGAATGCTGCCTGTAAAAAAACAAAACTAATTTTTTCTCTCTGACACAGAGGGTGCACCCAATCCCAGACAAGTTGACAAGTTTTCCATCTACATTAATTTCTTACTCCTCATTTTCCAAAGTTAGGCTACAGAGGTTAGGCCTGACTTACAGAAATGCTTAGTAGCCTTGGACAGCTGGTGTCAGTCTCCTTGGAACACAGAGCATGCCTGTATATAACCACTTCTGAGATTCATCTTTATGCCTTGGATCCCATCTTTAAAACTGCAGTACAGATACTTATTAAATAAATCATTAATAATTGAGCACCTTATACGTTAGTGAATTCCAGTGCTATGCTTCATAAAGAGCTATTCTGTGTTCAAAACACAGTGCTGATATTGCATATAAAATCTGGTGTAAGTCCATTATCTGGACTTTGTTGGTGCTGTGATTCCTATCTGGAGAAGAAAAGCCTCTTGTTATAAATTGATGTGCTAATATAAAATACAAAAATTATCTTGACTAGAGTGTGAATGCAAAGAAGAAGTGAATTACTGTGCATCAAAACTTTGAAGTGCTTGCATCTGCAACCATTTTATTTTTTTTAAGTGGGGGGGGGTGTTGCTGGTGTTTTAGGGTTTTTTTTTAACAACAATAACAGTTCCATTATCTAACTACACTTCAGTATCTGTATCACTTCATCAGCAGGACTGGCTACAACTCTCAAGGTTCCACTTGAATGGAAACAGAAGAAATCTGTTGATTCTTCACATAGTCCAAACTGAAAATCTTTCAAGAGATTTAACCGAAGTTGCCTGATAGCGAGAAACGCACTCAGATTTTGAGCCCTACTTCAACTATCTATCTTCACAACCATCTTTTTTATCTTCACATCCTCCTTTTAAAATCTCTGGCTTTCATCCAGCTTGTCCTTATAACAAACATGCTCCATCCCTCAGTTCTTGAGGCATTCCAGAACTGGTTTCTTTGCCTGGGTAAGTTGCACATGCCTTGAGCACGTGTACAAGTTTTCATCAATAAACACAAAGCTATAATTCACTACATGCATTCCTTTCTTTCTCCTCTGGGTTGCTACTTGTAGAAATTTCCCAAAGATAACAAAGGAAAATACTCTGCTGACCTAATCCCTAGCCTGATTTGTTTAATCAAGGTTAACCCAGTTATATGAACATTAAAACTGCATGGGTCCAATAGATACCATTTAACAGTAAAAACTTGTATTGCTCCTTCCTGTGCATCAGTGAGAGAACTCAAGTCAGCAATCAGCGAGTCACAGAGGAGCTGAGCAGCAGCTGAATTGCAGTAACTTGGCTCCAGACATGACAGGCAGGTGTTCTACCTGTCTAGCTAGAAACAGGCTAGAGACTTCTCACCTTTGCTGACAAGTCAACATCATTTAAAGGCAAGAGATGTGTTTGCTAAAGTTCACATACGTATTATGCTCTCTCACACTAACAACATACATCACATTTAATCAAAACAGGTACATTCAAAGCTCATTCATGTTCTTGTGCTGAGCTGGATCCACAGTGTATTTCTTCAGACTTGAGAGTGAAACATGCCTCAGACTCCAGAACTGGAAAGATGACTCTACTGTTATTCAAAAGAGGAGCCTTGGATCCAGAAATAATTAACATAAGCAGACAATCTGCTTGAGGTATTGTGGTTAAGATGAAGAGTTTAAAAGAAGTTGAGAAAGTCTATCCTTGGCATATGTAATTTTTTTCATCCATTTTTAATCAGTCCTTCAGTATAAACAAAGCACTGCACCTATTTTCTAGATAGGCACTATACCTTTTTTTTTAATCCCAGTTTAATAAAGCTATTGGCTGGGATCACTGTTTAGAATTTGTTGTTTGCATTCACAGATATTCACAAGATTCAAGCTAGCCTGCATTATGTCAAAATGTGCATCACCAACACTATTCAGTGAAACCTCTCATTTACAAATACTGCTCTGTACAGAAACGGTAAATCAAATGAATTCACATTCTTGTTTATACAGTTTCTTCAGCATTCCTAGAAGTTCCTATTGAGAAGATTTACACAGGACATACAAAATAGATTTTTTTTGTTGTTTTCCTGTACACAGAGAAGAAAACAACATCAGAATAGGATTTTAAAACACCCACATCACTACATTACTAGAATTTTGAAGGAGCTAGATATAGAAGTTAAAAATTGGTACAGACACAGGCAAAAAACACATAAACAACTGACTTTATAACATGCAGCAATAATTTTTACGTCAAAAAAAAAACCCAAAAACACTACACAGATTCACTAAACTTACTTGGTTTGAAAAACCAAGTCTAAGATTAGAAATCTACACACAGAATATACAGTTACAGTAGTACAGGCTAGTGAAAGATGTTATTACTTACAGGATCCAAATGTAGCACTTCATAAGGGTTGTATTCTTGATACTCTCTGTCTGTTTTGGAAACTTTGTATGCAAGGAACAAAAATAATGCCCAGCCAGCAAGGAGGACTATTTTCCTGTTTGTAAGAAAAATAATTTTTAAAATACACAAATACACTAGCTCAAGCACCATTCTAATAACATTAAAAGCCATCTCATATCACTCTTCAAGAAACAGTATTAAAAGAGCAAGAAACACTAAAGCAGGTATTAGTATTTCAGTTTTAATACCACTTTTTCTCCTAGTTTTTAACAATGACAATCCACTACTACCAAGTCTCCATTTTTAACTGTCTCTCCTCAGCAGATATACATTATTATTTCCTATTTTTAAAGGATGGTTTTAACTAGATCCTAGACAACGTGTTAAAAAAAAAAAAAAAAAAAAACAACACAAAAAGCTGACACAGATGCATAACAGACAGCAAAATATTTTGAGGGTGGGAGTAACAAGGAACTGATAAAGCATTCACCTTCAAACATACAAAGTTATTATTCTTTTATATTTGACTATGTTTCAGTATATGTTCATATACTAAATATTTAAATCAAAAGATTGCACTAGCACTACCAATTTCAGTGAGGGAGAATTAGTTTTTTCAACAAATAAATGCATTGTTTACTTTTTCTACAGCTGAGGCTCACTGGTCTCATTCCTCAGGTATTTTATATAGGACAAACAGCATGCATCTTGATTTCAAGCCCTACTAGACAATAATGATTACCTATTAATTATTCAAATATTGCAGATTGCAAATATCTTAGTGATGCAAAAGTCACTAATTCCTGCTTTGATTACAAACTGATGTATTTCTATATTAAAAAAATAAGAATTGCTTTAATGGAAAGCCATGCAAATGAAACGTACGTACTTCACTGTAGGAATTATGTTCTGCTGTGGTTTTAGCAGTCGCAAGCGGTACCACAAACACCTTCCATATACGTTCCTTATATTCTTTAATCGAATTTGTTCTATAAAAATAGAGAGATTGTGATTAACCAAGCTGACAAAACACAGAACAACAAACACACTCATCTCACCCGAGCAGGCAGTACAAGGTCAGCTGGAGGACTAACATAAGATTCAGCATTACCAGAGGAAAGAATGCTTTCTATCCATTTAAGTGATGCTGTACATGCATAAACATAAGTTGGTCAAATTACTCTCTCTACCTAAAAAGAATCCATTCTATTTCCTATATGCCACATAGTAACCATCACATGTGAACCCAGCCTTTGCCTAACATGCACCTGCAAACTTTGCTTCTGACACTCAACTCCAAAAGTTTCCCGTTTCAGTATGTCAGCCATCGCATGCAGGAAAAACAAACAGAATGCAACCCACAGGCAAACTGGTGTTTGTATACAACTAAAGAGTACAGCAGGAGCAACAGCTCCTTCCTCAATTCAAAATATGATGCATTTTCTTCCTCTTTGTGACATCTGCTTTTATAAGCTGCCTTCATTTATGTTTTTCTCCTGAAGGGTAAAAGGAAGGAAGATTAAGATAAAAAGTGACTTGTAAGCCATGCAGCTCAGCAATAGATGCCTTCAGCAAGGGAGTTTTCACATTAACAACAGTCAAGATTTCTTCCCATGGCCCTTTTAGGACAGGATGGGGCTGGAAGGAAATTGTACTTACACTGTCAAACTCACCATGATGAGGCATGGAAGCTCTGTTAAGAGAGTTTTAATTGTATTGCAGAGCTGATCAGGACTAACTTAGTCTTGGTCAAGGAATTCTTTTATACTATGAAAAGTACAGTGGAAAGCAAATAGCTGGTACAGAAATTTTATGTTATAATTAAACTCCTCTTTAAGTAACTTGTCCATAAACTATGCAGTCTGACCAGTAACACTTCTGAAGTTAGGATGTCACTGTCATTAACTTACTTGCAAAAGAGTAACATCACTCGGCCCTTTTCAGACTAAAGGAAAAAGAATCAAGACAAAACAAAATTTATCCTGTGTCAATACACTTAGATATTGCTGGTAAACAAAATTTAAAAGACAATCATGAATTATATAAACACAGGAATTGTACTAACAACTTTGATCCAAAGCACGTATCAGTCATATCCTCCTAAGTCTTAAATCTCAACTTAGCACTTTTGACCAGGTGATGCCCGCACAGAATCACAGGATGATTTAGGTTGGAAGGGACCTTAAATATCCTCCAGTTCCAACCACCCAGCTATGGGCAGGGATGCCACACACTAGACCAGGTTGCTCAGAGCCCCACCCAGCCTGGCACTGAACTCAATTAAAATAGCAGTTATGATACACGAAGACATTTTTATCTGGCTGATTTCTAAAAGGTAATAGTGGAAGACAGTGACAACCTCTGTTTAGTTATTCTAAGGTGTTGGAAGGTGGGATATGGTGTTGATCTACTCAAATTTCTAAGCAAGCACACAATTCAGATGAAACATGTAGAATACAATTAGCAATCACCAAACCCTTTGAGGCCAGAGAAACATGACCATTCGCTCCACATCAACCATGAGTTCAGATTTAAGGCAGATTAGATGTGAGCACTGGATGGTATTTCAAACTCTGGCTGATTTAGCAGAAATAGAGTGGGGACACATATGACATGTGGCCACCCATGAGCTAGTAAAGCAGACAACTATTAAAGCTTGCACAGACAAGGTACCAGTACCAGAAAAAAAGCCTATCAGCTTACTCTGAACTACCTAGTTCTATAGAGTATAGCTTACCCAAAACTGGATATGACATTAAACATTTTGATGCAATTCCTGTGAACATTATATTGGTAGTACCATCACCCCCAAAGACAGATAGGGACAACCAAGGATAATTCAATCCCCTGCATCTCATTCAACTCTTGCCATGCTTCAAAATAAGCTTCCATATGTCTGTTCTGTGCAACAGATAAACCACACAAGTATTTTGCAGCTCTCCTGATCAGCAAAGATTGTTCACATACCTAAAACACAAAACTTACTAAACAAAAAAGAATATGACTAAAACTTGGTTAAGCAAGCCCCCGCTTAGTTTTACTTATGTAAGGCTTGAGAAAGCACTGTGAAGGAAAAATTCAGCAGACAATGAAAACACTGAAAATGCAACACTCACTCCCTACCGGTAGAATATAAATTAATTTGGCATTTTGTCTTTGCTTTTTTATTTTAAGACAACAATTCTAGGAGATCTCTCTTGGTTCAAAACTGGATTCACTTCAACCAGAAGCTAACTGTTACTTAAAATTAAACTACAAACTTAAAGCAAACTAAAGAGACAGAACTAAACAAAGAATTGGCATTTCAAAAAAAAAAAAAAAAACAGAATCAAACTTGATGCCATTAAAGACTACACTGACAATGAGGTCATGAGGATGGAAAAGCTTTGCAACAGAAAGAGGGAAGAAAGTGTTCCAAAGGTTTTAAATGGTCACTGCACAGCTGTGAGCCATACTGTGATGCTTTTATGAAAAAGTTACTGAATATACTTGAATAAATCAGGCATCAGAAGACTCACAGAAGACACATGTGCTTAAGCCTAAATCACTTATTTAAAATACTGTCATCAATTCAGCTGTTTGGTGCTGAAGCAAGATGAAACCAACTGTTCATCAGTTCAACCACATCGACCCACATGAGCACCTGAGCCTCTTAGTGCTTTTGCTAGGATTTTGATTTTTAACAAGCTGCTGTGCCTTGACTTCAAAGACCTATGCCACAATGCCCCACTTCTCAAACCTGCCAACTGTCCAGCCCTCTAATGACCAGATGACACTCTCTTTTCCCTGCTCTGCATCCTCCCTGCAAGAATTGCCAGTACCTTCTACCTCACCATGCCAAAAACCTTCCAAAAATGCCTTAGAGGAGATAAGCTGAAGAGCTGGCAAAAAGTCAAATAAAAATTGACCACTAAATGTGGTTTACAATAATCACTGAATTGAGGTCTTGGAACAGCTTTCCAGTAACAGCTGCAGAAGACAAGTTTTGTGATCAGTCTAACAATAGCATCAAAAAAAAAAAAAACCACCAAAAAAAAAAAAAAACACACCAGCAACCTGTGCCATGCAGTGTGAGCAAAAATTAAGCTTTTTGAATACTTGGTAAATGGAGTCCTGGAACTGCTATGCTGCACAAGGGGGACCTCTTCACCCAAGCATCAAATTAAGGCGCAATGCTATGTAGCCACTGCATTTTTTACACATGCATCTGAACAACTCTGGATCAAATATAATTACAGCTGATTAAACAATATCAAAGCAAAAGCAAAAGCATCTTATTAATGTTCTCTCTGAACTTAGGATGGCAATGGTCTCATTTGACTAACAATCCCAAAAGGAAACAGGGCACTAAAAAGATGAATTATTATTTACAGTTATCTGTTCAGAACATACAAAATCAAATCCTACCCAAATTGAAGCTGAAGTCCAGACTACTCAAATTATTTAAATTATTTGGAGCTATCCTGAGGCACTTCCTGTGTCATATGTCATCATTAACACATGTTAATTTGTGGAATTCAAAAACAGGCACCTACTTGGGAAAAAGAAGGAGCAATACAGACAGCATAACTCCCAGTTTAGGCAGAAAGCCACTGGCAAAATACCATACTAAGAAAGCTATATTCCTACTGTATCCAGGAAAAGCAGGCTTCCTGTTTATTTACAGACAAAGCCTGCAATTTCACTAGAGAAAATACTTCTCATATTGGGAAGACAATGGTTGCAGGAAAAGGAAAAAAGAAAAAGAGAAGGGAAAAAAGGAGAGAGGAAAGGGAAAGGGAAACTTTTAAAGAAAATTACAGAATGAAGAAAATTTTAAAAAACAATAGGAAAGACAAACAAAAAAAAGGCTTGCAAAGGCCAGAATACCAGATAATTCTGGTGCTTAACAAAAGCAGCAACTTATTACTAATGAGCAAGTTGTGGATAAATCAATTTTTTTTTTGCTTTGCCTCTGTCTGACTAAAGGAGCTTCCTTTTTACACAAGTGAATTTACCATGCCACAGAACTGACACACTGCCCTGCAATATCCTGCAGACCCTGATCACACTGGAGTGAACACCTTACACAAGGTGTAAGGTAAAGCTTTGCAGTGAAATATGAATTGTACTTTCTCTGGAATCCATATTCTGTCAGGGAAAGCGGTTCAGAGTTTTAAAAGCAGACAAGTAGAGTTCTGCTGTTTCTTCTCAGTCCAGATTATGGCTTTTCATTACTGTGTAAGAGCACTTCAGACAACATCCTTTGATATGGGATTACAGGGAGACAAGTGTGTGGGGGGTGGGAGGAAATGCTTTTCCTCCAGTCAAAACCACTTCTCATTCGATGGGCAAAATCCTTCACAATAGTGAATCTCTCCTACGGTTTTAGGAATAGGTATTAAAGAGCCTTGGAAAGCAAAGACATAATGCACCCGTGGGCTTTTGAGTTAATCTCACTAACACTAACATCAAGATGCTGTTAAAGCACCCCCTCACAAGAGAATGTAGACTGCCACTTTATTTCTGTAAATAATCTGGGGAAGCATCCCATGCTTGCTTTCTTTTCCTCCACATTGTTCTCGATGCATCCAAAGTTCCTGAGATTCACAAGTAGATTTTCCCCAATACAAATCTTACTCACAATGGTTCTCACAAGTGCATATCATAGTAACTTTAAAAATGTATGTGAATATCCAGCCAAAACTACATCTTAACATAGTTTTCAAGTTCAAGAAATATAACTAGTACTGATACAAAAGAAAACCTGAGTGCCATCTCTTTTGTGACTTTGTCAGAGGCCTTACAGAAGTTTAGGTAGATGACACAGGTTGGTCTTCCCTTGATGACTGTTGCAGTCACTTCTATTGTATTCCGGGCATCAAAACAGGTACTAGTAGAGAGTGTTTAAGTAAACACTCTATTTCTCTTAACCAGAACTTGATCTTGACATCTCTTGATCAGAACTTCTACAAACCTCTTGAATATCCAATTCTTTAAGCCAGAGGCACCTGCTTCTTCTGCATGAGTAACACAGGCCCCACAGTTCTTGGGTAAAACAGAACAACCTAATGGGCTGGAAAGGGTGGAAAAGAAAGGGTGATCAGGAGATCACCTAATCCAACCCTGCTGCTAAGAGGAGAGTCAAAAAAGCAGCTGCTCAAGGTCTGGCTGTAGGCCTTTGGTGTGACTTCAAAGACAGAGCTCACTGTGCCTCTGAACAACCTATTCTACAGTTTGACCATCCTCATGGGGCAAAAATTTCTCATATCCATCTCAACCTTTGTTCTGATTTAGCAGTCACACAATGGGCGACGACACAGGACACACAGACACAGAAGAAAGCTAATTACAGGTTGGATTTCCAATTTTCAGAGATTACATTCAACCTGTGTTTACAATTCAGCCATGTCTGGCTTAAGTTTGGTTTTGTAGTTCACCCATCTTTACATACTTGTCTCCAAAGAAATAGGAGGATACACCCAATCCTCAGGAATGCTTGACAAATGATCCCTACCTAGACCTAATGTTTTTGTTTCAGGTTCTGGAGGTTCCAAAAAGTGCTTAAAAAAAAGAAAAAAGGGGGAGATTATTTTTCATCCTTCTGAGAAAAAAGAGATGATTGCACATTTATTGTTATTGAACACAGGCAATTCTAGGAGAGAGAAGGGAAAGAGGTACAGCTGCAATTATACTGAGAAGTTTTAATCTCCAGAATCTTGTTTCGGCTGCAACAAACAAAGGTCAGTTTTAGGAAAAAAAACCACAAGTAAGACTACTGGCATCAGTATTTACATCTAAAGCGTATAAAAGTTTCAAAGTATCAGTCAAATTTTACGACAGCCAAAAGCTAGCAAAAAGCTAATATCCAGTATATATGGAAGCCACCAGTTTTCCATTATTCTACCTCAAACTGCAGGAAAGGACAGAAATATGTCCCAGCCTCCTGTGTTCTTTCTACCTTCAGGCTGCTAGGAAAAGCAAAATCACATAGTCCAGAATACAGTTCCAGTGGACTCTGTCAGAAAAAGAAATAGGAGGTGCACATGAAATATTCTGCCCACCAGCTGCAGACAATTCATCCAAAGGAGAATGGTTTTGAAAGAAAATTACTTCTTTCAGTAAGGAACACAGAGCGACACAGTTCTGCAGCCCTAGGAAATGCCAAGATCACTTTAAAGCCAGACTTTCACTGCAAGTGAAAGAACTCATTTGTAGTGTGTCATCCTCTCCACACCTGAATGGAAAACCTGTACCCGTGGAAAGCATCAAGAGGTGCAAGTAATACACACAGCATGCAAGTCTTGAGTAAAGGTCACAGCGCAGGGGTACCATGGCTCTAAGCACTGTATCTGTTCTGTCAAAACTGAGGGCAACAGGCTCAGTCGAATCACCTGAGAGCTCCCAGGTTTCCTGGATTTTACTCAGAGTTCTACAGTTTTAATCCTCTAAACTGTACACTAAAGTAGGCTCCTATTTACTTTCAAAAGTTACATATATATGCAAAATCTGAACTCCTGGGCTTGTTTCTACTTCAATAGTAACAGAAATCAAATAATTGTATGAACAACTTACTTACTGAGGTCTTGAACTGACCTGTAAAAATTTCTCTGTAAAAATTTATTTTCTTAAGCACTTAACCATTCCTTAGATAACAGATGAAGTAGGAAAAGGCTACCCTACTGTTTCACTAGGCTATCTATGCTTAACTATGTTGACATTTTCCTTGATAATTATTACAGAAAAAAAGACTCCACATGGCTATAGTATGTTACCTGAGAATAATTTTAAAAGTCACAGGATGATGAAAAAAACCCACACACTTACTTTCAAAAAAGACAATGACAAACACTTTAAACTATGTTATAAAAGCAGTAGCCCATCTTTGCAAGCAACTAAGAGACAGGACTGAAACTCACAGCAAACTTACAAAGTCAGCAACTCCTCTTAAGTACTGAGCAATTTCAACTTTATTATAATAGGATTGACTCCTACTGTAAAATCCCAAATTAAGAGGCATGAAGCATATTAAATTGATTTTAAAGTGTTCTAAAACACTGTTGCTTAAATGCAAAAGTCTTCAAATAAGCACTAGTGTTCCCACTGGATTACTTTAAAAAAAATTAATTTAAAATGGAAAGCATGTTTCAGGACTTTGAATGGACCATAGCAGTCAAGAATTAAACCATCTGATAGACCCTTTCTAACTTTAATGTCTATCATTATAAGAATTGTCCTCATTACCCTCATTATTTATCTATAAAGAGGTCATGTCCAGGTCAGCCTCTTAACTAAAACATTTACAGCTGAATAATCTCACCCTAGTTGTTTTCAAAGACATTTTTCTCTCTAGTAAATATTCATAGAAATAAGCCCAAAAAATCATGTGTTTTGAGTAACATTTTAAGTATTAAAACCCCAAGCAGTTCATTAACTACAAAGAGACCTGCGAAATACTTACCAGCAAAGCTGCTTTTTTCCAGAGCATGTTTTGCAGCAGCTAGATAAAACCCAAAAGGAACAAAAAGTAACCTAACTTTCCATTCCCACAATTCCACACGTTTGCTGACCAAAAGATAGCATTTGTTACTAACAGCTTTAAACAACAGCAACATAAGATGATTCAATATCCTGAAAGTTAACTTCTTTTCAGAGTTTACTTACAGTCAGCTGGGCACAGTTCTACATTACACTATTTCTAATCAAGCCATTCCCAAACATTGCCCCTCCTATTAGTGCACTGTCTCATTTGCACTGACAAAACAGTCAGTGGAACTAACTATAATAACATTTAGGCTCTATCACCTAAATTATAAAATTTATAGCAGGGCTGGACCTACAGCTGCATTGCAAAACTTGAACAGAATCTGAGAGAAATCAGAAAACTGGACATTTTACTGTGGAACAACACCCTCATGAGTCAAGGTTAACAATTTTAGATGAAGCCAACAACAATGCTGGGCTCCAAGATTACACACTCTTAACTATTAGCTGAATTTTATCAGTTTGGTGTGGGGAGGAAACCAGAACACATTCAATCCAAAATAAATGTAAACAAAGTCACTTAACCTATCACCAATCATTAAAAATACTTGTAGTCAGTATTGTTCTGATGCAAACCCTGAAGAAACTCTAATAAAGGATAGAATTAGTGGACACAAGGATAAGTACTATACATCCATTTAGCATCAGCAGAGAATTTGGTAAAGTCCTCTCAAGGAAGTAAACATACAGAACTGATCCTGCTGGTACAGTGTGATTTCCAAAAGGCTTTTGAAAGGTTCTTTTTACAAGTCTTTCAGGACAACCATCTAACTATCACAAAAATAAATATGTGACTAGAAGATAGAGTGAATAGCCAATTCTCCCAACAGAAGGAAATCGCCAGGAGCTCTGCAGGAATCTGTATTGAAACTACACGACATTTCATTAATAAGTAATCTGACTAAAAGGGTGAGCAGTAAAATAAAGCTTCTGGATGATATGAACTTATTCTGGGTAACAAGGACAAGGGCATCCTGAAGAATCGTAAAGATCAAGCAAGTGCACTTCTGAATGGCACATGAAATTGAGGGTATGAAAACAAAGTCCAGTGGGGGTTATCCTAATTCTATGTATACAAGGATGAGCTCAAGGCTGATTATTACCTCTCAGATTGCAATCTTGGTGTTTTGAGAAACTGTTCTATGTAAAACTCAGCTGAATGCTTATTATTAATAAAAATCAGAGCATGTGTTAAGAGCATTCCTATGAGAAAAGGAAGGGATTATTACTCCACCACATAAGCTGGAGGTATGTCCAACCTTGAGGCTGTACATACCTCAAGTGTGATGCAGAGTCCTAGTTCCCACCTCTTAAAGAGGGGCAACCAGAAAACATTCAATTAAGGTGAACAAGGGCCATCAAATGTATAAGAAGACTTATGAGCAAAATATAATCTACAAATCTTCCAGCTAAGAGAGTAAAGTGCAAGGAGAGGCAATGGAAGGCTGTAAAAAACCTAAGTGACAGCCAGGACTGAACACTTACTTCTTCTTTCAGTAGAGCAAACAAGGATTGTTAAGCAATATCAGAAGCAGCTGCGAAACAAAGGCAATTATTTGTGGTGAGGGCAGCAGATATGGCACCCTCCCTCACATAGGATGGTACAGATGCTATAACAAAAGTTACTGTACTCAAAACCACTGGAAACAGAGAATATGCAAAGGAAGCACCATTTATGCTTGTCCTGTTATTCCTTCCTTAAGCATCCACTTCTGTAATACTACATAAAAAAACCCACTTGATCTGACCCAGTATGTCCATGCTTTTGTTTCTAAAGAAAAAAGGGTATTTGGAACTATATTGGCAAGGTAAGCCTTTGTAGAAGCCACAATGCTTACAAATATCCCAGTTTCAAACAGTTCATCCAGCCAACCATGATAAAGCAATCTTCTGAATTTAAAATGCCTGTAAGCAATTTCCTGTAAAAGAGAAATACTAGGTGAAAATCTGAAAATGCCTCTTAAATTTTTGTAATTGTATACTTATTTAAAAACTGGTGCACACTAATCTTTTTGCTCAGGAAAGAAATTAGGTACCTGTTTTGTGCTCTTGTACCTGTACCCTGCTCTTAATATTTCTAGCCAGCACAACCCTCCTCACCATGAAATAGAGATACATGTCAGGTCCTGGCTAGTAACTGAGGGAAAGGCCTATAAACCCCACAATGGGAGAAAGCAGCACCACAGGGGGCAAGGATGCAGCATCAGCCCCAGTCAAGACTTGCTCAAATTGCTGCAGATCTGAACCCTTCTTCACAAGCACGAATTTGAAACACAAATAAAAAAAAATCACAACCAACAAATCATAAAAAAAAAAAACAACCAAACTATGGAATCACTATTGATTCAATTTCCTGTCATTTACCTTGCTTCTCTCTCAAATTTCCTGCTCCTTCTCCAGAACAGTTTAGCTGCCCATGAAACCATAACTGAATCTAATTCTCTAATACATAGCCTGTATATCCTGGTAGTTTAGTGTCATCTCTGTGAGTAGCCAAGACAACCTTGCAGCAACTACTAAATGAACAAGGCGTGTAATAAAACCTTCAGTACAATGTTTTCATAAGCTTCCATAACATAGGATGAATTTTTAAAAATACTGAAGATAATAATAAAAATAATAAAGAAACTACTTTACTTTTATGTACACTTAATGAAAGATAAAGTTCTTGTAATGGCTTGATCTTTGACTTGCCACAAAATAGCTTTTCAGCATTTTGTATTCTGGACAGTCTTGAAGCTACTCAACTAATCTCTAATACAGTGCTATTAATTTTATTTTACTGCTAGGAAGCTATAGTGGTTATAGTAAGACTACAATACTTTTTGAAAATTCCATGTAAAGACTAGCATTTTTTTCCAAATAACAGAGTAATTTGGATAACTCTGTGCAAATGCTTTGTTTTGAAAAATATTTTTAGAGGTAATTTAGACATTACTAGTGGAATCTCATGATGTTTGCCCCTTCTTCAAAAGTTTCTCTAAAAAACCCTACTGTTTAAAACCAGCAAAATAGTGGAAAAAAATTAACAAAACAAATTTAAGTATCACCATTACATTATATTCTGCCTTTAAACAGTCACCTAAGAAACTGTATTTTTTGGAACTTGAAATGGTTACATCAACCATAGTATACTCAATCTCTCAAAAAGCTCAATTTCTAGGTAATAACAGTCCTTAGATGCATAACTGAGTTTCACTGACTCTCCACCCACTTCCTGACACAATGATGAAAGGTTATATTAACAGGAAAGGATAAGCACACACATATGGGCAAAAAATGTTTATATTCACAGATACCAAGTTTTCACACACATGCTTACCCACCACATTAGCAATGAGCATGGCATACTGTGGTTTTATCCTGTCCTTTACCAGCATCCTGTACTTTATCCTGCATAACCAAATACCAAAATGCTGTGAAATACTTTGGAGTAAGGTTAATGAGATTTCAGTGAGCTGTGGGCAAGGACAGGCATCACAGTTAACCCACTCCAACCAGTCTTATCTCACACCAGAGGATTAGGAGCATCACAGAAGATTTTTACCCAGAGTGGGGGCAGCAGCAATGCTGCTTCCTCTCCCTCAGTTTCTGTGAGGTACAAGTGCTCATTACTCCCTAACAGATAAAACTGAAAAAGTGCTGCCTGCAGTCTCTACACTGGCTTGAGTCACATCCAGGTTGTGCACTCACTGTCCTCAGACAAATAAACTTCACAGCCTCAGTTCCCCTACCTGCATCTTAAAGCAGGGGATTAATATGAGAATCTTAAGTCAGCCTCAACATACACAGATGAAAAACACAACAAAAAAAGTACAGAGAAACCTTCATTATTGACACTACTACACTGAAATATCCAGTATAGTGGGCAGATATACAGAGAAGTATGGTTCCTAAGACAGCAAACCTTTACAGAACAACTTTTTCGGGACTTCTGATCAAGGCTTTGAATGTGAGCGTGAACTACTACCTACAGAAGTATACAAAAAGCCCTACTGCTTCAAAGTAGCAGTAAAGTAAAAAATAAACAAAATAATATCAAGTATCAACATGGTATTACATTCTCCCTTTTAACAGTCACCAAGTAAGCAGTCATTTTTAAATATTTTTGTTTATTTGTCCAGCCTCAATTTAAAAAAGGCTGCAATAGTTTTAGGGTTCTCTAACTGCCTATGCTACTTCCTACAGGCATGGCAACTTCAAGGATTAGCAGGAAATTGCCTTCTTTAACCAGATATTTTAAAGTTTTTCTTTGCATTAGCCCAGTGTTCTTCAAGAAAGCTTTAGCTATATCTTACACAGAAACATTTGAGAGGGGAGGGTGCAAAGGAAAAGTGTTAGTACAGCCAGACTGGGGAGCAGCAACAAGAACAAAAAATACAAACAAACAAAAGCCAAACAAATTAAAAAAAAAACGCCACAGATTTTGTATGGATTTTTATTATAATGAAAGTTAATTAAATAGCTTTTATCTATTTCATATCAATACTTTTTTCTAGATACAAAATGCAGCCATTCATCTGGTTTTCTTCCCTTCCCTACAGAAGGTTTTTATGCTCTTAAACTTCAAGAAGGAAGATCTACAGTCCAAACAGAATAGTTCCTACAGCCTCTTTTCTCTCAGAGAAGAGACTGCTAACTTCTATTAGCATTATTTTTGCATTCACAGCTGTTATTCTTTGGGGTTTTTGAAATGTTTTCAACATCTTGTTTTGTTCAACTTACTGTAAAAAAAACTCAGGACAGATACTTCTATTCTTTCCAACAGCTTTGTAACAAATTATGAATACCCAATGCCCTAAAACAGGATAATTTATTTAATGTAGACCTAAATAAACTAAAAAAAGATGAAATAGCAAGCTTCCATACTACAAAGCACATCACAATCTATGACCATCTGTTTCAGCACAGCTTTATAATTGTGTGCCTCAATCCAGCAGCACAGGTATAAGTCAAAAAGTACACAAAGTTCAGCAAACACATCAGCATTGTGCAACAACTGCCATATTATCCAACTAAATTAATTTACCCCTTGCTCTCCATTTCCTTTCTAGATGCTGACGTTTAATCTACACACGCTTACACTGAAACTTCAAAGCAAGTCCAACAACGGGAAGATATCTTGATGGACACTCCTCCAACCCTAAATGCAGAGGAAAAATAAAGGAAAATCTTTTTCTTCAACTCTCACGATTAATTTTTTGAAAAATAACTTGAAAATTCCCATTGCAGAAAATATCTTTTTAGTTAAGAATGAATCTGCACCAGAATAACTTTTTAGCAAACACATTTTTTGTTCCAAGAGCAGTCCTTGCAATGGTTTTACTCACAGTAATTAGGCTAAATTAATACCAGTATTTCCCCAAAACAAGGTAACCTAGAAAAAGTATGACTTTTTTTAGTAATAAAACATATATACTCACATATGTTTTAAAGAAACAAGTCAAGGACAAACAACATAGCCTGAAGCCATATTCACCATCACCAACACTGAAGGAATCAGTCTTCTTTCCCTCAGTCACATCCTGTACTATCCCAGGCACACACAAATCTTACACAGAAACGAATACACATTAAAAGACAGAAGAAAGAAAAGGAAAAAAGGGATAAAAATTAATTTTAGCTGAAATTACTTTCTTCCACTCCCATACACTGGTACTCTATTTGGCACAAGGGATGGAGAGAAATACAAGACTTAACTCTGTTAGAACACTGCTACCTCAATGCAATTATGAACCTTCAGTCCAAGACACAAAGCTGAACACTTAAGCTTCTATGAAGGCTTTATTAGCTCTGGAGTGAACACCAAGGAGGTAAAGTCATTTGGACAAATCTGGTTTACCAAGTCAATTACCTGCTTGTTTGGTTTATCAAAGCTGAGGTAATGAAATTATGGGACAGTTCACAGGGTGTCTAGCATACCAGAGCAAAATCCTCACAAATGTTAGCATCAACCCCTACCACAGGCTGCAGCAACTCTTCATAGGGACTCTTTCAGAATGCCTGGAAAAAGCAGGTTTAGACACTCAGGAAAAAAAAAAAAAGCAGCTCAAATTTTTCTCAGTACTTTAGAGACATAAGTTACATCAAGCTGTTCTTCCAGACAGTAGTATTGAAAGGCTTTCCAAAAGCTTATTATAGGAAGAACTAAAACCAAAATGTTAATGGCTTGCCAATAAACTATTTTACTACAAATCTGACATTAGGTAACAAATTTTGAGTTTCCTTGAAGTAGTAAAGCAATATAGACCCAGTCTTACTTTCCAACCTTCACTATGGCAAAAAAACCACTGAGTTTTGAGGGGGTTTATTTAGTCTATGAGCATTTACTACACAACTACAGCACAGAACAAATCCTAAAATATTACAGGCCATCAGCAATTCCCAGATGTTTGCTGTACTTCTCCCTCCACTGGCACTCTGTACTGTATCACATACCAGCAATCCATGGCAGCACATCTGTAGATGGAAGCAGCAGGCACCAGTGGTGTGATCTTCCTGCAGTGAGCATTTCACCCTTGCGAAATGCTAGCTCTAGTCTGCTCTTACAACACAACGATGTGGCTGAAGCTCCTCTTCCAACGGTTTTTACAAAAAAAGGAATCTGCTCTGTGTCTTTTGGATGCTCTGGTTTGCATTGCAAAGGGGTCTTGAAGTGAGGAGGACAAGCACCTGATTTGCCTCAAAAGCTCCCCATGATCTGGTCTTCTTCACTCCTGCTGCTGGGGCTGAAAGAGCTTGCCAGTACAACTGTACCTCACCAAGTCCACTAGGGGTGACAAGGGCTGGGTTCTCTAACACAGGTAGGGCAAAACACAGCTCCAGAACAAAATAGCTACGTGGTCCTACACACAGAGGGCAGAGGTCTTGGCAGAGCTTATTCTCTTTGGCCCAATACTCCTCAGTACCGGAAACTCCACTCTAAACTAGCATCAAAATAACATCTCATATCAACATCCAGATATTTCTACTCATCAAAGGAAGCAGGAGTTAATAGTGCAGGAAGATTTCTCTTCTGAAGACACAGGCTTTCTCTTTGCTTCTGAAATAGGTGGTTTTACTGTTTCTTTTAAACTAGCGAATTACACTGAAAACAAGAAGCAAGGTGGCTAAACAAGTAGTATTTTTCATCATCACTAGGTTTTAATTTATTCCTGAAATCTTGTTCAAATGCTGGAACATGCATGGTTGAATACATACAAAAAACTGTGAGAAAAATACTGAGAGGATTTTGCTGGAAATTACTTGCCTAAGATCCATACACTTAAACAACTTGAACATCAAAATGTTCTACTACTTAGCAGATTTACTTCATAAGAACTTACTTAGTAGATTAGCATTAGTCCCAAATTTTGATCTGCATGACACCTCAACTATTTGTTTAAACAGTGCTTGCAGAACAGAACTTGATCAAGAGACTGCAGGCATGCCATTAGTGCATACGCTAAAAACTGGACTGCATTCACATTTTAAAATCCATTAAGACAATTATAAGGCAGAAATCATGCCTCCATCTCCCTTCATTTCCACTGGTGATTTTCACTTAGTTGACTCATTTCTTTGCACCAACAGCATGACAAAATCTACCTTTTGTTTTGGAAAATATGGTTTGACACAGCTTTGCAATAATCTAGCACTGAATGCAGAACAATATGCAGCAGGTCCTTTATATACTGGACAATGCTGGCCAGACAGACAGAAATTAGTAATAAATTTATTGGCAGGCCTATTTGGAAACTGGGTGAAATCCATACAGCCATATTCCAAAGTCGGGTTTTCATTTTCTGCCATCCTGTTAGGATAGCTGACAATCAACTATGTAAGGCTGGTAAAATGCTTCAAGTTTGATAGCATTTCTTCAGCTTTTCCTGTTTCTGTCAGCCCTCTGAAACTGATGCTAACATCAGAGTGTCCTTGTTGGCCATACCATTCTGCACAGCATCTCAGGCAAGTCACAATCATTTTCCCAAGAAGCAGCTTTTAAGAACTACGGAGGAAGTAAAGCATTATTCAAGAGAAAAAGTGATTTTCTCCCCCACTGCCTCCCACCCTTCACCAGAACAAAAATAAAACAAAATTCTGAGGTTTGGAAAAAGGTTACAGAAGTATTATTTTCTCTCCGATTCCCTGAACCCAAAGATTACAAAACATCTTCAGAAACAGTAACGCCTCCCTCTTCTCCCTCTTGCAACAGACAGGATGCAGAAAGAGGAGGCAGAGAAACCTTTCCTTTTAGCAGAGAGAACTAACTCCTCAGCTGTACAACAGACAGCAAGTACCTGGAGGGCAGAGACCAATCCTCCAAAGAGGCTCTCCAAACTGGGCCCTGCCAGTGGCCACCACCACGTCTGGCAGCAACCAAGACTGTGAACAGCTGTGATTTAGCACCAAAACAACGCTTGTTCCATCTTACTCCTTACTAGAAGGTACAGGATTAAGATTTCATTGCTAGGTATTTCTTTTACATATAAAACTAAGTTAAGCAGAACCTGGCAAGCCATTTAAAGTGGCATCAAAGCCACTAAGTAACCACCAGATACTGAATTTAAAAAGATGCAAGAAACAAAAGGGATTCTTATCGGATTGCAAAGCACAAGTGTTCTTAAGAGGGCAGCAAGTTTCTGCAATGGGAACAAGTATTAAGCATCCTTGTTTTACTAAGCACTTACCACTCAGCCTTTAAACATAATTTCTATAGCCTTTTTAATCTCAGAACTGCAGTTAAAAATGTGTTCCTGTGCAGCCTGTATACCAAAACGCCTTCTCCTTCCAAGAATAGAGTGATGCAGAAAAGACAAAGTGGAAAATTACTTAGGAAATGAGATTCTGAACTAGTCAAAGAAACTTTATAACACCGTTCAGGGACACAAAGCATCGCCCCGAAGAGTGAAACAGAAATGTAGCCCTTCGGATATTTAACTGTGATTTGCAATGGGGGAGAGGGGGGAATCCCCAATTTCGCACCCGCTGTGACCTTACAGCACATAAAAGCTGAACACGGCAACTTTTCCTCTTTGTCCCCAACTCAATAGCTTGTTCTTCCCCCACGATCAAAATTTAGGTCATCCACCCTGAAACGCTCCGTGAAGACAAGGGAAAACCCAAACCCCAAACAAAGCCCCGGACCCCGGCGCAGCGATGACTCTGCAGGAGCCGCGGCGCGGAGCCGGTCGCGCTCGGGGGGCGGCGGCCCCGGGACCCTTTCGCCGGCCCAGGTACCGCTAAATGGCCGCCGGCGAGCGCAGCGCGGCGCCGCCGCCCCTCCAGGCGGCCCCGGGGGCGCGGGCAGGGCCGGACGGGCGCCCCGAGCGCGGCGGCTCCGCGGCGGGCCCGGCCCGGCCCCGCTGTGTCGCGGCGCAGAAGCCGGCCGTGCCCGGCGTTGGGCCGCTCACCGGCGTGCTGGTCCCGCGGCCACAGGTAGTAGGTGGCGGGGATGACGATGAGCCCCACGAAGCTGGTGAGGAAGTAGAAGAACGTGTTGCCGCTGTCGTCGTACTGGAACTGCTGCCCCGCCATGGCCGCGCCGGCTGCCCGTCCCCGCTGCCGCCGGCGGCCCCCGGTACCGCCGCCCCGGGATCCCGCGAGATCGCAGGCTCGCCCGCCCGCCCCTCGCCAGGCAGGGAGACGTGTCACTACTCAGCCACCATAGCCCGAGTGGCGTCACGGGCGTGCCCGCCCACAGCGCCCCCCGGCCGCCGATTGGCTCGGGCCCAGGCCCCGCCCCTCAGGAATCACTAGACCCCGGGATCTGGGGGCCAGGGGATCGCGGCGTGGGCCGGGCTGGGCCGGGCCCGCGCGGTGTTCCCTCGCTGGTGTAGTTTCCCTGCTAAAGCAGGGTTGGGTCAGAGCACGCTAGAATCACCAGAGCGCAGAATCACAGGTTTTTTAAGGCTGAAAGAAATTTCTGGATCTCGTCCAAACCTCCCTGCCAAGGAGTAGGTGACAGCACCTAAAGCAGGGCACACAGGAACCCGCCCACGCGGGTTTGGAATATCTCCAGAGAGAGAATTCACGACCTGCCCGGGCAGCCTGTTCCAGTGCTCTGCGACCGTCCCATGTAAAGTTCTTCCTCATGTTGTGGAACTTCTTGTGTCTTAGTTTGTGGCTATCCTCACCCTGTCACGGTGCACCACCAAAAAGTGTCTGGCACCATCCTCTTGACAAATGCCCTCGAGTGATTTATATGCGTTGATGAGATCCACTCTCAGTCTTCTCTTCTCCAGACTAAACAAGCCCGGCTCCCTCAGCTTCTCATAAGAGAGATGCTCGACCCCTCATCATCTCTGCTGGACCATCTTCAGTAGCTCTTTGTCTCTCTGGTACTGAGAAACCCGAAACTGGACACAGCACTCCAGATGTGGCCTCACTAGGGATGAGTAGAGAGGAAGGACCACCTCCCTCGACTTGTTGGCCACACTCTTCCCAATGCACCCCAGGGTACCACTGGCCCTCCTGGCCACAGGGCGCTGCCAGCCATGGTCAGCTTGTCATCCACCAAGAGTCCCAGGTCCTTCTCCTGAGAGCTGCTCTCTAGCACATCTGTCCCAGCCTGTACTGGCACCTGAGGTTATTCCTCCCCAGGTGCAGTATCCTCCACTTGTCCTTGTTGAACCTCATTAGGTTTCTCTCCACCTAATTCTCCAGCCTATCAAGGTCCTGAATCCATTCAGCAGGATAGGATTGCATCCATATGGTTCTTGATGCATCTCCAGTGAGGGAAACTCCATGGCCTCTCTGGGCAACCTGTTCCGGTGCTCAGTCACCCGCACGTAAAGACGTTCTGACTCACGTATGCATGGAACTTCCTGTGCTTCAGTTTCTGCCTGTTGCCTCTTGTTCTGTTCTCATCTAGAAGAGCCTGGGAACAGGAAAGTATTTCAGACATAACAGAGTTCTCAGAATCTGGAGGGTGGACCCTCAGCAAACATGTGAGAGCAACAATTTAAAATGTGTCTAATTCCAAATTTAGCTGCAGACATGATCATGCTCTGCAAAGGGATGTGACCCTAAAGGTGTGAAATCAAAAGTAAGGTACTGTGATGATCCTATTCACACCATTAATGGCAACTTACCTCTTTGAGGGAGAAAATATTCTTAACCATGCCTATTTGTGGGAATATACTCATCTCTACAGATTCACATGTACAGCCACTCATAACCAATCCTATAAAAATCTCACATCTTGAGTTCTTATAAGTTCAGGTTATAGGAAACTGTGACACAGAAATGGTGATGGCATCCCATGCACGAGAAGCATTAGGAATACCTTAGAAAGAAGTTCTGTCCCAACATTAGTGAAGACTGATGTGGGAAGTGGAGAGAAAGGTAACATAATGCCGCAACCAGTGAGTTGAGCACTAAATGTCCTGCTGCCTTGATGTGGTAATCTGTGAATGGATGAAATCTCTGGCTTTCCTTGGAAATTATTTTATGTTAATTAATTTTTTAAATAAAATATTCTATTTTTTTCATTGATACACTCTGTAATTGCCTCTGGTTAGATCCTTGTAGGTTCATAGACAAAGTTTAAGGTATTTCCTTCTATGTCTTTTGCTATATACCCTGAGTGTTGTACATTCCCTGCAGCGATGGCAGCTCTTGCAGTAGATGTTTTGGAAGATCCCTGAATGCATTAAAATTCATCTCCCTCTGGGTTTTTAGTCCTTAATGTTTTACAGCGAGGCAGTGAAAAGCTGCTGAGCATAGTAAAGAAGACATGACAGGTAAAAACCTACACATGTAATCAGACCCGTTTTGTAAGCAGAGGAAATGCTTTTCCTCCAGCTGTGTTCATTTGCTGAGTTTGCTTATTGAGGCAGATAAAGGGACAGAGCTTTCACAGACAATTATGTTCCTGCAGGTTTTGTGAAAGCAGCCTCTTAGATGAGGAAGGCTTGTGCGGGCACCATCTTGAAGGATGAGCAGTGGGTGAGCCAAGATCTTACAAGGCACTGTAAAATCCACACTGGAAGCAGCATAAGTAAGTACCCTGTAGAAAATCTCTGGTCAATGTATTCAGCAGATCACAGGAGTCAGATCAGGAGGAAAGCAGGCACTGCTTCTGTTGCAGATCATCAGATAGTTTCTTAATGCCATAGCTTCGCTACCCAGTTACAGATTTTCTGTCTGTTGTTGGCAACATCACTCCTTTGCCCCGTTGGTGTGTGAGGGGATTGGTTGCCTGTGGCATTAACTGACCTAGTAAGGGAATCATAAGGGGCTGCTTTCAGCCTTATCCTCTTTCTGCTTTCTTCCTGCCAGCCTGTTCCAGGTATTAGCCAGGAGCCACTGGAAAATTGGGCCAGAGAAAAATAATTCCTACCATCAGCTCTGATATGCAGGTTTCCTCAGCCAGAAGGAGGGATGCTCCTTAACTGAACAGCAGTAAGCAGAGACCATTCTAACCTAAACCCCTATGATTTATTTGAGTGCCATTCCTTACATACTCAATTTCCCTATAAGTGACATGATCCCTTGCTTCCCAGGAAAAAGGAAAAAGCAATATTTTTTTTTTTCACTCATGGCCTGTCTGAAAGGTCGCCCGGGTGAAAACAACCCCACCTCCTTGGCTTTGAGAAGCAATGTGGTCCACTGCAGGTGAAGATACAATTATGGGATACCTTGATTAGATAACTATTTGTAACCTAGAGGAATCTGATCCTCCTAAAATGCTCTCAAATACTTTGAGGACCTGTTATGTCAATTCACCAAAGTGCCCCTTTTTTGCAACACAGCCCCGTCATGCTACTAGCAGTTGTCATGAGCCCTTCCACAGGGCTGCACAGGTGGATTCTGCAGCCGTGGGGGCTGCCCCCGGCATCTCACAGTGCACTTCTGCCATCCACCTGGCTTTCCTGCAGCACCCTACAGTAGGTGCAAATTACTCAGTGTTGCACATGTGGTCATTTGCACAGTGGTTTCACAGTCACTGGCACCTCTCCTGCATATCCCCTGCTGGTGTTTCTGATCTCGTGGGAGATTGTCAGCTGCTGGTTGCCTCTACCACACCTTCAGGCTTTTATCAGGCTTAGTTACAAAACTGCAGCTGACTGAGTTCAATCCTTCCTTAATCCCTAATCGTATGAGCCAGGGACCCAAATTACTGGCAGAAGAAAGTGTGCTTTGACAAGGTCCCCAGATCTCTGTGGAAGAAAAGCAGTGACAAACCTGGTATGGTGCCAAAGATGACAATTGGACTGGTTTAGTGAGTAGGAATGGTGAAACTTGGAACAATGCAGCTGTAACAGATACGTACTTTCCAAACAGAACAGAAGATTCTATGACTGTAAAATGGAAATTAAAACCTAGAAGATATGTTGTACACTGTGGGAATTTGTGAACCACATGTCACGACCGTCATGATCTGTGAGGTGATGGACTGCTTTCCCACAGCTGACAGTCTGGAGAGCAGGGATCTCAGGAGGTAATGCCTGGCCGGCAGATGGTGCTGTGGAAATTATGCATAGCAGACACCATAACAGGGTTCGGCTCAAGGCTTAGGCGGAATCAGTAAGTCGAAAATAGACTCTTCTATGAAGTCCTTTTTATTAGCAGTGCTCCAGATCAGACTAGGCACCTCCGAAGATGGTGATGGGAAACAAAGAAACCCCTTGGCAGCTGTACCTTTACAATCGAGTTCACCACTCATGTGACAGCTAGGACCAATGGTAATATTGGAGTCTGGGGTCTTCTTACTTTTTGTTGATTTTCTTGCTGTTTAGTTAGTAGACAGTTCTAAGTGGGCATCTCCTTAGACAATATACAGTGGTTCTGTATCCTGTTGCACATCCTCTTAGGTTGTTTTCTTCTGGTTCTGTAGTTAGCTACTCGGCATGCTGTAATATGGATGTCACAGCACATATACCACAATCTACAGGCTTTGCATAGTCTAGCTATTAATGTTTAAGCTGCAAATGCTAAGTTGAAACTAACATCCTCTACAACAGTCTTCCCTTTGTTTTTAAAAACATTGCTCTTACATGGGAGCAGAATACCCTAAGGTGTTGAGTAAAGCAAGTGTTATCACATTTAATACAAACAAACATTATTTCAAAGATCATAATAAAAATGAATAACCTATAAAGAATTCATTTTGCCCAAGCTCCTACTCTGGTACCCAGGAGGTGAGTCAATATTTTTTGCTGAAGTATTGGTGAATAAGTGAATTCATAAGTGAATTGGTGAATAAGTATGAATTCTATATTTCTTGGAATCCTGCTGAAATATTGTCCTATTATATTTTTTGCATTAATTTTATTTGTTCCCACAACTTTGGACATTGGCTGAATTCCTTCCACTCTGGTCAATGTACATGCAACAACTGGTATTACTAATTGTGCATGTCTCCCCTTGTGAATGTAAGAAAATTAGGCTGCTATCACTAGCGAGTGTTTATATCCACATGCTGCAGCCATGTCCGTATAATCTATTTGCAAGCTTTGGACTGGGAAAAAATGCTCACGGTTGATTTCACAAATCAATTTTTTAGGTAATAATTTATGACAGATGGGACAGGTATTAGTAACTCTTTTTGCAGCTGCTTAGAACCCAGATCTGCCCATACTTGTTGTACTTGATTAGCCACTGCTTCCATTTTTCCCTGAGCTTCATCATGGAACCACTCAGTTATCAGTTATTTCTTCAGTAAGACAGGTTTTCCCCCTATTGTTCATATTCCATCTTCAGTCTTGCACTGCTTCCAACTTTTTCCACAGTTCCTTTTCTTCACTTGTCACACCTGATTGGTCATAATCCTTCTGGATGGTCAACATCAGGCCATGAGCTCTTATCTGAAGTAACTGCCATGATGTTCGCTGCAGGTTGATGAACTGTGGCCTTTGCTGCTGCATCAGTTAGGACATTCTCTTGGCTGATTATGGTAGTGTCCCCTGTACAGAATGGACAGCAAACCACAGGAATTTCTTTGGGAAGTTGAATTGTGTCCAACAAGTCCCAAATTTCTGTTCCTTTAGCCACACCTTTTCCCGAGGAGGTGGGACACCCCCATTCTTTCCACAATATTGCATGGCATATGCCAAAAGCACACTTAGAATCTGTATAAATGCTCACTTTCTGCTTCCCAGACATTGCTGCTCAGGCTAAGGCAATTAACTCTGCCCCTTAAGCACTAACTGTTGCTGGAAGGGCTCTGGCATCTGCAACCTGCCGCTGTTCCACAACTGTGTAGCCAGGCTTTTGCTGCCTTTGCAAACAGTAGGATGATCCATCTGTGAATAAAACAAGACCTGGGTTTTGTCTGTCTGTGATCTGCTCATGCCTCACTCATAGTCTGGATTACATGTCATGTCAGTGGAGCTTTTCGCCTTCTCCTGGTACTGGTAATAGTGTTGCCAGGTAGAATCACACATTTACATTTAAAAGAGTTAGTGTGAATTTATGTGCACATTGGGAAGGCACGTACTTGTGAAGTAATTCAACTCCATGTGGCATGTAGATTGTAACTGGGTGCCCTAATACTAAAGATGGAGTTTTTTCCCTATTGCAGCTGCCATGGATCTAATGTATGTTGGAGCTCCAGCTGCCACCAGATCCAGTTAGACAAAATAAAATGTCTTAGGTCTTCGATGAGGTCCTAATTTCTGCATAAATACTCCACTACCCACTTTGTTTTTTTGGGTTTTTTTGTTTTGTTTTGTTTTGTTTTTTTTTTTTTTAATGTATATACAGACCAAAAGACTTTGTGTATTCTGGAAGTCATAAAGCTGGAGCCAAAACCAAGGGCCCTTTTATAGCTCTGAAGGCTTTTTCCCATTCTGGCCCCCATGTAATGGGTTCTATTTCTTCATTTTTTGTTGTTTCTGCCAGAGATTGCATTAGTTCCACTAATCCTGGTATCCACAGTTGGCAAAACCCAGCTGCACCTAAGAATCCTCATAGCTGGTTGTGGTTTTTTTTTTAAACTAGCCAAAGAATTTAAACTATAACCTTTACTCTTTCTGTATCTATTACTTGCTGTCCTTCCTTTAAAACAAATTGCAGATATTTTACTCCCATTTGACACAGCTGGAGCTTGGATAGAGATATGCCCTTGGTTGCTAAGGTAGTACATAAATGTTTAATATCTTTCAAACAGTCATTGCAATTTCTACTAGGTGTTAGAAATAAATTATCTACACATTGTACTAAAATTAATCCACCAGGTAACTCAATATCCTTTAAATCTTCTTTTAATATCTGAGAAAATATGGTGAAAGACCCATTAAACCCCTCTCAAAGACAAGATCACATCAGCTGAAGTCTCTTCCAAGTAAATGCAAACAAGGGATGGCTTTCTTCATCTGTGGGGCTACTGAAGAGCACTGCAGTCAGATCAGTCACAACAAAACATGTAGCCCAATGCATGAATTGCAAGAGTGCAGGAGAGGAATCTGGCACTGAGCGGTGGGAGACATGCTGGTTCGTTGCTCTCAAATCTGGAATAAATTGAAACTCAGGATGCCCATGTTAATCCAATCTGGTTTTTTCCAGCTGGTAACAGTGGGGTTTTATATGGGAATTCAGCCACTTCCAAGCTTCCCTGGACAGGATGCCGATCTTGGTTACTTTTCCTGCTTCCGGGGGATGGGATGCTGCTCACAGCAGAGGGCGCGCCTCCCTTTGTTTTCAGGCGTATTTCGGCAGTTCCCGACTGACTCCGCATTTCCTTGGGCACCGCTTCCAGGGGCTTAGGGATCCCCAGGACGGGCTCCTGAGCTTCAGATGTTACACATACCCCCGTGACTGTCAAATCAGGACTCCGAATGATAGCTGTAATTGTATATCTAGGGTTTGGGGGCGACCTCTTCCTAACAAAAAAGACAGGCACGCTTCTCCTAATAAAAATCTTCTCCACATCCCTTTATTCCTATTTCTTACAGTAATTTCCACATCCCATAAGCTCAGATTTCCAGTTCCAGCTATAATGAGTTCTTGCCTTCAGTCATTGCAGATTACTTCATGATTCCTGTCTTACATCTCCCATGACCACATGACCATCTCCCCCTGATGTCCCCTGTCATTTTCTTTGCCAGTGACCCAGTTTCCCACAGTAATGGGAATGGGAATGACACTTTCCCTCCCATTTCATTACAAATCTTCTCCTTTTTTTTTTTTTTTTTTTTTTTTTTTTTTTTTTTTTTTTTTCCCAAATATGCTATCTGTCCTACCTCTGCCCTCCCTTCAAGGGGGAAATCCTTTCCTTCACCCTCTTAGTTGTAAACTCTTTGCCAGTACTGCCACTAAAAGACTAGCCTCTTGTTGCTTTTCCTGTTGTTTTTCCTTTGCAAGTTCAGCTCTATGTGTGTTTCTTCCCATCCATCAAACATAAACATGTAACATAAACATAACCATAAAACTTGGGGGTTTATGTAATGTCCCTCCTTGCAACCCACCTATATGTTCTTTAAAATATTTCTGTATATCCAGGGTGATCAAAAAATACTCTTGCCACTAGCTCATTGTTCCGTGTGGTCATTCCTCTGTGTTTTGATAAATCCCACCATGATCATCCCCAATATCACTAAGGTGTTCCTGTACCCTCTGCCTTCATTCCTGTACTTTGGTCCAGTTCACTCCAGATCCTCCACAAGCTCTAATAGCTTCCACTAAATTATACCTCAGTTCAGGGTGTCCCTTTCACCATGCTGGGTACATTCCCCATACCTGTATGCCAAATTTGTGTGTCTTACTCTGATCAAACCATGCACACCTCTCCTACCATGCTTTTGAACCCAGTTGAAGCCAGAATATCCAGAATGTAGTGGTGGAATTTTAGCACTCATCAGTCAGTGTCTGCTGTCCCCAAGTTCTCATGTGATGCCAGCAGCTGGGCATTTGGAAACTAGAGCTTCCAACATCTAGGCTGGATGCCTAGAGTCCCACTGGGTCCCCAAACTGCTATGGAAATTACACACAGCAGCCACCACAGCAGGGTTCAACTCTGAGCTTTCACCAAATCAATAAACTGAAAAGAGATTTTTCTACACAGTCCTTTTTATTAATACTACTACAGCTCGAACTGGGTGCCTCTGAAGAGGGACCCTGAACAGAGAGATCCCTGGGCAATTATTTCCTTACAATCTAAATTCCCTATCCCTCATGCAACAATTCCATAATATTGAGGTCTAGGATCTGCTGGTATTGCATTGGTTTGACTTTCTTGCTGTTTCAGTACTAAATGGTCATCTTATCCAGTAAATGGTGCTTCTACATCCCATTTAACCTCCTCTTAAGGATGTTTTGGCCAATTCTGTAGTTTTGCCCAATTCTGTAGTTAGCTATTTGGCATGTTGTAATATGGTTGTCATAGTTCATGTGCCACAGTTTATAGGCTTTGTGCACTCTAGCTATTAATGTTTAAGCTGCTAGTGCTGTATTTCTACAAACTTCTTCTACAACAATGGCAATCCAACACAATGCTGGCATATTCTCCAGCTCATGCTGCTGCCAAACAAGTGTAATGAGAAGGTGATGAATTTTCAATTATTTTCCAGTTTTGTAGGTATACTAGTTCCCAGTAAAATGCAATGTGGCATTGAATAAGCCTAGCATATCTGGGCCATCAAAGCAACAAAAAAAGAAGGCTCTTAGTGTGTTTAAGTGAGAAAGAGAAAAGATAACAGGTTTACATGGCATATTTCATTGAAATGGGCATTACTAACAAAACAGCTCTTTGTGAGGGCTTCAGAAGAACCTGTCACCATGGAAAAGCTGCAGACACCAGAAAGGCACCAGGATCTGCCCTCTGTGTGTCTGGGATCCACCTCAGGCTGCCCCGCCATGTTGGGTGGGCTCACAGTCCCTGTTTTGGTTCTGCTCCTGATCCACACTGCAGGCAGTGTCGCACAGGAGTCTTTGTGTCTGGCCCAACTATTTTAGAAATATTCTTTCTCTGTGTCTATCCTGTGACACAAAATGGTCCATTCTTCCAATTACTTCCAGTCAAGAGTTTAGTGTGACCACCCTGAAGAGCCACGAACCCTGTTGTTTTTGATGGGAATAAAACTAGTGTTGTCCAGAGCCACAGAGGTGTTCTAACATGACCATACAAAGAAGAAAGGTCCCGTGTTTTAACCTCTTCTTGGACTGCCTACTGGAGTGTAGGTCCCTCTTGGCATTGCCCCATTCTTGCACACCTCAATGTCCAATTTGCTTCCCAACAGGGGTAAGAAAATATTTTTTTATTTCCTTGGCACACTTCCTAATGTTTTTGTGCAATTTCCACAAATATCCCCATAGATCCACTCCTGGCTAGGCACAAATATTGTGCCACATCAATAGGAAGGGGATGGGGAAAGTGAAGGAGAAGAGCTGAAGGGCAGGGGCATGGAAGTCTGTAGGATGGATGCCATGGTTTAACCTCAGCTGGCTGCTGAAGGACAAGGTGAATCTAATTGGTTTGCAGAGGGGAAAGATATGCACCTGGCTTTATGTATTGCACAGTGAGATTCCTTATATAAACTGAGGGGCACTGCCTGTGGTCTGGCTAGGCATCAGTCAGAAGGTGGTGAGCAATTGCTATATAATACTGTGTGTCATCACTGCTGTGGTTGCTCTGAGCATGTTAACCCCATTACTGTAAAAATTACCCAGGACAAGCACATCAGTGATGGAACAAGGGCTGGTTTCAGCTGGCAACTCTGTCCCATGCAGCTACTCCCTCACTCTCTCCTGGTACTATGGGGAGGAGAATCAAGAGAGTAGAAGGGAGAAAATCCATGGGATAAAGACAGTTTAACAGGTAAAGCAAAAGCCACACATGCAAGCAAAACAAAACAAGGAATTCATTCATAGTTTCCTATGGGCAGGCAAGTGTTCAGCCGCTCCCAGGAGAGCAGGGCTCCATCACACTTAACAGTGACTTGGGAAGACAAACACCATCACTTCAAATATCCTCTCCTTTCTCCTTCTTCCCAGCTTTATATGCTGAGTGTGACACATGGGCGATCCCTTGGACATGGGATCCCATATGACATGGGCAATCCCTTTGGTCAGTTGAGGTCAGTTGTCTGGGCTGTGTATTCTCCCAACTCCTTGTGCAGGCCCATCTTTGGTGGGTGACAGGCAGAAAAGGCTTTGACTGTACAAGTGCTGCTCAGCAGAACTAAAATATCCCTGAGTTATCAGCTCTGTTTCCAGCACAAATCGAATCATATCCTCCTCATACCAGCTACTGTGAAGAAAGTTAACTGTATTCAAGGGAAAACCATGACAATGGGAAAAGGGAGCTTTCTTGGGCAGTGTGCTGAATACTGCAGAACTTCATCCAGTGGGTAGTTTCAGAGGAGAGTAAATTGTGGTGTATTCCTGCTGAGAGGTATCAAATTCAGGAAAAAGGTCCTAGGGCAAAGTGCTGGCAGCTTGTATCTCAGTAGTGCAGAGGTTAGTGGCAACTCAAAACCCCACAGTGCTCCTGAATAAAGTGCAGTGCCGGAAGAGCCAGTTAAGGGGGAAGATAAGAGCTTAAGCACCTTATATGCTCATCTGTAACATTTGGGCTGTGACTTTCTGGAGTTTTACCCTTAGCAGAAATCCAGTGGTTGAGTTCCATCAGGAATCAATTTGGTTGGCATTTTGGCCTACTTTGTTCTTTGCTGTTGCTTGCTAGGGAGTAACTGTGAGGATGCAATACTGAAGCTGAGCAGTGCTTTAGAAGCTGAGGGTTTCCCACTGACCTAGGGCCAATACCCTCCCTCCCTCCCTTCCTTCCTTCCTTCCTTCCTTCCTTCCTTCCTTCCTTCCTTCCTTCCTTCCTTCCTTCCTTCCTTCCTTCCTTCCTTCCTTCCTTCCTTCCTTCCTTCCTTCTTTCCTTCTTTCCTTCTTTCCTTCTTTCCTTCTTCCCTCCCTCCCTCCCTCCCTCCCTCGAGGAGGTGCAGGCTTTGCCACAGGGCTTCACAGGGCGCTAATACCAGGAATATTAGCAATGAAAGCTGGAGCACGGCTGCTGCTTCTCTGGAAGTTAGTAAGTGTTACAGCTAAATCCAGCAACTGGGACTCAGGGGTATTATGAGGATAGGCACAACAAAGATGCAGTAAGTGGATTATCTGAAAAGTCTGCACACCCCCCCCCGCCTCCCTTTTCCCCCTCTGAGTTTCCCATTTTTGTTTAAATTAACTATTTTATGCCATATTGTTAAACATGACCTAAAAATGTTGCAATAGCACTGTCTTAGAAACAGAAAGTCATTTGTAAATTATGCCCACTGCTTGTGACTCAAAGGTCTCCAAACTATATCTGTTTTGATAGTTGACCTTGCAAACTCAGGAAGACAGAAGTAAGTCACAAAGATTCCTGTGGGTTAAACTATTTTCCAAGCTGATTATGAAGCTTAGAGCTCAAATGGTCTTTGCACAGAAACTCACAAAATACCTTTTCTTTTTCAAGGGTTATCACCACCTAATTCATTTTACCTCTGATTTCGCATTAGAGGTATTGCTTTCTCCTCTGCTGCTCAGAAATTGCTTGGGAAGTGTGATATTATGGTCCTCCCCCCAAGTCTGCTCCAATATACAGCAGCCATCTGTTCACCATGGCTGGGCTTTTTTAACAGATGTTGTTTGAATGTTTAAAAGAGGCTTTCCTTTACATTTTATTTATTATGATCACAATCGTGCTGCCAGTGTGATCAGTGCCAGTGATCAGGAAAAATTCACATTGACACCATTGCTTGGCTGCTACCTGTGCAAGATTTGTCCAAGAAATTGTTGTAAAACCTTGAACGTAATAAATCATAAATAGAACCAGACAATGTCCTGAGTTGGAGGGGACCCACAAGGATCATAGACTCCAGCTTGTGGCCCTGCACTGGACAGCCCCAAGAATCCCACCATGTGCCTGATAGGGTTGTCCAAACACTTCTTGAACTCTGTCAGGCTGGTGCTGTGATCACTTCCCTGGGGAGCCCATTCCAGTGCCTAGCCATCCTCTGGGTGAAGAACCTTTTCCTGATATCTAAACTAATCCTCCTCGACACAACTTCAGGCCATTCCCTCATGTCCTGTTACTGGTCACCAATACTATGCACAGAGGCTTGCACTGATTTCCAGAGAGTTTTTATCAGCTTTCATTTATGATTTTTAATTAACTACCATTCTCTGATTTACTTTGTTCATTGCTTTGTTTTAAGGGGCAACATTATCTGGGTTTAGATGAACATTTCAGAAGGCAAAGGATGAAAATTATTTTTCATCAAGATTGAATTCTATTAGATATCATGGCAAAAATAAAAAAGACTTTGAAAATTGTTCCTGCTGGCTGAACTAATCTACACTTTTCACTGGTGGCTGCAGCAGACGCCTATTGACATATACCCTTGTATATAGAACTAGAGGAAAAGGCAGCTGAAATGATCAAGGAGATCATCTGAAGATCATCTTACGGGGAGCAAGGAGGCAGGCTGGGGTTCTGCAGAGGACGTGGCTGAGAAAGGACATACAAAGGTTTACAAAGCTTTGGCAACAACAGCCAATGGAAGAGCGACTCACAAATATTGCATCAGCAAACATCAGTATGGGGGAGACTGGAGGAAAGAAGAAGGAGCTTGGTTTAGAAAAGACATTTGTTAGGCTGATGGCAGTGAACCTCTGTTGCTGGCAGCTGCATAAACCTGGGGGAGTCAAATGGTGTCAGCAAGTTAACTAAAGAATTAGATGGACAATAATAGATCCATGGGTGGATGCTAAAAGGGCTAGGCTAGGACATAGCCCTGAACATCCCTAGCACAGTAGCACTAGATAGATAACAGCAGAGAAAGGGCCAATGGACTGCAGAAGGTGGCAAGGCTCATGTGCTCTCTTCTAATAGCCTCTGCCCAGTGAAAGCACCAACGTGTGCTTATATTCATGTGTACCCACTGACTTCAGTCCACTTCTCATTGAGAGGTTTCTTTGCTTCAAAAAATTACTTTTTTTTTTTTTTTTTTTCCATGAACAGGCTTCTTGGCTGCAGTGTAATCAACAACTGCTTGAAGACACTTCGATTTTTCTGCTTCTGTATCAGAAATGTCCAGCCCCAGCCCCATCTTCCCCAGCCAAGGTAATTTCCACTTGGTCTCAACCATTCCAGATGAGATCTTTCATACAACAGGAATTTGCCGTGGGATCAGTCTGGCTACACAGTTCTGTGACACTCACTTCAATGCTGCCCATGGTAAAAGATGGGAAGTCTGCAATAAATGAAGGGGGTGAGGCCTCTTTTGTAAGGCCTTTCGTGCTGGACTCTGGTCCTCTGCTTGCCGAGCTAAAATAATGGTCATGGGCATTTCAGGCACAGGAGGCAGGGAGTGCAGGGAGAAGTTTGAATCAGAGGGATTTAGCCCATCCTTGCAGGGATGGGGACATGCACATCTTTGCTATGAATAAAACCAGGCCACCACTCCAGGTGGTCCTCACCACAGAGTGAGTCACATCAGGCCAGTAAATACACAGTGGCTCCAGCCCAGCCAAACACAGCTCTCTCAGGTGCAGCAGGGAAGGCATGCCCACAGTGGGCAGCCTTGCTGCTCAGTGGGAGGGGGCATTTAAAAGCTTTTTGGGTTTTCCACTATGACTCTGTCAATCTGTATGAAGCAAAAACTGATAAAAATACCATTATGTGTTTTTCATATTTATTTTTTCTTCACTGATTTCCATCTTTTTTCACTTTTTTTTTGTCCCCCTCTGTAGCTATTAGTCTGACAAAACCAGAGCTGTTTTGTATTCTCCATCTTATATGTCAGGCACCAGGTAATAAAGATCTGTAAACCAGATGCAAAGGCTGTGCAAGTATAATGAAAGGAATAATGCAATTCTGTAGAGCTTTTATTCTCGTTCCTCATGAAAGCACAGCTCTTTGTGACAAAAATCTGCCACCTCAACCTTTTCAAACATGGGCTGCTATAGAGTTATTACTTTGGTGAGGTGAGGATGGTAAGATTGATTTGTACAATGTCATCACACCATGATGACATTGATTCCATTACCAGTATTTATTTTCTAAGCTTTTCCATGTACAGGTCATTTACCTCTTTAAACTACCATAGCAAATGGAAGGGCCGTGTTCAGTGCCACATCCACAGCTGTACTTGGACTCCCCCTGTCCCCAGTGTGACACACATCCCCTGCCCAAACTGCACCCAGAGTTTTGCATTATTCTTTCACATGTGCAGTGCTCTGCATTTTGCTACAATTTTCTGATGCAGTAAGGAAAAAAGGATAACATAGGAACAAATGGTTTTTTAGGCTCCTAAAACCTACTTTAAATTGATTGAGCAGATTTTTAAAGACAAATACAAGGACTTTATGCTCTTCTCCAATTCTGACAAAGGATTAACAGAGACCAACACCAGGCTGAGAATTTGTATGTTGTTATGTTGACTTTTTTTTCACAGCTGAGCTTTATATCTCGAAATACCAGTGTTTCTAATGCAAATGCTACAGCCCTTCACTGTAGCAACTTAGAGGAGCAATGCTATGATTTTAATAAAGCTGTCAGATTAAGTGACTGCATGGTTACACCATGATATTAATACATGTTCTTAACTGTCAATTAGTTAACTGGCTAATAAAAAGAGCCAAGCTTATAGGATTTCACTAATGAATATAATGCTTTGTTTCTGGGCAAAACATATGCTTTGGATATATAATTAGAAAAAAGCCCCCCTCTCTCTCCCCCATCGAGAGAGCATGTGCAGCTGAATAAAGGAGCTCATTATACCTGCGAGGGGTCAAAGTCTGTGGATCTGTAGCTTATGGTATTATGACAGATTACAAAATCACTCTATTATGTTAGTCAATCTGTTTCCAAGCACAAACTAGCAGGGAGCAGGGCACTAGAGCCTCCCGAGCAGGGCACACTTTGGCTGTTCCCGGCAGTCTTATGATGGGTCAGCTGGCAGTGACACCACCTCTGACAGCTCACATGCCAGACCTTCCCTGCCTGACTTCTGCCTTTGTAACCGCAGAGCCTCTTCACAGGCAATCAATCCCTGCTTCAGGCTGCAAAGAGCTCCCAGTAAGAGCTGAAACAAATTTGAAATCCATGTGTAGCCATCACTTGTGCTAATGAAAGGGAAAAGCAGAGCACTTATGCTCCAGCTGACCTCTCTCAGGCTCTCACCTTAAAAAAAAAAAATAAAAAAAAATAAAATAAAATAAAAGGTAAATAAAAAGTTTTAGAGAGGGGAGCAGTTAAACAGCAACAGCTGGGAATAAAAGCATTGAGTTCAGCTTTGGTGCATGCATCAGTTTAAGAGGGAAAAGGTAATTCATATGTAGGATAAAGAGATTTCAGACATGATGGAGATCCTAAGAAATGTTTGACTTTCCTAATCTTTCAGGGAAATTATTCTGCTGGAAAGTCTTATTCAGTCAACTCAGCATAAAACTCCGTGGTACTAAGGAGAAAGAAAATCCTCTTGTATTTGAGAAACACAGTAGTAGTCAGCACATGCATTTCTGACAGACCACAACTTTCTGAGATTCTACTGAAGAGAAGTGGTTCCACCAGTGCCTTGAGCTGGTTACTTTGCCTTCTCACCAGTCTGGCAGCTGTGCCAAGACCAAGAGGGCTCAGGGCTCCCAGTGTGGCACAGAAAGAATGGAGAGTAAAGCAGAACCAGCAGGCTGGCTTAGGTAGTCCTTAAGGACTGGAACTAACAAAGCCACATTTGAGCCCCATGATCAATTGATTGTAGTGCCCAGGAAGATGCAAAATCAGGCTGTAGCTTTCCCTACAGCTGGGGCTTCTACAGGCTCTGTCCTGTGGAATTTTGTCATGGCTAACCAATGGTGGGGTCAGGCTGCCACCTCTTTGAGGGATAATTTCTGGTTGATTTATTTCCTCTCCTCAGCAGCCCTTATCATGAAACTTGTAGAAACTCCTGTCTCTTTGTATGTTCTCCTTCAAGTCCAGTTTGACCAAGATTTGCCAAGAGATTGCAAATGCAGGAGGTCATAATCTGCATTCAAACCCCTTAAGACACAAGCTTGCTTTCCCCAGGAAGCCAAACTCAGAATGTGCTTGTCCTATTATGCATTGAGAGCTTTTTTTCTTGAAATATCATGTAGAGAACACAATTTTAACCATCCCTTGTTTACAATAGCCACTTGAGTGTCACTCAGCAGCAATGGCAGCAGCAGCTTCTTGCATGGTTAATAAGGGATGGAGCTTAGGGCTGGTCCCAGAATGAAGGAATGTCCAATGCTCACCCTGCATTGGGGTTAACGAGCATTTAAGGAGCTATTTGGCTCTCCCTGAAGCAGACACAGGGTCCCAGCCCCTGCACAGTGGACTGCTCAAACCTCCAGGGATCACAGCAGCAGCTTTGACACCAAACCCACAAAATGTCCTTCCGGGACACACCTGTGCATGATGCCAGGTGCCACAGGAAATACAGTGCAGAGAGCCTCAGCATCAGGAGGAGTCACAGCCCCTAGAGGACAAAGACTGGCCAAAAAGAGGTTTTTGTAGGATTACACTGGACAACATCCTGGCCCAGCAAGGAGCTGGGCATGGGATCTAACACCCAGCAGTCCTTTCTCAGCCCCTTTCTAGAGCTGCTGGGGTCATTTTCAGAGGCATCCCTGCAAAAACAGGTAACTGGGAAGCTCAGCATAGACTCACCTTGAGGCAACTGTGTCTGGGTGGTCCTGCATGAGCAGAGGGATCATACAAGAGGTTCCCTTCCACTCTCAGGTATTCTGTGGTATTTTGATCAGGACAAGTATGTATTTGACAAGTATAACACTACTGAGATGTGGATTAATTTCATAGCCTGCATGAGGTAAGGGTGATGATTCTGGAATCAAATAACCACTGGAGTGATGACAGATAAATCTTCAAAGCCACTCTGGGTGTTCACAGGTGAACATGGACATGGCTGAAATGCTGCAAGGAAGCACTAGAGGGAAAAACTGAGGATTTATGTGAAAAGCAAGCAGAGGGAGCTGCTTACAGGACCCAGTGAGGAGGACCAGATTCCAGGAGCTGTGTCAGCTGTCCTGTCCTGAGTGAAACACTGCTGAGACACCCAATCCTGAATGAACCATGCACCTCTAGGAGTCCCTGCTTCCCCTCCACGTGCCTGCCCATTTCAGCAGTCATTTCCTTGGCATTGCAGCTCCCTGGGCTACCCAGTGGTTCCTGGTCAGTGAACCCCTGACCTGGCAGGGCCAGTGACCCAGTAAGTCACTGTGGGTGTTCTGGGACCTGTAAACTTGTCGATGTTAACCTCCCTCATCAACAACTTCTTGCTGCACCCTTCCTTGGCCTGCTTGGTGTTTACCAAGTGATCATGATCCACCTGTTTGTGGATATAAACTTCACCGCAGTTACAAAGCACTCTCATAATTTTAATTTTTTTCATTTTCAGTACCTTTCCAAATTAGCAGGAAAAGTTCAGAAGGGGGAAATATTAAAGTAGGAAACCTGTTCTTTTCTCTTTGAACCATCAGCTCAGGTAAAGAGATGGAAAGTTTCCCATAACTGAGTTTTGCTGTTATTATAACAAAACCAGAAGAGAACTTCTCCTTTATTGGGAAGTAACCTTTCCTGGCAAACACCAGGAAATCAAAGCTGATGTATTTGGAACAACGTGTCATTTTCAATAAAAACTCCCAAGTTTTTAGAAAAAAATATGTGGTTTCTTTTCTTAGTCGTCGCCTCAAAGACAGACAGCCTGTCAGTCTCTTTCTCTTGGAGATCTGCTCTACTTCAAGAGCTAGCTTCTCAAATTCACCCACAGGTTTTCATACACATTTACCCATTTCAGTAGAGAACATACAGTGTTACCAGTCATGCAAACACCCTGTTAATCCCTGGAGGCTGCATCCAGGCATGGCAGGAGTCAGTTCATGTCCTTGGAGACTGACAGAGCAACATTAGTTTACACTGGGCAATGCTCTGATGTACTGGCTAGCAGCCAAGGAGTTCATGACTTTTATATGTTTCAACAAAAGGCGTTGAAAAGAGCTTTTGATATGGTTATTTGGTAAAAGAGATCAAACATTTCCCCTTTGCATTAATCTGTTTCATGTTTTCAGTATATAAACTAACTTTTAGAAATCTCATCTTGCAGGTGTTTGAGCACATGGTTTGACAAACAGTTATTTGGGGTATATGTGCTACTGGCAGAACTGCAGAAAAGAAACAGCAAAGGTTTAGGAAAACCCAGCGGCATAGAAAACATGAACAAAAAATGATGGGTCCTACCCACAGTGCCAGAGCTGGCAGGCACAGTGGAGACAGGCTCCTGGACTAGAGATGACCCACTACAGCAGCTCTTATGTTCTCCAGTGGGCACTGCTCATAGGCAGTTGTCACCCCAAAGCCTGTGCCAGGAAACTACAGATGCCTGGGCTCTCTGTTCCAGCAACACAAGAAATGCACGGGAGAAGCCCCATGGTGCTCCTGCGTTGTGCCAGGCTGCTCCCCCAGCCAGGACCTGCCTGCCTGCGCCCCTGCCAGGCTCAGGCAGCTGCCACTGGGTGCAGGGAGCCGGCACAGGCTCCTGCTTCCACGTGGGCAGGAGGGTTTGCCCACGGGTCATGAGAGGCTGAGTTCATTTCCACACCACTCAGCACTTGTTTTCTGATCTCTGCAGCCCCTTTGTGAGCCCTGACCCACACTTGTTTGTATGAGCCTGGCTATTGTACGTGAGCCAGGCTTTCCTGTTCTTCTTAAAAGCTGTCCCCAAAATGAGATTTACTTCTAAGAAATAACAAAGCCCAGGCAGGCAGTCATACCTTCTTCATCATTCCTGGGGTTTTGATTTCTTTTTAAATGACCTCTAAAATATTTTCTCATTAAAGCAAGGTCGATTTTTAAGATACCAATGTCATTTAATTAGTCATTTTGCACAAGAGGCACATCTGACTGGAATTTATGCTCCTTTTATCCCTTTTCAGCAGATATGCATTTTTTCCTAAGAGTGAGTAAGATGGGGTCTCTTAGTCTCTCAATCTCTATTTTTTTCCCCTTTTACTTCATCTCCCCTCTCAGATGCTGGAAGCGAGAACAGTAGAGTCTGTGCACCTCTGTTTCACAGATTGTCTGACTCATGGCACAGGAACTAGGAGGTAATGCACTCTGAAATCAGGACGATGCACTTAAAAGGAAAAAAATATATATTTAAAATCTATTTTAGACACTTTCATCTGTTACTTCTATTTCTGTCCACATTGTCTTATGCTTATTGTCCCCTCGGAATGAGTTCCCAGTGTAAAAATATGAGAGTTTCATAATGTCAGACCATGAAGATAGCTCACAGGTTAATTCCTGCCCCAATCACGTAAAGGATGGTGCTGCTTCTTTTACTGAGCTGTTGCAGCTGTGTGAGCATAAATCTTCAGGGGAAAAAATGCAAATCTTGAATCAAAATGGTCTGAAATAGAAACCAGAACAGGGAAGAAAACATGGGTTTGCCAAGTTTAAGTGCCTTCAAGATCTTATGGCTGATTCAGAAGAGTTGGTTGAAGCACAGAGCACATGGGTCACATCTGGCATCCTTGTGCTGAGAGGCCATGTATCCAAATCCCTGATGTGTCATTTTTCCTTACAAACTTCTGGACATGGCAGCAGCAAAAACATTGAGAAGGTGAGAGATCAGGCAGAACACATCTGTGTCTGCTTTGCTTTTTCCTTGAGGTTGCCTACCTGTATGTAAGACTGCTGACTGCTGCAGTCAGCAGCAAGGTGTGCAGGGCAGGGCAGCCATCCCATCTGGGGATAAACCCCTAAGCCCGAGGGGGAAGCCTAGTCCTTGTCACAGATCTGTAGTCCCTCTGCATGCTTTTCAGAAAGCGTGGGACATGTGGTTTTACTTCTGACCTCTTATGCTACAGAGAGTTACTTTCACTTGAACAGAAGTAAGTGGGCACCTATATGTGTAAGAGGCAGAAATCTGCCCCTGTCACTGGAGATCAGCTTGTGCACACAGTCTCCTCAGGAAAGTGAGAGAGAAGCCCTATAAAGAAACTAGGCCCCTTCACCTGCTTGATTTTTGGAGTGGTTCCTCACTACACAACCATTTGTGAGACAGCCACATGCTCCCCAACAAGGCTGGCACACACACAGCTGCCGGGCCAAAGCAGCCTCTGCTACATGACCCGTGGAGGATGCAAGTAAATATCACAGATAAGAACAGGCAAGCTTGCTTTGAGCGTGCCAGCCAAGAGGCAAGTGAAAAGCCAATGAAATTGTTCCAGGAAAAAGAAAGAAAAGAGAAGCTTAATCTTAGTAAAAATATAGTCCCTGAGCACTGGCGGGGTCAGGGTCAGGTTGGGTTACGCGTTGTATAAGTCCCCATTATACAAGCCAAGGCAGGGCAGAGGCTTTCCCAGGACTATTCAATCCTCCTTTCTCCTGCTCAGTTTCCCTGTTTTTCCCTCATTCCTTCCTTCTCACTATCCCTTCTTCTGATGCTTGCTTGGATATCAAACAAGTCAGTCCAAGTGCTTCCATTGCTGTGAATTACAAGATCACACACATCACTTCCTCTTTGAATAAAATATGACTGTGGGAGCTTATGAGTGGGCCTGAAGTTGCTCATGTGAATGGCTACAATAAAGGCAGCTGCTTGTCTGTGTAGCAGAAAAAATAAGCGTATTATGCAGTAGGAACTGAGCCTGCTGTAACACAGAATGACCAGAGCCCAGGGGCTAAATGCAAGCATCACTTACATCTGTGCAGTTTGTAGAGCAACAGCAAACAGTCCTGAGGGGGCTCCTGATAACTGAGAAAAAACACAAAAGTTTTCCACAGAAACATGACTGTTACTATTCCTCCATTTTAAACCAGCTGCTGAGGACAGTGTTTTCCCCTTGAAACATGCATGTTCCTCTCAGGGCACTCCATCATATTCACCTTCAGATTCTGTTCTTCCATGGACAAATGTCATATCAGTGGAAAATTAATATCTTTGCCAACACTCACAAGCCCTTTTTTTGCATCCCAGCACCCACCCTTCAGGCAGATGTTGTGAAAGCATCTTCAGGTTTGTTTGTTTGTTTAAATGGAGCAATGCAAAGTAAGGATGCTTCCCCTAACAGACTTCCAGAGTGCATTTGCTCCAGAAACAGCTTCCTTCAATCCCTCAACTCTCTTATTACCAGATCACTTTTGATTCCATGTTCTGATCACCTGGGCAAAAGCAGCATTCACCAGAAATAACATACACTTTCTGGAGCGAGAACCACCACCTGCATTTGAAAACCTGCTCCAGCACAGTGTAAATACACTATATTTTTTTATAATTTCTACATGTTTAGGTAATTGCTCTCGACTCAGCATGCATTTGCAATACTTTGAACCATATTTCTCTGGGTTTGATATTCTAAGTTTGACTCCAAAACCCCAAAAAGCTGCTGAAACTTGTTGGCAACTCATCATAATCTTCTAAAGAAAAAGAAGCAAAACATTGTACTGCAAACAGAAAATTCATTGCAGTTTTGAGAACTAGGGAGAATATACAGATGACCCAACAAATACAATTTGCTTCCTAATCAACAAGAAGTGAAGGTAATTATCTAAAACAGCATTTTCGTGACACAGGGAAACAAAACAGTAATCAAAACCCAGTTGAAGTTTGCCACTATAGGAGGAAGAGAACACACAGTTTTATCTGGAAACTGGAGAGCCTAAACTTTTCAGACCTGCCCAGTATTATGCAAAAGAACAGACTTTCTATTATACATTACACAATACTGGACAGGTGTGAATAGCTGTACTTTTACTTCCCTGTCTCCTTCTACAGACTCCTTTGAAAACCTTCTGTCTTTCCCACATCTATCTTGGGACTCTTCCTTGCAAAGCCAAGATGCTTGCTCCTTGCAATCTGTTTTTTTATGCAGAATAGCAATGTAAATTGCTATTCTTTGAAATGCTTGAAAAAAGGTTTTTGAATGAAGTCCAAAGGAAATTCTGAGTGCCAGTGGCCGTTCTCTCTGTCTTAACCTAGATCAGTTTGACATAAGCCATTTATTTCTTAGTTAACCCCAGAAAAATCCTGAAGGGAGTATAAGTTTGTGCATTAATCCTGTTCACTGGTTTGGTTCCACTTAGTTTTGGGTGAAGGAGGTGCCATGTTGCAACCCTCTAACCCACATTTACCTTTTCAAATGCTTTACCCAAACACCATTTGAGAAGCCTTCTGTGACTCTCACACAAACTCCTTGTTGCAGAGGAGAGAAAGTCACACCACTGTAAGTGCTGAGCATTACAATGAAATATAAAGCAGCACCAAAGTTGCTCTGTGCTTAATGTGGCGGTTTAAGCAGCTAATCTGGTTTCGGTTGAATGGCATGTTCATTACAGCAAATAATCAGTAACGTGTGGGATTATTGAAGAGGAAAGACACACTAAACCAGTTTAGGGCATCATATTGATTTTCCAATTTTTTTTTTTTTTTTTAGTGTCCGATTTAGCTTGGCGTTTTTCAACAGTCAGTTCTAATAAATGCTTGTATAGCACAGATTAGGCAGGTGGGAACACTGCCCAGAAAGAGTATTATGAATAACTTAATGCACTGGTTTAATTGCAGCAATCCATGATACTTACTGTGCTGGCACCAGAGGAGAATTTTCAGTATTAAAAGTTAAAAATTCAACTGAGCTACTAGCAAGTATCTTTCTTTTAATAATTATTTGGAAAAAAAATCCATTATTTTCACCTCAGATGGGAGCAGAGGAAGATCAGAGCTGATGTAACTACTTAACTTATTTCTTCCACAACTAATTAAGAAATTGTTAAAAAATAATTAGCATTTACTTGACACAACTTTGCCTCTCTGACACAGCAAAACATTGCAGCAGTGTCCCTGCTGTCTTTGTGCTCACTCAGCCCTATTCTGCTCAATCCCCTTTGCAAACAGGATGCACAGAAGTGAAAAAGCCCAAACCTAGCTCATATTTCAAGCACCAGGCTCCTTTCAAAGCTATAACTCTAAAGTATCCCCATATTCCTTCCCCACAGCACCAGCTTCTTGGCACTGTCCTTGCCACAGTTCAGAGCAGATGCAGGAGGAAACCCGTTTGGAGCAGCAGCAACTTCCCAGCAGAGCAAAGCATTGGAGCTGCTGCCATCACAGAAGAAGCTGCTGGTCTGACAGCTCCCTAAGCCCACACCCAGTCCTGGGTACAGACCATGCCAGGAACACTCTGGAAGGCCAGCAAAGATGCTGGTAACCTCTTCCAAGTGCAGGTGTTTGATACAGACATACATAACTGTGATTGTGGTCACTGATCACATCTCTAGTTTTCTTCCTTTCCATGTTATTTTTGTCATAGATTAGATTAGAATCTCCAAGACAGAAACTGCACTTCCAACTCTCGGTACAACACAAGGCACAGAAATCACCCTGGCTGCCTCCAGCAAGCAACAACAGGCACCCATCACAACGCTGGGAGAAGTAACACTCCAGAGAAGTTGCAGAATTTACTGGCTTCGCTCTTCCAGTGTAACTTTTCACTTTGGCAAAGATACAGAATGCACATCCTGCACAAGCTTAATGAAGGTCAGGCTAAAAATGCTTACATCAGTCCCAGAGGTAAAATTCACAATGAAATAAGAACAAAAATTGATAAGTTACCCATACATTCTGATTAGGAGTACAGTAATTTTGCTAATCACAGAGCTTATCATTCCAGAGGAACTCTATATTCAGGGCATGAAAACTAAGGTAGAAATTAGCAAAAACACAAGATTTGATGGTACTTGATTAACTGGGCAGAAAGCACCAGAAACAAAACATTAGGAAGCTGAAGCCATTTTGTGATTATGGCAGATATTTAATGAATATGCAGAAAGCAGCCATTACACACACACACAAAAATCTGTGTTTAGTTTTTTTTTAAAGAAGTCCCTTGTTTAGTGATAAACAGGAGTCATCACTCAGCTCAAAATAAAATAAGGAGCTTTAAGGAAGCTTTGAATTTGGATTATTTCAACATTATCACACCATCTAGGTACCCTCCCAGAATAAAGTTGCTTTTAATTCAGAAGCAAGTCTCTGTTGTCATCCTACTACTCACTCCCAGTTCTGACCTGTGCAGGCCCCCCACCACAGACCAGCGCAGGGCTCAAGCTCAGCTGCACTGCACGCAGCAGTCCCCAGCCTCGCTTCCACCAAGAGGCCAGAGCATCCCCCTTCCAGCTCAGGTGCCATCAGGGTCCCGTTCATACCCTCTTTTCTCAGCATCTTTCAACGACCTGTGCACTTTAGCAGCCTCCCCCGTGTGTGCTTACTGACCCCCATTTCTGAACCTCTGCTCCACCCATCAATTAAATCCTCTATTCTTCCCACTTGCCCTTCTCCTATGCAGATTCAAGTTTCTCTCCCGAGCATACAAGCAGCTAGAACCACACCGACATTGCAATTCCCCCCGCCTTCCTGGACGTCCCTTGCAAGGGACAAGACTTAAATCTGCCTTTGCAAATCGCAGCACTAGAGCACAAGGCTCCTGCCATCAGGCGAGACAGCCGACTCTCTCCATGGTGAGGCACTGTGCTGCTGCTTTTTAAACCCTGCAGCCCAGCAGCGATCCAGCATCGTGCCTGCTGAAGCTCTAAGGGGCTGGTGCAGGCAGCCAAAAGCCTCCCCACAAAGACAGCAAGTTATCCCCACCAGCCTCACTTCTGCACAGCTGCAGCTAACACGAGCCTTTCCATAGACTTCAGGAGGCTTTGACAGGGCTGAAACGCCACCCTCTCAGCAGTTGCTGTTCTGTAATTCAGCACAGCACTGCTTTGAAAAAATCTTCTCTGGTGCTGTTGTCCTGCAAACAGCATAATGAAGAATAATAAGCAGGTGCTTCTGAACACAAGCCCAGAACAGAAGGAGTATAAAACTACTATCAATGAAGCAATTAAGTAACCACACTATTCACTGTTTAGTGACAATCTTTATTAGACCTGACTTTGCACATTTTGGGGCTTCCTAGTAAGTATAAATATCAAAGTGCTGCCCCCCCCACCCCGCAGTAAGAAATCTTTAATTCTACCAAAAAACCCCCACAGTATTTCAAAGTTTATGCTTTTTAATACATATAATATGAAAAGGGCAAAAAATAAACAAAGATGAAAGACTAGCAGCAAAAAAAATTCTGTTTCTCTTTCAACAGTCTTTGCTTCCACATTTTTCTAGCAAATAGAGTATAAAGATAATTAAATCAATTTATCTATTAAATATCCTACCAAAAATATAACACTGTGTAAAGAAAGTTTACAGTAGAAAGTTGGGGGGGAGGAGGGAAAAAAAAAAGGAGAAAATAGTAGATTTAACATTAAAAATCTCAAGTGTAAACTTTGCTGCTGCTTTAAAATCAAAACCAACAAAAGTCACATGAGTATTTCCGTTTGGCTTAGGATCCAGGAAAATAAGAAAAGCTGATTTTTTTTTAAAGTGCTTAACCACCATATCCAAAAGTAATGACTTTCAGACCTACTTAACATGAATGTGCTCAAAAAGCCACCGCTTACAGTATAAAAGCTGTCATTCTGAAATGCTGCACATACAAACTGGCTTTATCTGCACGAATGAAAGATTCCTTTGAACAGCTCTCAATCATATGATGTCCCAAATCAATGTAATGCTATTAGAGCAGGCAGCTGAATAAGTACCAGAAAGTTGAAGTTTAAGAATAATAGATAAAAAAATACTTTTTTTCTTAAAAGGCAGCATGCCTCTCCCAGCCGAATGAAGGTACTGTTACACAAGAGAAACACAGTTTTATATCACTGTTGTAAACTACCTAAAACAAAGTGACTGCTGATCTAGTAATTCACATGTTACACAGAGGAAGACAGATACTGCTTTCTGATGAAACACAGAAAGGCAATCATGTGGGTGGGACCAGTTGCTAACACGGTATTTTACTTAATATTAAATATATTGTTTAATAAACTTGTTAAACTTGACTTCAAAGCCAATAGCATGTCCTAACAGAAGAAAAATAACAAATAAAAATAAAATTATTAATAAAACAAATTATTTGAAGAGCTTTAGAACTGTTTTTGTTACACTGTTATTTATTTGAGCCTTAGTGCAAAGGAAAAATCAACATTCTAGGCTCCAAAGTAAATCAAATATAACTATTTCATGAGGCATTTTGACAGACACCAGACACAGATTCCAAGAGAAATTTAATTTTTTTTTAGCTGTAATAACCATTCTTTTTTATCTCCAGGTTAGAAAATACATTGAACAATTGCAGCAAAGGCTCTGGCATTCCTTAACCTCAGGTAAAGTTATAAATAATTTAAACACTACCACTCTCCCAAATCAGAAATACAATAAACAAACTGAACTGCCACTATTGCTGCAGCCATCAAATTGTGCCCACAATTTGGTGCTGACAGCAGCACCACCCATCCCCGCAGTTATTGCACAAGTTTCTCCATCAGCTTTGGAGTTCTCCAAGTCTGAATTTGTTTACATCCATCTACTTAACAGGAATAATATTTTAAAACTATTTCTTGAAAGTCACCAATTCCCAACAGTATATTTATGTTCTTCAGAAGAGTTTTTAAGTAAGAGAACCTGCTGGTTCACTTACTGCTAAAACAGATACCTAGAAAATACAATTTTTACCCCACAACGTTCCTGTAAACACCTCTGTATTAAGCCACAGCAAGCTCTACACCAGTAAATTCAGCATCTCCAGTGACTTGACTTTACCTCACTTCTCTACAAAAACAAAAAACCACTAAAATGTTAGAATTAAAAAGGAAAGGAAATGGCATAGTAAACAGAGAGTGAAACTTTGTTACCCAAGCAGGTATGTAAAACTAGCTTCTGAAAATGTAAGATTTGAAAAGCAACGATTTTAGTGGCTAAAGTGTGCAAAAGACTAAATATGCCACCAGTTTAAGGGAAAACAGAATACTGTAGCCATCAATAATTACTATTCAAGTCCAGCACTGGCAGTTGTGCTGCTTTTGTTGCCATTTTAGACACTATATATTACCACTTTCTCTGCATATTTCATGCCTTTTTTTAACAGTTGCCAGCAGCATGACTTTTCAGTGGTATAGGAAAGATGGGAACTTTTTTAAAGGGTTCCTTCCATCCTAAGTCTGAATATTATGAGGAATTAAAAATAATGTTTTAAGCAGAAACATAAAACATGATTTGAAATTTTGTCTATCAAAATCCCCTCAAAAAGATTCAAAATCTCAGGTTTTTGTGAAACAAATATAGGAAAATACCATGCAAGGAAAGTGTAGCTGTTCTACTGATGTGAAGTACAAAAGCTTAGGAACAGAAAAACACAGCTTCAGCCCGAGACTGAAAAAAAACCCCACATATTTTTCAAAACCAGAGTCCATACAGTGTCACACAGCCCTGCCTTGTCATGTTTGTTAATATCCTCGCTTAGAAGTCAGACAGCATTTTGTTTAACTTGTGTTGCTCTGTATCATTACACTAAACCATAATTAACTCCTCTTTTGTGCCGGCCTCATTCCAACACAATTGTACCCACTGTATACCAGCAGCAGCTCTCAGGTTTTGTTTTGCAGCTCAGCTGTATTTTTCTTGGATGTTCACAAGATTGGCATTTGACTGGATGCGCTTGGCTAGAAAGGGAAAAATTATATGAAAATTAAACACAAAGAATTCCACAAAACTAGTCTCTCCACTCCCTCTATTTATCCGACACAGACTTGCAAACAGCTTTCTGTTCACATCCAGAAACTTTAATGAAAAGATATGGCTGAAGCTCTTTACTACCCTTCTTCAGGGGACAGCAGCAGACTAATAGTTGCTATTAGCGCCGTCAGCACAGCTGCAGGCAGATCTGGCTGGGCCTCCTCTCCCACAAGAGCCAAGCAAATCCCTGGCACCTCCCAATCCAACAGTGAAATGCCAACACCACCACTTACGCAAAATGAGTATCCGTTTCTTCTGCTTCGAGTGAAGGAAGCTACTAAGATAAAAAACAATAGGTAGGAAGAGAATAAAGGATGAAACTGCAATCACTGGGACTGTATCACTGCAGGGAAAAGAACAGTTGAAAGTCCTGCTCCAAAGCTTCCGAGTGATGTTCATCTAAAAGGAAAACAGAAGCAAACCATGAAAGCAAGCACATGTATTTTTTCTGTGCAGCATGGCATGGCAAACACTCTGGCCTCAAGACATGCAAGTGTTCAGGTATCACCTCAGAAAATTGCACTTGAACAGATCTCCCCTCAAAAGCAAGCAAATAGCTGGAAATGTTGAAACAAACTATTTAGATAGAGCCAAAATTTCACATCAAAACTTTTATAAGCTTCAAAAACATAACTGTACTCAGATACATGTTGACACTGCTGCATGCCTGTTTCCCAGAGAGCTCACTGTTAATCTGTGGGGACAGGGCTAATCCCATACTTTTGAGGAGCACTCCTTCAGCCCAGCCAGTTTAACCCCACAATATACCAAAGCTTTTTCCAAACATATGTCCTCAATGCTGAGGATCCCTAGAAACAGCTACTGTAATAAGGAATCAATTAACATACCAGCTAGAACAATAGCAGTAAAGCCTCACATTAAAAGCCAGAAGATTAAGAGATTTATTTTTTTTAAATCCATCTCCTTCACAGTAAAAAGAAATGAAGTGCAGCTACTCAAACTGGGATGGGCTCAGGAGATCAGGAGCTTCAAGTCACACTCCTGCGGCACTGCCCAAGGACAGGACCTCGCAGGACAGCCCCACCCAGCACCTCCAAACCATGGGACAACAGCCTGCTAAAGGCACTGCTGCCCCTACTGCCCCCTGCACAAAGGAAAAAGCAATCCTAGTATGAAAAGCACAAATGGCTGAGATTAATAAGGGGTATTAACAAACACTTACTGCATCTTCCACATCAATACACAAGTGTGCAGAGTGCGCAGATTCACCACCTTGCCTGTTCATCCTCTGCAGGTGGTTATACAGGTCATTCAATTTTGTGTAGGTTTCATTGCAGTTTTTGCACACTTCTGTGTAGTTATTCGGTGACAGATTGATGCCTTGCCCCTAGGGTTATAAAACTCCAAATGAATGACAGTTCAAGGCATTAAACAAAAAATTGGTTTGATTTGCTACTGCTGACATTGACAGGGACAGACTCTGCCATGCCAAGCAATTCTTTCCATCTGTGGCCTTCACCACTCCATGAATGCAATACAGGACACTTGAAAACAAAACTACAATCTCTGAAGCTATTTCAACCCAATAATGTCTGTACCAGCTACCCACTGACCACTGGGTTAAGCTCTAGTTTAATCACTTGAAGTTTTCAACAGGCCAGTCCACGCTGCTCCTGAACAAGGCCTATAAAGGCACATTTCCTAGAACACATTACCAAAGAAGCAGACAGTTTCCTCAAAGATTGTCCCATGCCCATTGAAGTAAACTCATTTCACTACTGAATGATCCTGAAATCTGGCCAGCTTCTGACTGAAATGGAATATGCAGTTTCTTAGGCTATATATGGCAATTTCTCTGAAGACAATTACCACATTTATTTTACTAAGGAAGTTATATTGTCTTTGCAATATGGCCAACCTTTAACTACAAGTAATTTTAACAGTCAAAAGAAATGATACAAGAACTAAAGGTGTCTGGTCCTTCTGAGCTAGTCCATATTATCGAAAGGATATTTAAAGACTGAATTTCTACATAAAAAAGACAACAATTCTACAAAGCAAGAGCATGCAGACATGCTGGTTTTTACTATGTAATTATCAACTATTGTGAATTCAGAAATTTTGATGTGAAGTAGCATTGCAATTACAGACAAAATGAAGTCAAGGTGAGTATCAATTAGAATTAATTTCAGGCACTCAGTCTGTAAACAACTGCATTTTACCATCATGGATTTATCTGCCTACAATTCACAAACTCAGCAGCAGTTTATTTGCCTAGTCTGCATCTATAGTTTATTCAGCATAAATAAATTTTGGTAGCAGTTAGAGGATTTAGTGTTTCTCCTAAATACACAGCTTAAATACCTGAAGGTTATGTTCAAAACATGTCAGAGATTTATTGAATAAATCCAGGAATTCTTCAGTAGAATTTGATAATCCCTCACTGTTATTCTTTAAACAATCTGTGTAAAAGAGAGAAAAAACATTGGGATATTTTAATTTCTAACATTTCTGCAGCCAGCAAGTCCCAGACACTCTACTCCTGCAAAAAGAGCTCTCAACCATAAAGGATTGGTCTAGTCAACACTGCAGTTTCCTCATCTGCCTGCCACTGATATCTCAGACCTGCTGACCTAATGCTTCATCGAGAACACATTTCAGAATTAATTGGCCTTGATTAAGTGAAAGATGAAGACTATCATCAAGAGCTTTCTGAAGAGGGGGACTGAATTATCTTTGGACTTCAAGATAAAACAAGACATTACTTTTATTTCCCAGCCCACAAATCCGGCTTAGCCCAGAAACAGTAACAGCCATTTTGTGGAAGCAGAAGCACCAGCAGCAGAGATGAAATGGAGAGCACCCAGGAAACAGCTAGACCATGAACACAATAGTAGAAATCACAGTGTAATTATTATTCTTTAAGAAAAGAGCTGAGCTTTTTACCAGATTTGACAGAAGCTCTGAGGCTTTCCTTCTAGTCATGGGCTCAACCCTATGTTACTGCTTCCATCCATGCTAGCCTACTTCAGGTGCTCTAATCAGCCAGACCTTTAAAAATAACATTATTTGAGGAATTTAAGAGTTCAGCAACAGCACCATGAAAGCAAGCCAACATCCTAGAAAACTCTCCTGAAAGTAGTAAGCATCATCAGTAGTTTTCTGACAGACTACTGCCCTCAGATTTTGGTCCTTACAAGAGAAAACACTCTTGGAGTGGCTATAGTTCAGGATTTGTATGTTATCTACTGGCTGCATTCAAATAAACACACACAATTCTGATCTGCGCAAATTTTAGGGGCTACGTCATCACAGAAGCAGGAGAGCTACAGAATGAGTCACGTACTTGCACAGTTGGCTGCCTCCCAGGTTTCATTGAAGAACTCCGAAAGGGTCACAACTATCTGCAGCCTGTCTGAGGTCAAGATGCTTTTGGCACAATTGTGGCTCTCAGAGGAATTCTAGAAATAAAAGGAAACAAGAAAGGAAGCAAACAAGTGTTAAAAATACAAAGGGGAATTTCTGAAATGTATTTTACACAAGCACATCTAAAACAATCACAACACATCACATCGATATTTCTGGAAAAGGCAGAGCAGAAGTGATAGAACAAAAATATTTTGATTCTCCAATTCATACTGTAAGCAACACAGCTTACTGCACACAATCCCTGCAGGTCTAGCAGGGCTGCATGCGAGTCAGTCAAAAATACACAAAAAAAAAAAAAGCAACATAAACACACAGACAAGACCTTCTCTGCCAGGTGGCTCACATTCATCCATTCCTGGGCCACAGTCCCAGGAGCCAGCTCAAGGCATGTACAGTCAGAGAAGAGGACAGGGTTTTTCTCATTAGACAAAAGGAATAGTTGAGGCAGCTGAACCAGCGGACTGGCCTCAAACAAACCAAGCCCAAACAGAAACAGCCTCCAAAGCTGCTGCACCAGCAGCAAACTTGCCCCAGTGCAGCAACACCAGGAAGAGTCCTCTGTGGAGCAGTGCCTGTGCTCACCCACCCAAGCATATGTCCAGGCCAAGCTCTCACCCTCCCCAAACACAGGTACCAAGCTCATCTGTCCTAGTGAGCACCCCCACTCTCAAAGCAGGCTCTGCCACAACTCTTACCACAACTTATTCTCTGGACCAAGCTCATAAAAACACACAGCGACTGTAAAAGCAGTTGCAGAATAAACAGGAAGTATTCTGATCAGAATTCAGATAGAGAAGCGTGACCTCCAGTCAGCTGACTCCTGTGCTCTAGCTCCTGGTGTCTGGCTGCTAAATTGACTTAAGCACTTCTCAAAATTGCCAAGGCTGCCAAAAGCCTCTTTGATAAGTGATGTGGGACACAGAAAAAAATAATCTCTTTAATGAGAAATTTGTTCCTTACAGTGCTTTACAAGAGATCCAGTTTTTGCCTCTCTTTGTTAAAATGGGAAGGGGAGGTTAAATAAGAACTTTCCCCTGGAGGCTCAATTGCAGAAGTCAAGTATTGCCACATCTGGTAACTCCCACACTTGCCCGCTTTCATTTCTACTAAATTACAGATAAGCAAGAATGTTGTTTATGCAGGAAACTCTGGTTGCTTCACAAAGGCTGTGAAGCTTCCACACCACCTGGGCTCATGAGTAGGAAAAAGCACTTTACCAAAACTGAATCACACAGACCTAAATCATTCCTTAAATAAAGTTTGCCTAATTGATTCTTTCATTAGCCTGGTGAGAAGGATTTTATATTTCAGAGATGTCCAAAACTCAAACCGACCTGCTCCTGTCACACTGCACCCTTAACTACTGTTAAGATAGAAACATCAGATACCTGATTAATTGTAATCAGGGGCTGAGGTTGCAAGAGGCCACCTCCTTTATTCACCTCCTTTATTCACCTAGTTAGTTAATCCACACACAGAAGGAAAGCCAACAAAAGTGCCTTCCAGACCACACAGTGGACATGTCTTCCCAGGCTGCTAGTACACAAGCACAGCAGCTGCAATGAGTTCATACGTATTCTAAGTACCACAACACATCTGGCTACTTAATCCTAGCCAAAATACCATGGTAAAAGTACTCAAGAGAATTACACATTAAATTTCTCACTTTCACACTACCTAGTCACTGGTGTGAAACAGCTTCCAGAAAAGAAACAAACAGACCACAAGTTTGCAAACTAAATCAAGAGACCACTGGCTACATATTTGCCCTGGAGAGGACAATTACCAAGGGAAATGCACGCACCATTCCAATACAAGCACTGGCGTGGTGAGGGGAAATAGGAAAACAATCCAAAACACTATCCCAAAGCAACCCTAATACTTCTCTAATGACAGCAAACTGTGCAGTGAAGTGGTTCACAGGCCACTGTGGCACCTACGTATCACCTGGGCATAAAGAGCAACAGATTTTTCTCATCAATGGCAATTCTAAATCTTGGAATTCAGAAATCCCAAGACTGAAAGCACAATCCAGGGTACATACTCCATATTAACTTGCTCTCTGTCTGTTCTCTTACCAGGGCACCCACTTTTAGCCATCATCACAGAACAAAGGCCCTTTTGTCCGATTCACTAATGTCATCCTCACATTATCCCAGGAACTAACTTTTACAAATGGATCAGCTCGATGGAGGATGTAAACAGAAAACCCAGCTTCAAAGTTCTCCCAGCAGCAGGGTGCACTGACCCCCGCCAGTGCTCAGGCTTTCTACACTCTCTCCCATCAGCTTTGGAGCCGAGAACACTGTGACACGGCTCCTCACAAGATGATGCGCCTCACTCGCCACAGCTTCACAGACTATCCATTTCCCGGGAAGTGCCAGGCAGCTGAGCTCTAGTAGTGCTCCCCATTAGGGCCCATACAACCCATGAGCCAGAGCACTGCTTTAGCCATTGCTACATCAGCAAGAACAACTCAAGTGTTTCCACTCGCGCCGCTTTCTCTGCGGGTGGAGCCACTTGCCCCCAGCCACGCAGGAGCGAGCGGCACGGCCCGTGCCACAACAGAGCAAAAGGAGGTGGCCGTCTCTGGCAGCGGCGCTTCCCAGACACCCCCAGCCTCTGCCAAACTGCCCTGCGGACCCCAGCGAGGCTTTCAGCCTGCCTTCCCGAGGATCCCACCGCCACCTGGCGTGCTCCGGCACCGCTCTCACAGGTCCGGAAGCCTCAAGGAAAGGGGCCAGGCCCCCAGCCCGCCCCGGCAGCCACGCACCCCCCTCGGCCCCACGGACGCACCCCGACGGCGCGGGCGATGCTGCCGTACTGTGCGAGCAGGCGGCGGTAGTGGCCGTGGCAGCCCTGGCACAGCCGCACCGGGCGGGCGCGCCGGCCCAGGCAGCCCGTCAGCGCCGCGCTGCCCTCCGCGAAGGCGGCCAGGAGGCTGCGACACTCGGGCTCCAGCTCGGGCAGGTCGCCGGGCAGCCCCGCGTCCCACAGCTCCTCCGCCAGCTCCTGCGCCAGCTCCAGCGCCGGGGTCTGGCGCGGCCCCGCGGCGGCGGCGAGGCCGAGCAGGGCGAGGGCGAGCGCCAGCGCCGGCAGCAGCGCCCGGCAGGGACACCACGGCGGCGCCATGGCGGCCGCGCCGAGGAACCGGAAGCGCCGCGCCGGGAAAGAGCCGGCCCTCGCCCCGGGGCGCCGCCGCTGATTGGCCGATGGGAGGCGGGGCGGGGAAAGGGGCGGGGAAGGGGGCGTGGCCCAGACGGGGATCCCCGGGGCGGCGCGGGAGCTCATCCCGGGCTCATCCCGGGCTCATCCCGGGACACGGCGCTGGGGTGTCCCCAGGGCCCGGAGTGTGTGCAAGCTGTGCTTGTGCCCGCGGGATGTACCTGCTTCGGACGCATCCTCCTCCGCGGGGAGCGCGGTTTCTGTGCCATGCGTTTTATCCAGGCCATACTCTCTTCACCCGAGGAGGGATTTTAAGGGTATCTGTCGTATGGGAAGTGACTTTAAAATATGCTCAAATACAGCAACAATTTAAGGGTAGAAAATCCCCCAAACAGAGAAAGAAATTATGACGGAGAAATAAACTGCAACTTTCTGCAAACAAGTTATTTCCCACGTTTTGTCTGAAGTTGGACACATTTGCTGGTACCTGGCTCCAAACTTCCCGTGGCAGACTTTGAATAAAACCACAGCCACCAAAGGAAAACTCTTTGCGGAGCGGGAGGGGTGAGCAGAGCAGGGGGTAGCCCCTCCCGGGGGTTGAAGTGCCAGGCTATCCGATAACTCTGTCTGGCAGCACCTTGACCCCGTGCCCGTTCCTTCGGCCTCAAGCTCTTTTCAGCCGCTTCCTCGGTCTTCTCACCGAGTCTGGGGTTTGCAGCGCTTTGGTAAGGCACACATCAGAGAAATGAAGGAGAGCCCGCGATTCCATAGCATGGTGCCTTCGGGAATAACGGAGCCAAGCAGGAATGGCCCCTGCTCGGGGCCATTTTTTTGCAGCCGTGGGGGCACACAGTGCTGGCCGACAGTGCCGTGACAGTTTTGGCAGCTGCTGGGAGCTCAGGACTGTTTGAAGTGGCTCCCAGAGCAGCCAGTTGCACCCAGCGCCACCAGCACCGTGTCACCTGGCCCACCTGGCGCTGGCTTGCGCCAGTCATGCAGTAAACGTCACGGCATGGAAATATCCAAGACAGATTTGTGAAAACACAGAAGTAAAAGGTGGTGATACAGATGTTATCAACAGGCAGGGAGCACACCACAGAGAGTTGTCCTTCTCTGAGTGTCCTGAATGCCTCAGCTTTGAAGAACTGGCTTTTAAAGTAATGAATGAAACAAATGAAAACCACGTCATGAGTATGACACACACAAACGTGGCGGTGTGGTCAAAAATGTACCACGCTGTCTGTACTTCCAGATGACCAGGGCAAGGGCCCTGGTTTGGGTGCCAGACCTTTCCTGAGCCTTGCTGCCCAGGCTCAAGGCAAGTCCCGCCGAGGTCTTCTCCAAGGCCAGGCAATACCTTCCCGCACAGCGCCTGCTGGTTTGGGCACCGCATCTAGCAAGTGGAAGCCTGAGGCTGCGTAGCAGGACGCGTGTGCCCAGGTGGCCCCGGCGACAGAAGATTGTCACCTTTCCGCGGCTCCCAAACAGAGGTGCAGCCAAAGCACCGAGAAGCCCTGGGGCGGCGGCGCTGCCGGCACCAAGCCGGCTCCCGCAGCCCTGAGACGGGGATAGGAGCTGCTTGCCGCCCCTAAGCCACCCTCGGGTCTGCCGGAGTCCAGAGAGCCCCGTTTGCCCGAGCCGGGAGCGGGGTGTCCCCGCAGAGAGGGGTGTCCCCGGAGAGAGAGGTGTCCCCGCACAGAGAGGTGTCCCCGCACAGAGAGGTGTCCCCGCAGAGAGAAGTATCCCCGCAGAGAGAAGTATCCCCGCACAGAGGGGTGTCCCCGCACAGAGAGGTGTCCCCGCACAGAGGGGTGTCCCCGCAGAGAGAGGTGTCCCCGCACAGAGGGGTGTCCCCGCACAGAGAGGTGTCCCCGCACAGAGGGGTGTCCCCGCACAGAGGGGTGTCCCCGCACAGAGAGGTGTCCCCGCACAGAGGGGTGTCCCCGCACAAAGGGGTGTCCCCGCACAGAGGGGTGTCCCCGCACAAAGGGGTGTCCCCGCACAGAGGGGTGCCTGCCCGGGGCTGGGCGGGGGCGGCACGGCCGGGCTGTCCGCATCCCCCGGGAGAGGGCAGCAGCACTCCCGCGCATCTCCCCACCGAGGGGCCGCGGGGCTGCAAAGGGACCTCGGCCTGTCCCACACCGCCCCGACAGCAGCTGCACCCCGGGGGAGCGGTGCAAACACGCCCCAGGCCAGCTCTCGGCATCCTCACCGGGGCTGTCCCTGGCGTGGGTCTGCGGGCACCGGGAGGGACCGGCTGGCGGGGGCAGAGCTGCGCCTTCATCTCGCAGATCGAGGGGGATGCGCTTTCCCACGTCTTAGGAGACTTCCATATTCTGCTGTGAGATAATATGTTCTTCCTGCGTGTGAAAACTAGACTCGGAGGGTGTGGAGAGGGAAAAAAAAATGAAGGGAAAATGGAGAAATAAAAATTTTGAAAAAGAAAAAGGGAAGGGGGGAGAATAAAGAAAAAAAAAGTTCAAGAGTTTCAGATGAGATCTCTGAGGCGTAACCAGTTGCTGCAGATCAATAAGGAAGATGTTTGGTCACTAAGTGCTTCTCCTTTTTATCAAAAATAAACGTGACACTACAAAGCAAAAAATTAAAAAGTCACTAATTTTTTCAGCTGTGGTTCAGAACTGGGCTTGAAGAAGGCGTGGTCCTCTGATAATAGATAAATTTTGCTACCAAGCAGAAACAGGCATTTACACTGAGAACTTGGCTGTCAAGCTCATTCGGTTAATTTTGTTATAGACTTGGTGCCATTACCTTTCTGCTCGACCTCATCAAAGGGGTTGCACTCACAAGCAGGATTCGGCCTTGGCCAGCAAATCTCAGAAATATTGAAGAATACCAAAAATCTTGTGTGGGTATACCCAATTATTTTTGAAAACACATCCAAGTGTTTCAATACCTGCCCTGACTACAGGCAAGAGCATTATTCTGCAGAAGGAAAAAATCTTACCTTTAAAGTGCAGAAACAGAACAGAGAAAATGAGTATTGATTTCCTATGCCATCTTGCTGGATCTGAGGAGATGGCAGTGTAAGCCAGGCAAAATGAACAGTTTGAAGGTGTGAACCTGTTTTTTCTCCCTCTGATTATCAGTCTCCCTGTTTCCTTCAGTGCTCTTTCACCTGAGTTATGCCACTGTGAGCTGAAAAACAAGCTCTTTTTTCAAGTTTTCTTGTTATCTTTGAAGGATGATGGTTTGGATAAAACCTTTACACCAGAGGGCTGGAAAAAGAGGAACAGACCATAAATGTCAAGGCAGTGCCAGAAAATTAAGTGATGACTAAGAGTGAAAGGAGTCAGGGTTGACTGGAAGGCTGGGTGCTTGGCGAGTGCAATGGCCTCTGTAAGGGAAACTGGGGCAGGCAGCAGCTCAGAGGGAAGGAAGAAAGGGGGAAAAGGGCTCTGCCTCCTAGGCCAGAACTGCTGCACAGGAGACAGACTACCCATCTTCTGAAATAAGGGCTGGAGGTGTGAGGGTTGTCCACAGAGAGGTGTTTCTGGCATTGCAGAAATGAAAATATTTTTAAATCTTGGCTAATTTCACTGAAAATATTATAAAAGATTACAAAGCTCAACGTGAAAACAGGATCAGTGTATTACATCTATTCCCTGCCTACAGAAAGCTTTTCCTCTTGCTCTCCATCACAGTCATGCACCTCCCTTCTAATTCATGGGGCCATTGTCGGCTCCTTCATGTCCTGGTTGTGGCTGATGCCAAAGCCTAACTGTGGGTCATCTGATTAAATTACTGTTTTCCGGATTCTACAGAGAATCAGAAAGCGGTTCAGGAAACAGTAGCACATATGTGATTAATAAAGGGCACATGCACATCTTCATCACACCCTTGACAATGAACTTGTGAGGAAATAAATATGTTAAATGTACTGTCAGCCTGTTGAGGCATTTTTTGGTTAGCTGCAAGTCAAAATCACCCTGGCAATACTGTAGAGTTGGTATGAGCCAATTCCTATTTTCAAAAGATTGTGTGAGCTTTGTTTAAAAGAGATTGACAAAGACTTTTCTATCTGCACTATTTCTGACCAGCCTGAGCCACTGCGCTTGCTAGCACTGTCCATTTGGTGCATTATTTTTCTATGTGGATTGCAAAGAATATGAAAACCTTCTCACTCAGAGCAAGAAGATAGAGTCACACCTGCACTAAACCATGAAAAATGAGCAAAAGGACTCAAAAGTCAGGAAAACAAAAAGCAGTTGATTCACAATAATTTCAGTCCTTAATTCAGAAATTCCCAAAATCTATCCATGTCTTTGCAAATCAGATGCCAAATCCTGTCTGGAGGTTTTAGGACCAATAATGTTGCATCAGCCCCTTGGAAGTCAGGGAAGATCAGATACTGGAAAAGTGAAGACACACTCAGGATCATTCTCTGGGTAAAGACAAGAAAGAATCACCAACTATAACTTCTTCAAAGTTATACTTACAGAAAATGTGTATCAGTGCCTCATACAGAATGTGTTTTTAGGAATGTTCTGCAAATTGGTTTATTCTCTGAATTGCTAAATGAAATAAGGGAACACTCCTAGCACCGCAATTTTTCAAAGAGCTCTGGCTAGGTCTATGGTGCCAGGCTGTCCAACTCAACTGCAATGTGTCTGCCTTGGGCAATTCTATGGAAAATTATGAAACAGGCTCTTAGCTCACCTAAGCCAAATCACCACATTCTCAATTTGGAGAATCACGAATCTACTCCATGTTAGAGTAAGGTTTAGGGTTGGATGCTACCTAGTTCTCCCTCCTTTTTGCTAGCTGTTCACTTCAGGAGGGGCTGGACCCACTCTTGACATCCTCAATGGACCAACAGTTATTTTTCTGACTATCACTGTCCACAGAGACCTGCCCAGGACCCATTTTCCATATCCTCCTGCTCCCGAAGTCTCTTGTTGTAGCCTCTGGTGGGTACTCAAGCCACCTTCAGCTGGAACTAGCTGGGTGGAGGAGCTCTGGACATTCTTCTGTCCCTGGGACTGTGGTATTGGAAGGCACTGCAGTGACCTGTGATGATAAGCCAGAAAGCCAGCAGTAGTTTTCCCATTTCCAAACAAATATAGAGGAAACATCGAGACAGGCCATCCATCAGCTACCCCTCTTCCCTATTTAGCACCAGCACACTTCTGAAGAGAGAAAGCTACCCCACCTCTTTGTGTGAAGGCTTTTTTTTTTTTTTCTGTAGGCATATAACAGCATAATAGCTTCAGAAATCATATGTAGTGCTGTATGATCTTTGTTTAGACCTTAAATGTTTGCATATAATCCTCTCTATGAATCCAATGCACAGAGAAATGTCATTTCCATGCACCTGTCAGAGTTTTTACTGTGGAAAGAGAAAAAAAAAAGGGTACATTGTATTTTTAGAATAATGACTAGAAAAACAATAATTGTCAGTGGCAATCATGCCAGCCTGTAAAGATACAGTTAGAACTAAGTTGATGGAATTTTTTTTTTGTTTGGATTGTTTTTTTCCAAGATTCTGCACTTGAGCAACTGAATGATACCACGTTTAAGGTCCTGTGTGGCATTGCCATTTTCTTACTCATATGCATCTAATTAAGTCTTAATTGTGCAGTTCGTTATGAAATGAAAGAAGAGCTGTTAGACTGGATATTTTTCATGTCAGTAAAACAGGATGATACCGATGAAATAGCTAATGTATAGAAAAATAAAGTATGAAAAAAGACATCTGAAGACAATGTTTAAAACCCAGCAGAAATATCTGAAGCAGCATAATAACAAAATTGCCACGAATAACTTCTTGATCAACACAAATAATATGAAAGCTATATTCTTTTCATAGCTCACTGCAGTTTGGATGACTGTCCATGCTCAGAGGTACCCAGTGAGCCAAGTTTTGCTTAGTTACCCTGGGGTCAGTGTGGTGTCATCCCGCTCTCTTCTCCAGCAGGAAGAAAACCAAAACTCTTCTTCCCTTTTGCACAGACTGTTTCCTGCTTCTTGTATATCTCTATTGAATTTCATCAAGTTCCCAAAGCACAAGCCTAAAACATTTATCATAAGGGAAAGTGGCTGGGCTTTGACAGGCTTTGGATCTGCTTGTACACCTGTCAAGTTTCACTCCTTGTGTTTCAGCCCTTCTGGGATGAGCCAGTGGAGGACACCCTCCAGAAGCAGGAGTCCTTCCCTCCTGTACTTATGTGGCCAGGATTGAAGCAGTGCTGCAGGAGCTAACATGAACATCTGAACTGATCAGCTAAGGGAGAAAGAATATTTTTACAAGTGTCTCCATATACATTTGTCCTGGTGAGTTTTCTGCTTTACACCTCTTCTTTGAATTGTACCTCGGTACTTCCTATTACACATGGTAGTAGAAAATTATCTATTCACTAATATAATTTTGTAGAAAAGGTATCCCTTTCTTCTCTGGGTAAAGGATTACAGCAAGATGAGCACTAACAGAAGATAGCATAAACATGGTAGGTTATTTCAGTAATGTATCAAATGCAAGCATTTATTATCCTACAGAGTTCCAATCTTACCTGAAGTACTCCGCATCTATGTTAATTCTGAGAAAGGGGGAAATAAAGAGTATTCAGCACAGTTTTAGGTTATTGTAACAACAAGGTGGCTTCTGGCAGAGGGTTGGCAGAGACACCTGAGGAGGGAAAGTCCACTGTGGCTGCATCCCACCGGGCCTCTGCCAGCTACAGCCACACTGCTGTGAGATGTGAGGAACTCAGGAAGAGCCAAGCACTGTTCCCACCTGGGGTGTGTCACCAGCATTGCTCCATTGTGGTTTCCATAAAGACCCAAATTTTCTTATTTGTGAATTTTCAAGTCTGTTCAACAAAGTTCACCAGGGTTGTATGCCTGTGAGAAAGGAAGTGTGCTTTGGTCAAGAAGGTGTAAACATAATGCTGAGTACCAGATGCATAGCGGACACCAACAGGCACTTTCAAAAAGCTACAGGCAGCTGAAGACTGGATGAAATTTTGTAAACAGTTGCCTTCACACCTTGCAGTGTTCATCACCATATTTCTGTTCCAGCTTGCTGCTGTGACCTGAAAGTAATTTCCCTTCTTCCAAGGATTCACACAGAATTCATATTAAAGAAAATAATAAAAAAAACCCAACAAATACTGTCACAGTCGTAAATATCACATGTAGTGAATGCAATGTAAGTGTTGGGAGGAAATTTATGGATGTTTTATTTGTAATAGCTTCTTTTCAAAATTATTTTGTCCATTTAGAGTGTTTTTATTTTAAAAAATTGTCATTCCACCCCCTTACCCCTCCCCCCAAAAAACACCTAAACAACTAACCAACAACAATAACAGGTAAAAAACTCACAACCCATTTCCAGTCTTAAAACTGATCTAATACTGTGTACTCAACCTTTCTCTGTGAGGAGGGACTGTGCAAACCTCGCTGCAGGGACAGTGCAGGCAGCCTGGCCATCCTGGCCACACCAGGACCATGAAATCTCTGGCTGGCAGAATTTAACTCCAGTCCATATTCAAGGGGACATTTACACTGACTCCTTCCAGGGGCAAGGGACCCCAAGTAAATTTTCCAGAAGGGAAGTTTCAGTGGCAGAGGAGAGGTTAGGCTGTGAGAATCTATCAAATAATAGAATTTGACTTTCTTACCTTTCTACACTGTATTAATTGAAGTGTTTGAAATAGAGGAGTTAATTATTCAACGTGAACCAGTCAATTCTTCAGCAGCTTGGCCAAGCCTTTCTGAGCAGCACGGGTTTGTGGATGTCTGGGACTGTCTTGGGTGAACCGATGTCTCACCGTCTTCCAGCTATTTAGAGCCTGCTTACCTTTGTCCACAAATGACTTTAAGAAAATAAGGAACGGGTTATCCCGGGAATTTCCCCCGGGATTTTTAACATGTTCACTCGCGGTGAAAGCGGGGACACACACACACACACACACACACACACACACACACACACACAGAGACACCGGAGAGTCCCCAGCACCGACTGGGGCCAGCTCTGAGAGCTCCGTCCAGCAGCCGGGCACCCGCGGCAGGAACTCTCCCTGCCCGTTCCGTGTGCCGAGGTGCTGGGCCCCGGCGTCGCGCGTGGAGCCCCCGCCCGTGGGGCTCTCCCCAGCAGCCCTCCCGCGCGCTTGGGGGCACCGTGGGGCAGGCGGTGGTGGGGAGGATACATGAATGTCCAGACGGGTGGACAGATGGATGGACAGACTTCAGGGTGCTGGAGCAACCCCCGGAGCTCACTCCCACGCAGATCTCTGGAGAGCAGCTGTGATTTTTTTTTTTTTTTTTTTTTTCCTCCTTCGGAGCGCAGAAACGGAGACCAGATCTGGGGCTTTTTTCCCAAGCCAGGTGTTCCCTTACTCACAACTCCTGAAGTGGCCATAGGGCAGGCTTACACAACTCAGCAGAGGAAAGGACAAGAGCCGGTGAAACCCAGCACACACCCGGGGGTACACGGGACCCCTCCACAGCCTCACGCACACGGGAGCCGGGCACACTGCCCCTGTCACAGGTGAGGTGGGCGCCGAGGGGAGTGGGGCTCAGCGGCAGCCGCAACCTGTTGACAACAGCGACCGGACAGGCAACACTCCCGGGGCCGGGGACGGCCTCCCACTCACCCCAAAACCTCCCAGCCTTTTCTCCTGGGCAGGGTAGGGCTGCGGGCAGCCGCTGGGGAAAGCTCGCTCGATGCTGCGTCGAGGATCCCGGGATATGCCCAGGCTGTCCTGCGCCCCTTGGGTAGGGGGCTTGAGGGGGACGGGGATCCGAGAGTCCGATACAAGCCGTGCTTTTTTGGCATGGTGAAGGCGTTGTTTTGGGCAGCGGCCGTGGCTGCAGCCCCGGTGGTGGCTTTGGGAGCGATGCTGCCCTCCCGCCCCGTTTTCCCGGGCCTCCTGGCCCTGCCGCCCCCAGCCCCCCGGCCCGCCCCGCCGCCGCCGCCGGGGTCGCCTCCCCTGCCCGGGGCCGCTTTGGGACTCGGCTTTTTGTTATTTTCACGGAGAAGATATTAATTAAAAGAAATACATGATTAAAAAGTAATGAGTTGAATAAAAATTATCTCCGCTCATTTTCTGATTATGTTAATTGTTAAAAACCCTTCAATCACGCTGTTGCAGTCAATGGGTTTTAATGTGAAATTAGTGGGCTCTTGATAACTTACAGTCCAGAATAATCCTGGAGGTTTAGTCATCATTCCTAATAACGAGATGTTACTGAGAACGGAGATTTTACATGATTTTGCCACATTCGGCCCTTCCCCCATGGAACGGTCTGTCTTTGTGGCACACAACTTCAATTTTCATGCCTACGACTACTTTGTTAGTCTTCCCCTGTGTACTGCTCCATTATACGCCAATTACATATTTTATGTGCCTGTGTGTCGTCTGAATATTTAGAAAAAAAACACCATGTGTCCGATATAAGAAAAAAAAAATGTCCCTTCTGTATCTCTAATTTTATTTTATCCGTCCAACCCATCTTGGGTATTGCAACTCTTCCTTCGCTGTGATTAATTATCTTCCTAAGAGATAAGAACAGGTTTATACTGAAAATATTCAAAGTAATTAAACTCCTCAGGGGGGATGTATTTTCTGCAGGCGCTGGTATTCTACAGGCTTAAAGACTACGAGTTGAAATAAATACGGAGAATTTCTCCCATGGGTGATCGCAAAGAGCCGGGGATTTGTTAACTTCAGCCCCGAGGTTCGGAAATGCCGTGAAATCTGCCACTCAGAGAGGGACGAAATGACGGCCCCCAGACCACTCGTTACAGCCAAAGTGTTTCTGCCCTAAAAATTGATTTAAGAGGGGTTTCGTTTTCATGCAGGAAACTAAATGTATCCTTTTCTGTTCGACAGCCTTGAAAATTGTCACCTAAAAGCCTCTCCTCGCACGCACCTAATAATTTCGCTAAAATCTCGGGCACTGACAGCAAACTGACTCCTCGCTGGAAGGAAAGAAGGAAGTAAGGAAAGGAGCGGGGCGGAACAGAGGAGCGGCTGCGGAGCAGCGATCCGTGCTGCCAGCCCGGGATGTGCCCGAATTCCTTCGCAGGGGCGAGGGAACGCGCCTCGGGCTACGAGCCGCCCGGGCCGCCGGGGAGCGGGCTCTGAGAGCCCTGGGAACCCACGGGCAGCCGCCGGGCCCGATCAGTGCCACTCCTTGAGATTCAAAAAGGGGAGGGGGAAGAAAGAAAGCGGCGGGGGGGGGGGGGGGGGGGGGGGAAGGAAAGACGGGGAGGAAAAGGCAGCAACAAAATTGGCGCTCTCTGTTTTGTGCCTGTGTGTGTGTGTGTGTGCACGCATACCCACGTATTCCTTCCCCCTGAGACAAAGTGCTGGTGCAGTGCATCCCTCTGTCACTGCAAGGATATCTAATTATTGCTGACAGATAAGAAAAGACGTTTTCGGGCAGACGGAGCGGGCTGGCGAGGGGGCGGCGGAGTGAGGGGCGTAGTCCCGGCCAGCCCTGCACAGATCAGGCTGTGGAAAAGTCTCCGCCACGGCGACTTGGGCTAACGCTGCTTTAATATTGATCCCCTATTACCGCCAGCGAGGAGAGGGTGTTTGCTGACCTTGCGGGGAGGAGGGGGTTAGGGCCGGGTCCTGCACATTGCTTCTGGCTCCTTTGGGGTGGGGGGAGGCCGGCCAGGATCGGGCCCTTCGTGTCCTCCCTCCACGGGATGCCGCGGGCCAGGGCCACGTTCCCGTCTCCCACCCGTGCCTGCCCTCTCCCCGCCCCCGCCCCGAGGCAGCTCCCGAGGGCGTCGGGCCTCGGGGAGGAGGGGGAAGGTTATGTCCTAGTTTGTTGTGAAGGGGAGAGCTTGGGAGATTGTGATTTGGTTTGTTGTTGTTTTGGTTTGGGTGGCAGGGGTTTTTTTGGTTGTTTTTTTGGATTTTTTTTTTTTTTTTTTTTTTTTACTTGAGCTTCTGGTAAAAAAAGAGCTATTTGTTTACAAAGCCCCACTGCCCCCATCTGAGCCCACCCGGCGGGGCTCCATCAAGGAGCGGGGGGGATCCCTCCGTGCAGGGCCCCTTCGCCGGTTCATTTCCCTATTTGCATCCGCAGTTAGCTGAAGATCATTTTAATAAATAACAATGAAAGAGGAGCGCATCTAGAGGGCTTGTCGGCAACATTCAAAAGCCAATAGAGTTTATAATTTTACTCTATCATTTCTTATTGATTAGAGTAATCAAGATAAAAAGCTAGCCGGGCTCCGAGAAGTTCAGCGGCATATCATTAAAGATAAGAGTCAGTTAATTCTGGCGCAGGGGTAATGGTGCCGGCGATGAAGAGTTCATTTGCATGAGATGCTGAGCCCCGTAACAAGAGGACAAAAATCACTAATTAGGACTGCAGAGTGTCTCGAGTTCTTCAAGCACCCTTTAGAGATGAGGGATGATGCAAAGCGACCACACTTTTATGTAAATTCGGGCTAGGACACTGCGACCGGGGTGCTGCTCCCGGGCAAGGATTGCCGAGCAGGGACGGGTCCCCGGGGCCGCTCCCGGCTCCAGCGTGCGCGGCCGCCGCAGCACCGAGCCTACCGGGCGCCCGCAGCCCCAGGCAGCCCGGGCAACTCGGAGGAAACACGGCCGCAGCGAGTGGAGGGTTTGTACTGAAATCTGCGGGGTGGGAGAACAGGACAAGAAGGAGAAAAAAAAATTAAAACAAAACCAAACCCTTTGGTGAAAGGTTTATTCGTTGGTTGAAAAAAAAATAGAGTGAAAAAATAAGCCTCACACCAATGAAAAATAGCAAGTCTGCACTAAGGTACCCGTGAGCCTGAGGATTGCTAAAAACTAGGGAGAGAGCTTCGCGGCAAGCTGCGAGCAGAGCCCTCATCTCTGCGGGAAATGGGGAGCGCCCGTCGCCCCCCACCTTCCGAGAGGCGAGCTTGGGGTCAGCCACTCCCTCCCGCTGCCCGCGGGCTCCCGGACACCTCCTTCCCCACGGAGCGCGAGTGGGGCCATGGCCCCCTCCTTTCACGAGGGCTGTTCTCTTCCTTCTTGTCTCGCGTCCTCTCTGATGGCACAGACAGACCCAAAGCCGAGCAAAGCCCCTCAGCTTCGGGCAGCCCTCCGGGGAGGAAGGACACCACAGCCGTGGGGCTTTGGGGAAGCTCCCCGCAAAACCCGGGGGGCCAGCAGCAGGCTGGTGGCTATCGAGTTGTTTACTTGCCCGAAAGGTATCAGCCGCGGGAGGCTTGGCAGCTGGCTGTCAGCACTAACTTTGCCCCTCGCTTGGCCGGGGAGTAAAGGATTCACGGCCTTCTTTGGGCTAATTGTAGGTGTCAGCGTGGAAAGCGGCAATGTTTGCCGCCTCTCAAAAGTCTCACTGTGTCTCTCATCCCCCAGCAGCTCCCGGCCGGCCTCGCCGCCCACCGCCCTGCGCGCAGGACCAGGTGTCCCGGCTGCACGCAGCGCTCACAGCCACCTCCCGCTCTCTCCCGTGTTCACACCTTTCCCTCTCCACACGTGTCCCTCCTCACCCGCCCCCGCGGCGCGCACGCCTCCCGCGCACGCCCGCGAACCATGACCTCGCATCCCCGGGCGGACACCCCTCTCCCCCTCCGTTCCGTGCAAACTTGAGAGCCAGCGCTCACACCCGCGCGTCGCCGTCTCCAGTGCACGGATTCCTCGCATTCCCAAAATCCCTTCTCGCACACGTGCACCTCTCGGCACCCCAGCACACTCATATATGCACATGCCCCCACCTTCCCTGCAAGCTCACCTGCTCACACGCTCTCAGACAGACAGACAGACAGGCACCCCGCTCCACAAACCTCCCCCCGCCCCCGACACCCCCTGTCCCCTCGCACAGCCCTGAGCCGGGGCCCGGGGCCGGTGCGGAGGAGGGTGGCCGTGCTCCTCCCGCCTCGCCTCCCCGGTCCCCGGCTCTTTGGACTTTTGTCTGGCTATGTGGCTGAAGGCTCCTTTCCCCTTGTTCTTCCCATAGAGAATAAAGTCAGTCTGTATTTAATGGTTATGGCGGATGTGAGGAGGATTTGGCAAATGAAGAGGCCTTTTGCTCTAAAATATTGTTCCTTACGTCGTGTGAGTCTACCAACCCACCACGACCCCATATTCTTCTCTGGGTGTCTGACTCGAATGACAAACGAGCTGATTTTTTCAGTACATCGCTGGGAAATGTAGTGAGTGATAATAGAGATTTCTCTTTCATTTTTTACGCTTGACTTGGTTATTGTTGCTTTTCTTTTCCCGTGATTCCTTCTGAGGATTAGCTCTGACTTCCCCACTATTGGCGGTCAAAGTGGCCCAAACTCTGGATGACAATTGATGGGGATCAGGGGATTGCCCATTCTGTGCCTGTAAGAACTGATTTGTGCCAGAGAAACTCATCAAGTATAGGCGAAGAATAAAAAGCATTTGGGGGTAAATGTATTCATTGAGAAGGGTTCTTCCAAATTGCTTCTAAGTTTTCTTAATGAAAAGTAACGCTTGCAGCAATCAACGGCTTTTTGACGGATTACAAACCTGGGTAGGACTATGGGGCTGCATTTAAAAGTGCCCTAGCCTTAGCATGAGGGCAACTTGCTCACAAAAGTGTAGGAACGAGGGTCAGGCCGCAAAATACAAAGCTGAGGTTTGATGCGTGTAGGAGTAATGAAAGGTGCATTAATTTATTAACATGGTGCGCACAGGAAAAGTGAAAGAACAGCCCGGTGTAAGAAGAATCATTAACTCTCTACCCCAGGGACTCACCCAAGCCTCGTAATTTACATCAAAATAGTTATTGTATCTTTAGAGAGATAAAAAAAATCCCTCTGCAGCAACAGTCCATGTAAAAGGTGGAGGAAAGAGGAAAGAGGAAAGAGGAAAGAGGAAAGAGGAAAGAGGAAAGAGGAAAGAGGAAAGAGGAAAGAGGAAAGAGGAAAGAGGAAAGAGGAAAGAGGAAAGAGGAAAGAGGAAAGAGGAAAGGAAAGGAAAGGAAAGGAAAGGAAAGGAAAGGAAAGGAAAGGAAAGGAAAGGAAAGGAAAGGAAAGGAAAGGAAAGGAAAGGAAAGGAAAGGAAAGGAAAGGAAAGGAAAGGAAAGGAAAATGAGGGAAGAAGGAGGAGAAGGATGTGGTGTGAGCGGAGGTACAGAACCGACGAGAAGGTGCGAGGGCGCGACAGCCCGGCCCCGGCCCCGGCCCCGTCGCGGCCCCGCCGAGCCCCTCTGCCCCCGCTGCCGCCGGTCTCCCCGGGGCGGTGGGCGCGGGGCGGGCGGGGCCGGTCCCGCTGCGGGGCTTTGGGCAGCAGCGGAGGGGCCCCGGGGCCCCGCACCCTTGGTGCCCCTCCCCCGAAGTGTGGCTTCGGGCGTTTAAACATGGATTTTGTTGATTAGTCTAATCATTAGGGGACGGGGACAGCGCCTGGCGAGGGGACTGGGCTGGAGGCGGCATCTGTGAGAGGCGCGGGCTTTGTCCCGGGTCGGGTCAGCGCTCGGCCGGCCCGGCCCGGACCGGGCTGCTTTTCGCGAGGCTTTTATTTTATTTTATTTTATTTTTTTCTGTCGTGTTTTTCTTAGCGCAGTCGAAGGACACAATGAGAACGACCCAGAAGTGAAAAGGGTAAGGCCGGGAAGGGGAGCCGGGAGGAGTCTTCAGTCCTTTCCCGCATTCCCTTCAAACCCGAAAGGCCGGAATATTAACTTTTTTCCCCCTGCATCTTGTCAATGCTATCATGGCTTTGATGGGAGGGTCTTCAAGGTGGCACATTTCTGAACTTAACCCCTTTTCAAACTAACTCTCTACCTCCCTTGTTAGTGCCCAGCTCTGAACTTCTGAAGAGTATTTTTGTGTGAGTCAGGGTTCATTCACTCGGGGGCTTTTGTAGGACTTTCTTCCTTTCAGCCCTCAGTGTGTTACACCAATTAAAGGACGACGTGCTGTAAATGTAATGGGCCGAGCAGTGATTGTTTTTGACAAGCAACAAAACACATAGATCCACCCCTTAGATTAGGCCGTTGAAGGGAGGTTCATGCCGGTCAGTTTACTGAATAGTTCATGAACTGTAATTCTGAGGGCTTGTGTGAAAGAAAATGTCTCTCTCCCTTTCTTTTCTTTCTTTTTTTTTTCTTTTTTTTTCTTTTCCCCTCTAAAAGAAGAAACACCAAGCATCTAGGGGGAAGGGGATGGCTTGGGAGGGTGAGGGGAATTGGAGGAGAGCAGAGGTGGCTTTGTCTTGTCATTTAGCAAGAAAAAAAAAAAGAAGCTAACAGTCAAGCCACTTTATGTCACTAAACATGCCAGCCTCCTTTGCAGAGATGCTCCTCACTGTACCTCTTTATAGGCAGCCTCAATCTTATAACCAGCTACCCGCTCCCATCCACTCAGTATTTTTATCTTGTTCAGAGCTCCCTCAAAGCTGAATCAGAAGCATTTCGCAGGTGGATTAAAGTTAAACCTTTGAGAAGCATAAAACACAAGAAAAATTTTATCATATCATGGGCCTGATCCTGTTCCTCTTCAACTCGGTGGATGGAGAGGTGGGAGAAAAGGGAAAATTCTCCATAACCTGTAGAGAACCTGAGTCAAAGTGGTTTGGAAAATGGAAAATGATCCTTTCTCAAATAGCCAAGGGGGTGCTTGACTTATTTATTTAAGTCAAAGCAACTTGGATAGTATCAGGGAAGGGGTAGACACACTCACTGGCTGAGGAAAGAGTGGGAATAATGAGATGGATGCTTCTTCTTGAAAAGAAGAGTATTTCTTCTGCCTTTCCTATGAAAGATTATCCTGGGTATGTCACATTCTCTTTAATCCCAGAGGCATCTGCAGTCCTGCAGCTGCATGGGTACCACGTGTGGGTTTGTGAAGGGAACCACAATAGCTCAAATCTGGAGACGGGTTGGGAGCAGATACAGCAAAAAAATGCCATCAGAGCCCTTTGAGAAGGGACATGCCTCTGCATGTGACTCCAAAAGTCAGCCTGTGGGATGAACCCTGAAAAGTAGTCTACCTTGGGGATTCCTGTTGAAGAAACACATGATCTGCTCTCCACTTTTGCCTCGGCATCATTTCACCCCCACATTGATAAATTAAATAAATAATCCTTCTTGCATTCAGATATGTTGTTTCTCCAGGCATTTTTTAGTGACTCCCATGCTTTGCTAAATCCCTTGGTTAATTCCTGTGGAGCCCCAGCAAAACCCAATGACATTTGTGGAAATTATGTGGGCAGCTCTCGCTCCAAGATCCAGAATTACTGCCATGCAATAACCAGATCAGAGCCATCTGAGCCTAGGTAGCAGTGCACAGCATTTTTTTCTAACCCTTCCTTCCTTCAGTTCAGTACAATGGGACCTAATTCCTGCAACACTTTTTTTGGATGCAGCAAGTTGTTTACACTGGTAATAAGCTCACTGTATATGCTGTAAAATTTGTACTTGTTACTGCGGGAGATTAATGAATATGTGAATCACAGCTGAGGAGTTTAACTCTCATTGACTTCATTATGCAGAAGGTATCAGGAAACAAAAAGACACGTGTGCTAACTCATAAACAGAAGTGCATCTCTAATTCCAGTCTGCAGGCCCCACTAGAGCAGACTTTACATCTGCTCCCCCAAAAGAACAGTGTGCTGCTCATGCTGGCACACAGACCACAGTCATTTAAGGCCACAAATGCCATAGGAGATGGGCAGGCTGTGTGGATGATGGGCACATATCAAAGGGGAGATGCCTGTTTTGGAGGTGTGGGAACTGTTCCTGACAGAGGTGGATCAGTATAGGATGGAGGCCAGTAAGCGCCTTGGCAAAGGATAAGATCACCATCTGATCTGTGTGTTTGATTAATGACAGTGCAAAATACTATAGCATACACAGAAATAGGTAAAGAAGGCCCCTCCTCTATTTCCCATCCTTCTCAGCAATAGCGGGAGAAAGCTGCACCTGATAAAATTAGGCGGAGGTATTTCTGCAGACAGAGGCTTCCTGGAGAATGTATTCTTCTTATTCCTTTTCAACTAAGTCTTCTGAAAGACTTAGCTCAGGAAAGCTAAGAAAATGTTCTTTTTCAGGCTGGGACATAATATTCCATGTAGCCAAGCAAAACAAGTTATAAATTTGTAAACATTTCTGTCATGCAAATGGCCTGTTCTGGTTGCAGTAGGGCAATTCTCATTTGGGAGAGAAAGCATAACCTGCACAGGGGTTGCCAGTTGTACGTAATGTAGCCGTCCTAAGCCCGTGCCAAACAACCTTTCTGCTATGCCAAACCATCCCAGATTTTGTGTAAATTTATTACACCAAGCACACAGCAGCTGTTTAATTGCAGAGAATTTAGGACAGGAAGTGAAGAATAAATCTGCATCCAATTGAATCCGCAGCATGTAATTATCTGGAGCACAAATGGGTAAATAACTAAAACTAATGTGTCTAGGAAAATAAAAGCACACATATAGACACATATTTGTGTGGAGAATGGAAGTGTGTTTCATTCAAGTAAAATGACTCACTTGCAGTGTTCCCTTGATCTGGCTCCAAGTGTTTACAGTGTGCCTCCAATTCTCTCCTGAAGAGTGCTACATGACTTCAAAGTGCAGTAACTTTTTTTCCAGGTGTTACAGAGTATTTTACAGCAGCAGATCTCATGACCTGATGGCTCAGAACTGGAGGCAGGAAGAAATCAGCCTGTAAAAATTCATCATGGAAATTAACAGAGATTTGTGTTGTACGAGGCTGGCTGTACTCTCTTCCAAGGGAGGAAGAAGAATGAGAAAAAAACACCTACTTTCACCAGTGAAGACAGGATTGTTTATGCCTTCCACAGAACCAGAGAAAAGGAGGACTGGGAGGCATTAATTTTTATTTATCTCTTCTCAGACAGAAGTGCAGTATTTTTCAGTCTTTTTGCAATTCTGTACTTTTCCCAAGGAGAACAAAGAAGAAGGATTGTGGGTGTGTTTTTTCTGAACAGGTTTTAATTTTTGCTGATTGCTGTGAAAATTCATATTGGAAAATGAACCAGCAGAAAATATACGTTCAATGAAGGTGGACAGGCTGCAGTAAGCTGCCCCCTTCCCCCCCATCCCAAAACGTGGTGAAAGTTTTCTGTCTTGTAGAGAGATGATTGACAAGTAATGTAATCTCCTGGGGAGATGGTTTTCAGATCTCCTCCCAGAATAGATGTCGAAAGCACCATCCTGCTTATCCACGTTAATACGTTGTGAATACAGCACTGGGTAGCTGCATGCAGCAGGACGGCTGCAGTCTGAAAAAATCTGTAACCCACATTTACTCATAAATATGGTATCCAGAAAGAAAATGTGCCTACTAATCCGCTCCCTGCATTTTCCCTCTTCTCCTCTATGTAATTTTTTGTGTCTTGCATAACCACTGGACACTCATGTTAATGCAGTATACCCATTCCTGAAGCTTGGAGCCACTTTTGCAATCTTATTAGCTCTCAGGATTTCTCAAACAACCCAGTGCAAGGGGGAAAGAAAATCCACTGAACTAATAATATACATTCCTTTGGGTGGAATAATTTATTAATGATTTTTAATTTTTTTAAATGGAGATTTTTTTTTTTGGAGATGAAGCAAACAGAGAGGATCAAAGCAATTTTTCATTACTGGGTGGCTGAATGATGGTTAGTGAGACTAGAGGAGATTGACTGTTTTGTAAGAGAGATTAGCAGAATTCACATTGCCGCTGAATGAAAGGTGGAGGAGGCAGAAACCCTAAACAAGTGAATTCAATTACTTATGAAAGGAATAGGGTAAATGAGGATTCTCTTTTTGGGTTTGCTCCAGGAAATATTTTTGAAAAGTTTGTTGAAGAATACCAGTCATCCAAACCCTAATTTTGCTATTATGTAAAAACTCGTTGCTCCGTGGCAGCTTGTGATTTGGAAACGCTTCCCTTGTTTTGTGTATGCTGTTGGCACGTCACCTCTTCATTTAATTTCTTTCTCAAATTACACCACCCAGTGCAACTTGTTTGCACATGTGGTAAGGATTTCAAAAGGAATATGAACCTGATCCCAAGCCCACCAGAGTTAAAGAACACATCCTCCTCAGCTTCCCTGGATAACAACCCCGGCGGATGGAGCAGTGAGCCACCACCTTCACAGGCTGTGGGTGTGATCGCTTCAGGGAGGTTTGCTGTGGTCTGAGCTCTGGCGTGCCCTGGCACAGCCTGAGACAGCCTGGAGTTCATGACCTGGGAAGTTTAGAATTTCAGCTTATCTGCTATGTGGCAACACTGTAAGCAATATGGCACGATAGGAAGCAGCATTTGTTCCACGGGCTGTTCAAGCAAGGTCTGTTGATAAAGAAGCAGCAAGTTCTCAGTGCAAGCCTCTATCTCTTTTGGGCCTCCCTGAAGCAGGACAGCCCTCCTAGGTATGCAACACTCTCCCGTCTCCCCAGTACATTTGAGGGGTCCCAGCTCCCCTAGGACCTCCAGGAACTTCAGATGAAGGACTAAGAGCTGAGGCAGTAAGTCCTGCAGGACTAGGTAAGGAGAAGGTCTCCCAGTGGTACTACTTCCCCCATCCTGATGGACCAGAAGACATTGCTGAACAGACTCAGAGTGGAGAGACATTGATGTTCCTGCAGATGTTCCTTCCAAGCAGAGATTTCTCCTTTCCATACCAGCTGGGCCCCTGCCATCCCCAGAATTGTCTCTTACTATTACAAATGTGACATAACCTCATTGCCTTCCTACCTCCCACCCTGCCTCAGTCTTTATCTACCAACTTCAGTTCCCTCCCCTGTGGGTGCCTCTGCCCCTCCAAAATTTCCCCAGCTCAAGGGACACAGTTCCATATCTTTGGCCTATCAAACACCCCTCCATAGTTTTAGATGCCATAGAAAAGCCCCACAGTCTCTCAGGAGTCAGTGTTATTGGGCAAGGTGCTGTACAGGATGCAGGGGACAAACTGGTCTCTGCCTTTCTTTGTCTTCTACATCATGTTCTCAGTTTATCCTGTCCCCTCCCAGTCTTTCCTCTCATCCATTCCCACTGCAGCAGGTGGGGTTACATTTTATTCACTCTATTCATAAGTGTATTTTGTCTATGTCATCTGGAAGTTTAGACAGGGACTTAGATTGATAAGATCAAGGTAACTTTTGAGGATCCATCTCATTTTTTTTTTTCACTAGCTGGAAAAGCAAACAAAATTTTCTTCTTCCAGAGAGTGATATGAAGGTCTTACACACACTGCAGAGCTGGCGGAAGTCATGAGGACAGATCCCTCTCTGAAGCAGAGTAAGAGAATCACCCCAACCAAATATGCTGGGTTCTCCTCAGGTGCAGGAGAAGCTGGCAAAGGGTGGCTGTGTAAGGAGTTATCTTTTCAACTATTTCCAAGGTCCACCCTTGGAGGATGCACTTGGTCTTCTCCCAGTGCTCACAGCAAAAAGCAACACACAGAAAACAAAGTTGCTGGGAAAAACTGTTGCCTTAATGGAGCAGAAGAGCACAGAGGGGGTGAATCTGCAGCTGGGGGGAGTGGGTGCTGTTCCATGAAAGTAAATGAAGCTGTGCTTCTCTCTTCCAGCTGATGATGTGACCTACAGTCCTCAGCTGTACAATACATGCCACGTACAACATGTAACAGACTGTCTTCCTCACTGGGGATGTTCCTGTTTGCAGGAGAAGTTCAGGAGATTTAAACAGTCATGGGCTCTCTTTCTGCATCCCTTCCCTAATAAATTGTCAGCCAGCTTCTTCCTTACTCTGTATGTCTATTCCATCCCAACAACCTAATTATTGCAAGGAGTTCATTTCTTGCCCAATTTCTTATGCTTTTTACTGGTATTTTACTGATCACAAATCCTCTAATAGTTTGTCCATTTTTTTTTTTTTTTTGCATTCTCCAAATGTCTGGCAGTTTCAAAATTCACATATAACTCAGGACTGAGCTGTGAGATATTTAGGATCATCAGCTTGTACCACAATAATTTCTGGAAAAGTTTTCCCACCTTTTACATACTTTCCTCTTTAATGAGACAATGACAGTTTTGACAGTGACAATTCTCCAGTACTCAAGGATGACAGCATTTGCCAATAAATTTGCTAGTTCCTCAACACATTACATCCAAAGCAGAGTCTTTGGGATGTATCTATATTTCTCCAGCATATCTGATCTTAGAGTAGTTTTCAAGATGCACACTGGAAAACTTTGAACCATGTTATGGAAGTCAAGGAACTATCTTCTCTTCTACAGTGCTTCTCCTGAGTAACCTGGCTCAGGGAAACATTTGAAAGTGACTTCTAGTAGGCAGCTGGGACAAGTTGTCTGTAGCACCTTACTTATTCCAGGGAGTAGGTGTGACCATATATGCCACTACTTCTCCCACTTGTAGGCAACCTTCCCTCCTGAACTCCTCTTTGTTAAAGCTCTCAAGTACTTAGACCAACATTGATACTAGATCTTTAACTTTATACATTAAATATAAATCTTCAAATTGATATAACCTACATATTTTTTTCTTTCAGAGCAGCTTCCCATCTGCAGAGACTTGCATCTGAGTCCAGAGTGGCCCAGAAAAAAACCCGCTATGGGGTTTTAAAATTGGATCTGCCAAGAAAAAGGAAACCCTAAATCTGAAGTGGTTAAATCTCTCATGCCACTGCAGTTGGTGCTTTCTTACCCAGTTTATAAAGTGAGTCTGCAATATTGGCAAACTCACAAATGAGGTCTTCGTAGTAAATTCAGAGTCCCACAAAACTCTGCACATCTGTGACTGCCTGGGAAATCGCCCAGTCCTGTGCACAGCCATATTTTTCCTTTTGCTAGATAAAACTCTCTCTTGCCAGGTTGCGTGTCCATGAGAAGGAGCCCCTTTTCAGAGCAACTCTCATTTCAGGAAGCTCAAGTTCAGTGGTAGCCTTGATCTGATCCCAGGCTAGTTGTAAATGCAGCCTTTCTTACCAGCAGTCTCTGAGTGTGCCCTGAGCCATCTCGGCAGAGCAGACAGGCTGAGAGGGACCTATTTTGCAGTGACTGCTTCCAAGATCCCTCAGTGTCAGCCAGAAGCCGGCACTTTCAAGTGCTGCTTACTGACGCAGTAGAAATGCTGTCTCCTGCCCTTCACCCCTGCTCTTTGCTTCCACTGCCACTTGCCAACTCTTCTTAAAACTAAGTATGGAAAGCAGACTGCAATATTCAAGGTGTTATTCTCTCACGGCAGTGGCCACACCTACAATGGTGTTACTTCTTTTAGCGCGTTTTACTTTGTCCCAGGGCATGGAGTACCACCTCCCCTCACCAGACATGTGGATGACATCCAAGTTACTGCTGAAGGCACCTTTAGGTCTTCAGTGGTCTGTACAATGCCTTCTCCCCAGACAGTGTGGGGCAGTTTAATGGGTCATTGCCTCTAAAGATGAGCCTTGAGTCTTCATTATGAAGTAGAACAAGTGACTTCAGGACACAGAAGAGCTATCCTTGATCCCTTACCAGAGGCAGAGCTTCACAGTTTTTTCATTAACTAGTGTCATTAAAAAGACATCTGACCCAGCACTCACACTCTCTCTGTTTGCTGCCCATAAATCACAACTGCACAATCACCATATGTTCTGGCTCTGTTGGTGTTAGCAAGAATTTTGGCTCAACGGAGGACTGCAACAATTATTGGCCTCCAAATCTGCACCGCCTGCAGCCTGGGGGATTTTCTTTCATATAACATTTAGCCAGCTTCTCTCTGGCCCAAACAGCCCACCCCACAAGTGTTGCTGCCCAAGTGGTGTTCTCTGATAGGAGATGAACTTGTGAGCACTTCAGGGGCTCTGTGACAGAGCCAGTCTGCAGCAAGTGAGGATCATCACAGCATTAGCTTCAAACCTGCACTTCTGCTCCAGAGCAACCTGCCTATGCAGGCACCACCCCTGATGCACAGCAGGATTCACTGCCAGGGTTTCCCAGATCTCAAGATGCATCTTGGATCCTCCTCAACTATTTTTTTTACAATCTCTGACCCTTCTACTTCCTTGTACTTTCAGGTCAATAAGCTGCACCTTTTCCCCTTCAAAGCTGGGCAAGGGCTTTCACTGGGTACCACCAGTTACTCCATTTTGGCCACACTCCAGGCTGTAGTTATTGTGGTATTTCTCTACCTGTTCCCCTTAAATGAGCAGTTAACAGGGCTCACCAAACATTTTCCCCTTTGCACAAACCACCTTTATCCTTCCTTCTAATCACTCAGAAATGCCACAAGGAGGATCCCCATCCCATGTGCAGACTCTTGCCCATATTCCTGGTGTCTGCAGCACTGAGCTCCTCTCTCTCTGCCCCGCAGCAATGTCCCTTTTCAGCACACAGCTGCAGCTGAGCCCCGTGACAAATTCCAGCACCTTTCAGAATGGCTCTGGCCTCCTTTTGCTGGTCTTTGCAGGCCAGGCCAAGTCCAGCTGAGTCCCTCTAAACTGGTCCATTGCCAAAGCATCTTGGCAGACTTTGCTGGAGGTGTGCCAGAAGGGAAGGTTCCTCAGGTTCTTCCTAGCTTGGGTAGATTCTCCCCTTCTTTTCCCTGAGACCCCAGTGAGCTCACCTACTGGGATGGTTTCTGGCTTTGGAATGTGTGCCCCAGTTTGGAAACTAAGGTGTTGGTGGTGTTTTTTAGTGGTTTTTTGGTTTTTTTTTTACCCTGCAGGTAATGTTTCAGACCAATTTGGTTCCTGGGAAACACTGTTGCTGTCCATCTTCTCTGACACAAGAGTTCTGGGCATGCCTTCTCAGATCATTCACTGCAATTTTTTAGCCAGTTTCTTATGTATTGGTACACTTTGACTTCTTTCTTTCCTGTTTCTGCAGTTGTGACAGTGTTATAAAGCTAGGCAGTAGAAGTCCTTTGACAAACTTAATTCCACATTAGGTTTCTGACTTTTGCAACTTTTTGATTTCCTTGTGCTGTTGGTATTTTTAGCTTTTTTTATCCTCACTGCTGTCCTGCTCAGTTAGTAACCTCCAAGCTTGCCAAAGATTCCTTGGCCTCCTCTGTCCCCGGAAAAGCTGCTGGTCCTCAGCCATCTGGTTACTGGTTCCTTATTCATTTGTTTTGAACTTGTTCCAGCTTCTGCTGCCCCTAAAAAAATTTACCTCCAGTCTCAGGCCATCTCCTAAGCCTTTCAGCAAAGCCTTCAGATGTTGCTTTAATCCCTTCTGCAAGGTCTCATGCTCTTTTCTTGGGTCTTTAGACCTTATTTTAGTCACTTGTGATAGCCTCCATTTCTGCAGGTTTTGTTCATAGAATTCCACAGGAAGTCTCAGTGCATGGCAGAGCACAGCATTCCTGTTTTCCTTTCTCTTCTGGAAACAGCTCATTTGATATAAACTGGAATTGCATTTGCCTGCTTGGCAACCCTATAACTTTGGAGTCTCATGGTCAGAGTGTGGTGAGTAAGAGAAGGAGGTACTTTTTCCCCCCCTTTTTGTATTTCTATGTAATGAACTCCTAGCTTCAAGCAGAAATGCTTGCGATCTTTAAAAGCATTTTGCACAATTACAAACCATATCCTTTTTATTTATTTATACATTTTATCTATTTATATTCTGTTCCTGAATAGTCCTGTCCTACTCTTTGTAGCTGATACTGCTCTATTTTTCATCCATCCATCTATTTATTAAAAATATAAATAATCTTGAAATATTCCGGGAGTTAAATTCGCTTCCAACATAGCCCCAGCATAGCCAACTGTCTTCTCTTCTCTAGCCAGCTCCTTTTCCACCAGTGGCTCTGCAGTGGTCCTTCATTCCCCCCACAAGTTGTTATATTCGGGAGTCCCTTGACAAGAAAATGCTTCTGCTTTAGATGAAGCACTCAGTTTCAAGAATGAGCCTAACTCAGATGAATTCTCCATATCCTTTTTATACTCCAAGGAGGGCAGTAGGCATGTTCAGGGCACAGTTCATCTTATCTTGACATGGGAGGCTGAAACAGGTCAAAATAGTGGGATTTACAAGTGGTCCCCTTGCCCACTGTGAATAGAAAAAGACACTCAGGACACGAAAACAGGAGCAGATCACTATAGTTAACGGGGATTATCTACCTTCTAGATACTCAGACTTTCCCCAAAATACCTTCCATGATGCTTTTAAAGATGGCAGGGGGTGAAACTGCACAAGTAGCCAAAACCAGGCTCTAGAGAACTTCCATCAGTTTTGACTGGTCTTCTGTTGACTTGTCTCCTGTAACTGGTTCCATCCTGTGCCACTTTAAGAAATTTGAGTTAAAAAACCTCAAAGCCAGTGACTTGTCACTTTTAAGTGTTGCTATATAGAATATAGCTTAAAAAGCAGTATGTGTGCATCTTTTACCAGCCTTTTCAAAGCTGTATTAACTGAAATAACTGTAAAATTGTGTTTGCTGTGACTTTTGTTTGCTTTGCTCCTAGTCACAGCTGCCAAGAGGAAAAAAAAAATCACATGAAAAATACAGTAAAACTCCATACCAAGTATACAAATTTGGTCTGCAACTCCAGGACCATCAGCTGAGAAAAAAAATCATCTCTAAGTCATCATAATTTCTTGCTTGGTATGTTTCTTATAGCTGTAGGTACAATAAGCTTCTCCTACACTTGAGATTTGATCCTGCTCATACACCTGCATTAGTAATGCACTGATTACCAGGGGTTTTGTACAAATGCTGTTCCATAGTGCCATAAAATTCATTGCAGGAATGTCAAAGTTAACACTGACATGAGCACTCCATAGGGAAGGTGTAGTGGCATGAAAACATATCTATGCAACAGAGACCCTGTGTTGCCCTACCCAGAATGATTTCCAAAGCCTCCCAGGGATGCCACCTTAAATTTAGGAACCTGCCTCTAGTTGGAATCCAAGGCTCTCAAAGCCACAGGACTGCTACTAGAAGACAAAAGGAAGTAGGAAAACATACAAAAATCCAGTGTAACTCTCGAACAACCTCTGCCACTCTTTAATAAAAGAATAATAGTGTGTGGCCCTCTTACAACACTTTATCTGGGGATCTCAGTGGTTACACAATGGGTGAGTCAGTTTGTCTCTTAGCCTAAACCAGAAAAATGTCCAAAACAGAGCTGTGGGAACACAGTGCCTCTCCAGTTTAAATCACAAGTCTCTGGGAGCCCTTCAACACATGGAGAAAGCCTTGCTCATGGAATATACATTGTTCCATCTCCATGGCATGGTTTAGTTCCAGCTGGCAACCAGTACCAGGCAGCCACTCACCCACACACACACCCATCCCAGTGGCATGGGGAGGAGAATAGGAAAAAAAGATAAAACCCATGAGCTGAGATAAGAACAGTTTACTATTGAAAATAAAATAATAATGATAGTAATAATTAAAACAATAGTAGTAATGAAAAGGAAGACAACAAAAAGAGAGAGATAAAGCCCAAGAGAGGTGCATTATACTCAACAAGATTGCTCACTGCGCACTGACCAATGCCCAGCCCGTTCCCAAAGCACAGTCAGCCCCTCCCAGACTACTCCCCCAGTTTATATACTGAGCATGATCTTTTATGGCATGGAATATCCCTTTGGCTAGTTTGGGTCAGCTGTCCTGGCTACGCTCCCTCCTGTCTTCTTCTGTGACTCCTTGCTGGCAGAGCATAAGAAACTGGAAAGTCCTTGATTTTGGGTAAGCACTACTTAGCAGCAACTAAAACATCAGTGTGATACCAACATTGCTCTCAGGCTGAATCCAAACCACAGCGCTGTACAAGATACTAGGAAGAAAACTAACTCTGTCCCAGCTCAGACCAGGACTCCCTTTAGGCACAGGAAGCATGCAGAAAAACTGAGGATCACAGGGAGCATACCAGAAGCAGCACAGCCTTTCTTTGCTACTGTCTCTGTGCTGATACTTATGATACTAATGATACTATGATACTTATCTTCTGCATTCTAAAAACACAAACTTGAATTATCTGATAAAAGAGCTTGAATTATAATACACATATGTTGTATATACATATAAATAATACATTGTATAGAAATATCTAATTAATGAGGCAGATGTGTGCCCTGTAAATATAAAAACTTGCTTTTTCTTGGTATTTTACATGCAAATTCTTTTTGGTAGAGAAATTCATGCTAACATGAAGAAAATTTTTACCAGAATTTGAGATGCAAGAATAAGTGCAAGATATTTTCAATAGCATGCTGGTCTTTAACGGCCCAGCATTGTGCTTAATTTATCCTGAACACCAGTCAGTTAAAGTATTATTCTTTAGTATAATTAATCATATTTAATATAATAGTTTTATTTTTTAAATCTTTCTAAGACATCATGTGCCACATGCTGCACAGGATATAGACCTCTAGTTATCAAAACAGCTCTTGGTTCCTCATGTTTAAAACCCTCAAACCAATGGCTCCAGGCAATAGTTTCCCATACATTAGAGCTAGGACAGCATTGTTTAAATGTAAACATCCTAGATTGCAGTGGTCCTTGTCTTTGCCTTCCTCCCCTGGAAAGCAATGGCTTTCCATGTCCAAACAAAACACTTCTTCAATGCTAGGTCACTTTCTTGGTCTCAACACTGAACAGGTTGGACTCGCTGCAGCCACTGTCCTTGACACAGCTTCCTTCAACATGTAGGGAAAGTTGCCACAACTAAACCGGTAAAAACTCCAGCTAGCCAGTTCTCCCAGCAGGTTAAAAAATATACATGTTAAAATTCCAGGACTGTCCAACATTTCACTTGAAATTCTCCGTAGCAACACCAATTTGGTACTGTAGTTGCAAAAAACAATATGAAAAAATCCAAGATCTACAAAAAAGGCCCTTCAACTTTAAAGTGAGCGTATTCTTGGAGAAGTGAAGGGTCTGTTGTGCAGATGGCTGTTTGCTCTCATCGCTGGGAGCAGACACTCTTCAGTGAGGAGGAGAGGGGAGTCAGATAGCGTATTACCATGCAAAAGCAGCGAGCTCTGCCTATGATGACTGCAATATTAACTCCCAGGGCTTCCTGCGGCTGAGAGGCAGCGGCGGCAGCGGCAGCAGCGAGTTTCACTTGCCCCCTGCCCCCCACCCCCAAGCTTCCAGGTTCAATAAAGATTACATCATGGAATAAGTATGCCATGTAAGCCTGAGAATCAAAGCCGTCACAATTGGTGGCTGTTTAACTGTAATGTCGCTGAAACACACACTCCCCCTATGTGCGCACACTTTCCCCCGCACCCCTCCCGGCCCATCCCGAACCCTCCGCGGCTCCTACGATTAAGGGTAGTGTTACTGGGGAGAGGAAAATCTGATCAAAACTGTCGACGGCAAACTGACAATTTTCTATGGATTCAATAAAGGCCACCTTAACGATTTCCCTAATTAATGGATGACATCTTTGGCTGGAGGAGAGGCGCTGTATTCTACTCTGCCTTAGTCTTTGTTAACCTTCTAATTAACTTTCGTAGGTCACCCAGGTCTCCCAAACCTAAAAGTGAAGAGAGCCATTGTGCTAGAAGCAGTAAACTTACTTTTTCTGCCTGGGTACTTAAAAGGGAGAACGATTATAGGCAGGGAAAAATAACTCCATTTAAACTCTTTGTGACTGTGCAGAATGCATAGGTCCCTGCCTTAGAAAATAATTGAAACACCTTTTATACCAATATTTGCATGCATAATAAACCAAATTAGCAAATATACATCTAAATTCAGCTGCAGTTCCAAATTGATTAGAGATTTGGAGGGGTTTTTGGTTGTTGTTTTTTGGGGGTTTGTTATGGTTTTGTTTTTTTTTTTTTTTTTTTTTTTTTAATGAGAACTTCAACGGGTCAATCCTTCCTTCAAAAGGAATTGGATTTCTTGAGCAAATTGCAACTGCAACAACCACCAGCTTTTACACGGCATGATCTCCAGCAAAGAGCCTGGGCTAATAGTATACACACACACACACACACATTCTAACACTATAATATTAGGCCAGATTAATCCCTGTGGTAAGACCATTGAAGTCAATGGAATTGTATCAGAGATAAATTTGGTTCACTGCCTTTTGTGGAATGTAATATGAATTGACCATTGAGCTGGAGGCATCAAAGATGATAAATGCAGCCTTCTTTCAGACAGTCTGATGCAACCCAAAAAAAGGGCAGGCAGAAGGCATTTAGGATGGGTGGCCTTTTCTTCTGTCTACAGCTTTCTCAGGGAAATTCTGCCCTCATTCACGCCCATTGACTGAAGTCAATTAAATTATTTTAATAAATTGTAATTAAAATTCACAGTGTACAATGAAAGACTGAAACTTCATAGCATAACTTGACTAATAAACCTGAAGTTAATTGCTTCTTGAAAGTAAAGATTTAGAGTGCTTCTTTGGCTTACAGAAGAGACATGAAATTAATTGTTCCGAGTTTTTTCTACTCAGCAGAGAACAACAGAGAGAAGTAGAAGAGAGTAATAATTGTTCCCCAATATAAACATACAAATGTACATCCCTGCACAAATATCTGACTATGTAACCAATATTCTTGGACAGAATGAACTGAGCTTAACATTTACATTGACAAAAAGCCTGAAACAGTATGGTTTGGAGAATTTTAATGATTAACTGAGGAAGAAGCCTCATATAGTAATTAAAACAGGCCTGAAAATCAGGCTATCTCCAGACTTATCCTTCACTGCCATTGGTTCACAGTGGAATACGTCAGCTTTGACCTTGAAGCAGTTTCTCCCTCTTTAGAGAAGTTATGTGCCAGTGAAGTAGCATTAAAATAAAATCCAAAAGGGCTTGAGCTAATCAGGTGTGAAAGCTGCGGCCATGCAAAATGCAACATGCCTGACCAAGAGTCAGAGTTCTTGAAATTCTTATTTTGATGGTTTGATTCTGCACCATGTACATATTTTCTAGTAGAATAATTGGCAAGTACATTGACATCTACAGCTCTTTACTCTCCAAAGAAGTGGCGCAAAGTATATTAATGATCCTCCCAAGGGTCCCTTGATTGCTCTAGAAAAGTCTTGGCTGTGGATAAGCAAGACCCAAATCTCTGGGATTTGAATCATGCCACCTATCAAAAATATCCTCAGTTGGACACATCTTGTATGTTTCCGCCTGCAATGTCCTGAAGGATGTTTGGCATCATGTGGGACTGATTGATGGGGAAAACTAATCAAGTTACAGGTATAGGATCAATATACAGAAAATAAGAAATTCACTCTCCCTCCCTCTGGAAGTCTCATCTCTGGACAGCTGGAGGACTAATGGAGGCACAGGTCTCTACCTTGCCCCCACTGAACACCACGAGGCAACGATTTTCCTGGTCATTCAGAGGAGAGACAAGCGATCCCACATGAGTCGTTATGTATTGCCTTTTATAGCTTATGAAAACTTCCACGGTCCCCAGCATCAGTCTCTCCCTCAGAAGTAGTACTGGTACTAAAGGCAGGGGTTTTCAGAGAAGGGCATCACTGTTAAATTCTCAGGTAAACTGGGCTCCTTCTCAGATACCAAGACAAACCTCCCATGTGACATGGAGCCAGGTGGATTCATCTCACCTGACCTTTAATATCCATGTGATGTTTTCTGCACCTGAGCCTTGTGAGACTGAATGCCTTGAGAGTCAATGGAAGGTAAGACATCATACAACTACTAACCGAGAAGTTCTTGTTTTGGATGTCTGGTACAGCAAGAATGGACTGTGCTACAGGAGAGTTTTCCCATGATTCACTATGAAAAATCCACATACAAAACTAGAACATTTACAGCTAGTAATGCAAATGCCTGTCTGAGGGCAGATGAATCCCACCTTCAGTCCCTCTACACCTTGATTTCCCATTTGTAAGGAGATGATGATTTTTCCATTCTTCCATTTTCTGCTCTTTATTTCCTCTTAAATGGAAAGGCCCTCAATGACCTGTCTAGAATTCACCTGACAGGAAGTGGACAGTTACTTTTAGGCCATCTATTAAACTGGTATTTTTATGAAGTAATTAATCCAAATTCAAAATCTAAAATAGATCTGAGAAGCGCATCACAATACATATTTTTTTTCTCAGCAAAAAGGGGGTGAATATAACCAAGTCTGCAATTTGGACTTTTAAAATCTAGTAAAATTAATCTCCTCTGTTTATACAGTACCAATCACAACAGAGGGCTCTGATAAAAATAGTTTTGATTTCTTGTAATACTCATTTAACTGCTCTTTGCATCTTAAGTAATCCAATGACTAAATAATTGGGAATACCTAGTTAATACTCAGTAGAATAAAATGTAAAACATTTTTCTGAGTGTCACAGTTTAACCCCAGCTGGCAACCGCATAGCTGCTTTCACATGCACCTCCCACCAGTGGGGTTGGGAAGCAGAATCAGAAAGAAGTTAAAACCCATGGGTTGAGGTAAGAGCAGTTTAATGATTGAAATAAAATATAATAATAACACTATGATAATAATTGTAAAGAAAAGGGAAACAATGAAGAGAGAAAAAGCTAAAACCCAAGAAAGACAAGTGATGTACAATACAATTGTTTACTCCTGTTGACTGAATCCCAGCCCATTCTCGAACTACTAACAGCCCCTCCCAGACAATTCCTCCCAGTTTGTATACTGAGCATGACGTTCTATTACATGGAATATCCCTTTGGCTGGTCCAAGTCCCCTGTCCTGGCTGTGCTCCCTCCTGGCTTCTAGTGCATCTCCTCTTGGCAGAGCATGAGAAACTGAAAAGTCCTTGACTTTGGGTAAACACTACTTAGCAACAACTAAAACATCAGTGTGTTATCGACATTATTCTCAAACTGAATCCAAAACACAGCACTGTACCAGCTACTAGGGAGAAAATTAACTCTGTAACAGCCAAAACCAGGGCACTCAGTAATGAACATAACAATTTAAAACTTGCTATTTCAAACTAAATGAATGATCAGCAGAAATCTTTCACAGCAGCTAGGACACTCATTATTTACCTTCTTGACACAACATACTGGATTGCTTGACATCAAAGTAATGTTTCACAGTTTGTGAAAGATGCCTCCTTGCAGTTCATTTTCCAGAGGAAATCAATTATTTTTACCGCATAGTGTAGATCCTGGTAGTGTGCAGTTAAATTAAATTATGCTCAGGTGTCATCTAGAAATAACAATGTCATACAAATAACCATAAAAAGGTTTTATGGACAGAGAGTGTAAACCAGGGCACCTAAAATGCATTTAATTTTCTTGTCACAACAGAAACATGATACTTTTTAGGTCAAACTGGAGTGAGGTCCAGCCCAGCTCATTGAATGCACTGCCTTGGCAGGACTGGAGTTGGACCTGAGATACTGTAAATGTTCCAACTCCAGTACTATTACCTGAGCTAGAAATTCCACCTTGCCCCCTTCTCAGCCCTGAGGGGTGTGATGAGCTGGCTTCACAGCCCAGGAGGCCTGTATAGGCTTTCTCCATCCTCTGAATTTTTCTGTGGGTGAGAAGCCCATGGACTCAACAGAAAGAGAGATGTCAGTCTTTGTCCTTTGAAATTTTAGAGTGAGCTCAGCTCTCAAATGTGACCTTACTCAAAGCACAGCAAGGCTGTACATTTGCTGCTTCTTGGTGGTTTTCATACCAAATATGTTTCATTTGCAGGAAGAATATAGTGTTTCTTTCATTGCTTGGTGCTCTGGCAGAAGCAGCCTGGGCTCTGAGAGACAGAAGACTTGAAAAAGGTATGAAAAATCAACTCTACCTTGTTGCCTAACTTATGCCAGCAAAGATAGTGCCCATGCACAGATCACCCTTGTAAAGTTTCAATACAATAGGTCTGCTTCTCTTAGAAGCCCAAAACCAGCTATACAGCTATAAAGTTAGAAAAAAGCACAACTCTACTTTTTATTTCTCCAGAGACCCATGTATAGTGTCAGAACTTTGTTCATGAGCTGCACTAGACTTACAGTCTGAGACACAGGAAGGGTGACTGAGCTGCTCAGCATTGTCCCATAGTAGACAGGAAGAAAAAGTAAATACTTTATCCCCAAAATAATGTTATTTGAGTACCTCCTGGTTGATATAGGCACCTGTATGTTGATCTTGGGCACTGAAGAGAAAATGTGGAGTGAAAGGAAAGCACTTTGTTCAGCCCTAGTGCCATTGCTGAACGCTAGACTCTCTAGATAGGAAGCAAAAATGACAGGCTCGGAAGACAGATCCATCTGTCCAAGATCCAAATCCAAATACCTGACAAGTTCTGGCGGTTCCAAGGGGTTTATATGGATGAAAAATTAAAAAAAGGAATCCATAGATTCTTCCCTATATACTGTTGTTTCATTTTAAGAGCATCCTTTATACTTCCCAACTGAATACCAACTGAATCAGGGCTATGGGCTTTGAAAACCTTTATGGCCATGCCTCAAACTAGATTAATATGTCAAAATCCCTTGTACATAACAGCACTGCTGTGTCCCCAGCTCTCCTTGCCTCACTGTGGCCTCCATTATGTCTGCCAGCTGTGGTGCCAGTTCCTTTCTCCTGTTCTTTTATCTGCTGCCTTACAGTGTGATCCTGGTAACCATTCCTTTTCATCTTCGCTGTCACTGATTTGGTTTCCCTTGCTGATTTTTGCAGCTTTAGTCCAATATTTAGAACTCCAGTTTCAGCTGCCAGCTCAGCAAAGAGTCACTGACCTCACTGCAAAGCCATTTCCGCCTTTTACACCTTGTGCATTGTCCAGTTACTTTTTGGCTACTCTGATTGTCTTTTTTTCCCCCTCCTTTTTGTCACTCCTGGTGATAGTTAGCCCCAGCTCTTCTCTTAGCTTCCATTGTTGCCCTTTCCCATGCATTAACTGCTAACTCTTCCAGCCTCTATCCTGCCCTATTTCATCCAGGCATGTGGTCTGGTGAATTTCTCTGGACCCTTGTGCTCGTCCTCTGCATCTTTGCATTTATGCTTGGAAAAAAATCCTTTCTTCACCCACTCACTGCTAGGGTCCCTTCAGCCTCCCCCATTGCTACTCATTCTTTCATTAGCACTTTCTTTCTCCAGACTCACCAGCAGACTCTTTTTATGGATCACCCTCTTCGTCTGTTTTCAAAAAAGCCTCTGAAGTCTCTGCAAAAACAACCCTCCTCTACATACCATTATGCCTTTCTCATCTCCTTACCTCTTATCCTTACAAATGACCAGTTTACTCCCATTCTCTTGAACTCACCTCTCTGACACTCAGCAGCCTAGTTTCCAGCCACTTCACTCTGCAGGATTTGCTCTCTCTAAAATCACTAATGATGTCCTTCTAGTCAATTCTTACCACCTCTTCTCCAGTCCCTTTCCCTTTGATTTTTCCAACACCTTTGACATATCAGACCATTCCTTCCCTTGGAGTTCCCCACAACTCAGCTGCTGTGCTGAAAATTGCCTACTTTCATTTAAGAGCTTGGTAGCTGACAGCCAGAATAAGGGCACAATGAAAACGATAATTCTTTGTATTGTCTTCTGCACTCTAATGAAGCTCCTCTTAGGAAACCATAAAATTTTTAAGGGCATACCCAACAGTAGGGAAAACTCCAGCACAGGATCTCTTTGCTTCCTATAGACCTCTATGCCAGACTTAATGTATAACAAAGGAAATTTCACTTTCATATCTTTGGAGTTTCCTTGATGGAGTTTTGCAAGGAGGAAGAAAAAGGAGAATAAATTAAACTAACCACATTTCTACAGATCTATTGATTCCCATTTCTCTCTGTTCACTGATAAAATCAGAGATGGATTAATTCAGAACTATATACAGATATATAAAACAGACAAAAAGAGGATCAGCCTGGGAAGATAGTTGAGTCTTTCCAGTGCCAGGTTAGCCAAAAGTCAAAGAACATCCAGAGGGCAAAAGCAAATGCAGTGGAGTAGCGAAGGTCACTGTCAAAGGTTCAGGGGAGGGGGGTGTGTGGTGTGGTGTTAAATCCTCCAGCTCAGTAGTGAAGCCAGAGGCTCTTTTCAAGTTAAGCTATACTTGCAGAGCTATATGGATAATGTGAACAGATGTTCCTACTGTTTGTTTCTTGCTGTACTCATTTTTACAAAGATAGCTCTACTTAAAACATAAATGGAATGAAACCTGTAATCACCTTATGTGGACCTTAAAATACCAAAAGTTCATGAGCAAAGTGCACAGAGATATAACACGCAAGAATTATCATTTTATCAGATAAAAATACTGCACTCTTGTACTCATCTACTCTAACTCCAAGCTGTTTTTCTCCTTATAGTCTGCAGCAAAAGTGTGGATGATAAATCACATTGTGTTTTCCATTAGAGTAAGAATAAGTTGCAGAAAACAGTGTTTAAAAAATCAAGGGAATTAACTTTAACTGTTGGATGCCCTACTCCCTCCCCTGTGTGTCAAAACAATTAGTGAGAGTTATATCAAAGAATCCACTCTGCAGAAAAAGGAGAAATAGAATCCACTGTGAAATATCCCCCTGCAAAGGCAGAATGTATGCAAATAAATTGCAGGTAACATGGAGATCTGATACTATACCACCTCCAGGAGGAGAGGGTCAGCAGTTACATCTGATAGTAGCCTCGCTCTCTAATTGGGGATCACTATTTTCTAAAAGAAAAGTTAAATATTGATTAAGTGATACCTTAAATACCACAAGATTATCAAAGCAATTACAGGGATTAACTCCCCAAAATGCTCCAGTATAACCCCAGCTGCAGAAACTGTGCCAACTTGGTAATGGCTATTAACATCTGTATGCACAAGAGTAATCCCCTAGTTTTCTTTATTTTTTCCTTTCTCTTTCTCTGATTGCTCCTATATATATTGTAGTTTTTCTGAGTGCATGCAATATACCTCCTGGGAACCTCATTCTACATTTCCTTGTTTGACCTGCTTAGAGTCAGAGGAAGTCAAAGGTTATTCAAGAAGGACATGAGACACTTATTTGTGTTGCCCACTCCCACATGAGAAAACCTTCCCTGATGGAAAAAGCCAGGAGATGCTGCTGATAATGAAATCCCACATGGATATGCTGACTTTGACCATATTGACTCAGTTTCATTCCCTGACAGGACTACCTGCCTAAGGACTGAATGTCCTGCAGACACCTTTCAGAACAGCATCAGATGGCAGAAGTTTAAACCCCCAAAGAAGAGCCCCTGCTTGGTTGCAAGCACGGTTGCATGCTTCAGGGTCCTTGGTAGCTTTCTATTCCCGGAGCCCACTCTCATGCTCACATCGATGAGAACATCTCCCTTTTGCTTCCATTTTCCCCTCTTCACTCTTCTCTTAGTGGGAGAAGCAACTTTAAAGCATGGGAGAGACAGACAGAGAGAGCATGACGCCCTATAATCCAACAAGTCAACTTCCCGAGCTCAAACATGAACTGATTTTTTTTCTTCCCTCGCCTTATAAAAAAGAAATTGACTTTTGTTTGGAGTTTGTGAAAAGTGGGACTCGGGGCCCAGTCAATGGGGCTCCCCGCAGCGCGGGCTGAGTGGAGCCATCTCGAACCAGTCAGCCGCGGCACCAATTAATCCGCTCTTTGTCACAGCCCCGGCCTCAGCAGCAGCGGCAGCAGTAGCAGCAACACATTTGGCCATTGTTCAGACCTTCATGCAACGGGATTTACCCTTTCAAAGAGGCAGTTTTGTCCCAAAGAGTTCGAGCGGAAGTTTCTCACTGACAATTTGCCCCAAATAGATAGATTTGTCAGCAGCAACCTTTAAAAGCAAAAAGCCATGGAGGAAAAAGGGGAGAAAAATAAGTGTGGGGGGAAGAGCAAGTGCATCCTTGTCCGTCTGTCTGTCTGGAAGCCTGTCCTGAGCAGCTGGGGTGGGTGCCAGGCCTGAGGTACAGAAGGACGGAATGTTATTGATGGGGGCTCTTGTTCATCTCAAGGCAGAAGTAGCAAGGGAGCTAACAAGCTCCCAGGCTGTTGTATAGCAGCTCTGACTTCTGAAAGCCTTTCAGGGAACTTCTTTTACATGGCATTGTCATGCCTGCTACACGGCAATGTGCTAGGCTGGCCAGGGTTTATCAGCCTCACATACTCCAACAGCAGCTCAACCCTGAGAGGAGCAGGCCTCATTCTCTATGGTCCTACCACCAAAAACTGCATTTAAGCCAATGCAAAAATTCTTTTGCAAAGAGGCTTGTGTACCTTTTCCTGCGCGCAGTGCAGTGGGGGGTCATATTCTAGGCAGGGAAAGGGGAAACAAACACATGTGTGTTTCCCACACTGATGCTGCTGCGCTCCTTGGGGGTACACCCTTCATGCGTCAAGGTCTGTTTGCACGGACAGAGTCAAACCTGCTCTGTTGCAAACTGGAGCTATTCACAGGCACTGCTCTTGCTCCCACCCTCAGAGCATAGCACTGCCCAATATCCCTGGCTTATGCACGGAACCTGCTCTTCCCCACAAAACTTCCTCCCATACTCCAAAACCAGAACAGGAAAGTGTGCAGGAAACTCTCCACAGTGTGGATTCCAGCAGATCCACATCCATATACAGACCAGACTCTTTCAGCCTTGTTCTCACAATGGAGACCAGCAAGTGGGATGTTCCCAATCTCCCTAATAGCACAAATTTTGGAAAAAAATGGAAAAATATGCCTACTCTCACCTGTGACTCCACCTTCTGTTACACCTGCTGGGCAGGTGGGGAGGTGAGGGGCTAGCACATTCCTGTGAGCACCATGGTGCTGAAATCTAGAGCCCTGTTTTTCCCTAGGAAGGGTTAGGAAAGGTTGTTTAGCCTCACATGGATTGCCTTTTGCATATGAGAAACCATCATCTAATCACCTACACAGAAAGTGTAGCCTGCTCTTCCCTAGAGGCCTTTGCATGGCAAAGGAGCCAAATTAATGGGAGAACAAGTGGTTCTGCTGCAGTCTTAGTGCTTATCTGCTACCACTCAGGCAGTCTGGCTGCCCAAACTAAGCTGAAGAAATACAGTTTGCTCATGTAGAACTGCTCCAACCATCTGACCAAAAGGAGGGCATGAGAAATGGATGCAAGGCAGCCACGTAGCCCTAAAACTTTGAAACAAACTCTGGAAACTCCATCGCTGGGTGACAGGCGGTCCAACACTTCTGTCAGGATATTTTGTCTCACTGTATCTAAGATGGAGTTTATCTACGTTACTCAAAGAACCTCATTGTTTGAGTATAGCCCAGCCCACCGTTGTTTATTTGATGGCATTACAAAGGCATTTCCTGAAAGACAGAGATATGAAGACTGAGTTTAAACTGACATCAAAAATGTCACCAGCCTGCTTTTTACCCACCAAGCTCCCCTAAGCCTGCTTATACCTGCTTTTGGAAAGGGAAAAAGGCACAAGTGTCTGCAACCTAATTGTAACTCAGCCTAAAGCAGGGTTTGTTCACTATTAGGTTAGGTCTGTTCCAAGTGATTTGGTTTCCAAGAGAACTAGAATGCTTTGAATTAAAATTGAAACTGACTTAAAAGTCTGAGTTAAAACAGAGACATTGGGCTCCACACTTCAAGATACATCCACACCAGGGGGTGTCATGTTCTAGGTTCTCACCACAGGGGACAAAGAGTTGCGGAGCAGCAGCATCCTCAGTCCCAGAAGGCAGATGTAGGAGCTAAGACCTTCCCCATTTGCAGAAGAATTTTAAGAGACCGTAAGGGCAGGTGAGTAAGGATGGACACAACTTGCAATGGTACAGTGCACTGAGATGAGCTGAAAGTCAAGCAGTACAATGGCAAATACATGCAAACACAGCTTTCTCCATATGGCATCTCTCCAGTGGAGGCCTCACTCCTTAAACTGTCATGGAAATGCATATGTAAATTACTATTTGTTCTTTCCTGGCATGGGAGGAGCACCAATACCAGGGACAATGTTATTCCTGAGGAAGCTTAGCTGTCCCACCCTTTATTCCCTTAGCATGATTGGTCCTGGCTATCAATCAAATTTATAGGATTCCCAAGACCAAAACTCTTCTTCCTTTAGTAATAATTTTGCTTGTGATTTTCAATAAAATAAAAGAAACACTACTGGATATGACAGAAAATATTCTACCAGCTACAGTGTGCTTACCACGTGCATAATAAAAAGAAGAGAAGATCACATTTCCTCTGTTTGTCTGTCAGGTTCTAAATCCCAGCAACCTCATGCCAGCAAAAGGGCTGTCTGGATTTTGGCAACATCAGCCAACACTGATTGCAATGACAATATATAGAAAATTTAAATAAGAATCAAACAAATGCTCCTGACAGTAAAAAACTGGTTGATCAACCACAGAGTAGGTTTGTAACAACTTCCCATTTGTATTTGCAGCCAAATTACAGTGTTTGTATCACTCTTGGGGTTTCCTAAACATCATGATTTACTATGGAGCATAATCTCTCCACTTTTGGTTAGAATAAAACCATTGTTGAGCAATAATCTGTACATTGGATTTCTACTGATTTTGCTAAGTGGTCTGCCACACAGCTTTGCTTACCAGTGTCAGCACTGTCACAAAACAGAGTAATTAAGAAAAGCAGTTAAGGTAAGCATTACTAGTTGTTATTAATCCACAAGCATCATTTCATGGTGAATTGGCATCCATGCCAATCCTCAGAGTTTTTGATTCAGTGCTTCAACACTTTGCACTCTGTGCTGCAGCATGAAGAACAAAGTCACAAGGTAAAACCCCATCCTGGCATTATTATAACACATTCCCCTGATTTATATTCCTTTAATAAAGCCATGCTTCGTAAAAAAGAGGGACATAGAGATAGTGGATTGCACCTCACCTGAGAGATAGCGTCTCCTATATACATGCACCTGTAATTCCCTGATATTTATGGTGATAAAGTGGTTTTTTTTATAATTGCAGCAAAACTGTATCTGGCAAAATCATCTGAGGGCATGAGTAAAAATATCTGAAGTCTCTTTTAAGAGCACTTAGAGCTCAGAATCCGTGGATTGGTAGCATCTGAGTGCCCCACACTGAAGAAAGCACTCCATGCACCAGGGTTTCTAAACCACCAAAATATCTCACAAGTTCAAGGATATGCATTGAATTTTAATGGTGATATCTTAGTTGAGGACTGACAGGACTCTTCCAGTCAGATAGGCTGCCTAAAACTTTGATTGTTCACGTCATATTTTCAGCTCTTGTGCACCCCAGCAATCCTGACGAAGTTGGTTAAAATACTACTTATTTCATATTTACGAGGGAAGACTGCAGGATCAGAATTAATTCAATTTACAGAGGAACAAGGCAGACTTCTGCTTTCCACTTTTCTTAGAGGTAAAAGTGCTAGATTTTGTTGCACAGGCTCAAGCCACTGGTTTTGCAAGCTCACCATCTTGCTCTCATCAATATCTAAAATCTCAAAAGGCAAAAAACCCCAACCAACCTCATAATGCATTTAGCTAATTGAAGAGTGATACATATTGTGCTCTCCTCTGCTTGGACTTGCCACTAATTGCTCTACCTTGTAAGGATACTTCTGTGACCTATATTTCATGAAGCAAGAGATAAAGCAAGTCTGTCTATAAATTTCTTAGTCAGTCATTAAACTGTACATATCTTCTTAAAAATCTCTCTGCACCAACTGACTCAATAATTTCAAGCAGCACTGAATATGATATGCTGATTCAATGCTGCATCTGGAAGTATTTATTGTTGTTGTTTTTAAATTCATTTCCCAAAATAGATACCACAGATCTAGTCTCCAGCCAAAATCAAGAGATATAGATAAATTGAAATCAATGGAGCTGAGCCATTATATTGCCAGCCAGAAATACAGCCCTTCCCGAGAGCATTCTTTGCTGCCAATAACAGTATTTTTTTGCAATTGCCTCGAAGGTCAGCTTGTTAATAGGCTTCCACAGCAAAATTTGGGAGACCAGTCTACCACAGAAATTATTACATTGAAAAGACTATCAATCAGGGTCATAGCTGAGGAAAGTCTTTCCTATGCACACCCAAGTACTTAGGATGCAGCCAGAGCTATTTGTTTGCTATACTGATAAAATGATTTTTAAACGTTACAACATAGCTCCAAGATGTATTTATTCCTTGAGTCAGAATTCTTTTGCTGACAAATTAAAACTGTTAGAGACCAATTTTATTTTAAGATTTCTTTTATTGGGTTTATAATATATTTATTTGCCCTCTTATTTGGACTTTTCACTTCTTTTTATACAGCTGTGTCTCTGCCAGCTTCAGTATTGATACTGTCTTTTGTGTTCATGTCAGGATAACTAAAATGAGGCCGTTTCTCTCTAAATTAGATTGCAGCTGTTGCTACATCATTGGCTTATTACGACACTTTGATTTATATCTAACTAGCAAACTAACAAATAAGTCAAGTTACTAACTAGAGCCGCTTTGTTAAGCGCTTGTCTGGCATTGTCTAGATGGGATCAGGTACCAATGTAGGCGTATAAGCCAAGCCTGACATATCCCTTTCAAAGGCATGCGTGATTAATGGGGCATTTCATTGCTGCAAGTGAACTCAGGCTTGTTCCACCCCTGAATACAAGTATTGAGGAGAAGTGCCATGACTTACAGCGATACTCTTTCCCCAGTTATCTTTCTTAGGTATAAATTTCCCTGCTATTCTGCACAATGCTGGTGTGCACTTATCAGATGCACATGTGGAAATTGAGCTGTATGGTCGCTGTTGCTTGCAGCCATTATCTTACTTAACCGAGCACACACACGCACAAGGGAGAAACTCGCCACTTTTTCACTGGCATCTGCAGGGAACACGGGTCTTCCCCAGAGCTTTGCTGGATAAATTACCCCACATGGAGGATGCACTGGGATCTGTTCAAGCCCAAACCTTCCAGAAGTAACTGGTACATTCACTGTGGGACACCTCAGCATGCAGAGATGGAACATATAGTGCCACCAGCTCAGGGAAAGTCATCCCCAGCTGCAGCCAGAAGGCGGTTTTGCTTTACAAAGGGTACATGAGCACAAGGAAATCCCTCTTGCACCAGGAGAGAGGGAATGCTCACAGGACAAACTTCACCAGGTCATCTATCTGTGCCTTGGATTTTCACATTTTAGGGGAAAATCTTCTTCTTGATTCACCTGGAGAAGATTCACAGCACCAAACTGTGATGCATTTTTGTTTTGTTATGGATTTTGTTAGTTAGCTGGGGCTCTCAGCATGATCCTGCAGCCCTGGAAGGCACCTGGCCCCAGGGCACCCATGGTGGCTGCCAGGGCAGCTGCCACATAGCATCCTCAGCCACCGGGATCAGCTATGTTAGGTGTAGGGGGGGTTTAGCCCCAGCCAGCATCTCAGCCCCACTCCCACACAGTGGAGCACAGGAGGGAATGGGAAGAGTAAAACTGAGAAAATTCATGGGCTGAGATAAAGACAGTTTAGTAGGTAAAGCAAAAGCCATGCACGTGAGTAAAGCAAAACAAGGAATTCATTCACTGCTTCCCATGGGCAGGCAGGTGTTCAGCCGTCCCCAGGAAAGCAGGGCCACATCACACATAACAGTGACTTGGGAAGGCAAATGCCATCACTCCAAACATCCTGCCCTTTCTCCTTCCTCCCCAACTTTACATGATGCCATATGGTTTGGAATATCCCTTTAGTCTGTTGGGGTCAGCTCTCTTGGGTGTGTCACCTCCCAGCTCCTCGCACACCCCCCACCCCTTCTCTGGTGGGATGGGGTGAGAGGCTGAAAAGGCCTTGACTTTGTGTAAATGCTGCTCGGCAGTAATGAAAACATCACTATGTTATCAACACTGTTTCCAGCACAAATCCAAAACACAGGTCTGTGCCAGCTCCTGTGAAGAAGATTACTTACCTTGGCCAAAATCAGCACAGTGAGCTGGCCCAGGAAGGACAAGAGGAGAGCCAATGCCACCACTGCCGGTTGTCCAGTGCAGGGCCCTCCCAGGAATGCATCCATGGGGCAGGGGCTTTGCAAGGGAAACTCAATACTGCAAAAGAGCTTGTTAAGCGCATTTCCACACAGGGAGCAGGCCAAGCTGGGCACCAAGTATGGCCATGTCACAGACCAGGAGTGTGGTGGGACAGCCAAGGAGCAGCATGGTCCCTTCAGCAGCTTTCACAGTGATGCTGCCCATCCATCTGCCTGCAGGGGGATACAGAGAAGGGATTTGTGATGGTGCCACAAAAACACGGACTGTGACCTACAAAGAAGGGAAGGCACCTTAGATTTCTGGTATGATTTGAAAGAACTAAATCCTGAAGGTATTTATGCTGCAAGGGTGCTGCTGTACTCAACTCCCTGCGTAGGGCTGCCTAGGGCACCAAGGGACATCTCTGGATATCACCCAGCATATGCACCAAAGGAGGGGAGTGGAGATAGCTTCTCAAGTATCCCAAAGCAAAAGTAGCTCCTCCTTCCAGGAGAAAATAGCTCTATCCTTTCCCTCCTTATCCCCTTTCCAAGAAAACAGGTATTTTAGATTTGCCTGATCTTACCTACCTGCTTCCTGTTGAGAGAAACAGATGAAAACTGCACTTCCATCTATTCTGCGGCTATATCCACACACCTCTGGTATGTTAATTTTTTTCCTCACCTGACCTTCTTCACTTTTTCATTTTTTTGCTTTTATTCACTGAAGACCTTTTGGCTCCCCATCCAAAGACCAGAGGAGAAAAGCAAGATAAAGGCAGAAGGAGTGCTGTACTTGAAGATGGGTCACACATTGGATTTTTATTGCTGCTAATACTCCAAGAAAAGAAAAGATACCTGGCAAGAGACCATGGCACAGTGCTGAGAAATGTCATCATGTAACAGTAATCAGAGTCCAGGGTCCTGAAGGAGATACACTTGGAAGAGAACACATGCCGTTCCCTGTCACAGGATTGACAACATTTGTACTTCCAAGGCAGTACAAGGAGACAGTAAATTTCATTGCTGTATTAGTATTTTCTGTATATGTAGACCTGCTTAATAAACAAAATCTCTTTAATCCAACAGACAGCTAAACACCATATAGCTGTTCATTTACTGCCAGCACAGTGGGGTGAGGAAGAGAATCAAAATAGAAGGTAAAATGTGGGCTAATATAAAGGCAGCTTAAAGAAGCAGAAAAGGAAGGCAATATAATATAATGATAAAAGGGTATACAGTGAAAGTGATGGACAATTGCTCACCATCAACTGACTGCTGATGGCCAGTCTTTTTGCCATCTCCCCCCAGCTTTTTTGTTCAGCATGATGCTGTATGATATGGGATATGCCTATGGCCAGTGTGGGGCTGTTGTCCCAGCAGCATCCCCTCCCATCTTCTTGCACATCCCAGCCTAGTCTCTGGCAGGGCAGTATGAGAAGCTGAAAAATCCTTGACTTAGTATAAGCACTGCTCAGCAACAACTAAAACATCAGTGTGTTATCAACATTATTCTCATCCTAAATCCCAAACACAGCACTATGCCAGCTACTGTGAAGAAAATTAACTACTACTCCATCAAAAACCAGGACAATAATGGTAAATGTTAAATGGCAATAATAGTAATAATTACAAATACTAAATGTTAACTGTAATTTCTCACCTTTTGTAAGCTGAAATACTTTTTGTGCAAATGGTCCTGGAAGCAGCTTTGATAGAATGATATATCTCCGTCCATCACAGAAACCACAGGAAAGGCTCTGAAGAGACAAAGGACAAACCTCAGCCGGTACAGGTTTACAAAGTAATGCCAGGCACAGCCCAGGGAACAGGGAAGGGCTGATGGTTTGCTTTCTCCACAGCAACTGCAGCCCCAGCCCACAGGCAGAGCCAGCTTTGGGTGTCTGGGTTATGTTAGTGGAGTTTTGGGTGGAGACGTGAGATGTTTGAGCTCTTCTTTTTTTTCTCTTGGCAGAGTCTGATGCTGCACATGGGAGGGAAAGTCCTGTCTGCATTCAGAGCAGCCTCTTTCAGGTGCAGCTGAAACCCGTGGACATGGTCTGATCAGCCTTTGCAGTGTTTTTGAGGTGGCTTTAAGTTTACAACACAAACAACTGTAGCTGCTATAAGGCCAGAGATCTGCCTCTCTAGAGCAGGGGATGCCTGGGGCCAGATTTGGGCCCTGCTGCCATTTAATCCTCTTTCTTTTGGCCTTCAGACCTTGCTAATGCAGCATCTCCTTCCCTGTTGCTTTTCACATTGCTCGAGGAGGTGAACTTTTCCCTGCCTCCCTGGAAGCAGATTTGGATTGAATTTGTCTGCATTCCCTGATCCACCAGTTTCTTTGCTTTTTGAGATCTCCCTGAGCAACTTCCCAGTCCTCTGGACCATGTCCCACAGTGTTAGGCAGGACCAGGCTTGTCCTGGTTCAAGGCTTCCTTCTGTGTTGTGGACACACTGGTCTTGTGGGGAGCAAAGAGCAGAAAGTCACTGGGATTACAGCACTACCCAGAGTCATGCAGCCCTGCAACACACTTACAGTATCAGCACAAGAGGAATCACCCATAACCTGAGATAGAAAGATGAAAGGATGAAGCATGAAGTGCAGGAGGACGGGGACATTGTGTTTGAGACTGGGCTGAACACCACATTCCTCCAGGATCACAAGCAACAAGCCAGTTGTGGAGCATCAACACCTGACACGAGTGACAGGGATGAGAAAGAAGGGACGGAGGGACAGCACCTGCCGCCCCTGCTCTCTGGTGTCGTTGCCCGCCCCAGCATGCATCGGCAGGAGAGACAGTCTTCCCTTCCTCCTCAGATGCGCACCTCTCACCATCCTTCGGCTGCTCTAGCTGTCTCACCTCTCAGTTCCCAACAGGAGTGGGAGAGCTCGGCAGCCTCCCGGTGAAACCGGACTTGAGAAAGGGTCCCACCTCTGTCCCCTGGCCGCCCCGCTGCACCGCGGCTCTGGCAGCGCTCCTGGGACGCTCGGGGGTGGCGAGCTGCTGAGGGGCAGCGAGGGCGGCGGTGCCCGGGGGTCGGAGTAACTCCATCGGGCAAGGGCGGGCTCCTCGCACGGCCGCCGTGCAACAAGTCCCGGCGCCGGGGAGCGAGAGCAGACCCGCCGTGCGCCTTCAGGAGCCGGCCGGCCCTGCTCCTCCCCGGCCAGCCTCCGGCTTCCGCGGCAGGACGGCGGTCCGGCTGCCCGGCGGGGAGGCTGGAGGCTCGGCTCGGCTCAGCCCGGCCCGGCTCACAGCCCCGACCGCTCCCCGCCCAACCCCGCCGGCTGCCAGCACAGCCGCTGCCCGGGCCGGGGCAAGGGCAAGGGCAGGGGCGAACCGCAGGCGGGCTCCATCTCAGCACGGGAAAATGCAAAAGGAAACTGGATCTTGATCCGTTCTTTCTGCTTTCTTTTTGTCTCCTGTTGTGTTTTTGTTGTTGTTTTTGTTTTTTTGGTTTTTTTTTTTTTTTTTTGCGGGGGGGTTGTGAGGAGTTGTCGCTTTTTATGACAGCGAGGGCACAAGGCGAGTGAAGAGGCAGAATCGTCTCGGCAGCCGCTGCATTTTGTGTGGAAGCCGCTCGGGGGTTCATTAATATCATTAGCATTTAACCCCCTCCCTGCCCCCTCCCCTCGCCAGCGCGGGGTGACGTCACGCGGCGGCAGGAGTTGGGGGGAAAGCGAGGGAAGCTCAGTGGGCAAGGGGCGTCCCTCTCCCCTCCCCGCCGCTGCCTGTCACAGCCTCTCTGCTGATATTATAGGGGCCGAAGCCTGGAGCTCAAAGCGCGAAGTCAGCCAGTGTAATGAACTTCTGGAAACCTTTCCCTTTTTATACCATTCAGTTTCTGAGAGGCAGAGACTGCCTCCTCTGACGCCTTTTCCCCCCTTCCATTATTTTTCCAGGCTCTGATCTCCCTGCTTGCTGCACCGAGGCGCTCGGCGCAGAGCCCCGCTCCCTATCCTACCTTCTCCTTCGCCTCATTGTTGTCCTGGCTGCTGTGGCTCTCGCTTGCCTTCCAGGAGCGCGGTGGCGAGCACAGTCGCACCCCCAGCACCCTCCCAGGGTCCCGAGAGCATCTACTCGCAGAGGGCTAGCCAGCGGCCGCCGACTTTGGGTCACTTCGTTGGGTTTTTTTCTTTTTCCTTTTTTTTTTTTTTTCTTTTGCTCCACTTTTCTTCCCCCCACCCCCTTTCCGCGTCCCCGCAGCGTGTCCCCTTCCCTCGGGAGGACATCGCTGGGGGAGCGGGGCTGCGGCGAGGATGTGCCGGCCCCCGCGGCGGAGCCAGCAGTGAGCACTCAAGGGAGGCACCTGCCCCGCGGAGCAGGGGGGCCCCCGGGGGGGCCGCACCGCCTCGCCCCGGCGCCGACACTTCGCCCCGAGTTTAGCGACTCACGGGGGCTTCGAGCATGAGCAAGCCGGCGGGATCAACAAGTGGGTAATAACGCGGTGGAGGCTTCGAGCAGCCTTTCCGAGGCCGGCTGCAGCCTGGCCTGGGGGGCGGGAGGTGGAGGGGAGGGAGAGGAAGGGGAGGGGGGGTTGTGGCTTGGGTTTGCACCCCCCCACACCCCGCGCCCAATTGAAAAAGAAGTGTATATTTCCAACCGGAGTGGCAACGAATATATAGGCTCGGGGTTGCCCCGATGGAGTTTGGGCCTGAGGCTTACAAAAAGCCGTTTTCCAGATGCGTGCCCCGGCTTTCCGGGCTAGGAACCGGGGCAGAAGCCCGTGGGCAGCGAGCACCCGGGAAGGCGACTCCACCGACGGCGGGGAGGGGGCTGGTCCCGCCGGGACGCGGCCGGTTACGTGCGGGTCTCCGGCGCAGAGGTGACGGGGGGAAGGTTTGGGTTTAAAAGGCATTTCGCCGTTCAAACGTGCTGGTTTTCTCACGGACTTTATGCAGTCTTCTGCGACATAATGATTTATTTTTAAGAGTTTGAAACTCCGGTCACTCAATTACACGGAATCGCGTAAGCAACTCAGTCGAAGGAGGATTTAAATCAGTACTTTGCACACCATTTCCAGTTACAACAAATAATCCTGCAACGAGGAAAGCAGAAACAACTTAAAAGTCACATTTCCCTTAATCCTAAATCCATGCACCTCATAACTGGGGAATTTAAAGCATGACTAACCGCTCTTACAGAATGGCTCAATTCGTATAATCCCAATGGGACTTTCGGAGTTTGTAATATGGATGGAGTCAGTAACAAAGGGGGAAAAAATACCCAATCCAATTTAATGTCTGACAAGTGATGGATCGGACAGCTATTTCCTCTGCGCTCCGGCAGGCTCCCGGGGTTGCGGAGTGGCGGCCAAGGGAGGCAAATCTCCCTCCCGCCGCGGTACCTGCCACCGGCCGCCCCCCGCCAGACCCGCGGCCTTCTCCTCGCCGCTGCCCTCCATTATTTTGACCCGAGTCCGCCCTTTGTCCGCGGGGGCCGGGAAACCGGGAAGGAGGGAGGGGGCGCGGCGGCGGGGCCGGGGGGCAGTCGGGGGCCGCGGCGCGGAGGGCGCGCGTGGAGGAGGCGGAGGCGCGGAGCCCCCGGCGCTGCGGCCGAGCTGCCGCCGCTTCGGCGTCTCTGGTTTGTCCTCTTCCTCCGCGGAGCTGAGCGCGGCATCTTTTTGCCCCAGCCCCGCGAGGAAGGAAATAAAATTGCAGTCGAGGTACTAACCGGGGAAGGGGACGGGGACTAAAAAACCTGCGGCGGCCGGGGCTGCTTCGGCCGACTGCGTTGCCCAGGCTGCCCGGGTCGTGCGAGGCGGCCGGAGCGGGATCGGGCCCGTAGGCAGCCGCGCCGGGACGTTATCGGGGCTCCTGGCAGGTGTCTGAGTGATGAGGAAGGGGCAGGAAGCACCGGGGAGTCTTGTCCCCAAAGGGCGGCGGAGCTTCTGCCGGAGACATTTTGCGGAGGTGAAAACCCGCCAGGCTGGACCGCTCCTCCGGCCCCACGGCGCTGAGCGACCCCCCGGCCGCCGCCGCCGCTTTCACTGATGACCCCTTGACCCCTGGGGACCTCCCGAAAGGGACCCCGAGGCCCGACTCAGCCAAACCCCACTTGGATGGGGACACGCTGGGTCTCCCCAGCGCCCGGGCCCGAGCCCAGCCGGCCTCGGCAGCTCGTGCAAAAGCCCGACCAGCTGTCCCAGGGCCTGGGCGCTCGTCCCGGGGGTCCTGAGGAGCTCCCGGGCGAGGGGGCTTTTCTGCCCGCCGGTGGGCGCCCGGCGATGTCAGCTGCGATGTCTGCCTGGGTGGTAACAAGACCCCATCCCGCCGTCCCCCGAGCCCAGACTAACTTCTTTCAACAGCCTCTGATGGTAATTACAGTAATCGGGGCTGCCATATATCCTTTAAGCAATTATGACACACAAAAAAAGCCCCCAAGGACCCCCTGTCGTGGGATGTTCAAAACGGTTTCCCTGCTGAACAGAAATCCCATTTTCTTAGCGCTAAAACTTCTGAGACGAAGCGGTACCTCGGGGAACCGGAGCGCTTTTAAACAGAGTTAATCAGTTATCGCATGACCCCGTGTCAAGCTTACATTTTTTTCCTTCCCACCCCCCGCCCTGCCTCTTACCCGTCTATTTATTTCATATTTTGCCCTGCAAGAAAGTTTTCTCATAACAGCCCCCGCGGGGCAGGGCTGGGGGTCTGGAGGGGTGGAGGGGGTGGGCAGAGCGCGGCCGGGCGGGCGGCGGGACGGGGCGGCCCCGCAAACGCGCGACGCGGGGGGCTCCAGCCGCTCCCTCCGCCGTGCCCCCCTCCCCGTCCACCGCCTCGCCGGGGGCCACGGAGTTGAGCAGACCGGCCACGCTGCTTCGGCCGCTGGAAAAGTGGTTGTATGGGTTTAGTGAGGTGCTCCAGGTGCTCGCGATTTCTGGCAGGAATACGGGGACGTGTTAGGAATATATGGGCCGTATGTTTATATACATGGTGTGGATATGTACATGCATAGTGCATAGGATTTTTTTTTTTTTCAAAGCGGCTCCAAAACTTAAAATCTGTGTGGAGAAAACTAGCACAAGTTTCTTCCGTCTCCACTGGCCGACTTTAGCGCCGGCAGAGGAGCCGGCCGCCCCACACCGCAGGCCGGCCGGGGAAGCGGGACGCTGTGGCTGCCCGGTTCCCCGCGGGGCTGGCGGTCACACGGCGGGCCCGGGTGCGCGACCGAGGCCGGGGCCCGCTGCCGCGGGAAGGGGAGCGGCGGTGGGACGGGGTGCGCGGGGGCAGCGCAGCAGTGCCGGGCTCGACACCGGGATGCACCACCGCCGCACGTACCGCTTCAGTGTCTCTCCCCCCACCCCCAGCCTGCCCCTCCTCCTCCTCCTTTGTGTGCGTGCGTGTGGATCCCCTCTCTCCCCGTGGATGCTAAGGACTGGAGAGGGAAGTCGGGCGCTTTCCCCCGTTTGCATTGTGCGATATCCGAATTCCCATGCTACACTTTTTGACGGGTCACTGGTGCCCCAATAGGCAGGTGGCAAGGAGGGCTTGTAATTACACACTCCCAGAAACCGTGCCTTGGCCTCAGCCCTCCTCACGGGCGCCTACCTGCAGCTCCAAAGGCGCGGTTTGCTCGCAGGCGGTGGTGTGCGGGGGGGCATCCTTCAGCTGCGCTCCTTATTAATTGCGCAAAAGTTTTCTATTCTTTAACCTCTCTCCCCCCCTCCCACCTTCCCTCCCTCCGCCACCCCTCCCTCTCGCAGTCCCTAACCTAATCCCCGTCCCTCTCGCCGTGTTGTGTATAGCAGCTGTCGGGTTTCATTTAGGGGAGAAGCTGGCAGCTTGTGCTCATTGGAGGCAGTCAAACGAGTTTCAATGGGCAAAATCATTAAGTTAACACTTTATCTAATGTCCCTATTGTCTGCCAGCAGGCATTGTCTTAGAACCTTAGTGCAGACATGTCTGAAAGTATCTCGGACTCCTAAATTCTCTAGGGAGCAAGAGGAGCCCCTGCGGCCTGTTTCCATTGCCCCCCTCCCGCCCCCCGGCACTGCTCCGCACGCTGCCGCTTTTCCTTCTCCGTCCTCACCCACACGTAGCCGGGGCTGTCCCTGAACTACTTCCAAATAAATATAGCGGCCCCGAGAGCCCTCCATTAGCGTTTGGAGACCAAGGTTTGGTGAGAGGGACTGAATTTCTAACTTAAGTTCTAGAATGAAGGAAGAAGGCTGTTTGAGGCAGAGGGAAAAAGGAGAGGAAAGAGAAAAGAGAAAAGAGAAAAGAGAGAAGAGAAGAGAAGAGAAGAGAAGAGAAGAGAAGAGAAGAGAAGAGAAGAGAAGAGAAGAACAAGGAAAAGGAAGAGAATAAGAAAAAGAAAAATATTAAAGAAAAAAGTAAATAAGGAAAAGGAAGAGAGTAAGAAAAAGAAAACAAGGAAAAGGAAGAGAATCAGAACAAGAAAACAAGGAAAAGAAAAATGAAATAAAAAGAAAATAAAAAATTAAAAGAAAAAGAGAGCAAGGAAAAGGAAAAGAAACGTGAAAACGAAAAGAAATTAGAAAAAGAAAAAGAAAAAGAAAAAGAAAAAGAAAAAGAAAAAGAAAAAGAAAAAGAAAAAGAAACATCAGAAGAAAGAAGGAAAAAAACGGAGAAAAGGCAGAAGCCAAGCGGGGTTTTGGCGGGTTTCTTAAACCGGGCTGCAGTCGTCTCTGTACAAGATTTTACATGTCCCTGAGAGCATTTGCAATTCTAGTCAAAGCCGGTGCGAAAGCAGCGCCCGGCGGAGCGGGGGCTGCGGGCGAGGCGGAGCGGGACGGAGGGACACTGCCTGTCCGCCAGGCTCACAGGTCCGCTGATTCCTCCGCGCACAAAACAGAGACGGAAAGTTTTGCTGCAGGTTTTGGGGTGAAGAAAATGGCATGCTTTCTCTGCCGTGGAAATCAGCCCCCTTTCGCCAGGGTTGCTAGCGGGGAGAGGAGGTTGCTTGGCTTCCCGGTCATTTTATTTTGTTTTGGTTTATTCTGTGCATCGGTCTCCTGACTGCTCTCCTGCCCGGGGAAAGTGCCGTCCTGTATGCCGAGCGCCAGAAAGCCAGAGAAACACACAGCCCCCTCACCAAACCCCCCGAATTCCCTCCCCTCCCCCCTCATCCTCACTTCTCGCAGGCAAGACTGCTGCTCCTGCTGCTGTAATCTTCCCTTCCAAAATGGGTCTTGGCGATTATAGAAGATCCAAATAAACGTAGCGGGGCATGAATAATGCTCATTGTAGAAAACTGACACTTGCTCAAGGAAAAGAAAGTTGGCTATAAAATCACTTCATTATTTGCTTGTACTGCGGCTCTGGGGCTAATCCCTCCGGAGGTCAGATTGCTGAGAGCTCTCTCTCTCCCTCTTTCTCGTCTCTGCTTTCAGGTCGCATTTTAGACATCCCTTGCAAAGTGTGTGGGGACCGCAGCTCCGGAAAGCACTATGGGGTTTACGCCTGCGATGGGTGCTCGGGATTTTTCAAGCGGAGCATCAGGAGGAATAGGACCTATGTTTGCAAATCAGGAAATCAGGTACCAGCCGCAGCCTAGCCCCCTCACCGCCTGCACCCCCTACCCTGCATTTCCCCAGGGGCCCCACCAACAGAGAGACACCCGCAGCAAGATGCAGCAGCCACGCAGCCTCACCATCCCTTGCCAGGGGGTCCCGGGCCGAGGCCGGGCGCTGGGTGCCCCAGCCCGCCTCCCCCAGCACGTCCCCCCGCCCCAGCCCACCGGAGAGGATGGGGGAGATGCGCAGGGAGAAGGAGGAATGAGGGCAGGGGGAGGGCACAGCCAGCACACCGCCTGGGTATGGGAGGACAGAGAGGGGCAGCCTCCCGGTAAGCCTCAGCACAGCCAGGCGTTGGACAACCACGGGTTTACACGCCCGCGTGTCGTGCCCACGCCCAGGCGGCGGCAGCCCCGCTTTCCCCCTTCTGCTCCGGCCGGTCTCCTTCCCATTCCCGGAGCGTCCCCGCGGGGATGCGAGGCTGGGATGGCGGAGGGATGCGCGGGGCAGCGGGGCGCCCCGAGGGGGCGGCACCGCCGTCGCTGTCTCGGGTGCTGAAGGCGGCCCGGCCCGCCCCGCCCGGCCCGCCCTGTCCCGAGGCCGAGCACCTGGCGCGGCCCGGCACGGCGCACGCAGGGGCGGCCCCTCCGCGCCACCCGCTGCCGCGGGCCGGCGCCGGGGGCCGGCGGGGTGGGCGCGCTGCTGCCCCCGGCCCGACGGCTGGCTGTGTTGCAGGGAGGTTGCCCCGTGGACAAGACGCACAGGAACCAGTGCCGAGCCTGCCGGCTGAAGAAGTGCTTGGAGGTCAACATGAACAAAGATGGTACCTGCTCCCCCTCTCCCGGGGCTGGGGTGGCGGGGCAGCAGGAGGGAGCTGCTCTGAACTGAGGAGCGCCGTGCCACTCCGGTGTCTCCTTGGCCCGGCCACGAATGACCTTCCCATCCTGCGGCAGCCCTCAGACACTTCTCCCCAGACACCCTGCGGGCAGGGGGGCACAGGGCTGGCCTCAGAAAATTGCAGGGAGGGAGGGAAGCCCGGTCGAGCATGCGGGACAGCCAGTGCGGATCCCCGCGGTGACTCCCTGGCCTCTCTCTGATGCCCCACAGCGGTGCAGCACGAGCGGGGCCCCCGGACGTCGACGATACGGAAGCAGGTGGCCCTCTACTTCCGCGGGCACAAGGAGGAGAGCGGCGGAGCCCCGCACTTCCCCGCTGCCGCCCTGCCGGCACCTGCCTTCTTCACCGCCGTCTCCCAGCTGGAGCCCCATGGCCTGGAGCTGGCCGCTGTCACTGGCACCCCTGAGAGACAGGCTCTGGTGGGCCTGGCCCAGCCCACCCCAAAGGTCAGCCACTGCCCTGGTCCCCGGCAGGCTGCAGACCTTACTGCCGAGGTGCCTGCAACCTGTCGGCTCTTTCTTGCCTCTGGGGTAGATAGCAAGGCAAACAGCAAAGCTTGAAGCTTTGTGCGTTGTGGTGGGGACTTTTGTTACACCCCTAAAAGCTGTGAGGCTATGAGGTGCAACATCTGGAGAAGGGGTATGCAGCAGGACCAACTGATAACGGGCTCCATACAAACCCTGTCTCATGCATTCTTATAACTTCATGGATGCAGAAATGCTCCTCTTGCCTGGAGCACATCCACAAGTCAGTTTTAAACCTTGTTTCACAAGGAATGCAATCCCTGTGTGAATGAGTTTTCTTCAGAGAAATGCCAATCTCCATGGTGGTGTAGTTCAGAAAGTACTTTGTGTACTGACCAAAGCCTGCAGCTTGTCCCCACAGACACAAAACTCAAACTTGGCTAAGCTGGCTCTCTGCACTTCTTGGTTGTGACATTTCCTAAGCAGCCCAGTGGAAGCACTGCTGTGGCCTCAACTGCACAGGAATTAGCTGAAAGGTGATGTTTTTCATTAGCCCATTTGCAATGGCATTTTGTGTCTTCATGGCATCTAGGAAATCACAAAAGAAACTGCTTAAATAGTTCTGCATTTTCAGAGTTGGTATGTAGCTTGGCAGAACCCATCATAAACATAGTCACAAAATATAGTTTTACATGGTCATTTTGAAAAATGTTGAATCAGAAATTATTTGGCAAGAAAATGTAGCACACACTTGAAAACACAACTCCATTCAAACCTTACACAGCCTCTAGATAGTTATGCTTAGCTCTGTGCATCCACTTACCGGCTAACCTGTTGCAGTTAGGGAGCAAGATGAAGGTTTAGGCTAAATGAATATTTACTGCTTTGCTGAGCAGGGCTGGGATGCTAAATCAGCTTCTGAAGCAAGGTTATAAACTACATGTTGTTAATCAATTTTTTATTCTAACTCTGTTATCAGAGGTGTCCTATTGTGTAACAGAGTAAAGCATGACTCATAACTTTGGTACACTTTTTCCCCCTGATGCAACTGTTTCATTCTCCTTTCAACCTCCTGCTCTGAAGAGTTTCTTTAGGACAGCTCATCCACATGGATAAGCAGCAAGGAGCAGTTTGGAGTGAGCCCACTGCAAGCAATGCCCTCTGCTTGCAGAACACGAGAGTGCACACTCTGTATTGGACATGAGCAGGAGCACTGAATGTAGGGCAGAGGAAGACCCGGCTGCCTTGGTGACACTGTATGAAATGGCTTTATTTTCTCTTTGCCATTAGTATCCACATGAAGTCAACGGTACCCCTATGTATCTCTACGAAGTGGCCACTGAATCCGTCTGCGAGTCAGCAGCCAGACTTCTGTTCATGAGCATCAAGTGGGCCAAAAGTGTGCCAGCCTTCTCCACCTTGTCCTTACAAGACCAGGTAAGGCAGTGGCAGTGGGAGTGGTATTGGCCTGGCCTGCCTGTTAAAGAAGGTTCAGACTTCACATTGGGTCCTGGACTTCCAGCCCTAGACCTTGAAATCTGTAATGGACTTCAGCAGCTCTGAAGTTCAGTGCAGCATTTCAGTCTGTCCCTGAAAACCAAGCACTGATTTAGAAACTGCTTTCCTCCAACTTTTACATGATGAAGCAAGTGAAAAATCAAGCCAGGAAAAAGGAATCTAACATAAAACTAATATTATGGAAGGACAAGTGCTAGAGGAGAAATCACCAGGCTGCAGACGAAACTTAGTATGCACAAACTGCTTCTCTACTTGTAGGACTTTTCCTTCCATAAAATGGGGAATAGCATCTTATTTTGCTATTTAGGGATGGGAAATGCTTAGTTAAGTTTATGGTCTCAGGATATGACTGAGGTTGTTTCTGAAGGCCAATTCTCCTCCTCCTCCTCCTCCTCCTCTTCCTCCTCCTCTACCAGTTCTTCCTCTTCCTCCTCCCCCTCCCCTCCTCATCCTCCTGCTCCTCCTCTTCTTCTCCTCTCCTCGTCTCTCAACTGTTTACACAGACAACATTTTTTTCCTTATTCACCTTGGCTTACAATTGCATCAATATGGTGGAAACAGTATTTGGCCAACCCGCAATATTTTTTGCCATTCATTAAAATATTCCCTAATATGTTTTGTTTTCCTCTATGATAATTTCCCTTTGCCTCAAGTAAATCATAGGTGAACCATACAAGCTGAAACAATTTCTTAATGACTTGATTCTTGATGAGGACTCAGTGTGTTTTGTATAATGCACCAATTTTTAAAAAAGTAATCAGATAATTGTAAAATAGAAGGGTGGAAATCTACACAAAGCTCCAATCATAAAAGACATCTATTACTTGGATATGATTGAGCTAATTTACCAAAATGGTAACTAGAAAAACTGTGCCATAGATGTTACATAGCAGTCATCAGAGGAACTAGTTCCTCTCCCCAGAGGCATGTTACAAGTGTTGCAGTTGATATGCAAATATGTATTTTGAACTACAAGAAAAGAGCTTCCTAGGAAACCAATAATGTTTTCAATCTAAAGGTAAATAATGATGGTCACAATGTGTTATAAAGCTAAGCTATATAAAAATGCTCATTTTCTAGCACCAAACCCGTGTCTTGAAATCCTTGTTGTGAAATTAGTCAAAGAGGAATGCTGCTCAGCTCACCTGCAGTCCTGCTACGCAGTGAGGATGAGGGGGAGAGATGAGATGGGGCCTGGAAGGTCACACGTGCCAGTAGGAAGACAACAGTTCCAGTGTGGCATCCCTCTGCTCTCTAATCGTGTCTTCTGCTGCCACTAATCCTGTGGAGCACTGGGTCTGTCACAGTGAGCAACCAAAGAAACAGGCTCAAGTGTCAGGGAGAAGAAGCAGGTGCGCTGCTCCAGCAGCAGCCCCAGCACACAGGAGGAGACTTGGTGATGTCCACAGGAGGCTCCCTAGGCAAAGGCTTTATCTGGCATAATAGGGAGGCATTTCCCACACCATCATCTCTGTTAGTGTGCAGAGGATGAGATAGCAGGATCTGGAAGCAGGAGAGATCTCCATGGCATGTGACCAAGCACGCCTCAAACAGCACAGCCTGCTTATCTACCACAGGCACCACAGTGCTCCCATTAAATAACCCACTACCTCTTTCACTTTCATAGCAGGGACTAATCTTAGTGAATAACATTAAAAACCCAGCCTTTCCTTTACATCACTCTCACTTGCTGTAGCCCATTGCAAGTCAGCTTCCTCAAAACTCAGAGCTGCTCAGCTCAAAAGCTTTGTTTTGGGCCTCTTTCTGCATGATTCCTCTGTAATACTTAGGAGAGCTGGAGAAGAAATAATTCTGATTTTAATCACCTTATTTCATGAATAATCATACAGTTTATTTTTATAACATTGCTATTGCTTTATTTAATTTGACAATGGCCCAGCTGTAAATGTCTGCATTTCTCTTTTGGTATCCCTGACATCTGGCTGAGGAGAGACTAAAATATTTTCCTGAAATCTGCTTTTTTTTTGGTGCTCTTATAAAAAGGCAAGTGCACTGTAATTTCAGGACTCTGGGGCAGTTTTATCTTGAAGGCAGGGAAATAAATAGAAACCAATTTGCTGATAAAACACAAATCTAAGCATTGCTGCATTGCTTACCTCTGGTAAAACAGAGGCTGTGTCCCTTCCCCAGATTCATACAGATAAGTCCATCTTGAACCGGAAACCACCCAACAAAAAATGTCATGCTTCTAGTGCTGCTGGCCTGCACACCTGCCCACATTATCTGTGAGACAGGTTGGCCCAATTCAAGTCCTCAACAAAAGGTCACACCAAGGATGGGGTTGATTAAGAAGCAAAACCAGTTGTTCAGAAAGGCTGGTATTTGTTGTTTCTTTGAAGAAGGAGGGCTGAGTATGACTTCAGCATGAATTATTTTAATTGGTGGTTTTACAGACTTATGCATAGGTATGAAGAAAGCCTTAGCTATTGGAATAATCTCTTATTTCTAAAGTCTTCTGACTTTAGTGGGAAAGAAAATATGAAATTGATATCTTCCAGGACCCACCATTCATTACCATTGTATCTGCATGAATGAATGACAAAAAAAAAAAAAAAAAAAAAAAAAAAAAAAAAAAAAAGCATATGAAAGCAAATGAAAGCAAATGACAAAAGCAAATGAAAGGCTGGCGAATCATTTCCTATGTCATACAGACACCTGCACATCCATCAGGTGGGATTACCCAGAGGAGGGACTGCGTTTGCAGGCTGCAGTGGTTAGGAAACTTTAGAGTAGATTCATCTGCACTCAGAAGAAAGCTGAGATAGGCAACACACTCTAGACACAGCACCCCTCCCTGTCTCCATTTCAGGCAATAACCTGGGCAGTTTTTGGTCCTGTAAAATCCAATGTAAGTGTTTCAAACAGCAACTGTATGCAGAGACACGAGTACCTTCCTGTCACAATTCCCTTAGGTTATGGAAAAGTTCTGCAAAGTACACAGGGCAAAAAGGCATAAAATAGACTTAACCCTGCAATGACAAGTTGAGAGCAGAGACTCTGAGAATTCAGATTGGAACAGGATGGTTTAATACCATCCAATACCATTCCATGGAATCATGGAATCACAGGAGGCGTCAGGTTGGAAGGGATCAAATCTGATCCAACCTCCCTGCTCAAGCAGGCTCATCGCAGAGCACATGGCACAGGACTGTGTCCAGGCTGTTCTTAAATATCTCTGGTGAGAGAGACTCTATGACCACTTTGGGTAACCTGTTCCAGGGCTTGGTGCACAGGAAAGAAGTTTTTCCTCATATTAAGGTAGAATTTCCTGTGCAGTTTCTGCCCATTGCCTGGTGTCCTAGTGGCTGGCAACAAGTAATACTCTCTTGAACAGCAATATTGTTAGGAGTTTGCACACAGATGAAGGATTTGCTTTTACTGATGCTTTCTGTATCACCTACTATGTTCACATATCTGATTCCAAGGATATCATCATTAATTTGGTACAGCATCTTTTTTTACTTTGTTCTTCTTTACAGACTCTTTACATACTTAAAATACCCTCCTTCCTCTTTTCCTAAGAAGCTAAGCTGCTGATAGTTTCAGGGACCATAGCAACATCAATGATTGAAGGTTTTGGGATTTTGGTTTGGTGGCTTCATATTTTTTCTGCTTGAGTTTTGGGCAATCTGCTTTCAGTGCATGGAGCTGCTGGAAGGTATCTTCTGAGCCCACTACAGTTCTCACCCTTTCAAATCTCTCCCATCCTATTTGGTGACACAAGGTCTCAGCAACATGTACCTACCACCATGTGCCTTTTGGCCATGCACTTCAGCTGAACCAGAGGTCCTCCAAACCTCTCTTAAGAGTTGGTCTAAGCTAACAATCCATAGATGCCCTCAAGACTAAACATGTCTGTTCTGGCTTTGCCAGCCTGCATTTCCAGAAGTCTTGTCTCCTCTTCAGATGCACCACTGCCTCTTCAGGGAAATCACAAGCATTGCCTCAGAGAAAACAGAGAAAAACACATCCTCCATACAGACACGCAATGTGCAAAAACTGCAGAGAACTAGCAATGCTGTCAGTGTAGGTGCCTGCATATTCACATCTCTGAAAGGAAAAAACTCTTAGTGCCTGGAATTTCTGAGCGATTTTAAGCAAAAAAGCAGAAAACCAAGTGACACTGAGGAACTGTTTGTGTGTTCAGATGCTGTGCTTGACAGCTACAGAGACTGGCTTAGTAAGGAAGGAGTTGTAAGATGGATGTGTGCTCTAAAGCACTGCTCCCTACACTGATACAGGATGTTATCCAGGCTTTTCTTCACAAAATTCTGCCTTCCTGAGGGAAAGGAGTGTAATCTCCAGAAAGCAAGAGCAAAGACCTGCCCTAGAACAGCTGTATAAGTGTTGAGGGGGAGGAGAAGAGGACCTATACCATGCTGAGAAAGCAGGTGTGGTCATGTTATGAGCAAATACTCCAGGAAAAGAGTTCTCTCTTTCTCTTCCCTTTTGGTCCACAACACGGTGCACAGTGAGCCAACCCTCAGTGTTTTTCTACAATGCATAGACTTATTTCTAGACACCTTCTCAAAAGGCTAAGAGAAGAGCTAATGAATGCTGTGGGGGAAATACCATGACAGGCATTTAAAGTAGTTTTTAAAATAACAGAAATTTACATATTTAAATTGTTTATAAATCTATAAATTATACACTATGTTATATTGTACATCTATTGTATGACAGCTGATGCTTTTGGAAGATGCTTGGAGAGAACTGTTTGTTCTAGGAATAGCACAATGGGCCATTCCAGTTGATGCTAACACTCTACTGGCTGTATCTGGTAAGAATTGCACAATTTAATGACTTTGTTACAAAAATTACCATAAAAATACATTACTGAAAAAAGAACAACATGTAAAGAATAACAAATTCGTACTGAACAATAGAGCATACCTGTCATTTATAAATCTATATTTAAATGCAAATAATGTTGTTTTGTTGTATTCATGACTGCTTGCATTGTCATTTAAATGCAAATTACTGTGTTTGTTATCATCCAAGAGAAGATTTTATATTAACTTTCATACAATATAGTCAGTTTACATGGAACCAGATAGACAAGTATGACAATAGAGAGGACATTGATACAGAGGATTTTGTCAGAAATCAATATAAAATAAAGCAAATGCCTTTAATATTATTTATTTCATCTGTTTCTGTTTCAGGCATGAATGGTGACAATACAGATTCTCAGAAGCTGAATAAAATTATTTCAGAAATACAGGCCTTACAGGAGGTTGTGGCTAGATTCAGACAACTTCGGCTAGATGCTACTGAATTTGCCTGTCTCAAATGCATTGTCACTTTTAAAGCTGGTAAGCAGAAAGGATCTCTTGCTTGTCTGGTGTGATAACTATGAGGCTGCTGCTTTAAAGTGATGTTTTAAACCAGGCATAGCTTTGAATCACCCGGCAGGTTTCCCGGTATTGAATTCCAATAGTCATTGCTGAAAGGGCTGACAGTGGAGTGCTGGGAAATTAATGGGAACATTTAATTTCCATTGATGGCACTAGCTGAACTGTTTTGATCCACCCAAGAGTCAAGCTGAACTAGTAACTGATCTGCTTTCCAGTGCCCACACACAGTGGTTCTGAACTGAGGAGTTTCCGGAATGCGGCCGCCATAGCAGCCCTTCAAGACGAAGCCCAGCTCACCCTGAACAGCTACATTCATACCAGGTCAGTGGTGTCTTCTGTCATTGCTTCTGGCAGGTGTAGGGGTAAAATCCTGCTCTCATTGCACGGAAGGTGGCATTTGCACTGACTGAAACGGGGACCAGGCTGCTACAGAGAGTATACATTGGCTGTCACCCTGCTGGGATTTCTGAAATAGAACCACAGAAAATGTTGGAAAGGATCCTTAAAATCATCCAGTTCAACCATTAACGCTGCCAAATCCATCACTAAATCATGTTCCCAAGTGCCACATCTACACGTGTTTTAAAGACCTTCGGGGATGATGACTCCACCACTTCCCTGTGCAGCCTGTTCCAATGCTTTTCAAGACCTTTTCAAGAAAGAAATTTTTCCTAATATCCAAACTAAACCTCCATTGGTGCAACTTGAGGCCATTTCCTCTTGTCCTATTGTCTGTGACTGGGAGCAGGGACCAAAACCCATGTCACTACAATTTCCTTTCAGTTAGAGAGTGATAAAGCCTCTTTTTCTTCAGACTAAACAACTGCAACTCCCTTAGCTGTTGCTCTAGAGCCTTAACCAGGACTTGTGCTCTAGACCCTTAACCACCTTTGTTGCTCCTCTTCAAGTGTGCTCCAGCACATCAGTGTTTTTAAACAAACAGAAAGGTGTTAAAAGGAGAGCTCTTCCTCTGGGAAGTGATAATGGCTGTGCAACACTTTGCAATTCAGAAGGCTAACCTTCCTCTACATTTTATTCAATCAAATACCATTAAAAGTGATGCTCAAAACATTGCATCTCAGACCAGTAAGAGTGCCTTTCACACATGATCTCCAGTTCCTATATAACCTCCTCCATTTTGCAGACACAGAAATCAGGACACAAGGAGCTTAAGTGGCTCTTCCAAGATGCTGCCTGGAGTTTGTGATCAGGTACAAATGAAAACCCCAGAATTTGAATTTGTGAATCCCATTGTGGTGCTGCAGTGAAGTCCTTTAGTTGCAGTGGAGTCCATGAGACTAAAACAGCTGGAGATGGAGCAGTGGAAGAGGAACTTTTATACAATTTTTTTCCCTCTGAAACTTTGATTTGCTGTCATAGTAGCTCTGTCAGGCAGAAGTCCTATCAGTACCAGAGATTAGATGGTAGCAGTCTCTGAAGCACTTCTATGAGTCTACAGGGAATGGCCTGCACTGGGGATGGAAGTAAAAATGCAAATTCCATCCAGTTATGGCTGCTTCAGAGCAAAAAGAGTAACTGCTGCATAGCAGTGTCTTCCTGTTCTTAAGGAAGGCCTTTTCCATGAAGATTGTTCCCTGGAGACCTTAAGTGAGACAGGGCCTGTTGGAAAGAGAAGTCAGCCACACATACATAGCCACATCTTCCTTTCCAAGGGAACAACTTTTCCACAGCATTTCTGTGTTGCTGGAAGTATTTAGATACTGTGCTACCCAGTGTATGTTGTAAACAATATCCTTTTACAAGGGAAAAGTGCAGTGCACTGACAGGACTCTCACTCAGACTCCATTGTGAGAGGGCTTTCAGCCTGTGTGAGAGGGCTTTCAGCCTTGTGTGTTTCATCCTCCTGCCTATGCCACTCCAGTATCAGCCCTTTGATCCCAGTGGAGTCACTCTCAAGAGGATGCAAGAGAGGGCAGTTTGGAGAAGCAGCATGTTTCTCCAAACAACCTACACTTCCCTTTAGGGAGACTACTGTAAGCAGAAGTTTGAGAATCACTGTTGTAAAGACAGTATAAGCACAGCTAGAAATGCACATCCTATGCTGTGATGGCTTCAAAAGCTGGGAGAAAGGATGGAAAACATCCTATACATGAACACATTACCTGGGGAAGAGCACAGCTTCTTTAACAAAAACTTTCCTTACAAATGTCAATTAGTATTCAATATATCTGCTAACCAAAAGGGGGCAAAGTGATTACCATGACAATCCAGCTAGTTCTAAACTGAACTTCAAATGACAGCGCAGTTGCTGCAAGTCAAGCTCTTCCCTGTACTGCATTGAGAACATTGCTGTATGAGGGACACATCAGAGCAGGTCCAGTTTTTGCATTCCTATTGCTCTAGGGGAATGAACAAAGGAGCTAAACAAAACTCAGAAACCTTGTCCTATGTTCTGCTGACTGCCACAGAGAATTTTCCTGTGGCTTTACAAAACCCACTGTTTTGGCACAGTGTCCTGGGGTGACAATAGTATCCCACTAGATTCTGAGTCATTCCAGACCATGCAGACTACACTTAGGTTGAGGTTATTTGGTTTCCTCCCAAATTTGTCTCAAACTGGGACACATAGGTAGCATCACCTGTGCAATTTAGTAAATATTGGTCTTTTTCTATAAAACAAAGTCCTTCCTTTGAAAAAAATACTTTAAAACTTCAACAAAATTCTTTTTCTCTCTGTCTCTAGGTATCCCACACAACCCTGTCGTTTTGGAAAACTTCTATTGCTTTTACCAGCTTTACGTTCAATTAGTCCATCTACAATAGAAGAAGTATTTTTCAAAAAGACCATTGGGAATGTACCAATTACAAGACTGCTTTCAGATATGTACAAATCCAGTGACATATAAATTACCTTAAAGTAAACAATCAGGATGGACAGTTTGAGAAGAACTTTTATCTATGGAGAATAAGCCTCAACTAACAAAATCTACAGGAAGCATAAGCCTGGGAATGTTTAGTCCTTAAACTCATTGACAAAAAATACCCCAGTAGATATGATTCTGCTGCTCTGAACAGAGTGATTTAGATCATGGAGAGAATGCTTTGTTCTGCAGAAAAAGTGAAAGTGGTTGGAATTTGGCTGCTATTCCTGTTACTACAGGATGGAGGCAATTCAGATGCCAGTCATAGTTAACAAAGACTCTGCAATTCTCTCATTCAACTGGCAGATCTGAGACAAAATGTGAAAGAAGGTACTTTAGCTTGTTCAGTATTTGGAACCGGGTGACCAAACTTGGCTTCTGTTGTAACACAAGATGTGGTGGCCTTCAGAATTGTTTTAAAAGTAGCCTATGTTGGGAAAATGTTTTTAATATGATAGGCAACATTTGAGACCAAGTTACCAAAACATTGCTTCTGCTATAATGCATCATGAAGTGGCCTTCAGAACTGATTAAAAGGTAGCTTATGACAGCAGCTCCATTCTTCCTACAAAATGAACTGGTGATCTTTGACGCAGATGTCACCACAATTTGTTCGGTTAACATCTCAAAGACAGAAGAGCTTTATACATTTCCTCCCTGACCTTCCCTCTTTCTTCTTCCTCGGACAGACATACATTCAAACACACAGCCACACACACCCACACCCACCCACACACCTGAAAAGAGACAACACAAGAAAGGAAGACTAAAACAGCAAAACCAAATACAATGGAGATGACCGCTTCAGTGATCTGCTGGCTGTCCTGTTGGCACAGTGCTGAAACCAAAGGCAAAGTGGCCAAACTCTTTGTCAATGAGATGTGCAGAGAAATGACTATAAAAAAATCAATGGAAGGAATTTTATTTCAAAGAAGTAAAGGTTGTTGACTGATACAATGCTAACAATTTCCAAAAGTCTCCAATGCCTTTTTAGAAAACTCCAGGTTCTAATTTTGAAGCCTTGTTCGCCTACACCCTCTCACACACAAAAACGTTATAAGCTGCTTATTTGTTGTATGAATAATGTAGAAAAAGAAAAACATTTAAACATAGCTGCTGTACTTTTCAAAATTTGATTTGTTATTAGGAACTAGCACTGAGAAAGATCAGCACTTGAACTATCATAGAATGAGTAAAACTTTTCCTGTACAAAGTGGATTAACCGATTTGTGAAGTTAAAAAGTTGTACTCATTGTATTTACAAAGAATAAAAATATATTGAATTTAAATTACTTTCCACTGTTCTTTTAATCATTGTCCTTAATCAGCTTCTTTCACTGTCCCCTACTTATCAGGGAATAGAAGTATTCTTTACTAAAATGGATTGCCCTAGATCCTGTGGAGTTTCCATCATCAGAGGTTTTTAAAAACAGATTAGACAAACATTAAAGGAGTGATCCTGCCTTGTGAGATCCTACATGGAGCTATTTTCTGTAATTCAAATAAATACCAGCTGCAAGGTTTCTTTCTCAAGAAGGTGACTGGTAGCTTTTTCTAGGATACAACACTAAGTGCATCAGAGGTCTACCTCAGTACGTGCATTCTGTTGCATGTTATTACAATTTTTAGTATCGGTGAACTGTGCAGCTAACAAAAGGTGACAAGTACAAAAGCACTGCTTTTCAGTTAAAAAGACTGAGGTTTTATTAAGGTGTCTAACCGCATAATCACACCAAAGAAAGAGGGAAACAACTCTCAATCAACCCAACAACTTGGCAAGAGTAGGAGGAAAATGTATTGTTCATATGGCAATGAGTAACTGAAGAACCATGCATGCTAAAATGACAGGTAGAAATATACTGTGTGTACTGATGGTTCACTGGTTTGCGGTGTCAAGGAATACAGGTCACAAGTGAAATCCTAGCTCTGATGACTTCCAAGCTCAAAAATCTCACATGTTTCAGAGGTCAAAGTTTTAACCCCAGCTCTCTTCCATTTGCAGTCTGCTGGGTCTCACATTTTATCTTTTCCAACACAGACAGACCATAAATACGGAAGATGAGTCACAGGCTATGGGACCTCAAAGTATCTTCTATACTAACTAGCTTGGAGCACTTAAAAATGCACTTACCACAGGGCAGAGCACATTCTTAGAAAGAAACCAACAAACTGTTTATAATCCATTCTTGCACCTGTAATAATCTTCAACTATTTTCTTGCTCTCTACACTAAAAAGAACCTAATGGGGCAGCAAAATCAATTGCAGTTCTCCACTCTGTGACAATTCAGTCTATGAGCTAGAGAAGTAGAACCAAGTGCTGCACAGAATCCACCACAGAACATTCATTTCAGTAAGATTCATGCTGCTGTCCCAGAGCAGCAATAAACATGAACTGCATCCATCCTGCTAGGCAACCAGGCAATCACACACTGCAGTTTGCTGTAGTCCCTACATCGCCCTGGCTAGATGACAAAAGACAGCATACTGGCAAAGCAGGCAGGGCAATGGGACCACACCCATATCTCATCCTCTTACCTGCAAGATCTGGCCCAGCTGCAGAGCAGATTCACAAGCTGGGAACAATGCCCAGATCCCTATGGTTTAGGCACAGCTAATCTCAGACTATGTCTTGCTCCCACTGCTGCACATTGCACTGAAGCACAAACAGCTACACTACACTAGAATTAGGGTCTCTAGCTAGCCTTGAAGGACTTAAGGCTAGGTAAGATCCCAGGGTGCTGTGCAAATGCCCTGTTATTCTAAGAGATTAATGCTCCAAAGTCCTCACTTTGGAAATAGTGAATACTTTGACATGAAGCACGCAGTTTTTTCCATCTTCAGCTTAAATATTTTGGTTTTTGTCATGGCAAATGATAGAGATTGTGTCATCATCTTTCAGGTTTAACATGTGGCACTTTGATTTCTGAAAGAAGCTTCTTTCAGAAAATAACATTTAAGAAAAGAAAAATAACTTACTCTGTATCTAAACCTACATAATGAAACTTAATACATTTAGTCCTTCTTTCCCCCTTTTCAAGCATAACTCAACTTTTAGGGGTGATTCAACAAGGAGAGGGAAATTTGAAAATTATTTACATTATCAAAAACATCTTGAAAAGCGACAAGCCCTGGGCTGCAAATGGACTGTCGGTTTTGGTCCTTGGGTTTGTGAACAGAACGGTTAGAGACAATCAGCATAGTCTCAGTTAAGTATGAGGTTTCCACCTAAATTTAAATTATTCAGAGCAATTATTCAAACATCTATCTATTCAGTGTAGCTAATCACTAGTACTATGTGAAATCCAGCCAGCCACCACTGCCTTGTCAGTTCAGTCTTTTACATTCAGATTTCCATAAATGAGGTTAATGGTCTTAGTTAAAAGAAGCTACTAAATTTGTCAGGAAGTTTGTAGGATGCTCTTTACAGAGATAAGTGTCATAAGAAGGAAAAAAGCAGCAGAGCTGATTCTAAGCCAACATGTACCTACCAAATAGCACAAAACACTAGAGCAGATCACTACTAGAATATTCTGGAATCTGCCGTCAAGAGCATCTGGATAGGCAACTTCTATGCCACATTTGGAAGACTAAGGAAGCTTCTCTAGCTCACTTCCTTCCTATATAAAAGACAACTTCAGCAGTGCTGCCTGTGAACCGCAGTTTAGCCATCCAGCACCTGCATCGCACCAGCGGTCAAACAGCACAATGCTAAGCTCACTCCTCCTTCAGTGTTCAGGGAAGTGGTCTATGGTCACATCTTACAGCAGACTTGTATGACTTCATGTTCCTAATTCTATTTGTAGAACAGAGCTATTTTAATCTAGGAATGATGTTATAAAATAAGTTATGTAAACATTTCTTTCTCTATAGGATGGCATAGTTTTCACTAACTAGTTGAAGCTAGATTGATGCTTCTCATGCCTGTCAGGTAGAAAGGTACTCTTTTCCCAAAGTTATTAAAGTCACAGATCTCTTGATTGCCTACCATGAGTGGTATTCCAACTTCGGCTCCACAACACAGGAACAGCCTTTTATACCTTTATGTGTTCTTTTTAACACTTGCAGAGTGAGTGCCAGCATCTAAGGGTATTTAGTGCTGGCTGTTAGTGATACACAACTGCATTGTGGTAGAGCATCACAATGAGGCCGTAACACCAGTTCACTCAGCATAGTCAAACTCCTCCTCCTCAGAAGGCATGAGACACTCCACACTCAAGGTCAAGAGCAACAAAACATTTGAAGTGCATTTTCATTTTTATTTCAAAACTTTAGACAAGTTACTTTAGTATATAAATTCAATTTTTTCCTCTTACAGAATATAAAGATAATTCCCTCATTACTTCAGTATAAAGTGTTTTACAAGCTTGAAGACAATTGCATAAGTGTTTCTCATATAGGATATCAGAAATAAAGCAGTCTTTCTACAGACATTCAGACAGGTGACTACCTCAGAAACAGCATAGCAGTTTAGTCAAATACAAGTGAACACGTGACACTACAGTTGTGAAAGTTCAAGTAAGGCCAAGTCAGTAAACATTGTTAAGTCATTGCAAATAATAGTGGAAAGTTTTGTGAGACATTGCAAGGGATGGATGGTTTCATAGTATAATACTCTTAAATCAAGGATTCAGAGGGATTTAGCTAGAAGACAAGTGAATTCTTAAATGCTATAAAGCATATGCAAAGACCAAGCAGTGTACTGGTGTCAGTGGAGACTTCGTGCCTGTTCATCCTCAGCATGCTAAGACAAACTACAACCTCTTAAAACCAAGCATAAGAACCACTAATATTTGAGGAGATGCTTTTAAAATTCAAGTATGTCTTATTTTGGATGGTGTGTAGTTTTTATCTATTACTTCATCTTGTAAGAACATGTGAAGACAACGCTCGTTCTGTGCCAATGGGTGGCCTGCAACCCTGGAGAGAAAAAAACCAAGCATTAGTATGAACCAATTGAGCCTACTTGCAACTATCCTGGAGATCAAGGTTTTGTACCAATAACCTGTTGTTCTGCACTTGGGCACAGATCCCACTTTCACTTCACTGTTGGGAACTAGAATGCTGTCTAGTAGCAAGATTCATCACGCTTCCCCAGATGAAGTTAGTCCATAGGAACCCTGAGCTACCTCTGATCCCTTGGAAGCATGTTACATCATCTGTCACCTGCAATTGATGGTACTATCCAAGTAAGTGCTCATTCTACCATCAGGAAATCTAGAGGTAAGAAAGGCAAGAGGATTATTTTTTAAAAAAAGGTCTTAACACCTTTGCCATGGGACACCCTTCTAAAGGCCACTTATCCCCCCCCCTTTTCAGTGTCACCGAGCAGCAGCTCGTTGCAGCAGAACTGAAGCCTGGCTCCAGCAGGGGGTGCGAAGGCTTTCTGAAGGCTGAGGCATTGCTCCAGACAGAGACTGGACCTAACCAATGTCCTGGCCTGTATGGGCACAACTGCACACAACCAAGGGCTACCAGCCCTTCTGCTCATTGCACATGTGGTAGCTTGCAAACACAGGAGACAGAGCTTGCCTGTTCTAGGGGACACCAGCATCTCTACTGCAGATTTAATTTAAGCTGAAAAACCATCCTTTTAACAGTGAAGGAACTGAAATTTAATTAGGAGACACTCACTTGGAAGAAAATCAAAAGGTACTGCAATTGAACCCTTAAAATGCCATGTAGAGTCCTGTGTAGGTAAAAATCCAAAAGAATCAGATAGCTGAAAGTTCATCATTTATGGACACAAATACCTAATGCAGTTGGGTTTGAAAAAAGTACATCCAGTTGGTCAATCAAGACAGACTTCTTCCTTTAGGAGAGAAAGTCCCTCACTGTCCCAATGGCAGCTTGTTTGTAAGCCTTGTGGCCTCCATATCTGTCAGAACAATTCTACCCATAATGGAAGGCATCTGGTTGAACACATGCAATACATATTCAGCTCCAATGGCTCAGCACCACTTCCAAGCACTTCTGCGCATCTTCTTCAAATTTACCTATTAGTGTTTATTTCACCACAGAACACACTCACTTGTCATTGAGGGTGACCTATAATGAGGGAGCTGAGCTCTCCATTTCAGTATTGATGAATTATTTCAAGAGCAGTTATAAAAATGTATCCATCTTGCCAGATTCTAGAAAAAGGCCATCAGTCTCAAGCACTAGTTCACAAGGATGACAGACTAGAGTAAATAGTTTGAGTTTCTTAACCCATCAGAATGAAGTTACTGATGTTAAACTTCAAGGAAAAGATATATAGGAGGATGAGGCAGCAGCAAATTCCTTCTTTTTTTCAGGAAGGCTTGAAAATTGGTGGCTGAATTGCAAGACTAGATCTGATCTCTGCTTCAGCTCTTGGTTTCAAAGGAATACCTCACTCTGCATTGGCTTTCCCTCAATATTTTTCACCAAGGTGACCCTTACACATAGCGGCTGCTACTTCATGAATTTTCATGTATCTCAAAGTCAGGTTGAGACAGACAAGAGTGTTGAAACATAACCACCCTTGTGAATGTCACTGCATGTAGTATTGATGGTGGTGCCAGCAAACTGGCCCAAGAGAGCTGACTCAAGCTGCACTGTTGTGATTCAGATTTTACATCTAGAGGGACAAAGCTTCTCAATAAAATCCATCACTGTAGAACAATTTCTGAGAGAAAGAGGTCACGATATGTATGTTCGTGATTTATATGTTTAAAGTGAAGGTTGAGCTACCCCAGCCTAGGCCTCAGATGTGGGCCTCGGTGAGGCCTTGGAGCCTGTGGCGCAGTTAAGAATAAGTTTGTGGCGCAGTCAGAAATTATGTTAAGGTATAAAACAGTGTACTGAGCTATCTAGGTGTGAATTAGTATAGGTCTGCAGTGTGAAACTTTAGCCACCTTAAGACAGGAACAAACAATGTTTGCTTGCCAATGAGAGTGTGCTCACGATTGTAAAGTATCTGGAAGTGTATAAAAACTACTGTCTGTAAACAATAAAGGGAGAACGTATGATTAGCCACATTGGTTCAGATCTGCGTTTGTTCCTGTCCAGCTCACCCTTTTATTATAAGTCCCCGCTTTACATCTCACACTCCTGAATATTAAGAAACAGCATCAGTGCACCAAGCTTTTTTTTGTTCCAGTGTTATCAGTTATCTGAGGGACTCTTTAATTCCAGAAGCAAAGATTAGCTTTGATTATGCAATGATGTGAATGTACTACGCAAAGGACCTTCAGGTATAAGTTCACTAGTGCCCAGAGTACTTGGTAGAAGCCTTAAAGCATCTTCATGGTTCAAAACTTTAGTAATATTTACCTAATGAGTTGGTCATGCCTTTAGAATACACTGATGAGTTAAATTGCTATGATTTGTGCCTGGAAAGATTTATTCCAGATGTACTCACCTCTGCCACTACATCAATATCTACATTAATCTCTGTTTATGTTTTAAAGGAAGAAAAATTAACCAAGAAGTTTTACACTTCCACAAAATCTATTTATTACTTGCAGTAGGACTGAAAAATGGATACTGATAAACTGGCCATTCCATTTCTGTCAGCTATACGGTGTTTTTCAGAGTCAGGGTAAATATGACTGTTGCACACCAGCTGCTTCAGAACAACAATAGTCCTCTTCCATGCATAATGCTAGACTCAGCATACAAAACTTCCAATAAATGCACTTTTTCTCCATTTAAGATAGAGCTCCAAGTCTGCATGGATAAAGGTTGTACTTTACAGTCATGACTATCTTGATTTTACAGCATGAAAAAAACCCAAACACATTCCATCTTAATACAGGATGCCTTGGAAGTTCATTCCACTTGTCTCTGAACAGCAAAAAGAGCAGTCTGAAGGATTTTACCAGTTCAGAACCATTCTAAAATGATTTGAGAAGCAGCTAAGTGAAGAAAAATTTCAGAGATTCCATATGGTCACACTTACTTGAACAGGACAGACAGTTTTAGTCAACTAGTCACTTGCACCTTCAAGACACATGCCTGAACTAACAGTAACTGACAAGTACATTTTCTTAAGTTCTGGCGTAACTCACAGGCATCCTCCGTTCCTGTTAAACGGCATTACTATTGAACAAGATTAGAATGCCAGGGGAACTGACAGGCTTGAACTCCCTGAGGGAGCAGTCCCAAATCCAGTTAGTCTGAAAAAGCATTAACCAGAAGAGCTGGTTAACTGACAACACTCCTTACCAACTGTTTGAATCTACACTGTTAAAGACATTAAACCAGCTACTCAGGTCAGTGTACAGACAGTGGTTAGTAGTGTCAGATGGTAGAAAAAAAAATCATAACTTTGTTACTCTAATTTCTGCTCACCCTTTGAAAGGCGGGGACAAAATCCAAAGTGACTATTTCAAACTATGTGTGCATACCTCGAGTAGTGTTTTTAATTCAGAATTTTCAGAAAGATTCTCAAGATGATTAGAGAAAATATGCATCATCACACAAACTTATAATATCTCACATCTGCAATCAAAGTAAACTTCTGTAAGTCCACTGTAAGCTCTACTGTTCACCCAGTTGGAAGATATCTTACCAGAAATTATAAAGCAGAATTATTTTGAACACTATAATTTTAGTAGCAATTTGCATAAATTAACAACAACACTAACAGTCATTTCAGCTGTTCAGGTAAGCACTAAGATATCCAAACTAAACATGGGATAAGTAATGTTAATGCATCCTACTGCAAGATTATGTGGAAGTTAATATTCTGAACCTAGTGCAGTTACCATCCTTAGGAGGATTAGTAGCTTAAATTCAATTTTCCAGGGCTGAGCTCCAGGTTTGTCTCTAAATAACCAGATCCAACACTTACTTGTTTATGAATTGTTCAAGAGCCTGCTTCCTTTCCTCTATAAAGGAATCATCAAATATACCATCATCTCCTCGGAAGGGGAGCTGGCGGAGAAGAGCTTTGCCTGGTAGAGGTGGTACCACAACCTGAAAGATTTACAGAAGTGTCCTTAAGTGCAGCCTATAAGCAAGTTCATCCACCTCTTCCTCCTAGAAGACCCAACTCACCAATCACAGTCCTACTGAAGTAATAAAACATAAGCAGACAAGAACAGTACTTGCCCACACAGGTAAGCTGAAATCACGTAGTTTATCTCTGAATTAACTCAAAACTACTAAAACAAAAAGCCTCTGGCATTGCAGCACTGAGGCTTGATAAAAAGACTGATACACTGGTTTATTTCTGGGCATTTTCAACCACAGTATCTGCTTTTTATGATACATGCTTTATAACAATGTAAACATTTCAGCGTCATGACTGTATGTCTGTGAAGAGCTGTATTTACTTTTCACTTTACTCACCTTGCTTTCTCTTTCTAGTTCATTCCTTAGCCATTCAAAGTCACTATATCTTCTTCTGACTGTAGATTCTTTCAGTTTGAAGATAGGTAGATTTGTCTGAAAACAAGAACACAAGCTATTGATTAGACAGATTAGAACTTTTGATAAGCAGAAGCAAGAACAAAGCTGTTAAGTTACACAGTAGCTCCAATTAAGCAACAACAGCAGTCCTGAGAAACATTTAAGATACAGAAATAGAGATAAGGCTCTAAGCCAGATAAGTAAGCTGTGCCTCAAACTGCATTGCTATGAGCCTCATTTATACGGTATCCCAATTACTGGTATTTTGTCATCACACCACCAAGCAGAAGAGCTGATTTGCTGGCCACTGGAGATGTTTCTAAGGTTGCAGAAGCATCTGCTATTCTTACTGTCTCAGGAGCCAGATTCCCAATATATACAACATTGGAGGTGGGGAGGGAAGGGGGAAGAAATTCTTATTCCACACAAGTTTCTCTTACTGCATTCAAGGGAATGTTTCAGATATCAGCATAGGACATTAGCCAAACCTCCTGTACTTTTCTACTCCCTGATACAACATGGCCTCCAACATCTTCAAAAGCAAAACCTCTAAGTCTTATAGTGAATCCATCCAACTGATGAAGATTTGATAGCATAAGCTGCCAAGTTTGGGTAGCTCCAGAGAAGCCATAAGGCTGAGAAGCATGACAACATTCAGTGCTGAGGAGATCAGACTGTTTGACTACAGAGTTAAACCAAGCAGAGCGTGATTAGGGAGAGCTTTGCTGAACAAGGCTAGGAGGCAGCACCCAAACCTAACATCCTTGAAAGGGACACCACATCGGAGCAAGGTTATAATTCTGCACAAGACCATGTTAAATACACAGGCACCCTTGCTACAAGTCCTTATACTAACTTGTGTGAGAGCCTGCATTACTTCTGTTCATTCTCGGGGTGCAGTGTTATCCCACTTCTGCAATCCAACTCACACGTTATTTTAAAAGTAGACACTGAGAGAATCTTCTCCTAGTGACATCCTGGCTAGAACACTACAAAATTGTTTCTAGGAGTTATGACCTCCTAAAAGTAAGAGCATGAGCCTGTAATTGCCATACACAACCAGAAGTCACAGAATAATGCCTACTGGTGTCAGACTGCAAATTCAACAACAGCCTTCATATACTTTTAAAGAAGCCTCTTGAGGAGCACCCTAGGAAGCTGATGTTCACTTGGGACTACAGTTACCTCCAGCTTTCCTGATGGCAGATGCACAGTACTCATTCTTAGCTACTGCCTTTTACTTTTTGTTGTTTTGGTTTTTATCTTCTAGGCCACCTAACTCAGTATCTGGCCACTGTTTGAGTAGATACCCCTGTACAATATCATTTGTAGCATGATATGCTTAAGCTATCACTAGGTAATACTTTTGGCTGCTCAAAACACGTTTAATTGCAGATATTGCACTAGGTAGGTCCATGACTATGGGTCATTGTATTGCTGCTAGCCAGTACTGTCTGTCACACAAAAATACTTGATAAGTTAGTTGTGTACTTTCACATTATGCAAGTTAGTTCATAATTTACAAGTCATGAAGTATAGAACAATATTTTGTTACAGTACCTTATTGCTAAATGTTTAAAAGCATTCAAGTTCCCTTTCCCAGGTAAAATATTGTTGATTGTGCTAGCAACTAATAATACAATTGCATTTAAGACTTACGTCAGAAGTCAGGCTTTATAAATAAACGCTCTTGTCTCAATAGTAGGAATACTATACTCAAGAGTGAATGTAGCTAGGTTCCCCAGAATGCATGAAGGAGATTCTCAGAAGTTAAGTACTGGATTATTTTCCTCTGCTTTCAGCTATTGTTTTTTTAACCAAGTTCACCATTACACAGTACAACATCAACTCTTTGTCAGTGTCTCAGGTAGAAAGTCCTTTAAAATATTTAACATATAGGTTCTCACCTGCAGAAAATATTAATTTCTTCTCTCAAGTTACTAAAAAAGGGATTGGAACTGGATAAAAGCAGCTAAAAAACGTAAATTTACAGGTCTTCAGGAACTCTTTTCATGCTTCTAGGCATGAAGTCTATAAAAGTTAATCTCTAAATAACATATCGGGCTTACAAGTACAATGTGGGGGTAGAAGTGCCAATTGAGCTCACTTTACCTTCTACATACCCTTTTCAAATTTGACATCCTAGCCCAGCTATCAAGTTGGGGAAAAGGACAGAGTTCTTTGCTTTCCTTGTGAGTTGAAAAATCTTCTCAAATTTTGATCATAAGTACCATAAATATTCAGATTGTAAAGTATGTCAAAAGGCATCGACTAAATTAAGAGTCTTGCAAGTCACAACTTGACGACAACTATATTCTAAAACAAAGTACATGTTTGCCTGGTCTGGATATGAACTAGAGCTATCTACTGAGATCAATTTCTAAATCTCATGTTTCTTTAAACCCAGAAAATGCAGCAATTCTCCTTCCTCTAGAAGTGAGTACTGAAAGAGCAGTGTTCCTAAGCATCTGAAGTTACTGTATGGGCCTTTGTCACTAAGGATTATTGCCCTGTTTGAGCAGACCACCCTTTGCTTCAGTAGGATGGGCTTCTGCACACCCTACCGCCTCCATCTCCCATGGATAGAGAGTTTTCATTAAGCAAGCCAGACACCTCCTGAAGCATGGGCTTTCATTGGACAAGAATTTGGTAGAAGGACACAATCCTGAAGAGTCAACAGAAACTTTCATTTTCTATTAAATTGTCATTTCAAGACAAGGCAGGCTATCAAAAATATTATTCTCTGCTTGACATTTTATGTCGAGTTATCCTTGTTCAGTCACTAAGGTGCCACCAACTATTCTGAGTACTTCCTGTGCTTTGGTTGTCTGCTAGAACAGAGACAAGAGTAAGGCACAAAACTTTAAGTCAGGATAGTTTCATTTTTATGAGCATTTCTGCCCATGCTCATTCAGCATTATAGTGTCAACTTTCTGGCCTGCTGAGCTGCTAAGTCTACTATCACAAAACTCAGGACAGCATGAAACATGGAACAGCCCCTGGAGCACACAGTCCATTCCTGTAATAATTTCAGCACAATTTCTGCAGCAATTCTTTCTTCAGCAGCGTAATAGTTATACCATTAATTAAAAAAAAAAAAAAAATTCAACAGCTTCCTAGTCCAAAATCATGCTACTTAGCAGTTTGAATGCAAGCCCTCAACCTGAAAGGACTATGCATCACCCAAGATGTTAGGCAACTGTAAGTCACTAGTTAAAATTGCAGATAAATCATTGTTGTAAAAGGACAAACAAACCAGTTCTGCAGAAGTCACACACAGCCCAAAATCCAAAGCCATAGAAAGTCAAGACAGATTTTGTATAGCACTGTCTCTTTATTAGACTGTATGTAGACACCATTAGGCTTTCTCTGACAACTGTCAAGCAGCCTGTATTTTGCTAGGGCAGTTAATGGCCCGACAGTACACCAGAATAAATATTGTCAAAACTGGTACCAATCTACATTACATAATTAAACCACAGGTGATAAACTCAGATCCTTAAGTCACTCCTGCATTTGTCCACTCAGATGCCAAACAAACTTTCTACAGTCATTTGGCTAGTGCTTGACAAACTAGAAATGGGAAGCAGTGGTTCCTTACTAAAATACTTCAGGGCAAAATCTATGTTCACAGTAAGCATGTTTCTTCAGCTTCATTTATGTCACTGTAACATATGCAACTTTGAGCCAGACTCTAAATTCAGGAGATTCCCAGTTCACCTCAGAAGCAAATGACAATCCTAAACCAGTGGCTTAGATAACCAGGTAACAGTCTTCCAGCTCTTAATAGAGTCACTCCCTAAGCTATGCCCAGTTCAAAGCTGAAAATTTTTTTCTGTATGCAAGTGAAGAGAATTTCACAAGCAGAATGCAAGTAGTTTGAGTAGTAGTCATTACTGTCCATTCAGCTTCAGACCCAGTCATCCAATGCAGCCATTCTGGTAAAAAAATTACCTTAAACGCAGGAGGAAAACTACAGTAATTTATTTGTTTATAATTAGTTTAAATTAATAAAATAACTCTAAGTATTTTTAAGTGTTAGTTTTTAGACTAGCTTATCCACTGAGTGGAAGTGTCTTGGAAATAGTCAGACTTGCTCCCAAAAATTTGTTTCCAGACATAAATCAAATGCAAATAGCATTTGGGTTCCTTCAAAGACCATGCTGATACTCCACAAGATTGTATGATAATGCAGCCCAGTCCATCCCCACAATAGCAAACTCCCCAGATGTTGATGTTCAGCATAGCTTGAGGTAAATTTGGTTAATTTCTTCATCTGCCACCACAACATTCAGCACTGCATTGCCCAAATGTTGCACTCCTAACACACTGAGAATAAAGCTGCACTGTTGCCACAGCACCTATTTTGATGTCATCTTTTCAAGTAGGTTATGGTAGCCTTGAGAGAACTCTATTTCCATTAAAATAGAGTGAAAGAAAACACACAGTTCACTTTTGATAAAAGTTTGTGGCTTTGACTCTAAGAAGCTAAATTCAAGCATCTTGACTGTCTCATGCAAGCTGTAATCTTTGTCAAGAGCCTACACCCTTTGACTACATTTACAGTCAAAGCGAGCTCTGGGGTATCACAGTAAATAGCATTCAGGGTAGATAAAAAAAAAGTATTACTATTTTCTTAACATAAGAGCCTGCTGTCCTTTAGTACAAGAAACTGGCTCCAGCAGTCCACTGTTATTGCAGAAACCCTGCCATTGGTTTGTTTCCTTCCCAACTCAACATAAGCAGCTACCTCTCAATTCCCTACAATTATAAAAAGCAAGAGTAAAGGAAAACATGCTTTAAACTTCAGTCTAGAATTTTAGATTTTTGCTGGGTATATTACTGAAGGAAAGCTCCTTCCCCACTGCAAAATGTCAGACTAAAGACTGTTATTTTTCTAAGTTTCAATCCTTTTCCAAAACAGAGTTCTATCTCCCTTTTCTCCATTTCGTGTCCAGATCTACTGAAGGTACATCATATTAAAAAAAATATAAAGTTAAGGGAACACTGAAAAATCTGACTATGGAAGTTTTAAACAATGCTGACTTAAACTATACCAAGAACTTTCAAGCTTCCCACTCGGCAGTACTGGAGCTATGGAGCCAGCATGTTTTTTCTACCTTGAAGACTAAAGACAGTGAAATTCTAATAGCAACATAATGTCAGACTATCATAACGTTTGCCAAATCCAGTGCTTTGAGTCCAGAGTTGCTCTGTGAAAAATGAGCATAGGGATGCCCGTATTTTTACCAAAAAGCATCTATCATCACCTGAACAAGTTCAACGACATCATAAACAGCTGAATTATGGTATGCCACGGTTAAAAGACCCTAGATAGGGTGAGTCAAGAAAAAGAGATTGCTTAGTGATTCTTTATTCTTCAGGCTTCATGCTCAGAAGCCAAAAATAAAAACTGGACCCTGATTTGAAAACACATTTGGACAAAGACTTTTACAACACCCAGACAGAGCTAGTAACTAGATCGGGGTTAACAAGTCAAAGCCTCCTGTGAAATACCAAATATTCATCTGAAAGAGAAGGGATTGCTACTTTTACACAATTCAAGGTATAACAGCCATATGGCTCTGATTTGACCCACTGTAATGTTCTTACTCATTCCTCATTAGGAATGACTGAAAAGAGATCACATTAAGTTGATGTTTTAGCATCATTACTGACATCTATCAGCTACAGTCAAATAGGGATAAAAAAAATTAGTGAATTGCTGAAGTTGCTAATTTTTTATCAAAAACTAAACTTTTGATATGCTTTGTCAGCTAGAGACTGTATAGCATCCCTATACTTCAAATACACAAGAAAAAAAGCAGTAAGTTAACTAGCTTAAAAGTGGGTCTACAAAGTAGCAAAAAATTCTCTTCATATTTCCAGTTTTACTGGAGCAGTAACACAACACTTCTAAGTAGCCACTAAAAGCTATAGAAAGGCTTCCAACTCCTGTTCATTAATCTGCAGCATATCTTAACACTCAGAGGGTGCTACAGCTTAGGCCTATAGAAATAATCTCTGAAGCTTTATTTCCAGGTCTAGAGGTGGCTCTAAACCACTTAATATATAGCTTCATTTTCTTCTGGATTTTAGAGTAAAGCTGCTATACACTAGCTTATAGTTATACTTTCAAATAGGCTTTGTGGCCAATACAAACTATACTGTCATATGGGAGAATCTTCTGGGACATAACATAGATTTTTAATTGTATTCTTAAGAAATAACCATAGAAGGAACAATTTATGGATCTGTTGGTAAAACACTTGTTTTTATACCTTGACTAGAAGGTTAGGGCTTCTCCATCCTTTTTATGTTATAAATCAGAGTAACAACAGCAACTTCAGACCCTTTACTCAGTGTTACAGTGTTGCTATTGGACACGAAATGAGTACACAGAAGCTTGGTAAGTTTAAAAGAGAAAAAAGAGAGAGTTTTATTTGAACATCTGGTATTTGTAGAATTCTAAAGGTGACTGTGGATTGGAGGATGGAATTACCACCTCTCCAACTACACTGGTCAAACCAACAGTTCATTAATTCTCTCCTCCCACAAAGAAGAATGCAAAACAATCATTATTTACATGAACAGTGTGTGAGAACTCTAGTAGAAATATGTAAACATTATTGGAAGGTTAAAGAAGTTTTATGAGAATTTTAAGACTTTCAAAAGAACTGTAAAAGAAAACACTTTTAAAAACCAGGGTAACATCTCACCCTTTTTCCGTTAAAAAAGAAAAAAGAAAATGAACAATATTGAAAGGGAAAAGTTAACACTTTTAAAAATCAGGGTAACATTACAGCTCCACAGGTTATTTGGATTATGCTCCTGTTAAAACAGCCTCCAGTAGTGCAACTTGCATTGCTTTACCAAGTGAAAAAACTTTAAATAAAATACTTCCCTTACTGTCAGAAGACACAAACCTCTGCTGCATCATTTACTTCCCCAGATGAAAAGCAGCAGAGACCAGACTGCTCTCAAGTTCAAGCTGACACTTTTTCAGCAAGCCATCTAAAAATAAACACGTATCAAAACTCCCTAGCATCACATGCCTACCTGGACTACAGCCATCTGTCCTATAAAGATTAGTCATAGTTCCATTTGATTTGGTCTGCTCTGCACTGTACTAGAGTGCAATCCTAAAAAATGACAATCAATGCCTGCACTGTATGCACTAAAATAAAAGGAGTGCAAGTCACCAGTTAATATTTTAATAAGAAGCACTATTCAGATACTTGGTTATTTTACTTACACAGTAACAGATATCAATGCCAAACTAGTTTAGTACCTTTGGACCAGCCTCTTGAATCTAGTTTAATTACAAACCTGTACAGAAAAAAAAACCCAGCTGCTCAAGAGTAAATCCACTTTACTTGCTTTGGAAGTTTCTTTCGTCCAAGCCATTCTATTTCTCTGTCTCCCTAATCAGTGCCCTTGGAAATTCTTAGCCTTCTAGCTATCTTTTTCTGAATTACTGCTTGAAGGATCAGTTAATGTTTGTGAGGATGCAGTACCCAGACTGTAGAACAGAAAAAACGGTCACCTGACTCACTGCATTTTTATTCTTTGTAGAGGAGTCTGAGAATACCTAACTGGTAGCAGCGTCTAGAATGGGTTTTAAGAGCATAATTTACTACAGTTAGAGCAGACTTGCAGTGTTATGCAAGATTTGTGGTAGTAGAGAAATAGAGAATTACTGCTGATTATGCATCCGTAAACATGGATCCATTGAGTCAGTGTTTAGTCATGACTCCACCACAAGCTTCAACTATTAAACTGTACAATGCTGAAGACAACTACAGGAATGGCAGATTTGATTCTTTAGTGGTGGGGGAAGAATCTGGAGCTTCAAACCCTGCCAAACATGAAGGACAGGACATTTGAAACTGTTCAAGGACAAATCATTTCAAAAACATATTCAAGAGCACCACTTTGCAAAACATGGCACAAGATAAGTGCTTTCTGAGCAAATTCAACTTTCAGTTCATTTTCTGTCTTACTCTGACTTGATCACAGCAGTCAGATTTCAATCAACGAATCACAAGTCAGACCACTATAAACATGCTGAAATATAAATATTGTACCCAAACTAGGTCTTGAAAAAATTGGTAAAGGAGAGAACAGGACTTTCAAAAGCAACTCGAGTTCAGCAGTACTCAGTTAAACTTCCCCAATTCCTTGAAACCAATACTATTCTTAATACTGCAGGCACTTCACAGCCTGTGTATTCATTTCCTTCCCCACACTGGACCTACACAGTCAAGCACCTCTGCAGGTCCACAGAAGTCTTTCTGCAGAAGATACAGGAAACCTGACTGGTGCCCTAAAGAGCACTGGTACCACCCAACTATTGCATTTCACAATGGAAGCACAGCAAGACATTCCCTTTCTACACCACAAGACAAGCAACTGCACTATGGAATATCAAAAAGCAAAGGCATGCTTTAGTGCCAAATTTAGTAATACTGATTAGAGGCAAGAGGCCATTGAACATTAAAGAACAGAGCTAAGATGACAAAGGCTTTTAGTTTGGCTTTAGTTTGACAAAAAAAAAATCTTTAACTATTTGTACTAATAGCTCCTCTAACAGGTATTTTATTATACTTCTAACTGTCAGGTTGAATATCAATGATTTCTCTGCAAGTTCTCACTAACCGTAACAAGATAATTTAGCCTTTCAGTCTAGGTGTCAAACCCAACCAAAATGGGCAGCGCAGAAGTCACTTTTACTTCTACAGAAACAAAACCAGATGAAATAGTGTTAACAGTTTATTTCCAGATCACTGAATATTCTGAGTTCAAAGGGATCCACAAAAATCACGAAGTCCAACTCTTAAGTGAACAGCCCATATGGGGTTTGAATCCACAAGCCTGGTGTTATTTAGCACCATGCTCTAACCAACTGAGCTATTCTCAGGGTTGCCAAAGGGATATTTCCCAAAATGTAGCAAGTTCCTGGACATCCATATGCTTTGTTGACAGTATTCTAACCAAAGTGCTTATCTCCTATGGCACTGCCTTTACAATGGGTGTATGGCTGCGACATGTGACACCAGCCACTGATCAGTCAGCTTGTAAAGCTTAAGTCTTGTCTCCTTAAAGGATTTAACAACTGAAGCTATTGCACAGAATCTGCTTGAGCAAAGACCTTCCTTTCGACCCACTTATCGAGAAAACTATGTCTCAACTACAGCCAGAAGACAAATGATACCTGGAATTGAACTGAGGACTAACACATGCTGTAGGACGCCAATATGATAATTGTAATTTGTTCAGTTCACTTCCTGGAATTCAGAAAGAGAACTGGTTTTTAGTCCATAAATAGTAAAGGTATTCCCATGCCCTTATTCAAGAGTGTTGACTTGAACAAGCCCACCCTGAAAAGGTCTAATAATAACAGAAGAGCTAATAAAGACTTATGACAAACAGCACACAGGGGTATTTACACTGAGAACTTGACTTTTGGTTCATATTTTTCCTCAAGAGGAAAGGGCAATTAAGTAGTTTACTGTATTCCTTTAGCAGGCAGTCTAGTTGATTATGCTAGTTTTAAATGCTGCATAATCACTATATTGTGATCATCTAGATGCCTTCAGATGAGATAAGTACTGTATCAAGTTTTATTTCGCTAGACAAAGCACTTAGAGCTTTATATCCTGCTGCATTATTCCCAGTCTAGCTGACCCTAAAGCCTTCACACACAAAGGACACCTCAGAATGGTACAAATGTTCTGCCTGATGCTGCTGATGGAAAGCAAATTCTCAAGTACCCTGTTAAAAACATGACCTATGCAAATTTGCTATTTTAGCACAGCAGGATGACATTTTCTATCACTTATTTCCAAACAAGATATTTGACTTTCATTGCTAGGCTGCACTGTAGTGGCACATTGCCACACTGTGTGCCTTATAGTGGTTGCTACAGTGGAAAGCTTTCTGTCATCACCTTGTCCAGCTTGCCAAGAACAGACTGTTATTTAATGCACAGACTCAGCTCAGAAAGTCAATACTTTGGCCAACTGTCCATCTGTGGAGTAAGCTGTCTGGCTAGAAGTGCTGCATAAGGCCTATCTGCAGCACTCCTCTCAAGACTCCTTAAATGCTTGTCAAAGCACCATGCAACTGCCCTAACACACAGCCACTCTGCACAGAGATATTCACTGTGACAAACGTGACAAACCTTCCTAAGTTCCAAAACACTACTGCCTTGCTTATGCAGTAGCGAACTGCTGAGCAGTCTACCCAAAACTTTAGAGTTCCCCATCAGGCTTTCCAACTTCCACCAGAACTTGATGAGTACAGCATTACAAGAACTAAAGCATGAAGTTGTTCCACTTGCTGCTTTCCAGACAACAAATATGCTTCAATTGCAGTACCAGTAGAAAGCTTGCCAATAAGTTTTGGGGAAACTCTGCAGTATTTCACACACATATGTTTTGCAAGATACTTTTTATCAGATATCACTTCAAGAGTCTGCTAGCAAGTTCAGTCTTTCCAGAAAACCCCAAAAGTGAAGCTTTGAGATTCAGACAAAGATAGAATTACAGAATCTGTAAACACCATGACAATGGTACAAGTGTAATTGTCTCAACACAAACTTGAATTTCAGCATCCTCTCTGACAATGTTTCTGGCTTAGAATGATCTCCAGCTGTAACATGAGGCTGCAGTCCTTTAGCTTTCATCAGAATTTGGCAGCAGTTAAGCCATCCATTTCTGCACACTTAACATCTTACTGCTGGTGTTACTTGAAGACACAGCCCTCCAGATATGATACAGGTAACTCACACCATCTTCTCAGGTTTGCTCTGCTGCTGCTACCAGCACTGTTGAGGGAAACTGCACATCAGCTGCTACTTTCTTACTTTCTGTGACCACAGGCACGTGTCAAACCACAGAGGCCACTGGTGACTATTGTCAGCCACACTCCAACAAGCAGCTTATGGTACTAGCCTATCTTTCACAAATACAATACCACAGCAATCCATGTTTGAATTCTTCCTCTGTGCTGAAATTCGCGTATGAGCGACACGGTCCATGTTCTGCTGAGAAGCAGTTAATTGATGCAAGTTTAGACAGTGATCATAATTCTGCATGACTTGTATTACTTGCTCTGTAGCCTTCCAGCACCAGAGACATAAAACACAAATTTACACAATTCCCAAGTTCATGGCAGCTATGAACTATGTGTATGGCAGTGCACAACTGGAAAGGGAATGATCAAAGAGACAGTCCTGTATACTGACATGTACAGATGCAAGCAAGGAGGGTGGAGGATGTAATGTTTACATAGTAGTCAGTCTGGGAGGAAGAACAGAGGAAGGTCACAGTACTATCACAATGTACATTTGTTCAAATCATTCTCGGTCTTCTTTTCAACAGGAATCCAGAATTTTCTACCCCAAACACGAGGTGGGCTAAGACTAACCTGTCTCAAAACCTGTTTTTCTGCTTCCCTTTCTGATTAAGAACTTCAGCTGAGTATTTAAAAAAAAAGTTATTTTTTTAATCACAGGAAGTTTGACATAATTCCCAAGGCCATATCATGGCCAGGTCCTTTTTAGATCATCTTCCCTGGATTCAACCACTCCAAACGCTCAGTCTCATGGAAAGAAACGTCATCAGGAACTTAAGGTGCAAATACTTTCCAGCAAGATAGAATTACATCTTTCTTCTAAGTGGATTGCTAGGGTTCTGATAAGGGCAGTGGAATGCAACACAAATCTGCAAGTTCTAGTTTGATTTCACACTGAGGCCAAACATAACCTACAAGTGTGTTAGTTTATTCTTCATGCCCCATAGACACATTCTGAAACACAGAAATAGCTACTGAACATGGCAGTTTATAAGCACCAGAAATAAAGAAGTATCCTCTTTAGTAGCTTTAGATTTCAGGTGATTTTTCTTTTTCAAGTAAGGTTACATCAAGCTGGGGACTTAGACCTTTAAAACCAGAAAATTCACACAAGGTTAAGTCTTGTCTGGTGAATTTTAGTGACCGAGGCAGCAGCCCTCAGCTGTATCCCTCCCTGCTGTGAAGAACACACATATTGCAGAGAATGTGTGTAGGTAACCAATGAAGCTTCATCCTTTATTAATGACTGTAACAACTGACCAGTGGAGCTGTAAATAACCTGTGGAGCTGTAATGTTACCCTGATTTTTAAAAGTGTTAACTTTTAAATTGTATATAACAGTGCAAACAATTGTATATAACAGTGCAAAATTATAAGAGAGCTCAATTATAACAGTGCAAAGCTATACAAGGTAGCAGAATTAACCACAAACTATAAAAAAACCTCATCTGTAAGTATCCACCTTTCTCAACCCAGCTTATTTCTAGCAATGTAGACCAAAAGGGGTTCCCTGCCTCAAGGCCCTACCAGACACAGGCAAGGATTGTACTGTAGTCATTGCATTTTTTGACCATTCCTCTGGGCCCTGTTTATGAAAGTAGAAATGTCAGGGAACACAGTAATGACTTCACATCACAATTTTCTGAAGCTTAAGACTACTAGCCTTTGGGGCAAGTCACTGAACACAGCCCTTTAGCTAGGAAGGATTCTAGTGTTATTAAGAAGAAGTATTTGACAGCAGCACATCGTGAGAAACAGCCCTATTTATCAGGCACTACAATTTTATTTCAGGTACAAAAAAAAACCAGGAAGCCCTCCTCCACACACACACACACACCTTATCACTTCAGCTGGCTCTGATCTAGCACGTGCGCCCACTAGACTTATTTGGACCTTTCTCTGTGTACTTTTTGAGGCCGCTGGAATCCTGAACTTGACCCCCTCCTCAGGGCAGATCCACCCATATTACTCCATCTCAGAGACTGGAGAGTTTGCTCTCCTCTATTTACCTGGAGACAGACCAGCAATTGCTCACAGTACAGCGCTATTTCAGTCCGAGGGCAAGCTGTACACGGCAGAGCCGAAAGAGCACTTGTCCTTTGGTAATCTGAACAGAGCTGCATCGCCTTAGCTACCGGGAGCCCGTCACAGAGTTATCAACCCCAGGCCGAGGATGGAGATTCCACCGCGGCTCTGCCGCCGCCCCCCAGCGCCCCGCAGCGCAGTAGCCGTGACACGGGTCCTGAAGGACACGGCGGCGGGAGCCCGCCACCGCCACCCCGGCCAGCGCCGGGCGACACGAGAGCCCGACACCGCCAACCCGGCTCCCGGGCCGGGCCGGGCCGGCGCTGCCTCACCTTGACGCGGATCTCGTAGGTGGTGAAGCGGCCGCGGCCCACCCCCACCGTCTGCGGGTTGCCCACGTCGATCTCCAGGAAGTTGCTGGGCGGCCCGTAGGCGTCGTTGAGGTTCTGCGGCTTGCTGATCAGCCGCCGGGTGTCTGCGATCGTCTCGGCCATGGCGGAGCGGGCGCCTTCTCCCCTGAGCCAGCGACCGAGCCCCGAGCGCCGGTGCCGCCGCCGCCGCTGCCGCCGCCCGACCCGCGCCCAGCTGACTGGCCGATTACGCTCACCCGCGCCCGCCGCCCTCTCGCGCCCGCAAGGCACGCTGGGTAATGTAGTTCTCGGAGGCCGCTCCTCTGGCTCATGCCTGGTGCGGCCACCCGCCTTTTGAACTACACGTCCCGGCGGGCGCTGGGAGCGCGCCTCGCTGGCCGAGAGCGCTGATTTGTCAGGCCCGGCCGCCCCTTCGCTGGGTGCGGGTGGCGGAGGCGGTGGAGTTGGCGGGGGCGGGGGGGGGGAAGGGATGGCTCGGCTTTTCCCGCACATCTTCATTCTTCAGGGATTGAAAAGACTGGGTGGGAAATGCTGTACTTGCAAGGTGTTATGCAAAAGGAATCAAAGCGTTTGCCCGCTCTAAACGTAAGCTGGTGGAGATGCCCACCAAAAGCTTTTTGTTGAAAACAAAGTCTGAAATCACTGACCCAAGTGCAATCGAGGTGACGCTGTTGTTTGTGGTAGCCTTAAACCTTTTAAAACTTACTGCAATTTAAACAAATGTTACACGTTTAATAATAATATTAGCAACGGGGCCAGATTTTATGTCCTCATAGCTTGCAAAGCTAAAGAGTTCTTAAAGGCTAGCAAAGGAAAATTCTGTTTACAAAGTAAGTTAGTAAAATGACTTGAGAGAGCAAGAAAGACAGTGAGAGAAAGGGAGAAGCAGAGCTTGACAGAATTGTCCCCTTCCAAGACATAAGGTCTTTATTTCTCATTATCTGATTACGTAGGTGGTGTGTTACAATAAAAGAAGTATTTCTGAAAGTAGTGCAATGGTTACCTAGAACATCGGTGAATTGAATTTATATCAACCTGCTATTACTTCTAAATTTTTCTATCATCTTGGAGGACTTCAGACTTTTAAAATACCTGTTAAAAGTACCCCTCCAATAATTAAATGCATATATAATTTTCCTTCCATCTTTTCTTATGAAAGAGTTCTAGTAATGTTCCTTTACTATCCAGGTTGAGTGAGACTGTGTGAAAACTAGTGATATTTTTTCCAAAAATCTGCATAGGCAGCAGGTAAAATGGCAGGCTGCCTACAAATCACATCTGAGAGACACAAAGTTAACATCTGGCAAGTTTAGTTAGCTGTTGTCTGTGTTAATAAAAAGGTAATCAGAAAGCAGAGATGATCCCAAAGTTCAAAAATAGTTCATCCCCATAACCAGTATACCATGGGTGATTTGCTTGGTAACTTTTCTGTGAATTTCCTTGTCATCAGTCCTTCAGTGTTATTTCTCTCACGTACTAGATCACCTTCCTCTCTTCCACTAATAGCTGCCAACTATTCACTTTCTAATTATAAACAGAAATGAGGCTGACAATAATTTTACAAAGCAGGAATGAAGAGGATATTTACCTGAGTTATACTAGTTATTAAACTGGTTGTGCTGCAAGGCAAGGAAAAACTTATTAATTCCACTGAGATTACATATGCATCTGGAAAAGCTTTTGTTTGTTACACAACCTGTGCTGCCACATCTGACTGCAAATGTGAAAAAGAAAGAGAGCACTGGTGTTGTCTTAACTATAATACGTTGTCTTTCTCCTGGCCAAGCCTGGTTTTGCTATCTGTTCAAAGCAACAAAAAAGTGTCCAGTACTGTACATTTGGGAAGCTGCTGTGTCTGTGATGAATAAAGAATTTGTTCTTGTGCTGAGTTGATATTAAGAGTGAGGCTTAAGTTGAATGCTTTTCTCAGAGCACACCTTCTCAGCACCACTATTCTGTCTGCTTTTCCTATCAGGGATGACTGGTGGTGGAGAGCCTTGTGGAGGCTATAGGGAGTGACTGTTTTAGTCCCCACTTGTCAACAGCATGGGTATATAAAGGGGTTGATGAGGTGTCCCATCTCTGTTTTTCCCACTGAAGTCAAATACAACTCCTCTGCCCTGGGAGACGAAGGGGAAGATGCCCAGCTTCATGACTAGCGCCCCCCTTACATCACGAGAAAGCATAGATGCCACACTGGCTAATGAGGCAAGGAGAAGGAATGAAGGTAGGGGAAAAGCAGAATTCTTCGAGCCTCTTTGTTTCCTTCCACTCCTCAAAAAATGCATTTGTTTACTTTGAATCATGTTCCAGGGTTGTTTTTTTTTTTGTGATCATGAGACTAGAGTTAGGCTATATGTAGTTGTTTCTTCATGCTAGAAAGGTTCATTTCTCACCATGAAGGTGAGCATAAACTCAGAAAATAAAGTTTTAAATCTGTTTCTGAGGTGCACTTTGGGCCAAATTTCAAATCTGAAGGGAGAGAGGTCAGCTGTGTTTGTAGGTTCAAAGATTAGGTCAGGCATTTAGAACTGGACTCAGTGATCCCTCAATGATCCTTCTGGGTCCCTTCCAAGTCAGTATATTCTGTCATATCAGTGAAAATCCTAGTGAACCTAAATTCTTTAACAATCAGGTACTCAATGATTTGTAATTACACCTCGTTTATTAAACCATGACACAAAGATTTTCTGGCATAACATCAAGTGGCAAAATGGGTACCAGAGTTTCACAGCACAAACTGATACAAGCAATATTAATGGATGATTACTTCTGGAATTTTGGGTAGTAATACTTCTCTGGTAGTTTTTTGTTTCTTTCTTTGTTTTTTGAAAGAAAGAGTCACATTTAACAGGAAAGGGAACCAAATCTCTCCATTATCCATTTAAGACTCTCCAGCCTTTCTGACAAGTGTCCAGGTTAGCACATTTTACACAGCACAGGCATATTTTGTCATAACTTGTGGGGAATGCTGACTCAGGATAAGGCAAAACCCACAAGGCATTGAACTAATTGTGAAATGCCTTGTGTGGAAAAATTACTTCCTGATCCCGGCAGTAGCTGCCAGTGCTTTGAAACACGATGTTTGAATGTCTGCATTGTGCTCCTGCCTGCAAGATAATAATATTAAGCTTCTAAAGATAATTTGTAATATCTACATCTTTATATACATCCATTTGCTATGAACTCCTATTCTGAGAGATACTGTGTAGCTGAAATACTGTAGTGAATTTCTAACGTATTGAGCTATTTGAGCTGACTGAGATGCAAACTGTAAACAAATAGTGAAAAGGGCTGTAAGTCTCTAATTTTGGGAACATTTTTGCGGCTTTATTAACCCGAGGCTTTATAAGCAACATAGACTTTTAACAGCATATTTGACTGACTCAAAATAGATGAGTTTAATATCAAGTCTACCCCTAAGTGTCTTGACATAATCCCAGGAAAATGAATTTGATGGAAACTGTTGATGAAAACTATCCACAAAATCCATTTTTGCAGAGTAGGCTGAATGGTCGGTTCTATATCAAAAGTGTCTTTGTGTTTGAGAATCAAAGATATTTCCCATGGTGGGAATATCTTGGAGTCTTGCAGTCAGGTAAACCCAGCCCTCCTTCTGCCAAAATTCAGAATGGTTCTGGCAGAGACCCAAAGACTCTTGAACACATCCATCCCCATAGGGTTCAGCACATCCAAATTTCTAAAAGCAGTGCAGTTATACCATCAGAGGCCAGAGAGGACATCTGGAGTGGTTTGATTTTACCCCTCATTTTTATTCCTGTTTTATTCCTGTTACAGGCCACTTTTGGCTAGCTGGCAGAGTAATAATGCAGCAGGGTTGAACAAGTGCCAATTTAATTTCTACACAGTTTCAATGCCATATTTTTTAAGGTGGGCAAAGGAAATGAAGGGTACAGGTACAGGAAATGAAGGGTACAAAAGTACCACAGAATGGATCTGCATCTGTTACAGGACATAAACCATGGTAATCAACAGAAATGTACTTGAAAGTCCTGTTTGTTTAGGTTAAGACCAAAACTTGCTTTTGCCAAGTGCTTACAGCCAAATGACAGTGAGTTCCTGTGATGTGCAGTCCAGTGCATGGTGGCATTTCAGTTGGCCAGTGTATAGAAGGTTCATAGCATTGCAGAGGATTTATTCTTTTAAGTAGAAGATGTCCAAATAGATCCAAATGAGTTTTTCTATGCTGCCTTGCATAGCAAGGTTAAGAAAAAAACCAGTGACAATTTAAATAAATCAGATGTTTTTGCTGAAGATTATACTGTCATTTTCTCCAATTATTCTTGACATTTCACCCATTCATATTGTGATCTGAGTTAATAATGGAAGAAAACCCAGCTCTTGTTGCCTTGTTTATTCTTTGTTCTCAAGGAGATAAGCTGTTTATAAAGATAACTTATTTGTTATTTAAATCACTTTTACAGAATTTGTTTGTTTCCTTGTTTGAGTTTCTAAATATATTGCAACAATTGTGATGCATCTTTGAGATGTCTATTCAATTCACTATGATTTGTACTGGAATTCATTCCTAAATGGGCACAGGTGTTGATAGCTATAATATGCTGGAATGAGTCAAAACCAATAAATGCCCAATAGAGGAAAGATGAAAGAAAATGCACTGAAAACAGCTCTTTTAGGATGTGATAAATAAGCACTTTAATTCACTACTTAATTAGGTGTAGAGCGCTGAAGATGTGTCTGGAGCAACTACATATTTTAAACAGCTGAACATGTTAGAGTGTAACTTCAGTCACTGCTAATATTTTCAAGATCATAAACATTATTTTTAGAATTAGCAATACTATTCAGGATATAATCAACTTTTGTTTGCAAGCTGTTCTATAGTACCCTAAAGCAACATTTTTCAATACTTTTATAAAAAAAAAGTTAATTGATATTCTATGAAAACTACTTGCTCACTTTCTCATGTTGCACAGAAATTAAATGCTAGAATGACATATAGGAATTCTGATGTTGCAAAACCAAAAGTCAGTTTAAACTCTTCCTTGGTGCTTTTACCAGGAACAGACACTTTGTAAACTATTTCTTGCACAATGCACTCTGCAGACAACATCTCCTGAAGCCCCATCCTGGCCTTTGGGTGCATTTCTGTCAGGAATGACAGGCTGGCCAATGAGCGAGTGTTATGATTAGTGATTCCTGAGTGCCACTGCTCTTCCCTCGGAGTGCAGGCTTTTTTCATTGTGCCTTTCTGTCAAAAGAACTTTGTAGTTGCAGGGGAGGTGCTTGCATAAGGCAGTCAGGTACCTACCAAACGAGGAAGGTGGTCAGCATTCTCCCAAAGAGTTCTCAGAAATCCCATGTGGGTATTTGAACTGATACCAAAGACAAGGTTTACTGTATGCTAAGTAGACACTGAGACTAAATCAGCCTCTAGAGTTTAAATTATCTCCAGAGAAATCTGCTTTTATGTTAACATATCTTGTTGCTGCAATTGAAATCCATGTTCATAGGCATCAAAATTATACCGATAGACGTAAAACCAATACTGCTGATGTGCAGATAGGTTGGAACTCTGGCCAGGGATATTTGTCCTTAATATTTTATGAATATCTATCCTTAGTATTTTTATGAATATCTATTCTTAGTATTTTATGAATATCTATCCTTAGTATTTTATGGTCCATGTTTTTAGAGGTAAAAGCAAATAGCACAAGACAGAAATGATCAACAAATGCTAATTCAGTTGCCAAAACTCCCTGATGACAGCTGTGGCACACAATACAGGCATGGTGAAGCACAATACAAATTACAGACTCATGGCATAGTTAGGGTTGGAAGGGGTCTCTGGAGATCATCTTGTTCAGCAAGGTCACCTAGAGCAGGTGACACAGGAACGTGTCCACGTGGGTTTGAATGTCTTCAGAGAGGGAGAGCCTGTGACCTTGCTGGGGAGCTTGTTCTGGTGCTCTGCCACCCTCAGTGTAAAGAAGCTCTTCCTTGTGTTGAGGTGGACGAAGAAACTGGAGTGCATGGGTAGGGCCGTATGGTGTTGTGTGGGGCTCCAGTGGGGTTTGGAAAGTGGATTTGTACCAAGTGGCTGAACTGTCTGTGTAGGGAGTGCAGCCCTGGGGCAGCCAGGCAGGTGAGCTCCTCGGGGGCTCCCACATTGCCTGCGGCACATTTTGGGGGGAAAAGAGGGGGAAGGAGCCAGGGACCAGCAAAGGACCTGGGGGTGCTGGTTGACAGCAGCTCAACATGAGCCAGTGTGTGTGCCCAGGTGGCCAAGAAGGACACTGGCATGCTGGCCTGCATCAGCAATAGTGTGGCCAGCAGGACCAGGGCAGCAATTGTCCCCCTGTACCTGCACTGGTGAGGCCTCACCTTGAGTGCTGCCTCCAGTCTGGGCCCCTCAGGACAAGAAGGACATTGAGGGGCTGGAGCGAGGCCAGAGAAGGGCAATGAAGCTGGTGAAGGGTCTGGAGCACAAGTCCTGTGAGGAGCAGCTGGGGGAGCTGGGGGTGTTTAGCCTGGAGAAAAGGAGGATCAGGGCTGACCTTATTGCTCTCTATAACTGCCTGAAAGGAGGTTTTAGCCAGGTGAAGGTTGGCCTCTTCTCCAGGCAGCCAGTGACAGGATGAGAAGACACAGCCTCAAGCTGCTCCAGCAGAGGTTTAGGTTGGACATGAGGAGGAATTTCTCAATCGAAAGGGTGATTAGATATTGGAATGTGCTGCACGGGGGGATGGTGAAGTCACCGTCCCTGGAGGTTTTTAAGAAAGACTGGACATGGCACTTAGTGCCACGGTCTAGTCGACATTGTGGTGTTAGGTCATAGGTTGGACTCGATGATCTCAGAGGGTTTTTCCAATCTAATCAACCCTGTGATTCCGTGACCCAGACGGGAGCGGTTCGCCCTGCGCCGGCCGCGCACGGGCTCCCCCACAGCCCCGCGGGACTCCATTTCCCAGCACGCCCCGCGCCCTCGCCGCCGCCGCTGCGCCGGGAAGATGGCAGCCCTTGTGTCGCCCTTGGCTACTGCGCGCTGCCTGCTGCGGGCTCTGCGGTGCCGCGGCCGCCTGCTCCCGCTGCACAGAGGTCAGTGCCGCCGCCGCGGCTCTCCGGGGCTCGCCAGGCCCGGGCGGGCGACAGGCTGCCGGGGCACGGCGCAGGAGCGGCACCGAGGAGCGGTCGCAGGAGCCGGTGCGTGCCTTCCCTCCGTGTCGTGCCGCGGGTCTGTCCCCGGCGGAGGGAAGGTGGGTGGCCGTGCCGGGCGGGGCACGCGGCAGCCGCCGGGACACGCACACGCCTCGCCGCTCCGCCGCGACCTGCCGGTGTCCTCGCATTCCCGGCCTGGGCTTGTCCGCGACCCCGCCCCGGAGGGGACCTGCCTGCCGGGGTGGCACCGGGAGTCGGCTCCGGTTACCGGGTGACCCGCGAAGGGGGCCCGTGGCTTCCCGAGTCGGTGATGCCGCTTTTCCCCTGGGAAACAGGGCCTCGGTGCGCTGCCTGGTTAAAGCCTTGCGGCTGCGCCGGGCGCTCGGCGAGTGCGCCGGTGTCTGCCCGCGCTTTGGCCGGGCCTGGGGGTGTCTCAGGGACTGTTCTCTGTCAAGGACCCTCCGGTGTGTAACAAACGACAGCTGTGCTCTGTCTTCACAGCCTTGCTTTGAAAGTGTCTTCAGTGCGAACATTTATGGAGTTTTGTTAACTTGAGGCTTAGGTTAGGAGCAGAGATCGTTTTTCTTTAGTGAGAGCTCTTTCTGGCCAAGGTGTGAGAATTCGGCTGGTGACTGGTGGGTCCCAGGACTGATAAATGTTCACATCCACACATTATGTTGTGATTGTAGAATATTTATGCATTGTAAGAAAAACAGGCCAGCACTGTGGGTGGTACTGTAGTTGCATGCGTTTTATTTTAGATGGGTCTAACACTTGGACTCTATGTAGGTTTTTTTTTATAACCAACATACTAATATTTAGAAAAAGTGGTCTGAGCAAATCTAGTGGCTTTAGGCAGTTTGTCAGCTTCCGTGTTAAAGAAAAGGTAGACCTTACATATGTTTGAGGACATCAGACTGCAGGGATGGGCTGCCATCATGGAATTGATTTAAAGTCTTGGGTTTATGATCACTGGTTTATAGTATTTTCTTTGGTTTTATGATTTGCTTTCTACAGTTGTGTACCTTTTCCTTAATTAAGGAAAGACATGACAAGTATTTTCTGTGTAAAGTTCCAGTTTCACTGGTGCTCTTTTCTTGTCTTCCTACTTTCATCTGTAGGTCGGGTTGTGAAATGGGATGTGCATGGAAAAAAAATACAAGTAATCTTCTAGCAGAATAATGTATCAGGCACGTATACAAAAAGTAGAATTCTAGTTCCAGCTCGTGTGTCATATGCTGCTTGAATGAATGGCCTTCAGTGATTTATCTAAGGTCATGTAATGGGACAAAAGTGCAAATCATTGTCAATATGTCTTAGTTGCAAGCTGCTTCTTCTCATTCGAACTACTAATTTCAGCAAGTTAGGGGCTTTTATGAATTTTACATGATATTGGCCTAACAGCTTCAATTCATGCAAATAACTTAGTGTGTATGCCCCCTCCCAACAGGGTTGGTTGGATTTAGATTTTTTAAGCTTTCTGTTAAGCACTGGAAAGTAAATAATTTTTTTCAGATTACCTCCTCTTACATTCTTGTCATTAATCATAGTGCAATATTTTGAAAGGAGCATTTGTGTACTATAGGACTATAAATGTATTTTTAGCTTTATACCTAGCACATGATCTCTTTCCCAAGAAGCTTACATTACAAGTCTTTGTGCTTAACTTTAACACATGTGTTTAATTTATCCAAATCTTTGTACATCGTGGGACAATTTACCTGTTTGAGACTGATTCTGCAACACTTGCATATATATTTAATAAAAGATGAGACAAGAGAATATTATTATTGTTTACTGGTACTAGCATGAAATAAAGTTTTTTCTGATCATTTGCTACCTTTGCTCCTATTTTCACACAGGAAAATAACCTTTGGAGCTACAAGACTGTACCATTGCCCTTCCTCGTCACTGTGGTGTCATCTAAGAAGGAAACATTTTGCAGCAGTTCTGTTACCAGCTTGATCTTGAGTTTAGGTCTCCTGATACCACCATCTGCCTGTTGGTGAAAGTGCCCTCTGACTTCCAAGTCCTCTTTTTATGTTGTGGCAGTTGTGCTTCATAGGCAGTTTTAACAGCTTTACTCTAAGAGCTTCAAGGTTTGAAGCAGTTTGGCTTCATTGTGACTCAAACTGATATTCTGAACTTCAGCTTGGATTATTGAAAGCATGACAGTTTTAAAAAGTTGGTTTCTATTACTTTTTTTTTCCTCTCTCCACACAAATTCCAGTGTTTGTGAAAAGCTCTCAAGGCAGATTGTGCTGGCAGAGCAGTAATGAAACAGATGTGATCCTTGTACCTTGCATTGACACTGGTTTAATAGAAGCTATTTCAGCTTTTTGATCGTGGCTGTCAGCAAAGGTGGCACTTGGGTGTTTTTGGGGTACTTAATTTTGGTGCAGTTGTAACCTACATGAGTTTGGTTTAGATGCAGTTCTCACAACTCTTTGCAGTTCTGAATTTCTTCGCAGTTGGAAATGTTCTCTATTTTTAAGACAAACAGTAATTAACCCTTACAGCAGAGAAGGAAGGGGGAAGTGTTAATTCTCTACATGGTAGCTTGGTTACCCTTCTGTCCTCTCAATCTCTTGGCTGTTGTCAGGATCGGTTTTGGTATGCCACAACTCAGCCTCCATTTCAGTTTGTCTTCTTGCATAAATAACTCTATTGCCTGCCTCAGAAGTGACTGTTGTTTTCATAAGCTGTGTCATTGAAACTCACATGCCTTTTTCTGTGTCATCGCAGACATTAGTTCTAAGTAGCAGTAGAAAAACTCAACAACACGCTGATCAATTTTCCAATTTGCTGGCTTTTTCCAGAGCAGAAAGTCCCTGGAGTTAAGAACACTTTTTATAATTTTCTGTAGGCATTAATTATCTTTGCAATGGTAGATTAATGTCAGTTTACCAAATATGTCTTAAGTTCCCCACTTGAAAGAAATTTTCTTATAATTCCAGATTGGCATTTTTTAAAATAAGTTTTATTTGCCTTGGTGAGATTTTCCCCTCAGACTTCTTTCTTTTTTTTTTTTTTTTGGTGTATCACTGTAGGTCTTCATTACAGCTGTGTTGGTGAGCCTTGTATGTGTAAGCAGAAAGGCAACTGCAAAGACCTAATTATATAGTATGCAATAAAGTGAGATTATACTGTCATATGTATGTTTTGGGAACAGGAATTTAGGAAAAATGTTGTAGCTTGGTGTCAAACCTAAAGAGGCAGGGAATGTCAGGTTAAATGAGGTAACATCCAACACTGTCTTGCAGCCTGAAGGTGGGAAAGGTAGGTTATGGATAAGCATGTCTAGTTTTACACTGTTCTGTGTAAAACTATGTGAACAGTGAATTGATGTTGTGCTTTTCTATAGTTGTATCCAGAAAACTACATAGGTGTGGAGGACACTTTTTCTGTGTGTGACACTTGAAGACTTCAGAAGGGAAAATAATAATTGAGTTGCAGTTTCTGTAATACAAAGACTAGATAATGAAACAGTAAGAAATAAATGAAAACCTGTATTTTGCAATGTGAAGAAGAGGGCTGTAGGACTACTGAGGGCTGTTAGTACACTGAATCATAGGTGATTCCTGTAGTTGAGTGATAGATTTTGCAATCTGTTCCACAAAATGCAGGTTAAAATGGAAGGTACACATTTTTTTCTGTCTCTTAGAATATTGTATCACTTGTACAGCTGCCTTCTGTTGACTTATCTCTAAAACCCCACATGCTCTTCAGTAGCATCTGCCTTTTTTTTTTTTTTTTTTCATCTACAGGTGTGAGTTTATCACTTAACCAGTTACTGGGTGTCTCCTGGTAGTGTACTATAGTGTACTCCCATGATATTTCAATCCCAGTGTTCAATGTTATATTAGGAAACCAGTGAGTGATTTGTGCCAGGACACCCTCTATGGCCATTTGGGCATAGTCTCCACCTCTGTCACATGTTAATGACAGAGTATTTTCTCCCGCTCCCAGGATGGTTAGCTGTGAGATCATGTAATCTGAGACAAACCCCATGCTTCTTTGTCCATGGCCAGGAAGGCCATGAGCCACAAGGCCATGAGCCCTAAATCATCTCATTTATTTTTCTTTGAGCCTGTGGTAAGCAGTAGGAACTTAAGAATTTATAGGTATAAGGGGGCACACTGGAGCTCCTGGGGCCGTCAACTTCTATGTATTGCAAAGGCACAGATAGTTCAGAGGTATGGATCACAGGACTGAGGTTGACTTTTTTGTGGGGTGGAACAGTAGAAAACAAGATTTAAAAGTTTTCAGAGATCATCTGAGCAACTGGGTCTAGTGGAAGGCGTCCCTGCCTAGGGCAGGAGTGTTGGATCTAGATGATACTTCAGCTCCCTTCCACCCCAAGCCATTCTATAATTGTGTGATATTTGCCTTTCCCCTTCCCTTCAGAGGCAGGTCAGGTTTTGCTGACCTGTTCCTGACAGATTTTCATCAAACTTATTTTTAAGATACACTCCTAATCATTGGAAGTTTTATGGCTTCTAGACTATTAATCTTTTCACTACCTTAATTACAATTATTGAGTTATCTGTATAAATACCATTTCCTTTCATTTTCTCAGTACCCTGTATGTATCTGGAGAGAGCTATATATTTTTCTTTTCTACAGGTTTTACTTACATTTTGCAGTAGCAGACTTTGAACTTAACTTTATGTGCTCTCTTTGGATAGGAATGAGCTAATTACTCTCAAATCAAAGCAGCAGCTCAGTTCCTCCAGGAACAAGAGAATTTTGTGCAATTATTGGCTGCAGATATAAACAGTGACTGTCTTTTTATGGAGAAACTGTTACTTGCATAAGTGCATGACATAAGTGAATGTAATTCGATTTACTAGTTCACTTTTACTGTTTTCTAATATTCTTCCTTATAACTATTTAAAACTCTTTTTGTGGCATCTTTGTGGATTGTGACTCATATTTTAAAAAATAGTCCTTTAAATCTCCATTTACTGTCTCATTTGGTTCATACTTCCCATAACATATGGTGTGAAAATTGAAGCATGTCTTCCAGGGGAGACTATACCAGCATTGAATAGAACAGAGTTTTTTGTTTTTTTTTTACCCTGTGTGTATCTATATTGGAGTACTTGTGGTTTTTTTTTTTAAATTTTAGTTTATTTTTTCCTCTAATAGTGTTATGATATTGTCTCACTGGCATTTTGTGATCCAGTGTAGCTGTTGGATCCTTTTTCGCAGAGGTACTCTTCAGCTGGTCATTCCCCATCTCCTGAGTTAGTTTTTTCCTCTAAATAACATGCTTTGTCCCTGTTGAATTACATCCTAATTTTATTAGATTTTTTGTCTAGTTTGTCAGAATTTACTTGCCTTCCAGAGTGTCTGCAGCCCTCTCCTGATTTTCTGTTATTTGCGTTCCTAGTCTGTCTACTTTAATTTGCCATATATGGCATGGATGGAGATTCAGGGTTGCATCAAGATGAGATCCTGAGTCCTCTGTGAAACTCTATTGCACATATACACCTAGTTTAACTGTAGTAATTATTTATTACATATCCTTTTCCCAGCTGTTTTGTACCTGCTTGAAAGTGCTTTCACTTGCAACTTTCTTTCCTTCTTTATAGATGGCAATGCTCTGTGACAAAAACGGCGTTACTGCAGTTAACATGCTTTTCCTTTCCCATTAAGAAATCCTGTTTTTCTTTATTATACTTAACCTGTTAAATGACACTGGAAGCAAAGAAGATATTTAACAGCTTTCCAGTGTATGCCATTTTTTCCTGATCCTAATGATTTGGCAAGCCTTCTTTTTAATCTTGTGCATTCTTTCTTTCCTAGTTATGTCTTATGTCTAGCAAATCTGAGTTTTTTTTTTTTTTTTAATGTCTTGTTTCTGACAGTGTTCCTACCTGGGCTTGTCCCTGTCTCTTGCAGGTAGAAGATAGTGCCAGCAGATCAGGCTGTGGCATTGCAGGGCTTCACAGCTGCTGCCTTGCTTAGTGTGGTGTTTGACAGGTCTTTTCAACTTCCTTACAGAACTCCTGATTTGGTCTCTTGTTTGTTGACTTCTAAGTATTTTCTGAAGTTTTAAAGGATAATCTATTTAGGGAAATGCACTTTGGAAATTTTAAATGGTTTTACCCCAATTTGGAAAAAAAAAAGGGTCAAAACTTCCCTTGCAACAGCTCAGCCAAATCTTACCAACTCTCTAGCTGGACTTCTTAGAATGTGTGCTTGTTAATAAAATAAAGGAATGTTAAAACATACTATTAGAGTAAAGTTAGAAACTTGAGTTAATGAAAAATGAAGGGGTAGCCAGTGGTTATATAGGTAAGTTGTTGTCATGTATATATGTCTTTGAGTAAACTGTTAGGAATATGTGTTGTTTATAAGGAGATGCTTTTAAGATCTTCTCTGTTAATTGGCTGCTTTTATTTTTACAGCCTACACAGCTCAGGCAGATGAGAAGACAGGCCCCGGTACTCCTAGAGATGCTCATGCCAGAGCCTTACTGGTTTGCAATGGTCCTTTAGAACATTATGACTTTTTGATTAAGCAGGAAGAGCTGAAGAATGACGAGCAACAAAGAAGAGTTGTCCAGCACCTGCAGAAATTGCATGAGAGTCTTAAAGGCTACAGCATTGATTCAAAAAATGTTCTTTCAAAGGTGAGATTTATAATGATAAAAAATATTTTTTGCATTTATATTTGCTTGTAAGAATGTGCTTAAAATGCATACATTTCTGTCAAGAGCACAAATCTTGTTTTTGCAAATGCATCTTTCCAGATAGATCATTCTTCATGTGTCAGTCTCCTTTCTTTTTTGGTTTGTAAAATCCAGTGGCACTCCAGAAGTAGCCAAATTAGATATTGATGAAAGAATTCTGTAATGAAATCTAATGTGGTTTTAGTTATGTCCACTGCCTACTTTTCCAAAAATGTTGTTTGGCTATAGGATAGAGGGGCCCAAACCAGGTTTTAATTCTCAAGCACTGGTATTATATTGTGTGTTTGGATTACATAAACTGAACACTGATCTTTTGTGTTCTAACAGATATTCCACAAATAATTCCACATTATAATATGTATCTGACATGACTTTTAAAAACAATTCTTCTCCATGTTCTCCATGTTCACATGGAAACAAAAGTTTCCAGGTGAGGTAAGGCAAGAAGTCCTTAGTATAATCTGCACCCTTGTTGTGTTTTTGGGGTGTCACAATTTGTTTTCCAAAGAATTTTCCAAAAGTTTAGACATACCCCTGTTGCACATTGCCTTAACAATTATAGTGCTGTTAGCCAGCTGTTGCATCTCTGTAACTTTTCCCTGAAGCTCTTGACTAAATGTTTTCTAGACTCTCTTTTACAGTACTTTCCACATGTCTTGTTTTCATGCTGTTATTCTCAGGCTGCTGCTCTGGTGGCCTTGCACCTGCAAATACCTCATAGCACTGGTATGGCATGTTTTCATGGGAAGCAACTAGAACTGATGTGGAAATTCCTTCTTCAGCTTTCCTTGCCTCTTGTTTTTTAGATCTGAGTTTATATCCCAGAAAAGCAAATGTAGCATCCAGCAAAGCAGATAAGACATTTGCTTTGTTGTGAAATATTGAGCATAGATGTGCACAAAAGTTGAATGCCCAGTGGATGTGCTTCATTTGCACCTGATTAACATAGTTCAGTCAGCACAGTTATAAGCTGTGGTAGGATGAAACAACAAGAGTGGGGTGTTTGACTAAGTCTGATGATGAAAGTATAGTGCTGGGGAAAAAGCATGGCAAAATATACATTGCTGTCTCATCTGCACCTTCCCAGCCTGCACTGGAGAGACCTCCTTGTCCCTGGGAGGAGGGAATCTGTCAGTGTTTTCCCCAGCTAGACTCTGAGTTTTTCTTTTGATTTCACTCCTTCTCTTGCACCACTTTAGGGTTCTTTTTTTTTTTTTTTTCATCAGAAGTAACTTTAACATTTATGGTCAATAAATGTCTTTTGTAGTCCTTGCTAACAAATCTCCATGTCAGCCTTTTTAAGCATTCATTGCACAACACTCCTCACCTCATGGACATAAACCTAAATATGCTACTCTATTAAACTTGTTACCTAACCATACCAGATTGTTCTCTTACCTAGCACAAATATTGTCTTGTTTGCAGGGCAAGACTAAATGATGTAGCATGAGACCAGGGAGCCAAAGCCTGAGAAAAAAATGTTATGATGAAGGCATAGGCTTTACTGTCAAACCTGAGGATCAGTAGGCTAGAACATTTTGATCTTTTCTGGCAAGAAGTTGTGGACATTTGGATATTAAGTTCTAAAAGCACCGCCCTGGAGAATAATTTTGAGAGTTGACTTGTGTTAACTGGAGTGCCCCAAATCATTGTTAGTTGATAGAGCAGGTGTCATGGGTTTGTAGATCAAGTATTATGTGAGTTTGTTATTTACTGATTCTTTGACTGGGAAGTGTGAATAGGGAAGAAAGCTTGTATTGCAAAGAACAAATACTAACCTTATTCTATTTAGGGAATATGATGCTGCTATGTCCCTATGTAACAGAGCTAATTGCAGTAAAGCCAGACTGACACTTTCTAACTTAAATGCCATTTTTTACTTGAGAATGTGTTTTTCACTACTTCCTTTAAAGCATTCCACTTCTTCATTTAACATTGCTTTAATTTTAAACCAACTTTTGAAAATTGTTGTATGGCTCACTGTTGAACTAATGAGTCAATGAGAAGCAGCTGAAGAACTACTTGCTACAGGGGTAAATGTTACTGCAGTTTGAGGGTTTTCTTCTAGAGTTTGATATTTCTATGGAAATCTTAAGATTGGTAACAGGTTGAACACTATAGTTTCATGCCATACATCAAAACCCCAGAAAAGGAGGAGACCAGTGACTTCTGCATAAATCTGTTAAAGTCTGCTAGCTTGTGTAATTACATGAAATTATGATTCAGGGAGAAGAAGTCAAAACAGCTTTGTTCCTCTTCTGCTGTCTTTGAGGAAGCAATTTGCCAGTTCAAACAGAGATCCTTATGAGGTAAAATGAAGCCAAACAGATGATAGTTTAAATTCTAGTGCAGGTCAGGTTTTGCTTCAGCAAAATTGTAATCAACATCTTAATGAAGGTTTCCCCAGAATAAGTCACAAATGTGGCTAGGTAGTTGGTAAAATCATATGCTTATCATATGTTTACATCTGTTGAGGGGTTTCCTAAGTAAGCAATGTACTTGGTTTTTTGTTATGGACTTCCAGTTTAGTGATGCTGCTGCAGACTTTGTTCAGTTAGAGCTAAGGCTTTTCATGCCAAGAAGAGCTGGTGCTGAGTACTGCTGTCTGGAGTTGGCCTGGGTTGAATAGGATTTGTGTAGGTTTATGGGTGGAATTCTTTCCTATGACCAGTAGGAGGCTTCTCCAGGAAATATTAATGATACAGGTAAATCCTGTATTTGTGAATAGCTCGTTGGCATTCTCCTCTCATGAAGGCCAGGTACTTTGTAACTTTGAATACTGTCATGTTTTTGTAATGAAACCATTTGATTTCCTTTCTGTTTTGTACTCAGTGAGTTTTAATAGATGTAAATGAAACAAATTGATGTATTTTAAACTAATAAAGGATATATTTTGAAAATATAAAATACTCTATCAGTTATAGTTAGTATTTTATAAGGCGATTTCTTGCTTTCTCAGGAGGTTTCTAGCAACTTTTATATAGCCCACTTTTAGTATGAAATCTCCTGTACTGAAAAGAAATTTATCTACTGGCAGCTTTTACAAAAGAAAAAAAATATTGGTGCTTGGCATTTCAAGTGTGCTCATTTTTCCTGGCTCTGTTATTGAAGAGAATGTGGTTGAGAGGTTGCGGTGAAGAAAAAGGGGTTGTGGGAGAGAAACCTCTCTCTACCAGCCTCTTCTATAGTCTGATTTTCCTTATTTTATTGCTTGATTTCATCTGTGATAGAATTGCAGAAGTCTTTTCCAAAATAGCAGAAACTAGTCCAGAAATAGAAACTTCTTGCACTTCTGAACCGTTACAAGAATGGTCTGCTTTGGTTTTAGCTTTGTTCTTCTTTTGTCGCTTTTTCTCTAAATAGTTTTATTCACTAAAATACGGTAAAAGTAGAATTAGGGAGCAAATATTTATATCAGATACAATAGAGGCCTTTCAGTTTTTTTAATCCAGAACACTTGTGTTACCTCACAGGCCAAATCTTTTTGAAATGTGTAGTCTGGGGCACACAGACACACCAGACACCATTTTCTTCATGGTAATAAAACTCTGTTTTGTTATGATGTAGGTTTTTTGAGGCATCACCTTAGAATGAATCTCAGGGGAAAAAAAAAATTAGTCTTGCTGCCAATCAAGTAGGCTTCTGTTTTTTAAAATTACTCCTCAAATTTGAACAAGGACTTTGATCTTCAACTTGGTGAAAGCATGGCCTTGTGTGTTGAGATGTTCTGAGATCCTCTGAATTGAAGTTTGAGGCCCTAAGAGTTTGCATAGACATTTCAGATCTCCAGCTTTTCAAAATAATACCAATTGGGACATCTTAAGAGTTGTTGAGTTGCTGTACTAATGACTTGAAATAAGCTCAATTATAAGTGAGGTCATGTTTTGAAAAGAGGTATGAACAATAGTAAACACCATTCAAGACCTTGAAAATGTCTTCAGCTACAACAGCAGCCAAAAAGGAGTCCTGAAGGAGTGGGAGAAAAGAGGCAGTTTTGTTAGCATTTTAAAAAAAATCTGCTGTTGGGAGACTTGTCTCTTGAATTTTGCATATTTTAATTAACCATCTTCGTAGTGACGTGCATTGGCACTTGAGAGTTTTTCCAGTCAGTGTGTAAGTACTGCCAGGAAATGAGTTGCTTGCTTCTGATGTCTGAGCTGGGGAGAAGGTGGGAAGACATTGCATGTTGCTAAAGATATTCTCCCCTTCAAACTCAAATTTTGTGTATCACTTAATATATTTGGGTTAGTACCTTTTAAATATTAAATTTAACATCCTTAAATCTTACCATTGTTGCCAAAGAAAACATCAACAAATTTAACGTTGTTATGCCGAGACCCCAAATGTACCTCAGGATAATATGGAAATGAGCAAGGAGAAATCACTAATTTATTTTGTCTTCCTACATTTCCTACTTTTCTCCCTTTCCTGCCTGAAATGAAGTAGACTGTCCTTATTTTAGGGTGACTGGAGGATCTTCTGCGTTAGATCTCCCCCCTCCTTCTTGCAGTGTATGTTTGCATAGAACTAAGATCAGTATTCTTCTTTCTTTGCCCCTACATACCACTGACTGACTGCTTGCTGTGATTTAAATTGAATCAAACATTGATGGGATTTTATCAGCAATCCTAGTGGAAGTTTCCCTTTTTCTTAGACAACTTCCAGGCTTCAAAAGATGCATTAGGATAATTAAAACAAAAAGCAAAAAAATCCATTTTATAATCATGCAAAATAGTTTGAGACTGGTAGGATGTCTGAGTTTTCAGTACTAAAAAAATCTACTGATAAAGTTTTATTTTTTGAAATAAAATTTATGTTACCAAAAAAACTAAACCAATACAACCAAAGAATATAAAAACAAGTTCTTACAGTTATACAATATCTGACAGGAATGAGAAAGTCATTATCCTAAAGCTGTCAATAGTGTGAAGTTTAGAAGTATATGTAAAATATTTCCTACAAACTTCTTTAATTGCTGAACCAGGACAAGAGGTTTTCTGACATTTGATTTGTTTTTAGAGATGATCAACAAATATGTTTAGATCTGCCACAGTATCCATCCCTTTTAGTAATCAGATATCGATCAAAAATTGCTGTCTTCAAAGGGAAGCAAATTTAATTTTTAAAATCAGCTTTTATGGAGCCCAAGCCATTATATTTGTTTCCTTTAGTCAAAACAAAAGTTCCTTTTTCATCTTTATCTGGAAATAAGTATGCCTAAAAGACAAATATTAAGGTAGTTAAATGTAATTAATAAAAGCTTTACAATGAAAATATTGGTATAAAAATGTAGGCATTATTATTTGTTCTGATTATATAATCTTTGCAAAAACAGGTAAAGCTGTACTCTACACACTGATTTGTTTTTCTAGCTTTGTGCTGCTTCTTGTGAAACTGCAAATCACATTAATACAGCCTTCCTTTATAATAAATTGAATATGATAGTCTGTTATATTCTTAAAATGATTGTTGGTAACCTAAAACTAAACCCAAAGAGATTATTTTGAAAATGTTTCATTTGGATTTTTGTCTGTTTCTCCTTTTCTTCTGTAACTTCGAGCATCAGTAGTTTCAAAGTACAAGCTGAAAATATTAAATTGTCTTACAGTGCTTTCAAAGTACTAGCAAATAGTTGCAGCCTTGTCAATTAATGGAATAGTTTCCAAACATCTGAAACCCTTTCTAGCCACAGATTGATTATATAAATTCTTGATTACCCTATTAATAGAGATCTAAATTAAATCTAAAAGGGTCTCTTGTGTAAGAGCCATGCTTGCATATTTTCTGAGTGAGCTGCTACTGTAGACCCGAGATACTGCCCTTCTACTTCTTGGTTATGCATTTTCTTTTATATTTAATTAGTGTTTTGTACTGACTCCTCTATTTCTTTACCACAGCACTGTGTTTTGAAAAAGTGCTTTAGATTCAAGTTGTTTAGCAATTACCCAGCTCCAAATGAGACCACAGGGTTGCAATTTTAATTTTCTTCTGTGTTGGCTCAGCCCATAGAACTCTCAAAGTGGAACACTTTAAAATAAGCAAATACTCTTCTGCAGTGTGTTTTGTGGATGTCAATTCAGTTTCATGGATTTGATTGAATTTTATTAAGATTTCCAGTTTTTTAGAAATTGTTTCTTTTTTGAATTATACTTGGAAGTGGCTGTGCACAGTACTGGGGGAGAGGGAAAGAGGACTTTGAAATTGAAAGTCTTAGCATTACTGGAAGTTTTTACATAAAAATATATACTTGAGTAAAATAGATATCAGGTGTCATAACATATGTCCTGACTAATATTAAGAAACTTAAATTTTTTAAGCAATATTCATTCCAGATGAAAGTAACTCACTTGAAAAAATGGTTAATGAAAGGCATATTTTGAAAGTATATTTTTATATGTTTATATATTTATACATATACAGACACATGTATATATTGACACATATTTTTACCGTGAAGCCATTGATTTTAATAATGTTTAAACCAGAGATAATTTTGAGTTTAATATTCAAAGCTGAGAGAATAGGACGTACAATGTTCGTGGGCTTTGCAGTACTGATTTTCTAAGTCCTAATAATTTATCTCTTTAGCAGACCTGCTGTAATAGGTATTTAGTGCATATATCTATGAATAGTACAATACTGTTTAACTTTATATCCTTTTTTCCTAGGACTATTTGCTCAAATGGCTTGATGAGGCAAAGGATTTGTTTTGATGATGGTGGATTGGAAACATTGAATCATTTTATGTGTTCTGATAAAAAAAGCACATGTGCTAGGGCTGGAGATGGGGATATTTTCACAATGATCTAAAACAACCCCAAATCCCAAGCCCTGCATGTGTGTTTTGCTTTTTATATAGAATTTGCACAATGATAACATTACTTATGAATTCTGAGCTAATGATTTAGTCAGGGTTACACTTTGCTGCCTAGTGCTACTGTTGTGGTTTAAGTGTAGCTACTTTCTTACTTTATCACAGCCATGTGCTTGCTTTTATTTTACCCCATATCTATATTTACTTTTTTTTCTCTTGATTGCAGCTCTTTGCCAAAACCAACCCTCCAAAAGGTCTTTATGTCTATGGAGATGTTGGTAAGATCATTTGCATCCAATGGAATTTTTTTCTAAATTCATGTCTATTTGAATTCTGAAGTGTCTGAAAGCTGTGTGTTTATGTAGCTTTATTGGTTTAATGAATTTTACTGGATGCAATATTATGATGTTATTTAATATAATTACACTCTGAATGCTGGAAGCTGTTTGATTGGACTACATTACTATGTGTAGTTGTTTTCTGCGTTACCCATTGTCTAATATTTAAGAATACAATTTAAGAATTTGGGAAGTAATTGTGGGAGAGTATTCATATATTCTAATTGTAACAGTGCAGCATGAAAACATACTTGCTTTCCAGATGAAATACTAACATCATTTATGGATCTATGGGGAGTAATTTGTGCAATCTTTGGGCCACGTCTGTATTTTAAAACAGAAAAATAAAAATGTAGTTCTTCCAAGGTTTTGAACAGAAAACATAACTGTTCCTCACAGCAGTCTGGTCTTGTACTTACCCTGTGGAAAATTATAGTTTCATTGGGGCCAGGCTAACAATCACGACTGTAATCAGTATATACTGCTCTTAATTACCTGTTGAGTGTTTTTTATTGTTCTTAATTGAAGGCACAGGAAAGACAATGGTGATGGACATGTTCTATTCTCACTTAGAAGTAGAAAGGAAAAAGAGAGTCCATTTTCATGGCTTCATGTTGGATGTACACCAGAGTAAGTGCAGACACAGGTATTGACAAGAATTTTATAAAATACAGTACCAGTTAAAAAGTCTTATATTCATATTAATAATTGTAATTTTATTTAAATATTTAAGCATAAAGAAAAGTAAAAAAATAGGAGAAAAGTTAAAGCATGTTAGCATTGTTTATCATATCAGCATATGTATTAATTGCATATTATTTCTCAAGTATCTTTTCTGAAAGAAAAATTTACATACCTGGTTGTATATATAGCTTGAGTATATTGCTTAGAATGAAATCCTTAACTAAATGTTTTCCAGGTGTTAATTAGCTTACCTGAAATCTGAAGAAGGCAATTGCTAAAACTGAAAATGTAAAGGTTAAACTCAGTCTGTATTTTGAATAAGCAATAACTAAATCAGATATAAATGCCAAAGAGAATGGGAACTATTCTGATTGACTAACTTAGTAAAACTGTCAGTAATTTAGAGGAAAAAAGTAACAGAAAGAAGTGCATCCCAAGTTTCAGAAAATTTTCTGATCAGCTGGATAAGGTGCTTTGTTTTGACAGGGATGCTGTTCTAGATATTTTAAAACTTGCTTCTGTTTCTAAATTCTGTGACCTTTTAATACTGTCAAATTGTTATATATTGCTGTATTTTACAAGTGTTGTGACAGCTGCTTTTTTCATGGGAAGCTTTCACTGGTGTAAATAACTCGAGCCACTTTTTAATGCCCACTTTTCTATCATTGCTGGGTCACTTGAGATTTTGTTTCCATTTCTTGTAATTTGTACTTAATCTTAACAAAGGTAGCTTCCTTCTGCAGGATCCTTTTTTTCCCCTGAATCTATGTTTATAGTCAGATGCAATACAATCCATGACACAGTAAAGTATGGATTTAATAATCTTACCTTGTGCCATTATCATCATCTTCACATGTTGAAGTATAACTGTGTTACTACATCTGCCTTCTTTTAGCTAAATGCATTCTGAGAATACCTTCAAAGCAAGATAAAACTGCAATTTGTATCAGTTTATAGAAGATAAAGTATAGGTGCATAGCATTCTAGATGTTTTTGACATTTGTTATACAGCTTTCTTAACAAAATACGAATCACAAAATCTGTGAGCTTTTAACTGTTGTGTGGATGTGTTTGAAAAGTGTTTTACCCTTTTGAACCTAGATTAAGTTTGAAGCTTTCATATTTTTACTGGACCAGATTACTTTTTATTTAGCTAAATAATTTGTTCTTCCTATCTTAGAAAAAGAAATAAGAAATATTTGTTCTTTTCTGTTTTATCATCTAAGGAATACATCGCCTTAAGCAGAATTTACCAAAGAGAAAAGCAGGATTTATGGCCAAATCATATGACCCAATTGCACCTGTGGCAGAGGAAATAAGCAAAGAGGCTGCTCTCCTGTGTTTTGATGAGTTTCAGGTAAGAAGTCATAGATTACTCCTTCATTTCAAGGGAAAGGTCATAAAATTACTTTTGATCTTAAAATATGATACTTGTTACTGCTAATATAGTATTTGTATCACTGGCCGGTAGTGACCTGTAGAAGTTAAAGACTAGAAGCCACTTTCCAATTTTGAAGATGGTGGGGTTTGGGGTTTTTGTTTTCCACAGTAGACAAGATGCAAGTTAGCAGCGTAAGTCCCCTTACAGTGCTTTTGTTTACCAGTCTGGTCATTGATCATACAAGGAGGTATTAGAGTTTGTCTGGAAGCTCATGAATTCTTCAGGACAGAAGGTACTCCTGTACCGAGTCGGTAGAGTGCCACCTGATGCTTGCTTGCCACTGATCTTTGCTTTTGTAGTTCATATAATCCAACAAACACCCCCAATGTGATTAAGGACTTTAGGAAACTTCTATTGAATTAAATGTGAAAATTAAAAATAAGTTTATAAAATTATCTTTGCCCAAGCTAACTTGATTATTTCATTTGTTTTACACAGCTTGTGAATATTAAGGGCATGTCCAAAACTTAAATGTAAATGTTTATAAAATGTTTGTAAACATTTATAAAAATGTTTAATAAAAAAATGAGAGATATTTAGCAGCTTTAACCAGCTGAGATTTTTATTTAATTCAGAGGGAAAATGCAGAGCAAGTTATGAGCAGATCCATGTTAGTTCTCAAATCACCAATAGTAAAATAATCTATTAAGTGAAATTGTCTGTTATGGTGTTAAATGAATACATTTCTGAAATGGATGGAGCAGTTTATGTCCCCTAGCTATTTTTTTGCAAACCTGCACACTTGAGGAAGTAACTGTTCTGTGGTCGACTGCCATGAAGGGAATTTTGCCCAAGTAACAGTTGTTCTTGTTTTAAGTTTCTCTTGCCTTTTTCAAGCAGGGGGTGATTCAGAATGTGTGAGGTCATTGCAATTGCTGCTGTTCAGTCATTTAAATTGTGCTCTGTCCAGTGAATATGATTATGCTGGGCTTCCAAAACCTGAGTGTAAAATCCAAATACAGAGACAATTTTACTTACACTATGAAGAAGTGGGAAGGTCAGGAGAAGGAAGTGATAACTGTCACGGCATTAAATGCTCAAATGGTAGAAAATGGCTGTACCATGTATTAGTGTAAATACTTGCTTTTCTGTATAAATGCTCACTGCTTTCATGTTGCATTGTTTCATGTAGACTGTTTGTCTTATTTCCACATTTTAAAGGGAGAGACTGTGGTATATTTTGTTCCCAAGCTGATTGCCTGCTCCCCCTGCTGACTTGCTTGAGGTACACACCAATGACTTCAGTTGTAAAAATCACATGTTCTGTAGAACTATTGCAGTTGGGAAATTAATACAAGAGCTATACTTTAAAATGTATTTCCAAGACTTTGCGTTAATAAGTGAATTTTTAAAATCTACTTGGTTTGGATATACTAATTTTTTAAATTCACAGATTTCTGAATGGCTGGAGTTCTTGCCTGATTTTCTGTAATGTGAAACTCTACACGGGTTTTGCCTGTTTAAGAGGAGTTCCAGCTTTCTGAAATTTTGTAGAAGGCACTGGATTTGGGATAAGAAACCCTCTGCTTAAATAGCCATAAAGTAGTGCAGTGACTGGAAGAGGAACTCACATGGTGACAAAATTGACATTAATAATAAGGAAACATATTTAATTTGGGATGTTTGCAGCTCATTTCTGCGGTGGAGATCATGGCTTTATTTCCCTGCAGTCTGATTTACTAGTATTTAAAGAATTTCTAGATTAAAATGAAACTGGAAAGAGCTGCAGACTTAGAACATACACTGCTCTGACTTGTGGACAAAGCAACTCTCTGTTTTGACAGATGAAAAGTGAGGTTGTTGTGGCAAAATAATAGTGTGTGGAGACAACATCAGAAAACTGTTGAGGTTTAAACACTTCAAGTTGCTTTCAGATGCCTGCTGAACAAAAAAAAGGAGAATAAGTTGAAATTAATTATTTATCTTAAGAAGAGAAACATGGATGAGTGATATTTTAAACAGGGACAGAAAAACATATTGTTAATGCTCATTTTTTAGAGGAAATCAAATGCAGAATTTCAGAAGACAAAAGCATTGTTGAGGTTGCATTGTCCTCATTGACAATGGGCTAAAGGAAAACAGAAGTATTCTGAAGTGAATCTTCCTGCAAAAGCCAGAGAACTGTTAAGCAAGTGGAGAATTGACTAATTGATCTAGAAGAATATTTCAGTACTTCTTTTAAAAGTAATTTTCTGTGTTCCAAAGTATTGCTGTATTAAAAAAAAAAAAAAAGTTGTAATGTTTCTTTGTGCAAATACTATGTGATGGCCAGGACCTCAGTGATGGCACTATGCTTCTGTGTTTGTCCATTTTGTAGCAGGATTTTGTCAGCAATTGCCTGAGCCTTAGGCTGTCAGGTTACTAAAGCATTGCTATGTTTTACTGATCTTTGTCATACAGTTTACTGGAAATATTACAGTCTTTTTTTAATCACAGAACTCTTAAGCCATTCTGAAAATATCTTCATTTTGAAGAGAAAACCTAAAATTAAGCCATTTGTAAGTATGAGATTTCAGAACACAGGGGTGGCTAGCAGTGACCAAATAACTCTACAGAGGTGATTAGAAGCTGTAATTTTGGCACAAGACAGTAACCTACGTTAGTATTGATAACGAGCCCAGACTCCCTCCTTCTTGGGAAGCTGAACAATGATGCAGTGTTAGCCTTAAGGTACCAATGGTACCATTTGAACTACAAAAGTGAAGTAACAATGTAGGGAGGTTTCACTAACCTGCATTCTATTAAAAGCCTCTAATAAAAATTAGGCTCTTATTTTTGTGCTAATACTAATTGCTGATAATACATGCTTATGTTTGTCGTTCATTACACGGAACTGTACCAATCAGTGACTGACTGAATGTCAGGCACTTAAACATGTAAATTAACTATTAGTCTCGTGTCTTTGCTTTCTTTTTTCTCTTAAATGCTAATGAAATTTCTCCATTCTCTCCCCTAGCAGGCTCTCCTTATTGGTAATTTGTAGACTTTGCTTTTATTATCAGTTGCAGTAATGCTGGATACAGTAAAAAACATGAAAATTTATGATCCTTTAGTTACTGTCTTCTACCTGCTTCACCTTGTAGAATTTTTTTATTTTTCCTAAAGTGTATTAGATAAAAGAGCTCCTATTTGCATCCTGGTCCTCAAAATAGCTCTTGCTTTTTGACAGAACTTTCAAGAGGTTTGTTTGGGGTTTTTTTGTTTGGTTTTTTTTTTTGTGTGTGTGTGTTGGGGGCTTTTTTTGTGTTTTCCTTTGTTTTGTAACAGAGCTCAGAATTCTGCATCAAAAACCAGTTCTCATTAATAGGAGATTGTTATTGTTTTGTTTGATGTGAGCATTAATACTCTTTCATTCCCTGTTTGCTAAAGGTAGCATGCTTTGTAGTAGTATTATACAAAAAGGTATTTGTATTATACAAAATTATTTCCATAATAGAATTTTAAAACTTGGCTTTTAGGTGTGCTTTGTGGTACAAGAAATTCAGTTACCACTAAGATGTATATCTCTAGTGATTCCTTGTGTGTCTTGTGTTTTTAGGAATGGGAGAAGTTTCTAAATTTTAGCATCCAGAAGAAAGAAATTATTGATAAGGAAACATAAGCAAGTGTATAAAACATATGGTATGATAGTAAATTACTATTTTTTTAATATCAGCTCTTAGGGAGCAGAGATACGCAAATCTGAGGTGTGTGTAATTGTGTAAAAGTTTGTTTTTTATAAAGGGAAAAAAATGCCTATTAAGGCATTCACAGAACAAAATGGAAAAAACCTTTGGAAGAAGGAAACTAGTGCTTATATATCGTTCATTAAGAATGTTATTGCTTCAAAACTAGCTGCCAGAAATAGAACCTAAATCTTTTACCTATGTTTCTAGTGTAGAATTATCTGTTTGTTTTTTTTTTCCACAGAAAAGTAATTTAGAAATGGGAGAATTATGGGGGATGGAGGGGTGTGGAGTAGAAGAAAACATTATGCTGGGTAAAACTTTCTGCACATGTGTTGCCATCACAGCATACACATCTAAGGTGGTGAAAGCACAGCAATCTGTCAATCTCTTGTATAATGGGAATATGTAAGTCCCAGCATGCCACCACTGGTTTATTTCCTCAGAACTGGGGTCTGTTTTGGCAAGCCAAAATGCAACAAGTGTTCTTATAATGACCACAGGGTCTGCAGGAAAATCAAGTGTTATGATCATAAAGGTGGTTTGTGTATTAAGATGGTGAACTCCTTTAAAGTATGAATTGCTGGTTTTTCAGAAAAACTTGATATATTTCTTTACAGCATTGTTCCTGTATCCTTTTATTTCTTGGTACTATAAAGCAAATTTGATACAAAAAGAAATTTTACTTAATGGCTTATCTTGCAGTCATTTTTTCTTCCTTACCCCTCCCCAGTGTCACTTGTCCTACCCATTTTTATTTTTCATTCGTGTTTTGTGCCTGAAGGTTAGAAGAGGCTGACTGTGCTGGAAGTGACTGCCTGCCTTTTGATTATTCATGGACAGTAATAGAAGGCACTTAAAAAGAACAATGAAATTGCTTATTTTTGTGATGGGCCATCTGTTGAATTGTTTTTTGCAACAATCACACAATAGTATCTATGTCATATCATTCTATTTTCAACAGCAGCTGATTATGTATAGTTGGCTACTTGTCTTTATTTCTGAAGTCCCATGACCATTTTAAATTCACCTCTGCAAACCTTTGCCTCAAAGGTAATAGAAATGTAAAACAGCTGGTGTGTATCTCTTTTTATCTTCTGTTTTTTTTCATGTTGTTCCTGATTAAGTAGGCTCTTAAATGTTTAGGTCTGTTTTCTGTGTCTCCCACCTGTAGTTTTATAATAGAAGTTAACATGGAATCGTTTAGCAATTGGTAAAGAAATGGTGGAGTTCTGCAATAAAGAGTGGGCAAGTTTTGAAAGACTGTGGTACATTCACTGCTTATTAATTATCCCTTTTATTTTTTTCTCACCAAGCAATAATTAGAATCTTTTTCCATGGCTTTCACTAACAAGCATTTTCCTAGCTACAAAGCCACTTGCAGATCTATTGCAGCAGAAGCTGAAAGCAAGATATAACAAATGTGTTGTCTTCTCAGGTCACTGACATTGCTGATGCCATGATTTTGAAGCAGCTTTTTGAAAATCTCTTCCAAAATGGGGTTGTCGTTGTGGCAACATCTAACAGGCCGCCAGAAGGTAAAAACAAACATTCTACCAGTGTTACCCAAATCCAGTGAAACTCAGTATCTTACGAAACAATTGTATTTATATGATACAGTAATGACTCTGTAGACTGCAAGAATCAGAGATATTCCAACTTGTTCCCTGCTTTTTCTTGTTCTTAAAGAAGGAAATGTTTTTCACTCAATCTTACCCCTCCTGTATCTCGAACTCAGAGTGTGCTTTCCTCCACCACTCTCAAAACCTTCTGTTTTCTGATCTCCTCTACTCTATCCAAACCAGTAAGAGGGTGTTTGGGCACAGGGCAGTTTAGGAGGGGTAAAATACTGCCTGTACTGAATGTGTTTAAGGATAGGAAAAGATCAGATCCTGCAAAAGAAGGGAAATGGTATCACATTCCTTCCCAGTTTCTCACTCAGAAACTTGGATATGTGGTCCACCAGCTTGAAGGAGAGCCACTTACTAAGATGCCATTCTTACTTTCCTAAAAGCTGGTTTGAGAGAATTAAGTGGAGAGTTGTTTCCATTTCTACCTCCTTTTTTACAGTGACTAATAATTTCTGGTGACTAGTTAAGTAGATCCTTCTACAAAGTTCCCAAATGTGTATGGGTTTTAACCATGCAGTGCCTGTAATTTTTTTGTAAAGGAGAAAAATGTTTGTATTGTATAACTTTAGCAGTTAGCATAATGCACAAACTTGCATGACATTTCAGATTGATCAATTTCAGGTACTGAAGAGTTACCTTAAGTGCTAACTGTAACAACCATTAATTTTCCTACCCAAATTAATTGAGTAAAAGACAATCACTAATGATGGGCAATTCTACAATGAACTTTATCTTAGCAAAAAACAAACCAAAAAAAAAATCAACCAAAAAAACCCACCCAAATGTTTTTATTAGGGGAGAAAATTATTTCCCATTGGCTTATTTTCCTTTTTTGCGCAAACAAGATGGAATTGTAACTACTGTAGTTGCGTTGACTACAGAAAGACTGAATCCTGGTGCTTTACTCACTTGAGAGCCATCCTTGGTTTTTTGAAGCACTGATCTTTAAAGTTCAGGAGAATTTTTTACCATAACTTAAGGATTGTAGGCAATGTTTTAAATCAAGATGTTAGTTTGTGACCTTTATTATTGATTGGTTGTTTTTCATAGATATTAAGTCACTGAATCAACCTGAAATACATGCACCTGTATTAAGTACCCCAGGGAATGACAAGAACAGCATTTCCAGAGCTGAGCTGTGTTACAGTCTGGGTGTTGGCCTCTCTATTCTTTGGTCACTCTTTGTGAAGGCTCAGGGTTTGTCTGACAACCCCTGCAGGAAAGGGAGTTAGGTTAGTGTAATATGTCACACCAAGGTTTAAGACTGAATGGAGAGATTTGTTTCTTGTGGATACAAGGGGGAGAAGTGGCTTTTTCGTTTGAGAGCGGATGTGCCCAGCTGCTGACCATTAGTGATGCATGTAACTTTGTTGAACTCCTGCCCTGGGGGAATGTGAGGGGAAATATTGAGGTTGTATTTGAGGAGTCCTGGCTTCATTTCTCCACCAAAATTACTGTTTATTTTTCTGATCTCATGAAACAGAGACATAATACAAAGCTCACAGTCCTATTAGCTAGAAGAACTAATGGGAGTAGCTGTCTTACACTATTGTCGCATGTTCACTAATTTTTGCAAGTAAATACGCAATTGATTGCTATATATTTTAACAAATATATGGCCATCCTGATTTTCTGAGTTGGGAATGAGCATGATACATGGCTTCCTAGAACTTTGTTAGTAATTAGGGTAATGGAATTGCCTTTACTGATAATTTTTCTAAATGTTTCCACGTACGTATCCAATTTTGTGAAAACCATTCTGTAGTGCCCTGTTGCTGTCTCATAGATGCAGCATCTTCTGTCCACCATAAGGTGTTGGTAAAGCATAAAAGCTTTAGTATAGCTGTAACCTTCAGGCCTTATGGGGAATATAAAGTATAATCATAACCTGGCACATGCTTTGTGTGGAATTTTGGTGATATCTCTGCCAGCTGTCTGTATTCTTTTATTCATTCCTTCTGTCAGTTATAGGTGCTAAGCTGCCTTTTTATAAGGCTTCCGAATATTAATGAAACAGAGCAGATCATCATACAGTTTCAAGTGATTGTGTTTTCAAAGAAGTCATTCTGTTATGAACTTGCTGGTTGGTTAATTTCTGGAGAAGAAAAGTTTATATTGTATAAATAAAGGGATAAGTAAAATGAAAAATGCTGCTTTGCAGTTTTTGTTAATTTGTATTTTGTTTCATGATGTAGATCTGCATTTTGTTACATAACATACTGTTTTTTTCTTTATTCAGTTGTATTTTTAGCAACTTTGCCTAAATTTACATTTTAATTTAATTTTCAGTTTTTTGGCCTTAGAGGTGAGCCTTTTTCTTGCTTTTGAGGATGGGACACTTGGCAGAATTTCTCGAAGATAAAATGTACCACAGTACATCAAATAAGAATGATGCTAACTTAGTAAATCCAAATAGTGTACTTTTCCTTTATGTTGGGGTTTTGTCCTCTGCCAAAGACTTGGGTTTAGCAGTTGCGTGGTTTGGCCTTACAATCTGTACCAATGTATACCCAGCATTACAAATATTTTTTATATCCTTGCTTTAAAACAGATGCTGCTCTAATTTCTTCTGCTACAATTAGTTATATGTCATTAGAGATCTAAGTAATTTTTTGTTCCCTGCCATTTTCACACTTCTCAGGACGTTCTGTTCTTCTTAAGATCGTATTGAATTTTTGTGTAGTAAAATAAGAGAAATGGATTTTAGCTCTCCTTTTCTGCCTTTTGTTCCTCCTCCTGTCTCTAACAACATTGAGTTTTATTTGCTAGACTACAAGACAAGCTGACGTTATTAAGACTAAGTAGCAAAATGGTACTGATTTCCTTTCTTTCAGATCTCTATAAAAATGGTCTTCAGAGGGCTAATTTTGTACCATTCATTGCTGTGCTGAAGGTAAGAAGAACCACTTGTTCAATGCTTTTCAGTTTTGCCTGCTTTATTAATCAATTTGTAGAAGAATTGTAGAGGATTGCTTTGATGCAAGTTTCCACATGATATATATCTGCCTTAAATATTCTGAGTAAAACTAATTGAAGATAAGGCAAGAAGGGACTTTTTCCTTCTGGAATTAACATGTTTTTAAAGCTGGACTTCTTTAGCATGACAAAAAAATTACTTTTTTGTCTAAGGCAGCAGAAAGTGTTTGGATAAGACTTTCCTGCTGGTGCAGCTATGCTGTGTAACATAGTGTCCCTCTAATATTTATACTGTGTTGTACTTGTGGATATCTTACATTTATAATGATAGAACAGCTTGCTGTTACTTTGATGTGTGGAAAGTAGGGTTTGTTCTGTAGCCCTCAATTACCTTGTTTCTGGGTCTTTCTCGTGTGTAAGTAGTTAGTTTTTTCAATGGCTGTTTGTGAGGCTTCACGTAATGTTCAATAAGCAGTGGCTCTGAAGCAGGCTTCCTTCAGTCTGCATGTTGTGTTGTGGGAGGTCAAAAACTATAATAGTTTCATTTAAATTAAAAATGGCAGATCCTTCCTCTGTGAATAACACAATTGGTGCTTATTTTGCTGTTAAAAAGAATATAAGCTGAAATGACACTTAAAAGTTCTGGACAAGTTGCAGATATTTTTTATTCACAAGCTAGAATTGTATTGTTCTGTTACTGGGGGCTAACATACAGGTCTTGTATCCTGCGCTGCCTGGATTGACATGACATGTAAAATGGAAATAGCAACATTTCCCTACTTCACAGAAGTATTGCTAGAATAATCACATAAATAATGTTAACTATATTGGTATCTAGCATAAAAGAATTGTAAGGTAGAGTGTAGGTAGGTTTGGCTTTGTGATAGGAGATTTGGAATTGCTGAATTGATGCATTGACTGGATGTTTCTGCTCAGGTGGTCAGCAGTAAAGCTGCTGACAATGCCTAGCATTTTCAGTGGGCCCTTTAAGAATTCTAAGATTGCTTAATTGCCTAAGAACCTTTGAAAATCCCATCTACTGTTGACATTTGTACAATTACCAGGTTTAAAAGTTAATATGCCATTGACATGATTATGGCACTCTGGTGCATCTCAGAATGGCGTGTACAAAGTCAGGGAGGTTACCAGTGAGAGTGGTTCTTACCTGGATGACTTTAGAAAAGTAAGGAATGTAAAAATAAATGAACAACCCACTTCCATCTCAGATTCTTGGAAAGCGTTTATTTGTAGCTGGCTGCATTGGATGAGAGCTCCCAGTCACAGAGTATTTTCAAGCATAGAGGTAGTTTCATATGCATTTGCTTTTTGAAATGCAGCAACCATGGCAAATCATTCTTTTCTATGTCTTTCTTTGTTGACTCCATGATTTCTCCCTGATAAACACAAGGCTCTTTCATTTCAGTGATTGTCAGGCTTTAAGAATACCTATCATATATGCTTATTTATAGTTTCCTTTTTTGTCTTTTTAGCTAGCTGAATTAAAAAATGTGAAATGTAGTTTATGCATGAGAACACCTCATCAGGACTGGGAAGGTAATAAAAAATTTTTAGTAGGGAACAGATGGAATGCTGAGAGAAGCAGTAAAGATGGCTTAGTCTAGAGGATGGAGTACTGCAAAAAGAAACAAGTAGCACAACCCAGACGAGAGGCAGGTGAATATTATCATCATAATGAATGAAGGGAGAAGCAAATGTTAACATAATTCACAAGGGTCTTTCTAAAATACTGAATTTCCTTTCGTTGTTCTTTTTCCCAGCACCTTTGTGTTTTAACACTGCTCTAAATATATGTGCCTTCAATGTCACTTTAATAAATATTACCAGTGTAACATTATTCTTTCCCAAAGACATAATGACCAAAAGTTGGATCTGAGGAAGCTTATTTGCAAAATGCTTCTCTGACCCTAGTTGGAAAGTGGAAGGATAAGGGCATGGTATTAAAATTATTAATAAAAAAATAATGAAATCTACATTTTTAATTCAATGCAGCAGAAGTCAGCATTTAAAAATCGCAGTGGAATGTATTCTAGAGTAAGATTTTAACCATTGACCTTTACGTTACAAAGGTGTGGATAGAATTACACTGATATTCTGGCTTTGGTGGTTTGAGAAATGCAGATTTAGGCCTCCCCGATGTGTGTAGAATCTGTGTGATGGCATTGGTGTGAATGGATAAAGTAGCTTCTGCCTCAGCTGTGCATAATTCTGTGACTAGGAAATGAATTCTGTGCAAAATTCTGTTCTAGGATTTTCGTGAAAATGTGAAGGAAACCACTGCATTGGTTGCTTGCAAATGTTTGATTTACTGTCTTCTCAAACTTTCCCTCACGCCAAGCCATGTATGTCTGTCTGACCTGTCCCCTGGTACTGGCTTTGACAGCTGGGACTAACTCCTGTCATAGTTTTCTCTGGGCTCAGAGCCTCCCAGAGGGCTTTTGTTTGGGGTTTAGTGGGAGTGAATATGTGGATTGGCTTTGTTTGTTTTTTCAGTAATTAACTTTCATGATCATAAATCTTAAAATAAGACTTGAGCACTAAAAGTGGTTCAAGTTCAACACAGGAGTTTCAAATTCTTTTAAATGTTCTTGGGAAGGTGGAATGAATGGAAACTATTGGCAGTATATTTCTGCGTAGATGCTTCACTTGAAATAGATTTCAGGCTCTTTTCATTCCTTGTCAGTGGAACACATACTTTCTAGATACCTGGGTAACTGTTACATACATATCTTTTCTTGTCTTCAAATGATCATAAGTAATGGTTTCTTCCCCAGATCTAGAGTTATCCTTGTTCATCCTCAATTTTGTTTGTATTTTCGACTGTCTGTGTAATTCCAGTATCTGTGTTTGAGTTCTATTTCTTACAAAGATAACTGTATACCAGTTTCTGTGGAATAAGCAAAAGGGTGAAATAGCACTCTAGGGAAGATACAGTTATCTTCCAAAGTTTGTCCATTTTGTCTTTCTGGGTGGTAGATTACTGGGGCAAGTGACTGTTGTGTTTGGTTGCAACTGAAAAGTTCCAATTTTTAGAGCTACATGAAAACTTCAGGTCCTACAGGTGGCAGCTACATAAAAGCCCCAGGTCTGTGTCATTGGGCAGCTCAGTAACACCACTGGCAGCTTTTTTTGCCCTGTGTGCGCTCCCTGTTCAATTCTGATCTTATGCCAATGTTCTTTTCTATTGAAATATTAAATAGTTTGAGATGTATTTTTTTCAGCGATTCTTTAATCCTGTAACTCAAAGCTTTATAAACAGGGGAAGACTATGAATTGATCAGTTCATTGTTGTGGCTATGATTCTTTGGGACACAGTATTCCTTATGAAAGGGTTTAGTTCTGCAACAGATAAGAGTGCTTCTTCAATCCATGAAATTTTACAAAGATAGAGCTTTACAGAGAAAAGAAGTATTAGTAAGAAGAATCTTTTAATTCTATAATTGTAATTCGATTCAGTCTCTTCTGATTGAGTTTTTAATCTCACAGTATCTCTTGCTGAGCATTTTAAGAGTGTGGAATTCCTATGTGATTTTTTTTAAAGACCATTCTTGAGAAAACTGTTGATTGCTCACAATTACTTTGTTCAAATGCAAAGAGCAGAAACACTCCAAAAATTGTTACTCTCAACCTAAAAGAAATATGCAAAGTTTCTAAATGTTTTAAAGCTGATTTACAAATAAAGCTATGTATCTTGGAATCACAGAATTGTTAAGATTGAAAAGACCTTGAATTCTGTTGAGTCCAACTGTTAACCCCTCACTGCCAAGTCCACCACTAAGCCTTGTCCCCAGGTGTCACATCTGCATTGTCTTTCTTCCAGGGATGGTGTCTTGCTTCCTTTGGTGGTCTGTTCCAATGCTTGACAAATCCTTTTGGTGGAGAAATTTTAATCCCAGGTCCTTTTTTTGCTGTGGAGCTTTCCAGTCATTCTGTCGCTCTGTAGAGCTGCCTGGGGTTGTTGGGAGCCAAGTGCAGGACCCAGCACTTGGCCTTGTTGAACCTCACACCACTGGCCTTGGCCCATGGATTCAGCCTGTCCAAATCCTTCTGCAGAGCCTTCCTGCCCCCAGGCACATGCGCTAATCTTTAACAACTTGATGTAAGACATTATGTGAGGCTCTTGGGGGAAAAAAAAAGGCAAAAAAAAAGCATGCTTTAATTTACTGTTTTGGTAGTAATTTTGGCAACATTTTAATTTTGGCAGACATTTAATGAAGACATTTACATCAACCCTTAACCATTCTGAAATCCTAACTCTAATTCAGTGCCTAGTTCAATTCTCTGGAAAATCAGGAAGGAAATCTCCTCCAATAATTTGCTGTGTAGAGTCTGTAACTTGAGTGAGCAGTTCTGGCGATTCCAAAGGTTTCCTGGAAGTGTAGCATGAAACTTCAAAATGTCAAGCTGTGTTGAAGTACCAAGTGTATAACTTCTGTGTTTTGTCAGGTTTTCAATAGACTTGCACTAGTCTAAATTTTAACTGAAAGTCAAAAAGTTTTAGGGCCCTTCTTAGTCTGAGTATAACTTCAAAAGGCCAAATTTTAGAAGAAAATATTTGGCTTTGGCTACTTGCATTTTGCTTTGAGTAAAAGGGAGGAATCAGCCTCAGAAATCATGTCCTCTATGTCAGTAGGACATGAAATTACTTTCAATGTCTTTTTTTCTTTTTTTTTTTTCCTATGCTATTAGGGACCAAATAATTACTTATTTTAAAACTATTTGGTTAAAATGACTTAACCATAAGTAAACTTTGTACACTCCTCTCAAATAGAAAGCAATGCATTATTTATACACTGTTTTGCCCTTTCTTTCTTGAAATCAGTTAATGATTATTTATTTAGAATGTTGCTGGCTGTGGTTTTAATTAAAGTATACCCTTTCCTACAAAGCAAGAAACTGAGTAATTTAAAAGCATTTTCAGTTTTGAATAGCTTAGTATGAGAACATGAAAAATACTTGTTTTAAAAACATTTAGAGCTACCCCTAAGGAAATTGTGGGAGTTAGTTTTGTACAAAGGCATTTGGTAGATATAAAATGTCTTTGATGGTGCAGTCAGCTTTTGTCCAACCACCTGTGTGAGAAATGCAGGGATTTGTTGAGTGGCGGATCTGCCTCTCTCCTCCCCCCTCTCCCAAAAAAGTCATCTCCTTGATGAAATTGATTTGTCAGTTTGTTCCAGTCTAATGGTGTGATAGCCCAGCAGCTTTCAGTATGTTGAATAGTTAAAACCTGCTTTTGAGGTCAGTGTCAGCCACTCTGACCCCTGTGAACTGTCACCTGAGTCAGAATTGCAGGGATTAGGCCTTTGATATTGTGATGGCTTCGCCTATCAATTGACTTTTTCATTACTGAAGATGTTGGGCCTTTTGTTTCCCTTCTTAGTATGTAACCAAGCAAACTCCTAAGAAGAAGGAGCATTTGTTCTTGTTCTCTCTCTGTGCAAGTAATAGAAGTGCTCATCTTTTGTGAAGTGTACCTAATTAAACATAGAAAAAATAAAAATACAAAATTCAGCATGATTGCAAGTATTTTGTGATGCAAGTATTTTTGAACCTCAGTATAATTTCTGGGAAATCTTAGTTTGATAAATTTGTGAGACTATCAAGTAATAAAATGTTGTATATAGAAAGCAAGGTGTCAGATTAGAAGCTACCAATCCCTTCTGCATCCAGCCTTCTAAGCCTCTGTGTGTGTGTTAAATTTAAACACAAATGTTATTTGAATTCTCTAGTTCAGAGCACGTAACTGTTACAATATTTTATAATGTACCTATTGCTTTATTGTGTTCTCAGGGATGAATTGTTCAGTTTGTTTACTTTTTATATCTGTCTTAGACACTTTCTCCTAGACAGTTTATTTAGATGCAGATCAAAAATTTATCTTAGGATGAAATAGTTGCTTCTGTATCTCTGCCAGGCTTCCTGCCTTCTCCCTTTCTTAAATTGTTAGGATCTCCTGAGCTCTTTCTTGTTTTGTTTGCTCCTTGATTAAAATGAGTAAATGAAAGCATATCATAGATATGAAATAGTTGATTCCTGCTGTCTCAGGGTAAATTAGTCTAATTACACGTGGCAGTTCTGTTTGCTTGTGATGTAATGTGAAATGAGGTCCTGCCTCCCCCTGAAAAGCCCGAGCCAATTAATAAAGCTTTTAAGCTCTTTGTCACAGGCCACCGTGGAGGTCTGCAGAGAAGAACTTTAATCCAATAAACATTTCATTTAGATCATGAAAAGAAAGCATGAGGAGAAGCTCCTACAAGAGAGGGTGTTACCAGCAATTCTAGTTGTGAAGAGATGTGAGGAATTTGCCAAATTAACCAAGAGGCCTTCATATTTAACACATAAATGTGTCAAAACTAATAATAGAATAATTTAATTTGAGTTGAACCTTATATTGTTAAAATTCTAAGAAGCCACAACTGTTTTCTTCAAAGACTTTGCTGTTGAGTTGGATGGACAGGGCAAGGGGAGGTTGTGAGAAACCCAGATAGCAAATAACACTGTCCGAAGCTGGTGGAAAGGGGGGAAAAAAAAGGAATAGATAATTAGGTGTAATTAGCGTGTATGAATTGTTGTCTCCCTGCCCTTGGCTTGAATAAATTTCAGAGAAAAAAAAAACCCTAGTGGCAAAAACCCTTTGATGTAAGAAGAGTCATTGTGGTTTGGCAGCATAAAGGCAGTGTTTTATACTTCTTACATAATGGTTGTGATACAGAAAGAGTGAATGGAACCTGCACCCCCCAGCCTGCTTTACAGCAAGGACTTTTGGATTCCCTTGAAACAAAATGCATCACAAGTTTTCAGTTGTGGGTAATGAGGTAGTGGACCTCATCAGAGCTAAGCGTAAGCCATCTTTAGCCTTTGTTTAGATCTTAATCGTTTTTTTTTTATTATTATCTGGGAAATTCAGTTTCGTAAATCATGACTACTTTTTTTTTCCCTTTCCTTTTTTTTTTTTTTCCTGCCTGCCAACAGTTCTGGCAGGAGCAAAGGCTAATACTGGGGAAAAGAAATACAAATCAAATGTTAAAAAGAAAAACAACAGCATAAAAGAAATCTAGATAAATAACTTCATCCAGGGTATAATTCCAGTGAAGTACATGTATTGGGATGAATTTGACCCTTAGCTTAGGAAACATCATGTTATAAATTCAGCATGAACTCTTGGCGTTTGTTTCTCGCAGAACGCCACAGCTTGCTTATTATTAGGACATTGAAAGTTACAGTCATTAGTGGTCCTTTAGCAAAACCGGGTGTTTTGCAGTGGTTTGTAGTTTGCAGGTGGGGTTTTTTTCTTTTGTATTTATTCTTATTCTGCAAGGAAGATTTTTTCCAAAGTGATGTGAAATGAGGAGCACTGTTCAGTGTAATTCTTAGTGCATGGAAGTTTACTCTGCCATTCTTCTGTTCCCTGACTGGAAAAAGGAGAGGCTACTTGTCTCTGAGCTGGCACAGCCACATCTGTACCTCCTGAATTCTTTCACTTTTGTTTGAATATCTGAAATACTATTCACAGAATAGTACATTTTGAGAGTCTCTCTTTTTATTCATGCACCATTATTTTACAAGTTAATTGTCTATTTTTCCTCTTCTTAGGGGGTAGCTGATTTGTAGCTAGACATTAAAATAAGTTATTGAAAAGTTGTACAATAGATCGTATGTTCCTTGTGGTAGCAAGAATGGTGGGGTTTCTTAGTTGTTAAAGTTTTGAAGGCTGTAATGTAAACTTGTGCAACTTCCACTGAGTGAATTTTGCCTCTCAGTTTATCTCTGCTAAACTCTTCAGTTTTTAAGTTTAAATGTTCTTGTCACAAGTGTAAGAAAAAGATTGATTGAAAAAGTTATATTTGGCAGCATTTATTTTCCCAGATATTTTTGCTGTAAGTCCACTGAAAAATAATTCCAAGCAAAATGTTTGTTATCCCACATCAACTTGAGAGTGATTACTTTCCCTGATGTTGTACAGGATTCTTGGATGACATTTAGAAAGTTTTCCTCCAAATTTGTTCATGTGGTTCATCCGTTTTTTTGGTTTTTTAAAATTTTTTTTGGTTTCGTTTTGTAACAGTGTTTGCAATTGGGATAAACATGAAGTATCTGAGGCTATTGAAAGAATTTCCTATATTTCATTATTGCAGAAGAATATAGGGGAAAAGACTGTAAAAAAACCCCTTAGTTAACCCTGTAAAACATTGCACTATTTTGTAGAGCAAATAGCCTTTTCTGCTTGAAGTTAATTTGGTCTGTGAAAGGCAGTACCTGAATACCATGCCAGATAAGTAATTATTCCTGATTGTAATGTTGGGGTTTTTTTCAGGTATAGGTCACAGGAAATTCAGTTAGGGTAGAGTATGTACAAAGCTAAGAAATATGCAGATTTACTGTTGTAAGATTGTGTAAAAATTATTTACAGTTAATACTTGCACAAAGGTTAGAAAGGTTGATGAAGTGATACTTAGTTTTACTTTACTATTCACTGCATGTCAGAATGTAATTATGACTGATTCATGAAACTGTCTTAGCAATGAACCATCTTTATTAAAATGCTGATCAAGAAAAGAGCTGACAGTAATAAAGAATAGAACACTTTAGTCTTGTTGCTTTTGAATGATTGCTAATTACCCCAGAGGTCATGTATAGTGCTTATGAGGATTCATTGACATTTTCTTTAAAGTCTACTGTTTCAACAACATCTGAACAAGGAGACAAAAACTATATGTACATCCAACAATGCTTAGACCAAGTTTTTCTTCACCACCAAATACCTGGTGTTTTCCTTTCTCCTTCCTCATCTCCCTGAGTACATCTCAATCCCATGGATTAGTGGAGCAGAAAGTTAGCAGTGCTACAGACTTGATTAATTTCCTTTTTTTTTTTTTTTTGTTTGTGCTTTTTTTGTTTTCAAGTAAGGCAAAAGGAGAAAAGGAGCAGCCCTTTGAAGGTCCCTCACCTGTACCATACATGCTTATGACTAACACTCTGGTTGATCTCCTTGTAGAGCTGCACCAGAGAGGAAACTGGACTTAACCCTTGTACACTTCTCTCAGTAGGCTCTGGACAGACCTGTCCAGCTAATGAGCTGGACCAGATTCACATTCTGAAATTTCACATTCTGGTGACTATCACATACTGGTGATTTTGATAGTACAGTGAATTAAAAACCTGTGGGTATGCTTTGTATATCAATATTTTGTATTAATTATAGCAATTTTTTTTTCCTTACTTACTACATTTTTGCTTAAGATGGTTCTTGTTCTACCATAGTTATAGAAAATGCCAGTTGTAATGGTATCCTTTGGATGGAGAAAGCTTTTCTTGAAATTGCTTAAGGAAGAAATAATATTCTAGTTGATAATTTAACACTATATGGAGTGAAATAATGAAAAATAAAAATGGTTAAGTCTAGTGAGCTTTGTTTACCTGGAACTCTTTTTCTGCTAGCTGATGACTCTCATCACATGTCTACATGTTGTGTGACGTCGGAGAACATCTTAGGCTGAATGTAAATGTATGAGAAAAATGATTGCAAATGAACAATCTAATTATTTTCTGATTTCCTGGATGAAAGCAGTATTAGTGATCCTGTGTATTGTACATGGAGACCAAATCAGAGGATGCATTTGAAAAGGAGGATGAGATCTATGTGAAAATTATGATTCCTTTTCCTCAGAGTGGCTGGAAGTTGCATTTCTTAGCTCAGCATGGTTACAAATAGTAGGTGTTCTAATGGGCTTGTTTCAGAGGCCAAGAGTATGAATTGTGCAGCTTTGCCTGCTTGGGGATAGAACGATAGTCTTCCTTGCTCATATGGAAAATGAGCATTTGATACTGCAGTGCTGCCACTGCATTTTCCAAGTATCTGGTTTGACCCAGGCAAGAAAGGCTGTGGAAACTCAGCATATGTGGGAATTAAGGTGACAATCCTCCTAAATTAAAGCACTCTTGTATCTCTGTTCCCCTACACCTTCTCTGGAGGTCCTCAGATGGGTGGGTTTGGCAGCTAAGTGCTAATCTGAGCACTCCCGTTAATTCTTTGGCTGCTGATTAGAATTGCGGGGTGATTCGTTTGTCTATTCTTATAGTCTAATAGGATGATTTATATCTTGTTTTTTTGTTTTAATACCATTAAAATTCAGAGCAGAGAATGGTAACTGGGTGGACTTAGGGTGATCTTCAAGGTTAAGAAATATCTACTCACCTGCATTATCAAGTGTTACAAGCTGACCAGAATATGCGAGCTCAGAGAGCACATGATACTTAGTGCAGTGCTTATTGTGGACCGCAAGGCCATCCATAGCATTTCAGGGCTTTCTGTGACACAGGGGAGACATGTGTGACACACGTCTTGAGAACTTGCAGGTTATCTAGCTGACCTGGATTACCTTTTGAAATTTTCTGAAGTTTCTTTCTTCATAATAATCTGTCCTGTTGTGTGCTTTAATTTCTTGAGCAGTTAAACATCTTAATAGCTGCCATTCTTGATTGCAGCAATAAAGGAATATCAGAGGTGATTACTGGAAAAAAAAAAGTATTTGTTAGTCTGTATTTAATAACTTTCTAGAGTAGCTCTACTAACAGTCTAATTTTATCTATTCTGTCTAAAGGTGGTTGTTTTAAGTGCTGTGTCTTGAGTTGAGCCATGAGGCTTTAGCTTTTTTTTGTTTTCCTTTTGGAATAAAAAGTTTTCATGCCACTCAGTGGGAATGAGTCCATGCTTATACTGCATTTTTAACTTACTAATTGCATTTTCAATTCTGTAATTGTATTTGCTCTTTGTATACATAAATACATAAATTACTTCAAAATAAATTGTATCGCTGAATGATTTTATGCATTTGAATTGAATAGGGTATGTCAGTCTTTAAATATCTCAATAGAATAGAAAATTTGTTGGAAATTGTGGATGGTTCCACTAGACTGACTGTAGCTTCAATATTAAGTATTTATTTTGAAAGGAGTTTAGCCCAAAATGAAATCTGAAAATTTAAAACTCTATCTTAAGAAATGAAAACCAATTGTTATAGTTATGGGTTTGACAATTTAAGTGCTAACAACCTGAGCAGTCCAATTAGTTCTTTGGTTGTTGATTAGGATTCCATGGTGATTAGTGAGTGTGAGAATGCAATCACATCCCTAGGTTTAATCAGTCCCGTGCTGGATGAGGAAGCCCAAAGATGGAGAAAGTAGAACTTCTATAGAAGTTCTAACTTCTGTAATCTTAGAGGGGTTTTCCCCATGCTCTAAGAAGCTGGACAGTTAAAAGTAGAGAAGCCTATCTTTTCACCCCTCTCCACACTTCCAGGATTTTTAAATTATAGTACTGAGTTTTTAGTACCAAGATACAGGAGAATAATATTGCTGATACCTGTGAAGGATAGACAAGATGCATGGTGATACTCACATAGGCACCCTCTCTGATATTCAGTATTTCATTCTTACACTTGTGAGCAGGATTTGTTTTTCCATACCATGCAACCATGTATCTGGTTTACTTTGTTGCAAATCTAGTATTTTAAGTGTTTAACTTGGACATTTGCATTGTTTTGGTGTGCTTTATTTTCTTTTGTTATATGTTCTGATTATATGCTGTCTTTTTAACATTTAGAGTGTGTATACTAAAAAAGTTATTTATAAATATGAATATTTTTCCTTCTGCCTTCCTGTGAAATGGATAAATGAATGTTTATGTGTGCAGAAATAAAGAATTGTGGTGGGTACCCTTGTTGACAGAGGAAGCCCCAAAAAGAAAACCTTGGATCTCTACTCAGCACATAACTTCTCTGTGACCTTTCTGACTGAGCAAAGGTGACCATGTGCTGCATGTCCCTTTAGAGCTATCTCCAAGGGTACATTCTTAACTTGGAGAGGAGATGGTGGTGTTATTGTCTGGCAGCGCAAGCAGTCCTCCTACTACTGCCCTTTGGTTTGCTGCTGCTGTCCCACCTTTTCTCTCCTCTACTGTGCAGAGCTCAGTTTCTGTAAATAACATTTCCCACTTCTATTTGGTGGTTTGGGCTTTCTTTTGTTATGTTATTTTCCATTAGCAGCAATAGATCTGTACTCGTCATATATTCACATAAGGAAAGGTTGTTCCTGCCCTGCAAAGCTTATAATCTAACTGCAGGAATCATGTCTTAAAGGGCTGTTTTCTGAGAGCATGTTGTAGTTCAGATTGTGATGTTTGAGTTGAATGGCAGGAGCTGTTTATTTTATGTATATTCATATAGTGTCTTAACACAATAGGAATGGGTGAGCTTTGAAGTGTCTCAGTGAAAATAATTAGCAATGAGTATGGATAGACATCTGAACCTGTAGAAGGGTTAGGAAATTCCTATTTTATTTGTATTTAGAATATGATCTCTAAATGGCCAGAGTATCTTCCTGACCTGACCATCAGTCTGGAGAGACCAAGCATGTTAGTTATTTAGGAACTTCCAAGGAGTAAAATGCCAAATATTTTCAAAAGGACTAAGTATTCTCGGTTCCTGTTAGCTGTCCTCTGCTTTTATGCTTACACTGTGTATTACAGAAAACTGCTGTACATCAGGATTCTGTTTTTTCATTTTGTTTACATTTGGTTCAGTTGACTTTCTCCTCTTAAGGAAGCAAAAAAAAAAATCACTAGGACTATATTAACTGTATTTTATAGATCTCTGAGCAAGATTATGCTATTGCATTTTTGGCTGAAAGGTCTTAGATGTAACAGGTTTTTTGAAATAAACTACATCATGTTGTATCATATTAGAATAAAAAATTGTACATCATTACAGACATACAAGCAAAGATTATAGGGAAGGAAATAGCTCTGTTAGGCAATGCTTGTATTTTAAAAGGGGTCCAAAAACAACATATATAATTTTTTGAACACACAAGTTTTAACTAGAGTCACTAACGATAGTAGTTTTTCCTGAAGAGTGATAATACTTATTATTTCAAAGACAGAGAAAAGAGAAGGGAGGAAAAAAAAAAAAAAGAAAAAGGCATCTTCTCTTTGGCTGTATTGGTGGTATGTACATCTTCAGTTCTGAGGTTCTTACCTCCGAAACTCATTCAGTGGAATGTCATGGAGTCATAAAAGCTGTCGGTGCAGGTAAGGAGCGATAAGTTTGTAAGTGGAACACAAGTGGACTAAAACAATGTAGCACTGGGCACCCATTTCTGTTTCATCAAGCTGCACTGACCTGGATAATATAGCCCAGTACAAGTCTGTATCTGAGTGCACAGGACACTTGCTTGTCATTGGCAGCTGAGCCTCCAGCACCACTGTAAATATCAGGGAACAAATTTACACCAGCTACAGTGTTCAGGTGTGCTTTTGTTCTTTCAGCCCTACCATAGTGATGGAATGCTCTCAAGTATATATGGGCCTATGTTCACTTTTCACTATGCAGAACACCCCGAGGAAGGAGTAGAGTTTATAAATCTGACTTGAAGGCAAAAGAGATGAGGCTGACTTCATTAAAGATTCCCATCTCTTGTTTCCAGGAAAAAACAAACCATAATGATTAACAGCATTACTAAATTTGCAAGTATCTAAAGTTAATCTAAGTAATTTCCTAGTCCTCAAAGCTGCAGTACTAATCTGCAGGGTTTTTCCCCTACTAACATAAAGAAAATAGTACTTAAGTTAATGTACTACTTTGGAAAAATAAACCATTAGGTGGAAAGATGCTGGCAAAGAAAAGCTAAATGAGCTAGCTTTGCTGTGAAATTTCAGTAATCTTCCTTCTGGCCTTGACTGCCAGACTGATGCTGAAGAAAAGCTTAAACATCCTCCCTCCCCTGTGCATATTATTTATTACATGCCTCTGGAACTTTTTTCTTCTGCTCTGTTATTCTCTTTCTTTGTGAGCTCTCACAAAAAGAAAGGGAATAGATTATAATAATATTGTAGCACCAATGCTATTGTGTTTGCAGTAGCCTTAGTCCAAGATAATGATTTGATCAGCATGGCTTTTTCACTTACTGGAATTAAAGATACATGGATTTTCCTGGGATTCTGTGCTTTCAGGATGAATTTTTTTACCTTCTTTCTTCAGCTGTCTCTCTTTGCAGAGAAGTTAGAGGTTTAAAGTAGGTATATAGTTTTCACTGATAGCCAAGGGCAAAAAATTAGTGCAATGAGTCATCACAGTAATACCTGCAGATATTTGTAATTTATGTCCTATGCAATGCATTTGTTCAAAAGGGCCATTGTTCCTTAAGTCACTGATGGTAGTTCTTCTAAATGTTTTTCCTGTAGTAAATGCAGTTGAATGAGGTTTGACATTTCCAATTTTTTATTTGAATTATTTGAATGGCCTCAAGGAGACCTTGAAAAATTCAAACATGTAGAATATGAAACACTGAACAGGAATATTAAAGAAGCAGACTGATTTTAGCAAATGGAAGAATTTTACAGGTGTTGAACTACAGTAAGAAAAGTTTTATTGCTTTAATTAAATTGTTGATAGAGCTGTATTTTCCTCTCTTTCTTCTATAGCTTCTTTTGCTTCTTATTATATATAACACACAGGAGTTGTGAGTGTTGGAAGTAGTCATAACAGATAAGCAGAGCTGTTCCCTTTGTCAGAGTAGGGGGGGTAAAATCTTGATCTTACTGACAATAGCGAGAATTTTGCTCTCAGCCTCAGGCCTTGAATCAAAAAAAAAACCCACCCTTTAGTACAGCTGAGTTTAAGTTTTCTAACCGAAGCAATTGTTGTAACTACTCAGGGACATCTGTATCACACTTAGAATCCTACAGGTTGTTTAAAGGAGAGCAAAAAAGATCCTTTTCTGAGTAAATTAAGACATTGCAAAAATGAAATAAAATCTTTTAGACACAGAGCTTTGTTTATTCCCCCCTCATCCATTTAGCAGCAAAACTTGGTGTAGTTCATACATTTGATCTTTGTATTATAAAATCTTTACTCTTCTTAGTAGAAGAAAAAGAAAAAAATATTTTTAGCTTATAAAATAGAAGTAGTTTCACTGGTTGCTAGAATTTGTGTAGCATTAAACTTGTAGTGCTTCTAATTTTGTATTTCAAAAGGTGTATATTTTAATGTGAAAATAATTTTTGTAACAAAGCAGTGCCTAGAGAGAATGAGTAATATCCACCCTCATTTCATCCCATGTGCTTCTAGTCTATATTAATTTTTTAGTTGATGGACTTGTGATAGACCTTTTTGTTTTGCATACATGAGTGATTTTCAGCTTATTTCTTTGCTTTGATAATTGCAAATGAGACTTCAGCTTTTAGATCTTGAATTTCAGTTTTGTAGATGATATTCATGCTGATGGTTTATCACAGCAGTGTGTCTTCTCTGTATCACAGACAATAGTAAATACAGCTTTGGCTCGAGGAAAGATTGTGGTTTTTTTTTTTTTTTTTTGTCTCTGTAGAAATACTGCAGCACAGTCCAGCTTGATTCTGGAATAGACTACAGGAAACGAGTGCTTCCAGCTGCTGGAAAACTTTACTACCTGTAAGTTTATCTAGGATATTGTATTAACTTTCTTTTTCCTTCTTATTCGCCAATAACTTCCTATTCAATGGGAAAAGAAAAATGTATAGTAGAATTAGTAGGGTGTGACTTTTCCTTTCTTTGCTTTCTGGTCCATTTTGTTCAGCAAACCGCCTTCCATTATGCCTTGATATTAACTTCATTAAACGACATTTTTGGTATCCACACTAGCATCCTTTCTAATGTGTGACTGAATAAAAACTAATTAGATTTTTGGGGAGGTGTGGTGTTTGGAGAACTGAAGTGACAGATGGTTAGAAAGTAATGAATATCCTCTTGTAAGAGATTGCACAATTCTCCTATAATAGAAGAACATCCTTATTGTATTTAAGTAATTAAGTATTTATAGAAATCAAATGACAAGGATTTATTTAATTTTGGGTGTTTCCAATGCTGTGGATTAAAAAACCCAACACTCTTCTGTTTTGACAGATTGTTTCTGTTTATCATGACAAAATTTCTTTAGCACTTTATATTTGCAAATAAATATATTTTTAAATATATTCACAGTTGTGTTTCTGCTTGCAGCATAAATCTGCCTAATAGGAACATCCTCTTTAATACTTTGAAACCTTTGCAAAGCAAACATTTTTCTGTCTCGTATTTTCTCTTGTAATATTATTTAATCAGTGACAATCTGAACAAAGCAGACTAAAATAGCTTAATATTAAATTTATAACAGTTGTATCTTTAAAATACTGATTTAAAAATCATGTTTCCATTAAGAAAGATGGGGTATTTTCATCACTGTGATGGGTGTTTGAAACTAAATATATCCATGCTACTTTTTAATGAAGTTAGATGTTGTAGCTGTTTGTCTGGAAGGAGGAATACTGCTTGGTAGAACTACAAGTGGTAACTCTTCCTGCTTTTGAAAGAAGTGACAGAATTTAATATATGGAAAACAGGTCCACTGCAAGTTCTGTATCCTTAAACTGTGGCTATATGAACTTGAGAAAAGTAGCTCTTGTTGTGTATTCTTGCCTGACTGCACTTGCTCGGTGCTTTGTCACGCCTGCTCAGAAGTTCTTTTTGAAGCCACCACCACTGATACTGGTGTGTTGCTCATCATGGCCCTCGTTCTGAGCGCTGCTGTCCCTGCCTGCGGTGCTGCTCCCTGGGCCTGCTGCACTCTGGGACTCTCTGTTGGACACTTGTGGAGAGCACTTGACACATTGTTTTCTCACTGTCGATACTCTGAAGAAAGGAAAAGGATGTTTGTGGTTGCTAGCAGGTAATAGGCCAAACATGGTGCCTGTGGTGTCTCAGAGAAGAAGCAGTATATACAAGTTTCAGGAGTAGTACCCAGCCAAAATATTTCATTGTGTTCTGCTGTAAAACTTCTGATCAAGTGAATGGCAGCGACTGACAATAATTCTGCCTTATGTTCTCTTACTGGAATGATGTTGGTTGCCTTCAGAACTTGATGTGTAAATCATTAGGAAGCAGTGTGTGGGGGGGGAATTACTAAAAAAACCCCATAGCTGCTAATGGAATTAGGTACTTATTTCTTTGTCCTTTCTTCTTCTGAGAGAATCTCATTCATTCTTCTATTCAATTCTATTCAAACTGGTTCATTGGATCTTTCAACGCTGTAGAACTAGCTAAGTATGTGGGGATTCCATTTGTTTTGTTTGTTTCAAAATTAGGTACTGTGCACAGTATTTTGCTACAGATTTCTAAAATTTAATTAGCAGTCTTGTCCCCCAAAGAAAATGTTCTTGTTCAACACGTATATATTCTTTTATTAATGGCTATAGTATCATTCTCACATTTCTTTAAGAACTCTCTTGATGCTTCATATGTTTTGTAGTCCTGTCTTCATTTAAAATATGTAACTGAGGATTACTTAAAGCTGTTTCATACTCATCTGAGAGCAGGCAGTGTAACACCATTACAAGATGCCTGATCAAAGCAACTCCATCGATCTCAGTCCCAGGTGTCTATTTTCAAAACAAACTTTCTTGGCAATTAGGTACAAATATCCACCTTAGCATCATATTCACCTGTTTCTTCTGGTAGCCTTTCAGTTGAAATTTCTGTTACTGATATGCATGCACATGTATATACTCTCTGAGATAGATACAGATATATAGATATATCTATATTCATACACACATGCACACACTCTTTACCACCACCTTTCATGTTTTTTTTTTCTGGTGTAGTCTGTTCTTTTCCATTTATCATTTTATCAGAGGAATGCATCACACCACTATCAATGTTGAGAGAAACTTCTAGAATTTTATGTAATCTCCTAGACAGAAAAGGTTTTTAACATGTTCAAAATGGCACTTGTATAAGTTTGTGGGTTTAAAATTTTTTTCCCAAATTTTTTGTATCTACGAGGTTTGTCATCATCAAGCTTTAGCTAAAAAGTAGTTACTTCAGTTCTCCTGTTAACATTTTTAAGGTGCTTAAGGCCTAATGAGCAGGAGAGTATTTGTTTAACAAGCTGATATTCATTTGTCAGTTAAGAGGATGTCTAGAATTGTGTGAAGCAATGTGACTTCAGTGCATCAAGATCTATAAAATAAGATTTCACACCAAAAGAGTTTACACAAACTTCAGTGAAACACTATATATCCTAGTTCTAGTTTGTTGTCTACCGTAACATTAATTTACTATTCTCAGCTACAAATTTTATCTATCTATCTATCTATCTATCTATCTATCTATCTATCTATCTATCTATCTATCTTTATGAGTAAAACATGGAAAGATTGGCTCTCTACCCTATTCAGTGATAAAAAAAGAGTTCTCTGATTGGACTGATTTTTTTAATTCTTGTGACCCAGAAGATGAATGTAAACTTTACTTCAGCTATCAGCACAGATATTTTGCATTTCACCATCTGTGGTTGATCTTTTCCCAAGCAGTATTAGGAACAGAGGTTGGGAAACTGCTAAAACTGCTAATACAGAGATGATAGTGGTATTTTTAATTTCACAGTTTGATTTTGCAAATTGTTTGGTCAATATAATCGGTTGACTTGACACAACACCTTCACCCCCCCCCCAGAAAAAAAAAAAAAAGAAAAATATGTTTCAACATTTAATTTCACAAAGTCCCCTCTCAGAAATTTCAAAGGATACTTCTTTAGGTGCTTGACTGCCTTGCCTTGCCTTGTCTATTTGCTCTTATTTTGCATGTAAGATAGAGCCAGAAGCCTTTTTTCTCATTGTGTACACATAGTGTTAATGGGTCTGCTCTGCCTGTATTGCCTCATTACTGGAAACAGCTCAAAACACAGAAGTCTTTCAGTGTATGCAAATAAGGCAGAATCATCTACCTGAGAGTTAATATTCTCTACTTTTAAGTGTATTCTAAATGTAATGTTTGTATTTAGAGCATAACATCCTGTTCTCTTTTTTTTATGGGCAAAAAGCTAAGCAGGCTCAGGCAGCTGTTTGATGTTGGCTTCAAGTGTTATTAATTTCATATTCTATTATTCTTTTCACTGTAGCACAAGTGAAGCTGATGTGGAGGCTGTCATGGATAAGTTGTTTGATGAGCTGGCTCAGAAACAAAATGATTGTACGTAAGTTAATTTCTCTTGAAAGAGAATACATTTAGAACACAATGCCCAATCTCCACTGACCAATTAATAAGTTCCATTGCTGTATATGGGTTGATGCCACACTCAAGTGGCAGTCATTGTATCAGCATTTTGTCTAATTTATGTGTTGAATCATGTGCTATTATTCATGAAGCTATGCATTTCCTATCTGTAAGAGATGAATTTTATAGTAATTATCCAGAGAAGATTGAGTCTTTGTTCATGTTCCCATAGTAACTAGACCAAGGATTCTAAAAGTGCAAGGCAGAGAGCTGAGGCTGAATAAAGCATGTGGAACCATTGCAGACTTCACGTTTGAAGAGCTGTGCGACAGAGTAAGTACCCAGTCCAATCTAGATCAGTTAATGCTCAGGCTTTTCACAGTTAAAAAAAAATTCAAACCACACAAACTTGCTATTTTCTCGAGCTGCACTAAATTAAAAAGGCTTTAAAAAAAAAAAAAACTTGAGTAACAGAAATATTTTTAATTTAACAGGAAAAAAACCCTTTCTTCAAAAGAACCATACTAATTTTCTTTTTAATGATATAGTAAATTCACTCTTAGGTGTATCACAGATTATCTTAAAGAATCCTACTACAATATATACCTGGCCTAACATCACTGCTGGTGTATGAGTGGTGGTAACATCTCAATATGTAAATAGCAATGAAATGCTGTTTTTATAATCTGGGGTTTCAGTTTGATACTCAAGCCAAGGAGCAGTGATCCTGGCACCACTAGAGTAACACTCTGTTCCATGCTTTGGTTTCAGCTGCGTGTACAAGGAATGTTTAATCCCAGGCCTTCTCAAAATATGTCAGATTTTGCTAAATACTGGCACATTCTCTGCTTAAACATGTGAGATGTGAATCTTGAAAAGTTCTCCTTGTATTTGACCTCCAGTGGGTTGGACCTCCCTGGAGATGCACTGCACTTCAGTGATCTCTGTACTGATGTCTGAAGTTGCTGTTAAATGATCATAACCCTAAACCGGGCCAATAGCACTTTTGATTCAGGATGGTGACCAGTCTTTTGGTGATGTTATGCTTTCACTTCCTTGCAGCTACAGAGTTGGTAACTATTTGGGCAGAAATTTCACTGGTTGTGTTTCAGACTGTAGATTTTAGATTGTTGGTTTTCAGGCAAAACTAATAAGTCATTTTTAAGAGTGGAGGGGTGTCATGAGTAGAATAAGTTGCTTTTCACTAAAGGCTTTGAGACTTTTTCTGCTTTGTGCCTCTTAAAGTATGGGGAAGCTATACTGTCAGCAAATACTAGTACAATTCTTTAGTCCAGTAAATGCCTTATGTACTTAAATGGGATAATAAGTTGCTTCTAAGTAGAAGTGCTCTGATTAGCTCACATGTCAGTGGTCTGAAGGTTCTCATCCTGTTCAAGAATTGTTTGAGGTTCAGATAATTCTTACATGGATCGCCCAGGACTTAGGAAATCTTGCTGTCTCAATGCAGATGCCTACTGCAGATGTGTTATGGTAGTCTCTTACAGCAAAATCACATGCTTAAAACTAAAACAACGTGGCAGACAGTAAATGGTTTTCTTTTGACAACTTCCTCAGTTATCACTGATTTTTCTCTTCAGATCACTGATGTATCTTCATAAATATTACATCTCTATGTTGGTAAGGGGTATCAGTGTGCTCCCTTCATAGGCAGAAAAGTATAGTCATGAACTTCAGAATTGTCTGTTAAATTTAGATGAATGGCCAGAGTTGCCTCCACTGTGATATTTTTTTTCATTACTGTAAACTTTTGCAAATGATTCATAGCAATGATAGAAAATTTCACTCAGTATAAGCTGCATTTAGGACCTTGCCTGCCCCATTGCTCTGTGTGCCTGACCTCCTGCCATTAAAATCTGCTAAAAGGAAAACTGCAAAAAAGGAAAAATGCAGCTGTCAACCCATTAAACCCTCTTCTTTTTTTTTCATGAATTCTTTTACATTTTGATGGAAAAACTTAAACATGCAGTGTCTTTTTTAAACAGCCAGAGGGGGAAATTGCTCCCACTCATGTCACAGAAGATACAGGGAGGATCCAGAAGAGTGCACTGGTGGTTTATAGCAAAAAATTACCCAAAAATGAGGAGACATTCAAAATGACAGGAAGTATAAAGTCTTTTATATATATATTCCAGTAAGCTTGCTAATACTGGGAGTGATTTGTGGAGGGATAAAGCAGAAATCTGCAGGGGACATAGCAACAAGGTATTTGCTACTTCTTGTGAAGCCAAATGGTAGATAGGTTGATAGGCATCATAAGTACTGCTATTAAAAAAGGAGAGTAGAAAGCTGAAAAAGATGTAATGAAAAGCAAGACTGACAAAAGAAAATACTGGAGGGGAATTTTTTGGATTTGTGTGGAGCAAATTTGCAGATTTCTTTGTGCAGGACAAGGGGACAAAATCCCATGGGAAGGGGGATTGTACGAAGGGACATGGGGCAGGAAATCTTCCTTGCTGGAGCCTGTTGCAGCCAGGGTGAAGCTTAATTGACAGCTCAAGCAAAACCTCCAGGTAGATAAATGAAATCTAAAGTTGGTCTTGTAGGAGCTCATTAAACTTGTACCAGAATTGAAAACAAGATTTCCAGTTGGTTTTGTAACAGTTTTAAGATGTGGTGAAAAGCATGATAAATGGGAAATTCACATTAATGGGGGAAAATGAGAGATAATTGCTATTATTGAAACCTTGTGGGACAGTTAATAAAATAATAATACAGAATGGGTGCTTACAGCCTACTTAAAGACAGAGTGGCTAAAAGAGGTGGAGAACATTGTGCAACATTGAAGGTACTGGTACCTGCCTTAAAGTTAATTAATACAAGATTCTTGAGTACATATCAGTCTACTAATTAACAAACCCAGAATGAAAGTACTCATAGGGATCTGTTGCAAATGGAATGTGAGGTGGGTTGCTCCTTGAGCACTTGGCTATAAGAAGCGTATAAAGAGAATACACCGTTGTATGTACACTGTAGATGAAACACAGGAAAAGGTGAAATGTAATTAGCCAGAAAACAGAAAATGATAATTCTCTAGCATAAAATGTACTACATCCAGTACAAGGTCATTTGGTTGGTGCTTACAGTGATGATTTAATCTAGAAATTTGTGTTGTGTAGGAATAATCTTAATTTTCTAACATTTAATGAAACCAAAAGATATTCCAAACAGTGAAGTTGCATATTTGAGTGTTCAGGAAGAGTAATTTTCAAAAGCAAAAGGGAAGTGTGACTAACTGGAAAGGGAAGTGTAAATAACAACAACAACAAAAAGAGTAACACAAACCCAAGAAGGACTCAGAGGAGGAAGATAGTAAAAGTATTTCCTCTGTCACTGTTGAGAGAGAATCAAATAGTACAGATTGAATGGCAACTAGTTATGAAGTGGAGGAAAATTACAAAATAAAGGTCATGGGCAAATATGTCCAGTCAGATAAAAGACTTAAGTAAAATTGGAGTTTTGATGTTTTATATTATCTGAATGTTACTGGCTTATTCTTAGCTGGAGATGGATGAACTTTTGATAACAATGTGGAAAAAGGAAAAGGTTTGGCAAAGAATAAGTGTTCTAGGTGAAGTAGAGTGAAATCATTTTACTAAAGGATAGTGAAATAATTTTCAGTCTCTAAATAAAATAGCTTACAAATACATTTTGTATCATTGGAATCCTGGAAAACTAGGCTGAGATCTCTGACTAGCTTTTTATTTTTATGAATGTTAAAGTGCAAGAGAAATTCCACATCACTAGAAAAATGCTCTATGTGTCAGTATTAAAAAACCAAACAAGTAAAATTCACACATGCTTATGATGATGGGTGGAACTGCAGGCTGTTGGTGAGATTTTAGTCCAGAAGGGTAACGGAGAAGCTGATTCTGGATGCATACAGTAGATGACTAAAGAATGGAAATAAAATTAATTCTCCAGTCTCCCTGACTTTATAGGAAGGGTTGAGTTTTGAAGATGCTATTCTTATTAGGAAAGTGGCATTATGCAGTCTAAAGAAAGTATTCATTAAATGGGTTGCTAAGTTAATTAACTAACCTTAAAAGAAATACTGGTGAAGGTGTTTTGTTTGTACCATTTCTACTGAGCAAATTTTTATACGAAGCCTGATGTAACAGGTTTTTTTTTCCCCAGGAGTTTTGAATATAACATAAATGCTAATGCAAACTTGCTGTAAATACAGAGTACTGTGTGTATGGGGGAGGAGCAATGAAGACAAGAATGCAGGAACTTGAAGTACCCCATGATCTTTCCTGGTTTTAAAGTGCCTAAAAGTAGGGATGTGAGGGAGTCAGGGTCCCTGCTGCCTGTTGGCAGCTCTCACAGCCCCTGCACATGCAGTGAACAAGTTCAGCAGCCAGCAGGGGAATGTGCCCAGTCCATCTTGAGGGAATAACCAGCTCTTATCCCCCTCTTACTTTTGGGAGTAGGCAATACTTCTTAGTCTACAATCAATCTGTGCAGTCAATTCAGACTGAGTTTTTCCAAGGCTTGTAACTGCCTGGGGTTTGAGGGGGGTTTCACAGGAAGTGTATAGGACATTTCCCTCATACCAAGCAACCTTTCTTCCAAATTTGACATATCTGGTCTGCATCATGGAAGTACTTACAAGTCATAGTATTATCTTGGATTTGCAGTAGTATTTTTTGAGTTTTCTGAAACTGTTGTATACTGCTGCTCATGTGGGTGTCAGTAATCATTGCAGCATGAGTGGACAACATTGTACTCAAAACTTGGTAATTGATTCCTTTGGCTATGCATTACCCTTAAGGGTTCCAGCAAAAAGAGTAAGTTTTGCAGAATCAACATGTGAAAAGATAGATGCTTTTGTTGCGTTGGCAAAATAGCTTATCACTCAAGTGACTCTGCTTTCACTTCGTTGCTGCAATCTGTCTTCTAGTCTGGTCTTAGCTAACTGTTATAGTGCATTCCAAGGGATAAATATTCAGACCTAAAAATCTATATTTGCTGGTGTAGGATTAAGGAGATGTGTTTGAAATTTCTCAGGTAATTACGTAGTGATGTCTGTAATACAATATTTTGTATGAACAGCCTGTAAAACCTCTTCATTTTCGCTGAAGTTTCCTTTAAAATAAAATTCTGTTTTAAGGGGAAATATTGAAACATTTTCCACCTTGATATCAATTTCATGAGATGTCAGCTAATACATATAAATAAAAATAGCAAATCAGCAATTGATAACTTGATACTATTTATAACATCTCCTAGTTTAAGTAGAATTTTCATAATAGCTGCTTTTTAATTAATACCTGGAGACCTTGGGAGTTAAGAGTTGATACCTTTCTGGTATTACAATATTTCATTCTTGTTTCATATGTTAGCATCAAACTTTTTCATGTCAAGAGTATAAAGAGTTATTTCTGCCTAAAATAATGCATCAGATACTGGTAATTACTGGTTGTCCATTAATATTTATAAAAATAAAATACAGAGAATATATTGTATGCCATGCTGATATGATATGCAGTTGACTTGCTAAGCTATTGTGTGCATCAATTTGTAAATCCTGGTTTCCCAGTTGAGGATAATCCCAAGTTTTAGCTAACTTAGTTAATATCAAATTCATGCACTGTTTTTTTTTTCTTTACTAGCTATGTGAACATGTGGAAAACCAACAAAAAAAACTGGATGAGAAGATACTGATCTATTTTGGTTGCTTTAAAGCAAAGGAGAAGCAGTTTTTCAGACCTGACACACCAGGATTTATGTGGCAGAGTGGCATGTGGTGGTCTTTGTCATGGGCATGAAGCAGTTACCCAGTACTAGAATGGAGCCCTGTGAATGTGCTTCTCCAGTGTAATCAGACAGGAGGACTCTGCTTGGTTTTCATCAAAATAAAATGTAGCCACGGGAGGCTGGGGCAGGCACCAGGCAGAATAGGGGCATACAGTTGCCGACTTTTAATGCTAACATTGACTTCTCCCATTTTTGGGGCCTTTAATTTCTTTCAATTTCTCCATCTATACAACGAGGGAAACACTACCAGTGGTGTTAGATTCTTGCAAAACATAATTAGTTAATTTGTTAATTGAGTTAAATGTGCAAATGAAAAATCACCAGATACCTTTAAAACTAAAATGTATATATGAACTTGATTTTAAAATCGCTGTATATGTATATACACTCAATTGTGCAAATATAGGTCTTACCCATTTTAGTGTGTTCACACATGAAGAACAGTGTTCATTACACCTTAGAAAAAAACACTCTCTGCCAATTCCCTTTCTTCACTTCCCTTCTAAAGTTTTCCTTGAAAATTGGTAATAGTGACAGTTTGGTCTGGTATAAATAACGCAGCCGAGAGCGTACCCTGTGTGTAATCTTGATGGAGCTGCGGGAGTCGGGAGATGCCGAGCAGCTCTCGGTGCTCCCCTGCCTTGTGCGCAGCCGCTGCTGCCCTCTGCCGGGAGCGCCGGCTGCGCACCGCCCGAGCGCGGCAGCCCGCTCCGCACAGAGGCTCAGCTGCTCTGCTTCATGCATCCTGTAGGCTTTCCTCTAGGCAATCCAATATATCCTTTCATCCCACTGCCCAGTACCAATGAATGTAGTGTCTTGACATGATACTAACCACGAGCAAACACACGATAGCGTTAAAACTCTAAAAATAAATTTAATATCAGTATTTATGTTTTACAAGGTTATTGGACCGTGATTTTTTTCCCTAGTAGTTATTCAATGTTTCTGAAATTGGCAAAATAGATTTTTCGTGCAGATTAACACACTAAATAAGTGGTGAACAGTTTCTATTAGGTTGTTGTTCCATTTTAATAAGCACGCTGTACAAACCCGGAAGAAGATGTAGTTCTTAGCTTGAATAGCTTGCACTTCAAAGGAAAAGATGTAACTAAGCTTTAAAAAAAGAAAAGAAAATAAAAAAGCTTACCATTTTCAAATGCATCAGGCCATTTAAAAATGCAAGTGCCTGTTTTTGAGTCAGTTGAACATCTGCCCTATGCGATGATATAACTCAGCCGCATTTGTGGTTTAATGATTCTGAGTAATTTTGAGGGAACTATCTTCATTAAAAGCTGCTAAATGTATCCACAGTATAATTTGGTGTCATCTTTAGGATTGCAGGATTATCAGGTATAGGTTTAAATACCATAGATAAGCACTCTTCCCAGTAACCTCTTAGAATTATAGTTGTCCTTAGTTTGTGATCTTAGTTTTATTCCTAAGAGATTAGCTTTTGCATTTTAAGCTCTAGAATGAGAGTCTTTTAATAGCTACATTTGCTATAAGGATTTAATCAGGTTCTCTATGCCCCCGAAAATTTTACCTTGTCTTATTCATAAGCATTTTTTATAAACTTAAGAAACTTATTTTAGGTGGAAATATTGCAATACAGTTATATTGTTAGTCAAACTACCTTTCTGTTTAATATTTTATGTGTAACAGAGCTTAATTTTTAGAGAGCACTCCTTTCAATGAAAGCTGCATAAACCTTGAGAGTTTAGATTGTGTACTTTATAGACCAGGTAATACAAGCTTTTTGAAGATTATTGGTGTTTTAAGGATTTGCCTTTTTAATTTAACTTTTTTGTTTCTCACGTTCTTGAATGTACTTCTCTCTCTTTTTCAAAGCTTTTTTGATCATGGTTTTGAAATCTTAACAGTAAGTGTAAATATTTAAATAGGCCTTTATTTTTTTTAAGCCTTAATTATTTTTAGAGCCCATTTCATTGATACTGCTATACTTTGGAGGTGGAACTGGAAACTTAGCAGTGAGAGCTTTTAGAGCAGAAACATGCCTTTTCCATGCTTTCAGTATTCAGCCAGCTTTGAGCATATTGTTTAAATAAATACATAAATAAATAAAAGAATGGTAAATTACAAGCATCTTGTGAAGCAGAAGGGCAAAGATCTGAAACAGTTTTCCACTATAAAAAATGTGACTAAAAAACTTCTGTTGTAAAAACAAGGAAAATTACTTCTTAGCAGGATTTTGTGGTGAGATAACCTGAGATAGCAAGGGGCTGTGCTTGGTAGAGAAAATATCTTTCACTCCAGGGTTTACAGGTCTTAGATTCCTCCTCTCCTGGTTGGAATTAGATGATCTTCAAGGGATCTTGCAACCCAGACTGTTCTGTGGTTCTGTGATTTGCACTGCCATCGGTAGCTTTAAATTTTTTAACCAAGTTAGCCATGCCCTACCTCTTCCCATTTTTATTTAAATTTTAGCATGCTGTGGCATCATGTATCATGCCTTGGGTTTTTCTGTTCCTTTCTTGGAATTATGATCTTGACACATTTTCTCAGTGCTCTGTTTTACGAGCCTCACTACTGATAGCGTTGTTCATTTGGAAACAACAGAGCTTTTTGTTGTTGTTGTTGTTTATACTTAACGATTAAATTGTAAATATTATCTGGTCTTAAACTGAGTGTTGTCTATAGGAAGTTTTGGAGTGTTAAGAGTGTCTGCACAAAATTACAATTACTGTCAATCACAAGTCTTCAGGATTGGCTGGAACTGGCCCTGGAATATCTTACATCATCACCAAAAAATACATATTGAGATGACATATCCTTTTCTATTTTAAGTAAAACATTCTGTATTCTTCAGACAATCTCTTAAAGGTGATATCCTAGGCCACTGATGAGTCAACAAAGAAAAAACTATAATTAAATGAACTATATTATAGAAAGAGGAGATGACTAACTCTAAAACAGCCCACAGAGAGCTCCAAATAATAAACATCCTACTTGAACTGAGATAATGATAGCTGAAAATGCATTAAGTCACCAGAGAACCAAAACCAAATAAAAGTCAGAACTCAGTCAAGCAAGTTGAAGTGGAATAAACACTTTGTCAGGAGTGTAGCCCATGTTAGTGCTAATGTGTTTTGCATTAGTATGATGCCTGTAAAATACTGACTCTTGACATCAGAACTAATGGCAAAAATCCACAACAGTTTCACAGTATATATACTTGCAGGAACAATAACACCATAAGAAAGATTCTTACCTGCTAATGTTTTGAGTTTTTAAAATAATATTATAGCATGTGAAAGAGCTGATAACAAATGGTGATGGTCATTACATAAAAGTCTTATTGTTCTGCAGTTGAGTTTTGATCAACAGTCAGTGAAACAAAAGAGATCAGACAGCACCAGAAACACATACCAAATGAAGTTATTTTTACAATGTTATTCAGAGGATGAGATTAATCAGGCTAAACTTTTAGTAAGAGGATTACATATATATGTATCAGTATTAGGAGGATTTGTGGCTTCATTAGCAACTTCAGAGAAAGAAATACCTTCATGTATGCTGCTAACTAAAGTGAAATACTTTCTGTGATTGGTTGAGATTTACAAAATAAATTTCAGCCCTGGAGGGTTATACAGAGGACAATGCTAAGTGTCTAAAATCATGTGCCTCTAGTCTTGTAACCTAGTCTGAGCTGGTGTTGCTGGCAGTAGGGACCCAGACAGCGCTTGCTGCAAGGTCAGGGAAGAAGGGCCTGAAGGCAGTAAGGCAATGCTGTGAAGCTATGGGAGAGCTGTGGGCTGCTGGAATAGCAGAAATTTGCTCCTCAGTGGAGCTTCTGTATATGGACTGTACAGCCAGAGCCTCTAGCAGTGGTGCAATCTGGCCTTGAACCAATTTCCCTGTCTCTGTTCCTGTGTGGCAGAGGTGGTACGTCGCTGCTTGTGCCAGCCTCATGCCAGGTTCGGGGGGCAGGAGGCCAGTGAGAATGTGAGTTGAGGAGCTGTCAGGATGCCCCTGAATTATGGTCTCTTGCATTTGGAGCATTTTGAGTTAGCTGGTGGGTTAGACCAGCTTTGAAGCAATTACAGGCAGCATGGAAACTGGGCCAAAAGCAAGGACAGAGGGATACAAAAAAGGCCTCTAATCTGTCACCAGAGCATTTGCAGACTTGCTGGTGGTTCCTTCTTCTTACATTGAATAAGACAGAAGGAAATTACAGGACTTCCCAAGACAAGAGTAAGTCATGTTAGGAACAAGATTAAAAGCTTTGTCTTTCATCTCCAGGACTGTCTCTAAACTCCAAAAGCAGGGAGTTTTGAGAACTCCTCCGTGTAAGGGACTACAGCTGATATCAGCTGAGCCATATGTAACAGGAGAATGGCTGACTTGGCATTTCAGTTGTGTCTCACTAGACTTGAGTCTTGTCAAGGAGGTACAAAATTTACTCTAATTTAAAGTACTCATGCTGCTAGACTCAGATCTTTCTGAGTGTAAGATTTTAAAGTCTCCAAAGGCAGGTTTCTGCCAGCATTCACAGAATATTATCACTTAGTTTTGGTGTAGGTGTTTCAGAAGTTCTTGTTAAAGCTTGAAATGTTCTGCCTTTTATGCCCTTAATTAGAAGAATTATTGAATTGCTTACTTTTTGCACTGCTGAAGTAGATTGAATTCCTGTTTGACCGATAAAGATGCATATTGTAACCTTCTATGAACCATGATTTTATGTCTATATGAAAAGCAGTATAAGTATTACATCTTTCATTCTTCCCATTTGAAATGCATTAGACTTATTTTTGTCTTCTACCTGTTTCTTCCCTCAGACTACCTCGGTTTTTTATTTTCCTGTTTGGATATCCACCAAACAATGTACCTACCAGGTTCTTAGCTGTGTAGCTCATTAGTTGGGCACTGCAGTGTGCCCATTTTGCAAAAGTTTGTACGCTTTAATTTTTAGTTATATATTTATTTATTTTAGGAATCACCTTTTAATATCTGGTACTTTGAGATTAGGAGGGTGTATTGGTATGGTTTGTGTGAGAAAGTGTGTCACATTGGGTCAGGGCAGAATAATTCCTCAGGGTTTTGGCAGAAGAGTGCTTGGGCTCTTCATGTGATAAAAGAATGAATCAGCATAGCAGTGATTTCTGTAATTTCTTACCTAAGGGGAGACAGGAGAAATTCTTACCTTTCTTGTGTACAATGAGATCACTGGTGTTCTCCCTCACAGGTACTTATCACACAGGCATACTTGATCTCCTCTGTGTTTAACAGTACTTCAGTCCTAAGTATGGAACAAAGTTACCATTACTGAAACTATTTGCTTATCACTAATCTTTAAATCTCCAGCACCATCCTGGTTGTGTTGCTTTTAGTGTTCCCATTGTTTTTCTTTTGCACTTGATACTCTGGCTGTCCAGATGTATCACTTGTATCTGGTGGCAAGGTGTCCAGTGAGTTTGCTCTGTGTTGTTTCCATTCATCAGTTCCTTCTGCTTTCTTTAACCTTTTCCTGCTTTATTTCATCAGAACATTTTGAGTTCAGCTACTCTGATTTATCCAAATAGGATTTTGTTTTTTTCCAGAGGTGTTGCATAAAGCTTTGCTGGTGGCCCTCTTGATGATGAGTTTTTGGTTTCCAATGACTAAGTCCATAGTAGTAACTAAGGGAGTGAAATGGAGGGAGAAAATAAGCATTAAATATAATTCTAAGGGGAGAATACAGCATATATTACTCTTAAAGACTGCTTAAAATAATTGAAAGGTTTTGTAATAATTCTCTTCCATAGATGCTACAGGGAAGTTGCATGCTTGGGAAAGGGAAAGCAGGGTGATTCATGAGACTGCAAGTGGGAGAGCTGGTGGAGAGTGAGAGACTTTAATACCAACCTGGAAGGTTAGCTTATTCCCATTAATTTTCAGAAGAATTTTTGGAATGCCATCAGGGCTTCTCTCTTCTGTGCTTGGGTAAAGACCATTTCTACAAGTTTTTTTTATTCTAGCATCTAAACAAAACCCAAAGTCCTATTCATGAGCAGCTATTAATAATTGCTTAAAATAACATTTTGCAGAAGTGTTCTAGTTAAGAATGTGTGGCCTACAACAAATTAGTCTCACAATTTCAGTTAAAGAAAATATTTCATATTTACTGGTTTTAAGGTAATAGCAGTATTGCAGTGCTTTATAACAGTATTGTACTTGGTACAGCACGTGGTGCATGTGATTACCTGGGGAATTGTGACCATGCAAAATGCTGCTGAACTTGTTCTCTGCAATAGCTGCAGATGAGATTCTCAAGTATTTGTACAAGTAAAACTGATGAAACAAGTTCAGGAGTACAAATTTTAATAGCTCATGATGAAGTACTGCCTGTGGTACTGATAGATCTTGCAGAAAAAAATACCTTCCATGTAATGAAAATGTAATTTTAGAGGGGTGTACTTGAATGAGCTACTACTATTTGTGCATATGTTCTGTTGATGGCTTAGATACCGAAAGAGAAGCTAATGAGTTCTTCTTGAAGATTTTTATTTCATCATCACAGAAGCCATGAACAAAGGAACTGCTGCAAAATTGCATTTTTGTCTGTTTCCTCTTGTTTTCCATACTTAAAAAATAAGATATTTGTTCAGTCTGGGTTAGTCCTGGGTGAACTAAATGCAGGTCTACTTAGGATTTAGTGACTAGCCTATGAATTTGCATTTACAAATCTTGCTGCTGGAAAGCATCCTAATAGCTATTCAAATTATTTATGCTTTAGGTTGAAATCACATGTCTTCTATGGATTTTGGTTTATAGTGATTATTTCATTTGAGGTTGTCAGAGAGAGATCATAATGTTGTCTGTGTGCAGAAGAGCCACATTTTTAACTCTCACTGTTCATGTAAAGCCAGGAGTATGAACACCCACAGGTACCTATGTCCCTAAGGGCAATCGAGCGTTCCTCAAGCGAGATACAAAGGAATAAAAGTAAGACTATGATCAGGACTTTACAGCTCTCTTCTCTTACTGTAGTATGTCAAGATACAGTGTTTATGTGTCATTCTATCATGGATTTCCATTGCTTATGGTTTGTTTTGTTTCAGCCTCTTGGAGCCAGTGACTATTTGGAAATATCAAAGCATTTTGACACAGTGTTTGTTCGTGACATACCACTTCTTACAATAGCAAAAAGGACACAAACTCGTCGTTTCATTACTCTTATTGATACCTTTTATGAGCATAAGGTGAGAACCAAGCCTTTCCTATATGTATAGGAATAATATTGGGAGTCCTAAAACTGACTGTTACTATTGGTTTGAAATAAGGCTTTCTGTAGTAATGGTTTGGAAAACATAAGCAGTATGAAGTAGTGCTGCAAAGAAACATCATTACAGCTTCACAAAAAAAAAGGTGCAATTTCAGTAAAGGCAAATAAACAGATTTTTTTTTGTTGTTTCTGTGAGTATTAAGCATGATCATAAATATAAGCCTGAGCTCATTTGCCTTTTTTGAATGGGGATGTTCTTTCCTAACCCAGGAAAACAACAGAAGCCATGTCATTATTTTAATAATGAAAGATTGTGCTGCCAACTGTGCTGGAGTGAAAGGGAGTTTTTTACATTTTAATCTGTACGGGCAGTTGGTCAGGAATCACTGCCTTTTGATCAGGAAAGAGGAGTTAATAGCACAATTACATCATAAAGTTTAAAGGAAACAGTCAGTGTAGGCTTTATATTAGATTGCAGAATTGCTCATGGAATAATAATGATAAATCCACTTTTTGTGGATTTACAGAGATTTCAATCTTGGAAGCAAAATCAGCATAACTAAAACAAAGGGAAGTTCCTGTTTAAGGTGATTTTTTTTTAAAGTGATGCACATTTTTTTTTAAGTGAAACACTTTCTTATATGGGATTATATTTGCACACACTTAAACATTTATGCAGTTGGGAAGTGTCAGTTGAGGTTGGTTCTTACCAAGAACGTTCTGGCATGGGTTGTTGATCAGAAAGGCCCCAACTCAGCAAGGTGTTGAACTAACTCAGTGTCTGACTAGTCTCATTCAAATCAGCCAGATTCAAATCAGTGTCATTCAAATTAGCCAGATTCTTTATTCTTTATGGTTGTGAAGTGGACATTTGCTAAGACAATATGCTAATATTAAACTCATGTGTTAGAAATAGGGGGATGGTCTGCCCTGTGTTCCTGCTGTCAATAAGACTTGCAAGCAGTCACTTTCTATTACTTCCTCCACAGGAAAAACAAAAGGTTATACTCCCATCAAAAGTAGTTGGGAAAAATACCTGAGTATATTTGTGGATGCCTGTCCACAACACAAACATCTTGCCTGTATGCTCTCAACAAGAGTCTTCTTCTATAGTATTATTTCAGTCTGTCTTCATTGCAGCCCCCATCTCTCATTGCAGGTTGTATCTCTTCCCAGCAGACATGAAAACAGCATCATTATTTTTACTAGCAAATAACTTACTCCAGTAGCACAGATGAAAGCAAGAAAGGCTTCACTCAGTCTTCCAGGAAATTTGGAATTTAAATATTCTTTAAATAGTGCAGTGTATCTACCCACTGAGAGGACTCTCACTACGGGTGAAAAATAAGCTCTGCTTACTATACAGCTGTTATTTTAGAAAGTAAACTTTATGGTGAACTCATTACCTGTGTAGCAGATATTCTGAGTATTTGATAGCACAGTTCTTCTGTTCTCTGAGTAAAAGTTACATCCGTTGTTATTGAGAAAAAGATCCTGTAAGGTTAATAGTCCATCTGACTAAGGTAAATCTGTAACAGCAGTCCTAACAAGAGAAAGGAAAAACATCGGGGAAAAACCACTGATGATTTAACTTGAAGTTTGCTGTGCATAGATGGAGTATTTTATCCCATTCCTGGAAAGCGCAAGGGATGATAGCATTGCCTGCTCTCCTCCTCTCAGGTGCGCGTTATCTGTTCTGCAGCAGCTCCTCTCCAAAGCTTGTTCCTGGTGAAACATGACAGTGGTGAACTGCAGGACAACAGAGTGTTGATGGATGATCTGGACTTGAGCCAGGTACATGATTTTAACATCATCTCCCTTTTGTAACAAAATTGGGTTTAGTCTCATTATTGCAGCAGCATTTTAAGAGAGGGAATCAAGAAAACATTTAACTATTGATGTGCTGCTTTTTTTGCAGCGTCTCTGTCACTTTGATAATTACATGTTGTGCTACTTATTCATAGTCAATGTCACTATATGTAGAACAATTTTGTGTAAGTTTTAGGGTCATTTTGAATATGAATCATTATATCTGTTCAGTCATATAAGAAAATGCTGATTTAAGTTTAGCACCTACATTTAAAATACAGAAATAAAATATGGTTTGTTCTACCTCTTCCTAGACTACAGAACAGCCTCATGAGTCCTCACAAACAGTACTACTTTGCGTGCTGCTTATTCTATTTTTCTCTGTAGCTCAGTTATTGCTAATGACTTTTTAAATAATTTGTTTAAATTGGTGTACAATTAGTCAACAAAAAAGGAAAAGTAGATGGTTAACCTGTTATTGTGTTGTTTTAAAACCAAATTATTCTTTTTGCTATATTCCTTCAGCGGATTACCTACCTGAAATAGGTGCTTTACTTTAATTTTTGGACATCAGTTTTAATTTTTTGGTGCCATGCTGCTGTCTTGTTTTGTCAAAGCCTGTAAAGGACTGAGCCTTAGGAGTTAGACAGGATGCACTTCAGTACAGCCATGAGTCTCACAGGTGTGTGGTACTGTTTTTGTGTATTGATGTAGGATTCTGCCAAAGGACTCTCCATGTTTACAGGAGAAGAGGAAGTCTTTGCCTTTCAGCGTACTGTCTCACGGCTCACAGAAATGCAAACTGAACAGTACTGGAATGATGGGGACAGAAGCAAAAAAAAAAAAAACAATTAAAAGTTGAATGAAATCACCAAGAAGTAAAATGACAGCATGAAATCATCAAGAAGAAAAAACTGGAAAAGCTTCAGAAAAGCACTAGAAAGCTTTTTAGCACAACTTGAATAATAATTGCACTTTATCATCTGGACCATGTTTTCCTTCATCAATAGTTTTTTGAGTTTAAGACATGAGGTCTCAGTTATTTGTACCACCAGTGTGTGGATATGTGAAATTTTGCCTTCATTTGTTCTTCTTCAAACCTGTCTGGCTGTCTGGCTCCATAGAGTGGTGGTGAATGGAATTACCTCCAGCTGGTGGCTGATCACAGGTGGGGTTCCCCAGGGCTCAGTATTGGGGCCAGCCCTCTTCAGTATCTTTATGCATGGTATGGACAAGGGGATCAAAGTGCGCCCTCAGTAAGTTCACAGATGACACCAAGCTGGGTGGGAGTGTTGACCTGCAGGAGGGTAGGAAAGCTCTGCAAAGGGATCTGGACAGGCTGGAACAATGGGCTGAGGCCAGTTGTATGAGGTTCTACATAGGCCAAGTGCCAGGTCCTGCCCTTGGGCCACAACAACCCTAGGCAGCACCACAGGCTGGGGAAGAGCGGCTGGAAAGTTGTCAGGGGAAAAGGACCTGGGGGTGCTGGTAAACAGAACATGAGCTAGCTGTGCCCAAGTGGCCAAGAAGGCCAATGGAATCTCAGCCTGTATCAGCAATAGTGTGGCCAGCAGGACCAGGGCAGCAATTGTCCCCCTGTACCTGCACTGGTGAGGCCTCACCTTGAGTGCTGCGTCCAGTCTGGGCCCCTCAGGACAAGAAGGACATTGGGGTTCTGGAGTGAGGCCAGAGAAGGGCAATGAAGCTGGTGAAGGGTCTGGAGCACAAGTCCTGTGAGGAGCAGCTGGGGGAGCTGGGGGTGTTTAGCCTGGAGAAAAGGAGGCTTGGGGAGGCCTTATTGCTCTCTACAGCCACCTGAAAGGAGGGTATAATGAGGTACGGGTTGGACTCTTCTCCCAGGCAAACCAGAATGAGAGGACACAGCCTTAAGCTGCTCCAGGGGAGATTCAGGTTGGACATGATGAAGAATTTCTTCACTGAAAGCGTTGTCCAATATTGAAACAGGCTGCCAAGGGAGGTGGTGGAGTCACCATCCCTGGAAGTGTTTAAGAAATTGCTGGACATGGCACTTAGTGCTGTGGTTTATTTGACAGGATGAGGTTTGGACAAAAGTTGGACTCGATGATCTTGGAGTTTTTTCCTAACGTTAATGATTCTCTAAAATATACCTTTGATGTTCAGGAAGTTTGATGGGATTAGAATTTTTCTGGAGAATTGGCCTACAGACAAAGTTAGTGGGCTATGCAGAGTCATTTTATGATGTCACATGAAGTGGGCACTTCAGTGATTATGCACTACTTCTGTCATGTACAATGCTTCTTGCACAAAAGAAAAATCAAATGCTTCTTTAAGAAACTCCTGATATTGTCCATGCTAAAATCCCATAACTCCTCAGTAGTGCATTCTCGTTTTGTATTTTTTTTTTCTATTCTATTTCTATTTTCTATAGCTTGTGTTGACATTCAGGCTCCAGGAGTTTTTTTTTAATCAGACTGTTGCTCAGTCTGGTTCATTGAAAGCTAATGGTTTTAACCAAGAGAGAACCCTGAGGAGGAGCTGTAAGGTACTTGAAGCTGCACAGGATTAAGATCTAAGTAATGGATGGGAAAAGAGACCTTGATAAGATGGGGTATGCTGTAACAAGTAAGTGCAAGTTCATATTCTTCCTAAATTTTGTGTCTCTTGCAAGCCTGGATACGCTGCTTCTACACCAGTGACATCTCTACCCTGAATTTTCTTACATTTCTTCTACACCAAACCTTCCACTGCTGCTGACACACCTGCCCTGATCTGGGGGGAACAATACTCAGTACTACTGAGGCAATTCATCATGTTACCACACACATCACCCATCCTCATGTTTCTAGTTGGAAACTCTATTTTAGTTGAAGATGCAGTGGTGTCATTCTTGATTTTAACCTACCTGAAACAAAACATGGTATTGTGTGTATTGGCATATTGTGTATTTTTATAAAGTAATCTTAAGAGCATATTTAGAAACTTTGAGCAGAAAAAAACATGTAGATAGACTGAAAAGATTTCCCTCATGTCCTATGGAGGAGATCTATAACACATTGTCCCCATCTTTGAGAGGTTTTTTTGGATTTTGCAACATGACCATTTTCTGTCTCTTACCAAAGTGTCTCCCATCACAATTACAAAAAGCTTTTAAAAGGGCCTTCTGGGCAGTAGGGAGGGCTGGAGACGTCCTATGCACTTACTTTTGTTAGGGAGCCACATGCTCAGTTCTGGTTTTCTCTTCTGATCCCTTCTGTTTGTCCTGGAAGTCACTTACACTGGCTATACCTGCTCTTCAAGTAATTTTTAAAGCCTGTATTTATAGTTTGCAACTAATGGAACTGTATTATTATTCCCACAAGGGTGACTACCATGGAGAATTTTAATGTGTATTTATGAAAACTCCAATCAGAATACATTGTTTATACTTAAGAATATCCAAATAATTCTATGCTTTCGGAGATTTGGATTAGGTTTCTCAGCCGAGGGACTATTGACATTCATGCATGTGTGTCTGTATATACAAACACATATGTGTATTTAATTTATACATGTACATATAAATCTAGATAAAACTAATATATATAATTTAAGTGTGTGCGTTTCTGTATTTATATGTGGCATTCTATACTTATCAGCCTGAGACTGTGCTGATAACTCTCCTGAAGCTTCAGCCTTGACTTTTTTTGAGTAGCATTCAAATGCCTCCTGCCTTGAACCAGAATGTGTTGTAGGAAAAAGGGAGATGGTAGTAGATAACCTAAGGCACTTTGCATCTGGACATTTATTTACATTCGCTTAAAACTGTTCACATGTTTAGCCTGAATGTCCTTCTCTGTCAGGTGGTATAGGGGAAATGTGTAATCTTGCAGAACACAGATGACACGTCTGGGACATATGAGAGAGGAGGTCCTGGCAGGTTCTTCATTCCCACAGAGACTGTCTCAGGCCAGGGAAGTGGGGTGTTTCTCCACTGTCTGTGTGGGTGATGATGAAACTCCTTTAACCACAGGCTCCCAGTTTGTGTTCAAACTACTGCTGCTGCTTTGCCCATTGGTATTTGAAACTTTTCTGCAGTCTGAATGCACAGCCCAAACTCGGATACCCCAGGGTTTTGGAAGCTCCTAAATGCAGTGGGACTGATGTACCATTGAAAGCCTCTAAGGATATAGGTAAGCTCTTTGAAAACACAGGAAGGAAGTCCCCCAAAAGCTTCCAGAGCCAGTGCCGTTTCCAGGACATACTGCTAAATAAAACCATAGTGCAGTCTTTCCTTGGCCAGCAAGGAATTTGTCTCTTGGGAGTCCCTGATAGGTACCACCAATAATCAAGGAAAATAAATGGGGAAGATTCTAGAAGTATTTTGAGGCTGAAAACAAGAAAAGTTGCCTAAATCGCTGTACTGTATTTGTGATTGTGATGCAGAGGGAGGTTTGCCACTTTTGGGTCAGATCCACAAGGAGAAATTTATTGGACCAGTTTCTCAGCCAGCCCAGATGCCAGGGCAGAGGGTGCCCCAGTAACCACAGAAGCAGCACATTTATGCCCATCTACCTCCCTGAAGAAAGTGAGGCCTTATTTGCTTATTTTATGATGCTGTAGCATGTATAAAGCCCTTTTCCAGTGCTGAATTGGGGGTGCTGCTTCTGGGATCAGACACCTTCCAGGCAAATGGTGCTGGCCAGAATTTCACTGGATACCACGGACAAGAGTGGTTTTGTTGTGCCCCAGGGTGCTGGGCCACCTGTGCTCCCAGTTGCCCTGTCCCCTGCTGCTTGGCCTGCTTCTGCTGCTGTGAGACAGCAACAGTCCATGACTTTATTCCCCCATGGAGAAGTTGTATTTGCCACAATGTAAACAGTGAGATGCCTGTGACTAAATTATGAACGCTTCATAATAGCCTTAAAAATTGCTGGATTTGTACTGGATGCTTCTATCCAGAGTTTAAGTCCTGGCTTTTTAGGTTTTCCTTAATTTGAGAATTCATGTAATCTCAGATCTGCAACAAGTTTTTCTTTTTTTTCCTTTAGTCGTTCAGCAAACATTACTGACAAGTTATTTTTAAAAGTCTTTTCAAGTGACCTTTATTGATGTGGTATAATATTTTGCTGTTACAGGAAGTAAAATCCTGGGGATTATGGACCATGTGAAGCATTTCATGTTTTCTAAAGGCCACATCCTGGCTGAGAATCTCTCAACTAACTTCTTTCAAATACTTGATTGACCAAAAAATGTTCACAATGCCCAAAAATTTAACTTTTTTTTTTTTTTAAATAATAAATAGTGCAATTCTGTCTTTCAGAGTTACTGGTTTTCAGTATTTGTTACTGTGCAGATTGAGGGAGCAATCACAGTATTTTGGGTAGAACAAGACAGCCTTCAAAAGGCTTTGGAGGGATTGAAGAGGCACTTTTTGCAGTTGCTGGTTTTTGATCTGAAAAGGAAAACCATTAATGGTTTCTCTTTTAGTAAAGGTGTTCATGATGACACTACAGCTAGCTGGATAGATGTCACCTATTTTGCAGCAATCTAAACATGAAAAAAAGCAACTCACCAGGTTTCAAACAGTGCCCAGCAGGGTCACCTGCCACGTAACAAGGAGGAAGAACAGTCTCTCCATCATGACACGGCTAACAGAATTAAGATCCAGGATTTTTCTTTCTGCAGTTTCCTGGATCTGAATATACCTGGTGCCTCAGTTTCCCAGTTGATAAAATGGGAATGATGTTACTTTCTTACTTGCTAACTCTGGCATATTGCCAGGCTTCCTCATTAATATTCTAAGATGCTTGCTGAGGCTCTGGGATGAAAATACTTCAGTAAAGTATGTAAATAGTGCAAAAAAATAATTTAGCTACTCAGAGTGGATTAGTCTCCTTGTTTGGGTTACAGAATTAATGTCATCCACTAAACACTATGTGCCTCTTTGTAGTGATTTTGTTTTAATTAATGCATCTATTTTAAGAATCTATTTAAAGAAAAGGATTAGAGATTTATGATTTAAACTGTAAACCATTTGTGTAGTTTTACTTGTAATAAGAAATTTCCTATAAGATTCTTAACAACCTCATATCCTATACATTTGAAATACAGTGGCTTTGTAAATTCTGTTGGGATTTTCCTTGTATACAGAGAATATTTTTTTTAAATATGTCATTTTGAATCTAGTATATTACAAACTGAACACTGTCAAATCCATCTGTTATTTGAGAAGAATTTATATTGTAATAAAGAAAAATTAATAAATCCAGATTTTATAAACTTGTCACTTATTCATGCTAATTTTATATATGTGTTCTGGATAGACAGACCCACTGTTAATTAGAATAACAGAATGTTAAAGGGTTGGAATGGACCTTTAAGATCATCTAATCCCAACCTCCCCTGACATGGGCAGGAACACCTCCCCCTAGACCAGGTTGCTCAAGATCTTGTCCAGCCTGTCTGGGAACACTGCCAGGGATGGGGCATCCACACTGCTCTGGGAAACCTATTCCAGTGCCTCACCACCCTCACAGTAAAGAATTTATTCCTAATAGCCACTCTAAGCCCTCTCTCTTTCAGTTTAAAGCCGTTCCCCCTTGTCCTGTCACTACATACCCTTGTAAAAAGTCCCTCTCCAGGTCTCCTGCAGTGCCCTTTTAGGTACTGGAAGGTGCTGTAAGGTCTCCCGAGCCTTCTCCAAGCTGACTCTATAGGAGAGGTGCTCCAGCCCTTTGGTCTTCACGTCTTAGTGTGATTGTTTTTTCTTAGATCTCTATCCAGGGGGCAAACCTGGACTGGCAGTTTCTGGCCATGTGGATGGCTGCAGAAGCTGTAGCCATTGCCCTGCACATGGTTCAAGCTTTTAGGTTGGAATATCCAGGGCTTGTCAGAAAGGTCCTCCTCCAGAAGTAGTTTAGACTTGTCTGCCTCAGTTACTGCTGCCAGCATCCCTAATTTTTGGGTTTGGAACCCTTTTTTCCCTTTTCTCTCTTTGGCTCTTTCCTCCAACAACTTGAGGGTGAGACAAAATAGCTGTATGCAAACCACAATTAAAGTGCTTCCCCCCCATAATTTGGGATTCTTACTGTTGAAGATGTGCTTTTGCTGTTAGCCAGTTAGTTCCATGGTTAGTTGTTACAGGTTTTGCACAGCTTAGAGAATTGCCCGGGGAAGCAGTCAGTTAACATGGAGGCTGGCAGAGAACCCCCATGCTGAAGGGCTGGCAGGGTCTGAGGATCACTGCAGCTCCCTTCAGTGCAAGTGTCCTAAGGAAGCACCTCTGAGTCCTGAGAATGGGAGAGCACTGCTGCAGCATGGCACTTCTCCATGGATTCCAGTGGCAGACATGCAGGTCTTGCTGGCAGATGGCAAGCAGTGTTTCACAGTTTGGACTTGAGAAACCAGGGGTGTAAAATTTTTAGGCGTGGTTAAACTTTGGGCCTATTTCTACACCTTTTACTGCAAACATTATATTTTCCCCTTTCTTGAAGAGGGATATTCTAATATCGAAAGTCAAGCAAACAACTTGCTCCGGTATCTTGCTTGCAGCATTGTGGTATCCAGTGTTTGAGAAGAGCATCCAGAATGGGATGTCTTACTCTCCCATTACAGATTCACACAGGTTTGTGAAGGAATAGGCTGTACCCTCAACAATGTTTGCATGCCTTGTCCCGCATGGAAACATTGGACCCTTCTCCAGATCAATTTAGGATCCTGTTTTCCCTTCAAACATCCTGCAGCAATAAGCTGTCAGGGTTTAATCAGAAATTACCTCAAAAAAAAGTCCCTCAGCTTTTCTGAAATTCTTCAAGAACAGGTTTTGACAATCTGCAGCTTTGTTTGTCCAGTGGATGCTTCTCTTGTTCTTCCCATTACTTCCCTGATCCATTTCCTCTCAGAGATGAGCAATCCCCAACGTGCCCAGCTCTTGTCAGTGAAGATTGCTCGTCATCCTGGGATACTTAATATTCTCTTGTTCTGTAACCTCATTTCTGATGGAGAAGCACAGGTTTTTGTGTCTCAGCTTCCCCAAGACCCCTACGCCTAAAGTTTCCTGCTGCTTGGTTTTGGGTCTCAGCACATATAAAATACAGGGTGTGGGGTCTGGGGGTGCACCCATGCACCTGCAGAATGGGAGACATTTCTGACCCTTGGGGCACTGCCTGCTTTTGCCTCTGTGTCTGCCCAGAAGAGGGACTTGCAGTAGCAGTTCCTAGTGCGAGAGGAGAGGGAGGACGGAGCAGATGGAGGATGCAGGCCACTTGCTCCCTCTCCAGCCTTCTGCATTCTCCACATATTTGTAAAACAACTTTTGTTTTAAATTGAATTGATTTCTAAGAGAGCCATTAAAATACAGAAATGCTTCTCTCTGACCTAGTACTCTGCATTCATGTTGGTAAAATTTTGGATGTGTTTCTATAGTCCTCCCGCCAGTTCTTTGTCAGGGTGAAGGGTTTAGTTGGCTCTGTTAATCCACTCTCTAGCTGAAATTGTTCATTTAAATAGTTATAAAAATCCACTCTCTTCCAATGCGAATCCTATATTCCCAGATTTGAGTACTGCTGCCAGAGCAAAGACTCCAAATTCTCTGAGTGCAACCACACTATGTCAGTCCAAAGCCAAATTGCAAACACTTATCCACAATTCCCCTTACTCAGCTTTAAGCTAATTTTTCCAGCAGGCAACAATAGCCATAAAAGTATAGGGGAAGATCATTACAAGAGCTTAAGAAACGGTTAACTGATTTCTTCACAAGCTGTGGGATAATTCTACCACATTCTCTTATTGGAAGAAGTTACTTAATGTATTTTCAGCACATGGTTCTTCAGTGTCAGAATAATTAAGAGCAATCAAAGCCACTGAAAAATGAAGTATGGAACAAAAGATCAAGTGATTGTTTAAGCTGAAGTCAACCAAACAAGGAAAAGTAAGTTCACCGACATGAAGAAAAAAGCTTTGAGTGCTCTGGTCTTTTACAATTAGCAAAGGCAAACACACTTGTGTAACTTTTTCTACATGCAGTGATGGATAATGTTCAGGTAACAACAAGCTGTGCTGGGTGGTGAGGTTTGTTCCTGCAGGCCTGTTAAGAGCATCACTCATGTCAGGTCTTTCCTGTTTCCAAGGTATGATGTGCCCAGAAATGCTTCCCTGCTAATCGAGGTTCACATTCTGTAAACAGCTAACAAAGTTCCTCAAGGGGCAGGGGGACCAAAGCTGGTTGAAAACACAGGCAGAGGACCAGTCTCCTCCAGTTGCAGTTGATATCTCCCAAAAAGTAACATTTCAGAGGCCAGCGGAGAGAGGAGCAATTACTGTCCAGCAAAATTACAATCTGAATGGGCTGCCATTTCCAGTGCTTCACTAGGATGGCTGTGATTGCTATAGAAACTTCTGAAAGTGAGACAGAGAGGTTTTCCAGCACTGGAAATTGCGAATGGAGAAGGTTAGACTGGGTGCAAAGCCCATTCAGTCAGGCAGCTGCCAATCGAGCCTCTTTGCCAAGTAGATTGTAGGAAATGCTGATTAAAATGTCCATGGAATGCACCAGGCAAATTAAATTTCAGTCACAGCCGCCTGGGCAGTTTTGGTGGGCAGACAGCTCCAGCCTGTGGTGCACCTGGGCTTGCTCTCCCCCTGTGGCCTCTCCCACGGCCACCTGCCCCTTGCACACAGGTACTGCAGTGATGCTGCAGCAGGGATGCTGCAGCCATGGCAGCCTAAGGAATACAAGTGAGATGAGGTTTGTGGGGAAAGGTGGTAGTGACTGGTCTGGTAAAGGATGTCTGGGGAGTGGAAAAAAAGTCAGACATCATTCCAGGTAAGGGAGCAGCATCCCTCCCCACTCCAGCTTTGACATTTCTCCCAGGGCACAAGTCCAGGAGATGAGGGCTGCTGCCATGTTCACCACCCTGTGACTGGGCTGGCATCCCCTGACTGTCTCACCCACCCTACTCCCTGTGTTGGCATTTAAACAGGACTGCTGTCTTTGAACATTGCCTGCCAATCCCTTCCCCTCCAAACAGCCTGCAATGGACAGCTGAAACTCTCCCTTTGGGGCAGAACAGTTGGCAGTACAGCCAAAAGCCTGCCACAAACCACGAGACAAGCCTAAGCCTGAGGGAAGTGTTAGTGCTTGGAACTTCCCCTTTTCCACCTTTCCAGCAGCATAGACAAGCCCCTGAAATCCCCTCCCACAGCCCATAGTCCCCCATCTTTGGTGGGACATCCAGGTGCAGCTGCAAGTCCAGTAATGTTTCTTCTTAAGAAGTTGCTCTGACGTCCTTTCCATACCCCCAGTCCCCAGCTCTTTCACCTGTTCTGGGGAAGGGTTTCATATATTTTTGTGTTCATTCATGGCCTTGGTAAAGCAGCTCATCCCCCTTCTGGCAGCAGGCTGGCAGTAGTTATTCCAGTGCCTTGCTCCCCACCGATCCCCTAAAGGAATGTTGGTATTAGCAGGCTTTATCACCACCATAATTTCATTTCTTTCTCTTTCCTGTCTTTCCTCAGCCTCTTTTGGCTTAACTCCAGGCAGTCAGCCAGAAGAGTCTCAGGCAGGTAAGTGCAGACACAGGCCATTTCCATCCTCCTCCACGAGCTGGGTACAGCCAGTGTGCCAGGCTCAGGCAGCTTCGGCGCTGTGCCCCACCTCCGTGTCCCTTCACAACAGCTCCACTTGGGACAGCTGCTTTTCCAGTTGTGCTTGGCTTAGAGGCAAAACAATAAAACCACTTTGTAAAGCAAAGGAATTTCTTACCTACTTGTACTGCAGTTTCCAAAGGTTCTTCTTAGGCTATACTTGGAAAAAAAAATGTTTGCATTTAGGTACACAAAATTACATGGCCTGCATAAATAAAAACAATGAGATTTGTCTCGCAGCATAAGGGTGAACAACGTAAAAAGGCACAAATCAAATCCATGAAATGTTTGCTTTATGGATTTTTTTTCCCAGAAAAAAAAAAGAAAAAAGCCCTTTTGGTAGTGAATATAATGGATAATTTGGTTTAGTTGTGATTCTGCTCATTTACAATTCCTCAATACATAGTTCTTTAAAAGTCAGAGTGACTTCATCCTGTGCTCTCAGAGCACCTGAGGACAAATATCGAGACATCTGCTCAAGCCAGTGCCTGTCACTGCCTGCCCAGCCTTTTTACATACATTGGTTATGTGTTTTACTAACACCAAGCTGCTGCAGTACTGTCTATGTGTATATATTACATGTGTTCAAGGAGTTGTGAATGGGTTCTGCAGTCCTTGTGGCCTGTAACTGCTCCCATAGCCATGAGTTAAGACCTGGTTAATGGATGCTAATCTGTCAATTCTTGAACAATTCTGCAAATTAGTTATTGACATAATGGAGAAATTATGTGAGTGCACCACAGCAACCGATGCTTGAGGACACCTCGGTCTGCTAGGGTTGACCTTAATAATTAACAGCTTTACCCACTGCCCCAGAGGTGCTTTATAAGGCAAGAGGCTGAAGGTTAAATAGCTTCTGTGCATCAGATGTGCTCATTACACCAGTATATTTATAATGGCTTTTCTGAAGCCACAGCAGCTTGTTAATTGATTGTTCTCATTTCATGGTCTTTCCAGGGATCCCCTGTACCATTACAAAACTGCACCCTTGACCTTGCCAGATTCCCTTTTCCTGTTCAGACTAAGTAGTGTTCCTTCTCTGAACAGGGACTGCCTTCCATCCCTTTGCTTGCCCTTGGTGAGCTGTATGGTGCTGCTTGGGCACCCTCCATCCTACTCCTCCACCTCAGCTCTTCCTTCTTGACAGACAGCTGCCTGCTATTAACCACCTGCCTCCACAGCACAGCATCCAGGCAGCCCTGCAGTTCTCCCTGGTTTGGTCCAGCATTTATTTCAGTTTTCCAAAATGAGGCAGCAATGATGAATCAGAAGCAAAGTATCATAAGTGACTTGGTGTGGAAGAGGAACAAGGTTTGCAAGGAGAGCACAACCAAGCAGGAAACCACCATTCATCAGTCACAGCCTGCATGGCTTCCTGAGGGGAAGGTCCTTCTTGTCAAACTTTATTTTACAACAAGGGCACCCACCTAGCTGATCAAGGGAAGTCAGTTGATGTGATCTTTTTGAATTTCAGTAAAGCTTTCTCACAGGATCCTTCTGGACAAAATGTCAGGCACACAGCTGGATAAACACATCATGCCATGGGTGAGCAACTGGCTCACCACTCAGGCACAAAGGGTTATAGGGAATGGGGTGACACTGGACTGGTGACCTGTCACTGATGGTGTTCCCCAGGGCTCCATCCTCAGCCCTGTGCTCTTCAACATCTTCATAAATGACTTGGATGCAGAATCTGAAGAGATCCTGGGTAAGTTTGCTAATGATACTAAATTGGGAGGAGCTGTTGATTCCCTTGAGGGTAAGGAGGCCCAGCAGAGAGACCTTGAAAAATCAGAAGACTGGGAAATCACCAACCATATGAAGTTCAATGAGGGAAAGTGGTGGATTCTGCACGTGGGATGGGGCAACCCTGAATGTACGGACAGACTGGGTAATGAGAGGCTGGAAAGCAGTGCTGTGAAAAGGGGAAGAGGAGGCAGACACTGCTTCTCTGATCAACTACTACAGCTGGAAATAGAAAAACTTTCTGGGCTGAGAACACCTTTGCCACCTCATTTAGAGCTGAAGCCATTGAGCTTTTAATGCCACAAGCTCCTGCCTATGTCCCAAATAAGAAATGAGCTTCAGAAGTCTCAGCCTTTGGGTCAAAATCCACCAATGTATTTAGGTACTTGACCAGGGTGGAAGATGGGTCCCTACAAAAGAGAAGCTGGACTCTAGTCCAGCTGGTCTCCTGTCTTTCAAACAGAAAGATGATTGAATATTTTTTTGCATATTAAGAGGGTAAGCTAAGGGTAAAAGCAGGGCAAAGTGAGTTTTAGCAGAGCTTCCCATTTCTTGGCTTAAAACAGACACAAGCTTCCATCTTCCTATTAACTTCACTCCACAGCTCTCCCATGGAAGGGGAGATCCCCTCCTTGCATGGGAGGGGGGGAGGTCTACAAAACCCTGTTGTGCTACAGGTTCTGGGGAGATTTTACTGTTTCACTTGGGCTGAGATGCTCCTGTTGAAGGGAGATGTTAGGGAAGCTGTCAGGATTTGTGGGTCCCTCTCCTCTGACTTTTGTGCATCTACCATCAGTGACAACAGACAAGTTCAGTGCTGTATTTTAAGTGAATCGAGGCACCACTATTCCATTATCTAGGCAAAACAGAGAGTCCAGGCTAAGGCAGGATAAACAGTAAATTATCATGAAGGACTGACTGAGAAAGGAAAGCTAGCCCCTAGTTCTGCATGAATACTTTTGTACTTGGGCACATCATACACTGCCGCTGTGCTCACTCTGAAGCCCCCTGCAATACACCATCATCTGGCTCCACTCTATGTTAGGATCTCTTGCCTCAGGAGAGGAAAAATTTTGTTCTTCACCCTTTCCTAGAGGAGTGTGCACGCACTTGCATCACTCTCTCTTCAGCAGGCTCTTGTAGCAGTGCCAAGCAGGCAATTTCTCATCAACCACGCTCATTGCTTCTGCGATTCAGTGGCACTTCCAGCCAAAATGCATTCCCTGTTCTTCGCTCGTCTTCCCCAGGATCTGCAGACGCTGACCTCTCTGATGGTAAAAAATTAGCAGGCTGTGGGTATTAAATCCTAGACTGGCAAGGATTTGTGGGGATACCCGTTTTTAGGATAACAGGAGTCATCCAGATAGCCCAGGTTCCCCGTAAGACTTGCACCTGCTGGGGCTCTGGAAACACATCCATCCACTCTGCAATCAGCCACTTCCCAGTGATAAAAGGGAATGCCTGCCTTAGGACACTGCTTTCGGCTTTCTCCTGCCCTTGTCTGCAAAATCACAGAATCAGAATCGCAGAACAGCTTGGGATAGAAGGGACCTTAAAAGTCCCACGCCCCTGCCACGGGCAGGGGCACCTTCCACTAGACCAGGTTGTTTAGAGCCCCATCCAACCTGGCCTTGAACACTTCCAGGGATGGGGCATCCGCAACTTCTCTGGGCAAGCTGTTCCAGTGCCAGTTGTCTTCCATATTCGAAATCTGCTCGGGAAAGCCCCCGCTGAAGCCCCGAGCGCCGCCGGGGCCGGGCTGAGGGCGGCCTGCAAGGCGGGCAGAGCCCACAAGGTGGCGGGCGCGCTCCGCGGCCGGGCGGCGGCGGCGCGCTGCGGGGAGCGGCCTGGCAAGGAGAGGGTAAAAATACACCCCAGACTGTCACCGCCAGGCTGAGAACAGAGTCGGGCAAATACACCGTACTAGCCTGGGCTGACATCCCTTTCAGAAAGTTCAGTTTGGAGTAGAGAAGACTGAGAGGGGATGCCATTAATGCATACGTATCTGTCTCAAAGGCAGGAGCCAAGAGGATGGTGCTGGACTACTTTCCGTGCTGCCCAGTGACAGGATGAGAAGCAATGGACATGAACTAAAACACAGTAAGTTTCACCTCAACATGAGGTAGAACTTCTTTTTGTTACTGGAATAGGCTGCCCGTGGAGGTTGTGGACAGTCCTTCTCTGGAGAGACTCCGAATCCACCTGGACACGTTCCTGTGTCACCAGCTCTAGGTGACCCTGCTTTGGCAGAGAGTTCAGACTGGATGATCTCCAGAGGCCTCCTCCAACCCGAAAATGTCTGTGAAGTGCTGAAAAAAAAAACCCAAACCGAAGGGAGATATCAAACACCCACACTCCCAGCATGGGATACAGCCCTGTGTCCCATGTCGGGCAGGCTGGACACAAAAACGGGGGGCAGAGGCGTCGTAAGGGGCTGCAGGGTGGCTGCTGGACAGGGAGGTGTGGGGCAGGTGGGCAGCAGAGCCTTCCACGGGACAGGGATGACCTAACCTTCACCATGAGTTATGTTTTTAAACAGATGTGTTTTTAATACACAACAAGTCAATTATAACTTGGTTTTGGGAAGAAAGGGCTTCCTTGAAATTGGGCTGCCATATATCACAGAATAATCTAAGTTGGAAGGGGCCCACAGGGATCATTGAGTCCAGCTCCTGGCCCTGCACAGGACCATCCCCAAGGGTCACGCCATGTGTCCAAGAGTACTGTCCAAACTTCTTGAACTCTCTTGGTGCTGTGACCCCTTTCATGTTGCTTGATCCTATCCCAGGCTTCTCCCTGTGGCCACATGCTGCCTTGCAATGGTTCAAGCTGAATCCTCCCAGTCACAGCACCAGCAGGATCCTTCGGTGCAGGGTACAGGGCATGTGTGCTCTTGAGCAAAACCACAGGCAGGCCCTCAAAAAACCTTTGGAAGGCTTCTGCATGGCTACCTTGTGACACCACCTTGATCCCTGTCTCCAACCCATCATTTTTAGCATATATTTGGCAGCATGTTGCCTGGGTGATGGAAGGCTGTCTCCACCCTGGGGTGCAGAAGTTCTTGGTGAGGGTCATTGCTGCCCCTGCATGTGGAGACTTTCTGGCAAATTGAGCTGGTAGTGCTACCTGTTCCTGGGATTGAAATAATTCTGGGATGCTCATTGCACATACAGGTGTTCTTACAAGAAATGGTGAGTCACACAATTTCAGGTGCAGCTGTGAATTCCCCACATTCAAGGGCAGCTGTGCTGATGAGTTGTATCTCTGTATCTCAATGAAGAAATCTCTCTATTGTGGTTGCCTTCTGCTAGGATCCTGTTCTCAAAAAAATCACAATATCTGGAACAGACTTAGAGGACTCTGCCTTTTGAACAAGGCTAAAACCCCAATGCTGTGAAATCCAGAGCACTTGTAGGATTTAGCTTATGACAGGCTCCTCAAAAATACCCCCAGGACTATGCCTTTATAAAAAAAGATGGCCCTTCCTTGGGCTTACTATGGTTAAGAGCTTCAAGAAGCTCTCTTAGTCCTGTTCTTCCACCCCTTCATCATCAGTGTCTCCACTTCTCCTCCTCCTCCTCCCACAGGGCTCAACTTACAGAAATCCTATCCACTGACAACATTCTAGGAGAATGTATGTACTATATCCTCTCCAAAAACATGAGCAAAGAAACTGGAAGGTACTAGAGGGGATGGGTCAACCTCTGTTTAGCATTTCATGGGTTGTTGTTTGGTTTGGGTTTTTAAAAATTATTTTGTTGTTTGTTTTTTATCATGAGAGCAGCTCTTGTCTGCTTGATCTTCCCCATGTGATTTCCCCTTCCAGGCTCATACCTCTCTTGACTGGTGCAAGCAACTTCTTATGTGTTCAGGTTCTGTTCTTCTGAGGCACCAAACTTTCCCCTCATAAAGTGCAAGCACTCCATGTGGCACTCAGGGAGTCAGGCATTTCAATGCCCAATGTTCTTGCATACTTAAGTACCTTTTAGGCTCTATTTGTTAATCTCAAGCGTTAAAAAAATGCTACATTCAAGTGGAAAATATAGACGAACTTGTTAAACATTGGTCCCTCTGTGGCTTGCCTAAAGGAAGAAATTATATTGAGATTTTTTCAAGTCAAACTATTGCACAAACACACTGAAGGGAGGTACATAAGAAGAGACCTTTACTGGAACACTTTGCCCCTACAGAGAATCTGCTGGAACAGAAGTCTGATGATATGCAGAAAAATTACCTCAGTGTTTCAAGATTATTGGTCCATGTAGAGTGAAGAAACAAGGAAAAAAATCAGCTCCAATCAAGCATGCTAGAGCATAACCCTCTCTACAGATCTCTTCTCATAACAGTCCAAGCCCTTTAAAGAACTGGCATCAAAAGATGCTGAAGCCTACTGAAGGCCTTTAATGTAGCAAGTCAATGAGCTTTGATGGAGCTGGCTTTTCTGGAAAGTCAGCTGGATTGCCAGGGTAACCACATCACAAAAGGATGCAGGATGGAAGGATACAGACATTTGCTGAAAAGTTGTATGGGCTTGATAAAATTAAATGAAACTGGATGTCCTAGAAAACAGTTTTCACATTCATCATGTCTCTTGGCTGGATTCCACAGCATTACGGAAACATTTCTACAAAAATTGATTAATTTTCACATTCTGGGCCCTGGAGAGCTTCCCATGCCACTCAGAATAGGTAGGATTTTTTGAGTACAGACTTAGAGGTGAGAGTTAAGCCAGTTAGGCAGGGCCAACATCCTTCAGTTACACATTACCATGCATATGACCGAATCCTGCATCAACAAGCTGAAAGGAAAGAGAGTAAAAGGACTATCTGCTAATTTTATCCACATTTAGCAGCAGGATATGCATATAAAAGCAGATGAACTGTGGGGACAACAGTAAGCTAATCTGAGACAGAGAGCAAAGGCAAATCTTTTCTCTGAGACAAAGAATAACCTTCATCTGGCCAATGACTAAACAAATGGATCCAAGCTACAGGGTAAGGTTAAAAGCAATATCCATCCAGAGTTTAAAGAAGTTTCAGATTCATGGGTTCAGTTCAGACTAAAACATGGGTTCTTAAGTTCTAAAACTAAATGTTTCTTAAAGTCTGGATGGGCTCCTGCCTGGTTCTCTTTCTCTTTGCAACTGCAGTCTTTGCAGAAAAGCCTACCAGTGGCTGCAGGACTTCACTACTTCCATCACTCCAGCCAAATCCTTATTCTTCTTACATCCTCTGTACTTTCCTGTGCTGGAGCTCTTTGCTCATGCAGATACTTCTGCTGCTTTCCAGAGGTATGGGGGCTTCAGGAAAACTGGTTGGAAAACTTCTTGCGTATCCTCTGAAGAAACCCCAAATCTAAAACAAACACGACCCCCATCACCCCCCAACACTTCTTATTCTTCAAAGGGTTTTTTCCCCCACATAAAAGTAACTTCAGAACTCTCACTATTTGGAGACGTAAGTTCAAAACCCTGCTCTACTTCTAACTTCTGTGTTCTAGAGAGTCTATGAACCAGGGTAATGATTTATGGATATTGACAACAACTGCATGACAACTGGATGACAACTCCACCTGTTCATTCATGGAATCATAGACTGGTTTGGGTTCGAAGGGACATTAAAGATCATCTAGTTCCTACCCCCCTGCCAGGGGCAGGGACACCTTCCACTAGATCAGATTGCTTCAAGCTCCATCCAGCCTGACCTTGAACACTTCCAGGGATGGGGCATTCTCTCTGTTCCAGTGTTCATCCTTCTCTGTTCCAGTGTCTCACCACCCTCACAGTGAAGAATTTCTTCCTAACATCTAATCTACACTTATCCTCTTTAAGCTTAAAACCATTCCTCCTTGTCTTATCACTACATGTAAAAAGCCTCTCTCCTTTGTTTTTATAAGCCACTTTGAGTACTGGAAGTCTGCAATGAGGTCTTCCTGTAGCCTTCTTTTCTCCAGGCTGAGCATTCCCAGCTCACTCAGCCTGTCTGGGCAGGAGAGATGCTCCATCCCTCTGATCATCTTCATGGCCTCCTCTGGACTCTAACAGGTTCACATCTTGTACTGGGAGCCCCAGAGCTGGATGCAGCACTCTAGGTGGGGACTCAGAGAGCAGAGTAAAGGGGCAGAATCACCTCCCCTGACCTGCTGGCCACACCTCTTGATGCAGCCCAGGATGTGTTTGGCTTTCTGGGCTGCAAGTGTACACTGTTTGCTCCTGTCCAGCTTTTCATCTACGAGAACCCAAAAGTCCTTCTCCACAGGGCTGATCTCCATGAGTTCTTCTGCCAGTCTGTACTGTCTGTGATTGCCTGATTGCCCTGACCCAGCTGCAGCACCTTGCACTTGTTGAATCTCAGGAGGTTCTCATGCACCCACTTCTCCAGTTTGTCCAGCTTCCTCCAGATGGCATCCCTTCCCTCTGTTGTGTCAACTACACCGCTCAGCTTTATGTCAATTGCAAACTTGCTGAGGGTGTACTTGATCCTACTGTCATTAATAAAGATACTAAAGAGACAGCGCCTCAAGGGACACCGCTCGTCACCAGCCTCTACCTAGGCACAGAGTCTTTGACCACAACTCTCTGCCTGCATCCACCCAGTCAATGCCTTATCCACCAAACAGTTCACCTTTCAAATCCATGACTCTCCAATTTGAAGATAGGGATGCTGTGTGGAAATCATTTGCCTTGTTTCAGCTCTGACTTTGTACCTTGCCCTTTGGAACAAGGAAAAGTGAGCAAACTTGTCTTAGGGCTTGAGAGTATAAAATACTTGCATCATCCCTGGCAGATGGCAATAAGCAGGAAAGCACTGGGACCCCAGAAAAGGCAACAGGAGATAAGAAATTCCTGATTTCCACCACCAGCTGGTTTTCTGGAAAAGGAACCTTGTTTTTAAAACGAGATACTTCTTGAGATACAGACTGCAGGTATTTTGCAGAGATACCTTAGTGTGTTTCCGTCAATAGCTACAGCAGGTACAAACTTGTACTTCTGGATGAAAGGTACTTTATCAAAAAGTTCCTGACAAGCTCTTATCTACATAGCACATCACTGACATACCCATCTCATGTGAAATCTGTGCAAGAAAGACAGGGTTTATTTTGTCAAATTATAGGTAGGAAGCACACTCCAAGACATCCTGCACCACAGATCCTGCAGGAAAACACACTGAGCCTGGTGGCAAAGGCAATAGAAGGAAATGGATACTAGGGAAACTAGGAGGTGTGAAGAACAGGCAAGACCAAAGCTTACTTATGAAGATGGAATATATTAAAAAAAACAAAACAAAAAAAAAAAAAAAAAAAAACCAAATTAAAAAAAAACCTGAAAAATGAAACTACTTATCCTAGCTGCCACTGAGCCACTGAGAATCACATATTTTTATTCATGCTCTCCTAAAATGAAAGGTGCTGATGCCAATCTCTACAGAGAGCTTGTGGACTGGAGAAAGGTTGTTCTCCTGTTGGCAGTAGAGCAAACATTAGTAAAGCCCCAAGCAGGTGAAAGACACAATCCTTCCAGAAACAGAGGTCACAGGAGTGTGCCAGTGATGAGGCTGTCATTCTGATTCCTCCCTTCCACTGTCTGCTAAGTGCTGTTTTTCTCAGTCTCTCAGAGGTTAAGGACAGATGGGAACCATTAGATCTTCACAGCTCCTTTGGGAGCTGTTAGTCAAGCCTGTCACACATCACAGTCCTTCAAGCCTCACCTGTTTACCGTGCCTGAGACTTGACTGCAGCGTCCCTCATGCTTTTAACTGTGGTTAGTGCACACCCTTCAGAAACAGGCCCGTCTTGGCTTAGGCACATCTGGAAAATGTTCCAACTACCCTGACAGCTTGTTATGGTGATTAACCACCTTCATTCCAATAAATCTGTGCCCAGTTTTTCATATGAATGTATCTGATTTCAGCTTGCTGAAACACATTCCCATAATTTACTAGATTAAAGAGCCTTTCAGTACCTGATATTTTTCTTCCAAGGAAGTTCCTTCACCATCATAATCAATTCTCTGCTCAGCCTTTTCTGATAAACTAAAGAGACAAAGTGCTTCATGTCTCCCATTGTGAAGCATTTTCTTCAGGCTCTGAATCATTTTGTGTGGCTCTAATGTTCCACCACCCATTTTTTAACATCAATTTATAACATGCAGGCCATCCCAGTGCTGGTCTCACAAATACACTACGTGCTTATATCCATTTCCTTGTCCCTTAGGACTCTTAAAAAAAAAAAAATCTATTCAGAGTCTGAGACAGATGCAAGCCTGCTTCCTTCTGTCTGGCATTTGGAGCAACCAAAAAGCTATCAGTCACCTCTGCTGGTGCTGCCATCTCAGCAGGTAAAGGGAAAGCATGACAAGGCTGTCTTCCTTCTTCCCACGACATAATTCAACACTGGAAAGCAAGGCTGCCCTTCTGCAGGCTTCTGCTTGGAGCACAGATCGCCCAGGCACACCCAGACCACATCCATAGGGATAAATGAACCAATGGGCACAGACTAGCTGTGTACAGGCTGCTGTTAAACCCTCCTACCCATCAAAGTGTAGTGACTGCACACTTTTTATGCCCATACCTGGGAATTGTTTGGGAAAATGCTAACATCCTGAGGCCAACACTGTGCCAGGGACCAGTCTTTACATGGACCCAGCTGAGCTCCACTATCTGGGATTGCTCCCCACCACTGCCACCTCCTTTATCAAGAGAGGTAAATGCCATCTTAACACAGAAGCAGTCTCCAAGGAGGGAGAAGCATGAAATGGCTCCCTCATTTTCTGCTTCCAATCAGATCAGCAGCGTTTCTAAGACCAGGGAGGCAGCAACAGGCTGGGGCATCTGGCAGTTGCATCAAACCTCTCAATGCAACTTCATGCATCTCAACTAGGGAAAGGGCACAGGGCAAGAAGTCAAGAAGGAAAAAAATGCAGTAAAAGCACTTTTGCATAAGCTCAGAGAAGAGAGCTTGTGTCTAGGGCTTGCCTCACCATGGAGCTGGGATCAAACCCAGGCTGGCAACCTCACCCAAGCTGATGCTTTAGCCCTGGGGGGGGTCTCTGACCTGCCTGTCCTGCACCAAACATCCACTGGGCACCAGCACCCTGGAGCTTCCTCATCACACACCTGTCCTGCAGTTGCTTGTCAGAGCTTAAACAGCAGTCACCCAGAAATCCAATGCCAACAAAGCTGGAAGTGCTTCACACAGATTATATATAGAAAAGGTGCCCAAGCTGTGCTTAAATTAAACTTTGTCTTCAGTTCCAGGGTTCTCAGATCAGGAGGCTGAGGGGAGAGTGATTTTTGGAAAATGTAATCTCAACCCCAGCTCATCAGAAGGGAACAAAAATACCTGATGTCTAATATTTTATTAGGTTTTGATTAGAACACTAGGGACTTTTTTTTTTTTTTTTTTTTTTTTGCTACAGAATTTTCCCCTTTCTTGTATCTCTCAGTGGCAGAAAATGCTGAATCACAAACCTGGAGCTTTAAAAAAAAATTATTTCATATGCAGGAGAAACATATCTTACATAATTTCATACTTCCTGCTCTGCTCTCTGGTGCCACGTTCCTCATTTTCAGGCTGTTTTAAAGGTCAGCTTCACAGAACAAATCCTGACCTCAGACATGGGAAATATGCTGCCTCATCACTCCAGGATCTTTTCTCACATGATTAGTCCCAACATTCCTGCGACTAGAACAGCCACTACATTGCCACTGCTGCAGACATTTAAAAAAACCAAATAAGCAGAAAAGAAAAAGGCAAGATATTTTTTTCCTCTTCATTCTCAAAGTTAATGCTTACCAGCATCACAGCCTTTTTTTACAGGCTGGGGCTACTTCAGCACTGTAATGCTATTGCCATCTACAGACAAGCAACAGTCTTAACAAACATACATACAAGTTAAAATGCCTAAACTGACAACTGTTTTTGAAAAAGCTTGAAAGGACTTTAAAGAGGATTTTATTTAAGATTTTTCCAATGGGTAAGATATAGGATCTGGGTGAAAGTTAATTGAAGACAGCAATTACTCCTCATGGTATTGGTTTTAATACTGATGATGTATTCATTCAGCTGGCTCAATTTTTCTGAAGATTATTTTGATACTATAATTTGAGCAGACAGGAGAGGTCACATTAAGGGGCTGATCCAGAAGACACATACATACTCTGCTTATTTTGAACAAAAGATCTGAACTTATTTGAAATTACTACTATCAATTACCAAAGAATGATGGGAGGCACAGCCATGATGAACAAGCTCCAGTGCTACAGGAAAGCTGAAGATTAATTTACTTGCTTAATAAAGCTGAAAATATAAGATTTCAAAATTAATAAAAAACCAGTCAATTATTTTATTGGTTATAAATGACAAATATATACTGAAAAATATTTTGATTTAAGTATTAAAGTTACAGCAAACTCTTTTTAGTGTGCTTAGGCCTCTAAGAAGGAATATGGCTCCTATTCAGTAACCTGGTGGACTAGTTTTTGTTAGTATCTGTAAGAAATACAAAGCAAAATTGCAGCTCCCACTCACTGGGAGACTCTACAGATGACATTTAAAAGAAAGCATACCACGGCAGCGAGATGAAAAATGGGGTTTCTGTTAAATTATAACTAGCAGACAGTTATACTGCTCTCAGGTTCGTGATAAAAGCAGAAAGGTTGCCTCCTATGCCTGCAGAGTTCATTGCCAGGTGGCTCAAACCATGCATGCAGGTTTACTTGTCAGACTTGGCCTCTTCTTGTTGATCCCTGCTGAACCAGTGAAAGGGAAATGCCCAGGCCCTGAGAGCAAAAAATGCCCCACAGCTTGTCATTCTGGGGGGGAAAAAGAAGGCAACAGGAAAAAAAAAAAAAAACCAGCAAAGGCATCGGACCCATCTCAGTCCCTTGCCAGAGGAATGACACTGTAAGACTGAACCCTGAACAAGTCATAGGAAAAGAACCAAAGCACAAAGTCCTCTAACGAAGTCAGAACAAAAACGTTTGGATAGGATTTCTGGAAGAAGGAGCCAGAGGTGTTTGTGAATAAGCACAAGAATAGGCCCTTCCAGTGACCACAGAACTAAAAACAAAAGCACTTTTGTGCACTCCCGGATTACTTGCTCTTATTTTCTCTTACAGTCACATGCTTATGTGGGCCTGTACTGTTTGAAAACGTGATTTATTAAGACACCTTAAATTGCAACCAAGTATTGTACTATTAATACTGACTTTAACTTTCCAGTTCTTAATATAAATTTACATAATTTTAATCTCCTATGCAGCCAAATCCCCAGTGAATCCTTTAGAAGTTTTTCTTGATATGTGCACTATATTTCCAAAGTGTTTCAGATTTATGGGCTTCCCCCCTCTTCCCCATCATTGTTTCACTGGTTCGGGGACAACCCCTTCTTTTCAGCAGATTGAAACATGCAGTAATGTGAAACAGATCTGGTGACCCTACAGCATTAAATCATGCTTTTGTGGTGCTTTATTCCTGCTCCAAAAGACTTTATGCATTAGTGAGTACATAAAATTGCACCAGAGACTGAATACATATTGAAAAGCAATAAATGATTCCATATGATCTTAATTTTTCAAATCAGTGCACCACTATTTTAAAGCAATAGTGTTTAATTTTCCAATTAAAGGAAGTTTTAAAAATAACCCTTCTAATCTAATATGGGAACACTCTCACTTTGGATATTCTCTCCAGCTGAAAGATTTGGGTACACCAACAATTTTCACAGTCAAATGGTGTCCTTGGTTAGCAAGCTAGCAAGGGTGCAATTAGCCACGGCAGTTAATTTCTTCCTTTTATTCAAAAAAGCTTGTGTCATCATTACTGCGAAGACACAGGTCACAAAGGCTCCGTGAGCAAACTGAATAGCACACGTTCCTCTTTAAGCTTCACATACTTGAACATCTGTCCGACCTCAGACAGAGTTCCTCCCCTAGTTTTCCCTGTTTACTTCCAAGGAAAAAAAGTCTATTTTGGCTAAACAAGGTTTATAATACCTCTACCTATATTTTAAACTAGACAGGCCTGTTATGAAGAGTAGCTACTGTATTTAGAAGCAGCAAGCTCTTTAGCAGACCGGCATGTATTCAATTAGATGGGTTCAGCGAAATGGTATCCCCAAAAAATAAATTTAAAAACCAATAAAATCAGGTCTCACTCTTGCTGCCATTGCCTCTCCATAGGTAAACTTGCAGTGAATGACTTCGGTTGAAGTTTTGGTATGCTAAACTGAAGGAAATGATTTTGCAAGGCAGGCAAGGGTGTGTGCAAATGGAAGAATTCAACTTTTCAGATTCCAGAAGAGTTTGCAGGGCAGTTGCTATAACTGCATGCCCTGAGCATGTTTGAGTGACGTTCACATGAGCTGCAAGGAATGTAAAGTCTTTAACAGCAGAACAGTACCGGGGCAGAACCGAGGCATTAAAGTTCAGAACTGCCCTCCCAAAATCCCCTGCTCCTAATTAGATGCCTAATCCTTGAGGCAATAAAGTCCTATTTTTAGGTTGTCAGCATCTCAAGATACAGGCTATTCTGCCTTTCACATAGACACAGCCACCCCATGTTGGGCAGCCCTGTGCCTGTCTTCCCCCGGACCCAGTGCTGGAATTCGTAGCTCGGACACGTTTCCATGCAAGACGAGACCCACGGCCCCGGCTGCATAGCCTGCTCAGAGCACATCCAACACATACCAATAGGCTCTGGCTTCTTAGAGCACGCTGCTGGGATCGCTTTTCCAAGACGGGACAGCAGGTAGGAGGTGCCCGGCGCTATCCCATCGCTCTGCGGCGTGTACAGGCAGTCGGGAAACATGACCCCCTTCCCATTCCTCCGACTTGATGCAGCTCCTGAGTCAGCAGTTACCCAGTTTCTCCGAAGCAGGGGAGAGAGAACCAGCTGCAAATGTTTATAATCGACTTCTCCACCATGTGCTAAGCCGCTGACTGCTTTTGCTTAACACTTCACCAGCCTCTTTGAACCCTTCCTCAACTCCCCAGGGGAGATTTCCTTCCCCCTGTGTGCCTTGTAGTGCCCCTCACACCAGGTGACACGAGGTCATTTTCTCCTCCTTCTGCCCGCCGGGGTTCAGATGCCTCTCTCTGACCTTCCCGAAGAGTATGTTACTAGGGAGGCAGGCTAGCCTAACACGCACTCCATTTCCAACCAGCCTGTTGAACCCGTACTGCTGCTTGGGGGAGAGGGTGGGGCTTCGGGATTCACGGGAGCAATCAAGAAGAGGCCATGACCTAGCAGTAATAATATTGCCATGGGGAAGGGAGGGGAGCAGCCTTGGATTTCAGTCCCCTTTTGAAAGCGTGCTTTATGTACTTTACATCAAATATCTGTCAGAGAAGAAAACACAAAGTCCTGGGAAAAGGACCAGGAGCCACATCTTCAGCTCCTGAACAAGTGCTCTGATCGCTGGAAACAGGATGACAGCATGAGGGAGGTGCTTAGATTTCTTCCAGGGGCCACGTGTGGGAGAAAATAATTAATTCTTTGGAGGAAGCGAAATAGGCCGTATTGGGCACCTGCTGTCAAAAGGAGAGGCCAGGCTGCGAGCCTGAGAAAAGGTAGATGCTTTCCTGCAGCCCTCATTCTCGTCACCTGATCCCCGATTAAATCCCCTGCTGTACAAGCGCACCTTCCGTTTGCAGGTAGAGGGAAGCAAGGCTGCGAGAGGTAGTTACTTTAGGGCTGTGCTGTGTAAGCACCACCACAACGAAGCCAGGACTGAGGATGCACCTCTGCACAGCGCCATGCAGACAGGACAGTCACCTCGGGGACGTTTTTTGTCCCGCGAAGACAACCGGCACTGACATCGTTTCAGAGGTGTGGCTTCCAGGTCTCCCTGTCGGTGCCCTACCTCTAGACACCTGGCACACTGGAATGGCACACCTGGCTGCCAGACACGTACCCACCCAGTCCCTTCCCCTCCCACCACACGCAGCTCTCCACTGCCTCGAACCCACATCTGGAGGGCACCTGCAGCTTGGCACAACTTAGCTTTGAGACAAGGGGGTCGGGGAAAGCCGACGGATGGTTTTGGTGGTCCTCAGTGCAACAGTCGCTTCTAGCTGAAGGCAATTTTCGTGCGAACGCCACGGCACTTTCAGGAAAGGCTCTTCGGGCTGCAGGCAGCTCCGGGGGAGGGGGCGCGGAGCCCGCGCGGACCCCCGCCCCGCGCCGCATTTTACTCGATTGTTTATTATTTTCCGAGGGGCGGCGGCGGGGCGGAGGCGCCGGCCAATGGGAGGCGTCGCTGGCCTGACGGGCGACGGGCGGCGGCCAATGGGCGGCGAGGGCGGGCCCCGGCGGTCACGCGCGGCCCCGGAGCATGACATCATTGAGTTCGCACGGCGCAGCCTAGCTTGGTGGGGGCGGGGCTGGAGGGGGCGGGGCCTGGGCTGGAGGGGGGCGGGGCCGGGGCTGGAGGGGGCGGGGCCGGGGCGGGGCCAGCGCCGCCGCTCCCCCTCCCCGCGCTGTGTGGGCGCAGGAAGGTGTCGAGTTATAATGATGGAGCAATTAAGCGATAAGTGGGTATAATTAACCCCACGTGGGGTAACCCAGACGGGCTTGAGTGGACACGGCCGCGTTGCACAACGAGTCAGTGGCGGGGCAGAACGGTGTTTGGTCACTCGGGCCAGCCCCAAGCTAAGGGAGAGAGCTGTCTGTCTTCACAAGTCAGAATTCCTTGACATAATGCAAGATGAATAATAGTAATAAAAAACGTGGAATTTCTTGCTGTATCTCAGCAATCCGACTGCACCCTAACAGCATAAACTCAAGAACTGCATGTACCCCCGAGTATTTAAAAACTACTAAGCAAGCTTTTGAGCAATCTCAGCCTAAAGAGCAGGTTTTTAAAAAAGGTTTAAAATATGCAATTAGTTTTTGCTTTTTCCCCACCTCTTACCTTTCTTCCTGGGCCTCAAAATATATTTGGGTCACATCCATGGCACATCAAGAATTTGGCTATTGGTTTGAAATGGAAGCTGAGTTGCTCCTTCAATGGGACATTAAGAAGAGGGATATCAGGGTAATACCAGTATTGCAGGCTTCATAAATAATGCTGAGAGTCCAGTTTGAAGCCAGCTTGAAGTGATCTTTAAGTTGTTGTTCATCACTTCAGGGAAACATTTTATAGTTAGAAATCTGTGGCCATCTTTGGCAAACCCATCAAATTTCCATGGCACAATTTGGACCTTGTTCTATGTCTGCCACTCAGCCAATCTTTCCATAACAACTGCGAAACCCATTAGCCAGTTTTAGCCAAACTGGGCCAAAAAGTTAAAGTCTCATGGTATGAATTTGACTGGTTTATAAGTGACATTTATTTCTAATCATCAGCATCCAGCTTGCTCTGAATCAGCCACAAAGCCTATTGCCTATTGCCTAGTCTGTGTTTAAAGGGCACAGTAGGGAACAGTGGGAAGAACAAAAAAACACTCTCTCACGGTGTGGATGGGAGGGGTGCACAGGGGTTATTTCAGGGGACAAACTTCTCAGAGACCAGGCTGCAGGTGCCTCACAAAACAACCCATGATATGCTTGTTTGTGTGAGGTCCATGTAGACAATGCAGCTGTTGTTTAACGTAAGTGCAATATAACATTCATTTATTGAGCGGCAGTACACTTCACAGGAGATGTCCATAATGCTGTACTGACAAGAAATTCCAGGTCTCTCACCCCCCATGCGACTTTATCTCCAACCCTGCTTCTGCAGTTAAGATATTTGTGTGAGAGGTGAAGCCAGAAATGTCACCTGCACTTCTCTAGCTGCCATGTGACTGTGACCCTGCCAGATCCATATAATCCAGATACTGCGATAGGCACAGGTTCCCCACGTCAGGCTGAATGGCCATAGTAGATAAAAGGAGATGCAGAGGAAGAGGCAGCCCTGCCCTAAAACACTTGCAGTCTAAGTAGGCAAAGTAAGTGAGCTGGCTTTCAAATGGCCTGAGGGCTGGCCTAACTTTATTCCTGTTGAAGTCAGTGATAAAACTCCCATAAATGGAGCCTTTTGGAAAATCCCACCCTTAGGGCATGAAAGTACTTAAAGGAAGAGACTGAAAATTGTGCAAGATTTAGATTCAATTTTGATCAGTTTTTATGTGTATTTCAGAGGCCCCAAGCCATGGAATGACAATACATCCTGTGTCTTTCTGTTTTGCTCATGCACTTTTCATAAGCAAAATGTGTAGGAAAAATTATACTGTGGTTTTAATTACGCCTCTAAACTGCATTATCATGGGCACACACATGGTGCACAGAGCTGTGAAGAACCGGTACCATGACGTGTGATAAAGGTCCTGTGACTGATACACCAGTGAATTCTGAAGAGGACAGATAATCTTGCTCAAGGCTGGCACTCAGGTGATCCAGTTTCATTTCTCAGTTCTGGCATGGGCTTCCTGTATGACCTCAGTACAGTCACGTAATTGTTCAGTGCCTCAGTCCATCATCTTTTTAATAGGGTTACTACTTATTTATTTCCTTTCTCCCGCCCTCTCCTGCCTCACTTAGACTGCAATTCTGCCAGGGAGTGGAGCATTTCTTACCACGTGCAGGGCCTTCATCCAGTACAATGCGACCTAATAGCAGTGCCTGTAGAGTAATGCAATGCCAATTAAATAAATAAATGAAGATGATAATATCATTTAGGACTAGATTTGCTGCTTGCAACCCAGCCCAAGGTCGAAGTGCTATGCTTCCCTGGAACCTTGGGATGCACTCCATGTGGAGGTTTCTGCAGTGGTCAAAATCAGCCCCAAGCAGTAGCTAGTTTTGGGAAAGGGCTGAGCACCAGTCACAGTTTCACAGGCAGCCTTCTGTGGCTAACTGCTGAAAGCCACAAGGAAAGCCTCCTTGGAGATGTAGTGTTGGACTAAGCAACTTCTCACCACGCCTTTTTGTCTGAACTTGGTTGCTGGCTCTTCAATGCCACTGTGGTTTTCCTCCCTACCAACTGCTAAATCATATACACGAATGCCAGTGTCACAATTGCAGAGTGGCTGGTGTCTTTTTGAGCTGCCTTGCATTCTTGTAGGGGCCATAGCCCATAAACCATAGCAAGGCACTCAACATTGTGACCCAAAATGGACTTGCAGTGAAAATAATTTCCATTACTCGAACTTGCATTTATTCTTATTAATTCAGTGTCTTCTACTATATTCAGACAACCAGGGATTAATTGTATGCATGCTGAAATGCTGTCCCTTGTAATAAAATCTTACTAAACTATTCCTAACTTCAGTGGCACTTCAATTCAAAACCTAACTAGACACTTAGGGCCTTAGGCCTTACTTAGCAGCACGTGTAAGGCATGCAGGATCAGGGTCTTGATGTTTTCTAATCAAACTGAATGGTTTTCAAATCTCTCTACTTGTCTATAATGCAATACATCAGGAATAGTTTGTCTCCTAATTCTATTCAGCAAAGCTTCAGAAGCACACTGCTTCTCAGTCCATGCTATTGTCTGTATCTTGTCTCAGAGACAATGTTACTGTTGGACTAAATCTAGTCCACAGTCTAGGTCGATATCAAGACAGGTGAGAAGCGATACGTAGAAGTTGCCATGTGAAGTATTTATAACTACATCCATATTAACAGCTTTTATGTTCCTTGGTTTTGTGGGTCACCCCTTTATTCAACCCATAATTAACTACATCTTCAAGTGAGCTACTTTGGAGGGCTTTCTGCTAGGGCATGGCCTCCAAGAAGGAGGTACAGCGGGATTGTATTCACATGTGGTCATGTCTGAACATGTTCCTGGCATCACCCAAAGGCAGAGTGAAAGTTTTCAAGGAATTACTAAATTAGACTCTATATTTTAAAGTTTACCAGAACATCTCGTGCACCAATAGTTTATGACCAGTGAAAACGAGTACAGAAGAGAAACAGGCCTAACACAACTCTTGGAAAGATTTACCGGGTACTTGGAGAGGTTTGAACGCTTTCCACTGGGCCGGCCGGACAAGGCTCCGGAGCCGCAGGGACGGCAAGCAGAGAAGCGCTGCCCTCGCCAGGTGCCGGCAGCTGCTCTAGCCCGCCCAGCTCCTGTGGCTTCCCCCATCCAGGCGCTCCCGCCCCGTTGGGGCGGCTCCTGCGCGGCACCGCCCGCCCTCCGCCCGCCCTTGGGCGGGCCGTGCCGAGCCGTGCGGTTTGGTTGAGTCTCCCTGCGTGTGTCTATAACTTTGTGTTGCTGCCGGTGGTTGTTAGGAGGAGGGATGTGGAAGTCGGCGGCGAGCAGGGTGACAGGCTGCTCGGGCGGGCTGCGGCGGCGGACGGGCTGGGCGCGGGCGGATCGCTTGCCTCTCGCCGGCTGCTCGCAGGGGGAGCGGGCGCTCTGCCGTTTTCCCATCCTTCGCCTTTAAAGGGAAGGCTCTCTGGAGCTGAAGGCGCAGGAGCAGCAGGAACCATGCAGCAGCGCTGCTTCTTCCTCCCGTGAATTCGGATCTCAATTGCTGCCGGTTGTGGAGGTGGCTCTCGATCCAGCACCCCCCCGCCGCCTCCCGCCCCTCCCGGTGTGGCTTTCCCTGCCTCGTCTGCCTGCGCTTTTTAAATGATTTAAGTGAAGGGGGGAAAAAACTGTCAAGATGGCAGCAGCAGGAGCAAGGAGGTTATGAATGTGGTGTTGATGCTGGAACAAAACCTATTCTCTTTGGCAGCCCTAGGGAGGGCTTAAAGCTACTGGACCTGTTGGAAGACTGGCGATTTGATTTGTTCCCGTTGTGTTTGCTTTTTCCCTGCAAGAAGGAGGATTTATTACTATTTTTTTTTAACCGACCAGCCCCCGGGGTGGCCTTCTCCTGCCTCCTGGTCCGTCGGCTGTGAGATTTTGGGGGGTTGCTTGCGCGTGGCTTGGGGGCACCGCAAAGTGACAGGTTTACGCTAGTGTGCAGTTGGATGTATGCTCAGACTTCGGCTCCCTTTAGGGCGTTTTGAAGAAGAAAAAAGTCTTCGGTGTAACCCCAAGGACCGCTCTCCCTGCCCTCCTGCCGACTGGAGGGCGCGAAGGACCACCCCCCCAAAAGGCAAGATATCTGCGGAAGCGACGAGGAGCGACCTCAGAGGCGCCGGGGGCGTGAGGGGGTCCTCTCCCGGGTGGGTACAGCGCGGTTCCCGCTGGAGCTACTTCTGCATCCGCATGGAGTGAAACATAAACAAACGCGCACACACGCACCGTGGGAGCGGCCGCCGCTCCACCGGCTCGGAGGTCAGCGCCGCGGGCACCTCCGGCACCGCCCGGCCCGTGCTGCCGCCCTGCGCGGCCGCTCCGGCTCCTAATCTGATTTTTTTTTTTTCCCTCCCTCCCTCCCTTTCTCCCCCCGCCTCCCAGCTCCGGCGTGCGCATCGCCCGCGGGGAGCGGGGCTCGGGGCGCAGCGGAAAGCCGGCCAGCCCATAGCGGAGCGCGGCATGCCCGCCCGGCAGCCCCCTGCCTGCTAGGCTCCCGTCGGCACCGAGGAGGCGGCGGAGGAGGAGCGGGGTCGGCGGCCGCCCGCCCGCCCCGTCGCAGCGCCCCGCAGCCGCCCGCGGGGGAGGCCAAGATGGCAGAGGCGTCGCCCCCCGCCCCGCTCTCGCCCCTGGACGTGGAGCTGGACCCCGAGTTCGAGCCGCAGAGCCGCCCCCGCTCCTGCACCTGGCCCCTGCAGAGGCCCGAGCTGCAGGCCAGCCCAGCCAAGCCCGCCGGCGAGTCGACCGCCGACGCCGCCTCCATGATCCCCGAGGAGGAGGACGACGAGGAAGAGGGGGGCGGCTCGGCCATGACCGTCGGCAGCGCGGCCCCCGCTGGCGGAGAAGCAGCGGCGGCGGCGGCGACCACCGCCGTGCCGGAGGAGGCGGCGCGGCTGCTGGCCCCGCTGCCCGGCGGCGGCCCGGAGGGGCCGAGCCTCTCTCCGGGGGGAGCGGCGGCGGCGGCAGGCGGCGGGGGGCTGAGCGGGGGCCCGGCGGCGGCGCCGAGGAAGTGCTCGTCGCGGCGCAACGCGTGGGGCAACCTCTCCTACGCCGACCTCATCACTCGAGCCATCGAGAGCTCTCCGGAGAAGCGCCTCACTCTCTCCCAGATCTACGACTGGATGGTCCGTTGCGTGCCCTACTTCAAGGACAAGGGTGACAGCAACAGCTCGGCCGGGTGGAAGGTGAGGCGGGATCCCGGGGCCGCGGCGCTCCCGCCGCGCCGCCCCGACGGGCGGGCTGCCCGTGGAGGATGCGGCCGCGGAACGGGGTGCTGGCGGCTCGCCCCGACAGCAGCCCGCCGGGCGCTGGTCGTGCTGATGGTGGTCGCCCTGTCGGCTTTGCTTTTTTATTAAGAAAGAGATTAAGGAAAGTTTTGTCTCTTTCTTGTTGCTGTGTAGAAGCGGTGAGGGCTATTGACTTTGAGGGTAGAGTACACGCTGGAGCGGAGTTGGCTTTTGTCATGCACAAGTCCGTAAGCAGGGAAGGAGAGAGGGAGAGAGTAAGAAAAATGAAAAATATTTATAAGGTGTGTGGGTTTTGTTTTGCCTTTTTTTTTTTTTTTTAAGTTATGGTAACACCAGAGGTAACTCATGTTGGAAACGAGTAGAATTGCTTTTATCTATGGTCAGTCTGCATCTCAAAGCTCAAATACAGAACGACTTTATTATTTTTGTCAGGGAAACCCCCAGTTTTTTACCCATGTGTTCCTCAAAGGCAGTAGAGGGAAATTCGGGTTTTGACATTTCTCCATAAAGTTAATCAAAGCGTGGAGTTATTGGCTGTTCAGCCCCTGGAATGCTTGGTTTGTGATTCCTGTGTTTCCAGTGTATGAGAGCACTGTCTACTGATAGCCCAGCATTTTCTGTCCAGCACTGCGACAGTGAGCAGCTAAGAGTACTACCGTTTTAATAAGTGAGGGGGGAAAAAAAATCTGGTTTTGTGGCTTGTTTACTCAGCAAAAGCACATTGCAGGCAGGCAGGGTTTTACCCGCAAGAGAGTCTTAGAAGGCCTACCAAGAGCTAGAACTGCACGTAAAGCACATTTGAAGTGATTTCCAGAACTGCTTTTTTTTCTTCTAGTTTTCCTGTTCATCTGTCAGCGTCTGTTGGACGCCAGAATGTCACGTACTTGCAGCTGTACAGAAATGCAGGTGCTGCTTGACGCCGATACTGTTTGCAGAAGGAAATCCCAGCAAGGTTCAGTTGCTGCTGAGGGCCGATACTAGCGGCATCTGACACTGAGTTTTTGTATGGATGGCTGAAGGTAAATTTGCCAGCAAGTTCAATGCTTTTACAGAGAAATTAAATTTTCTCTTTGAATCTAGCTAGATTTGGATCATGTGATAACTTTCAGTATACAAATTGGTCCAAAATACTGTATAGATGAAACATTTCTGGCAGTTTCTGTACTAGCAGCCTTGTCTTGTATTTTGGTGCCTGAGTAGGACTTGCTGCTAGGAGTTGAAGTGCGGCTGTATGATTTTTTACCTTCCAATGAAGCACAGGAGAGGAGGTATTTAGATGACAGACTTGTTTCAGGCTGGGGAAAATACAAACACAAAGTTTGCTGCTGGCGTGGCTAGCTGAAGACAAGGCTTTTAAAACCACACATTCTTTTTACAGCTTTTGTGTGTGTATTAGGTGTTGAATTTTGATCTGACTTTACAAGTGTGACGCAGAGTGTGATAAAGGGTTACATCTTCCAATGACAGCCTGTGCCTTCATAAGTTGTTCAGTTTCACACAGAAGCAGTGGCTTTAGATGTCAGCTGTTATAACAAATCCAGCATTTTTATCTGGTACTTTGAATTTTCAGTTAATTCTCAATATCTTAATCAAACAAAGATTTACCTAACAATGGGGCTGACACTGTTTTGAATTTGGTGGCAAAACTCCTTTTCACTTTAGCAGAAGCAGAATCTGGGCTATAATATGAAGTGCTTACATTGATTAGTATCCTTAATACTGTCACAATTTTTCTGACAATTTATACTGTTAATTTGGTATTGATTCCTTTGCTGAGCAGCATTAACTGGTACTTGGAGCTAATTAAAATATTAAAAACTTGGATCCCTTGAGATTCTTCTGTTATAATTTAGTTCAGAAGTTTCTCACAAGCCTTTAGGATGACCTTTCTCAGGAGATGCAAGCACACTGGTAGCAGCAAATTCTGCCTCTGATTGTGAGCTGTCTCTGAAGTTAGGGTAAGGCATTCGGTCATGTTAACAGTGGGTGCAGTTGTGCGTGGGTGTTAAGGGCATACTGGAAGGGGCAAAGGGGAGGTCCGGAGCTCATAATTTGCCAGGCATCTAAAACTGGAAAATGTAATTCCTTAACAAGGCTAGGATTTCTTTTTCAAGTCCGTATACATTCAGAAGAGGACTACTTCAATTTCTTGGCTGGAGAATAGTTTAATTTGTGCAGAGGCACCATTCTTATATGGGGACTCCATCTTAGTCTCCTGATGTTAAAACACATTATATCTTATTATCATCTTTGTTTTCTTCACAGGCAATGAATACAACTCTTCAGGAACTAATGTCAGCTTTTCACATTAGACTTCTTCAGATTGCTAGTTACACGGAGACTTTAAGCGCACAGAAGATAGCTCTGTGTTAGAAGGCTTTTATCTTAATTTAGAATATTTTTACACAGCTAAATTAATCGTTGAAGGCAGCAAGTCCATTTAACAATATTATGCTCTGTCACTAAGTGGGAAAATTGTTATTTACAACAAAGGGAAGAAGAGAACTTGGTCTTATTACCTTATGTATTATTATTTATGAAATATTAATACTGTTTCCAGTGAGATGTGCCCAACATCATAATCTGTAAATATAGCTGGGATTATTCTCCTCAAACAATTATTTTAAGAGCTATAAATTAGAGTTACAACTATCACTTTTTTTCCCGCCTAGGGCATTAAAGCAACAGTGAATATTTCAGATGTGGTTAGGAAGGCATACATTACATTTCTGGTAATTCGGATAAGGTTTGCCCAATACACCCCCCCAACAATCTCCTTTGCTTCCCTCTCCCCCTGGCCCCGGTGGGACGCTGGCTAACCCAATAGTGCCTGAAGCTGACTAGGGCAGTAGTGCACGATGCAGTGCTGCAGAGGTGCCATGCTCTGGACACTTCTGTGTGCCACGGGCAGCCCCGGCTGTTGCAATCCTATACACTTCCAGACCACTGGAGAGGGTTTCCATGCATGTTCCAGTATCGGCTTCTGTCTTGAATACTTAGCGAAGGTTGGTATTTACGTTCGTCATCACCGAAGGGGGGAAGAGATTTCAAGGTGAGCTGGTTTCAGCCTTGTGAAATTCACTGTGCCAGGCGACTGTTCCAGGTACTTCTACAGAGCTCCTCGATGACTAGATCTTTCCTCATTCAGGTATCTGTTACCCAATCAAAGTCCTGCAGTCACAAAACTAGTGTGCTGACTTAAAAACCAAGTTTTATCTTGCTAGTATTTAAGGTGAAGCACTCACTTCCCTCAATAATCTTGAAATAGGAAACTGAAAAATCTTTTTGTGCATGTATGTAGTAGAGATGCCCAGTTTCACCACCGCTTAAGTAATTCCATACCTCTTCCCACAATGTTACTTTGTAATTTCTTGCAGCACTATCTTGTGAAACAGTCTTTTCTATATGGAAAGTACACTAGGGGGACTATTTTCCTCTTTGTTAAGTGATATGGCAAGACTATGAATCGCGTCCTTTATACAGAGATACTAGCAATTCCCAAATTTAAATGTAGCTGATTTGCTTTGGATTGTTTTTCATATCGGAAGCCTGTTCTGTTTTCCACCTGTTGTATTCATTTTCCCCATAGAAAATAAACACTAGCTGCTGGGGTATTTACTTTGAAGGGGAGGTTTTTGTAAACTTTGTACATTTCTTACCATGTTTTCCATGTTTTACTGGCCAGTATGTATCAAAGGGCTGCAGTCCCTTCCTTGTAGCAAATGCGCGAGTCTCTTCTCTAATTACTGAGACTTGAAAAGGCTTGAGAAATTTGCCAGTGATGTAGACAGATGTCTAAATCTGTTAGCCAGATGCTGATATGCAAGATGTGTCGGACTCTTTTTATCATCTTCTTGCAAAGATGTGAGGAGGAAGTAACACCACTCTCTTTCTTCTTACTTCTCCTTCCTTGGGTTGACACACAATGTCTTTATCAGGAGTGGCAACATAAAACTGGAGTCTGCATCAGTTTCTTTTTTTCCTTTATTGACTTTTAAGCTTCTTTTCTTTTTTATTTCTTTAAAGGTTCTGTTTCCCAATTAACTGCTAACAGGAATATTTTTCAGCCTTCTGTTATACTTTTTAAAATATATTTTTGTGTTGCCTTATTCATCTGAGCAGAAGGTTTGAGTTACAAGCTGTAGCCTGATTATTTTAAGTTTTGACCTACCACAGAGAGCATGGATTTAAGCACGTGAATGGATCCTTGGGACTTCACTGGGATTACTTGTGTGCTTAAACTTGCCGCTTAAGCATCTTACCTGATCAAAGCCTTACTGTGTTGTGCTTTAACAAAATACTCAGAAACATTTGTAAATTACTTTTGTGCTGAGCAGTGTAAAGAGATGTGTGGTTCCAGTGGTTGAAACCACTAGATAACAAATGTCTTGCATCAAAGAGGAGTATACTGTAGTAGCACAGTAACAAATGACTTTTTAAACTTTCTAGTAGAAACCATATATAGATATTAGCACATATTGTTATTTCATATCTGTAATGTACATCAGAGATGTCACTTTTCCCCAGCTCATGCAGGCAGGTGACAGCTATTAGAGCAGTGAGAGAGAGACCAAGTAAGTAGCTCTCTCAGAATCATTCACATTGTTTGGTCCACAGTGTGACAGTGAGGAGCACTTCTGCTGAAGGACTTGTTAAATGCAGACGTAAAACACATCACCTTGGTGAACGTCTTCAGCTGGAAAGAATCGCAGGCTCTGATAAACTCAACTTTTGGTGTGAATGGGAATCTTCCAATCAATGATGGTGTGGTATTGCTGGATAGTTAGCCAGGTAGACCTGCATGATAAATGCTGGAATCGATGTCCCTCCATTGTTCAGAGATAGACGGTTACCTAAAACAGTCATGCAGCAATTGACGTTGTCTGTAATAGATTTATTAGTGTCAATATTTGTACATATTTAAAATTTGAACATATTTAAAATAGGAAGCTTGAGAGTCAGAGGTTGGCTTCTACTCTTACCTGTGTGTTTGAAAGTGCACAGTTAATGCAAGTAAAAATTAAATCACCTTAGTGGCAGCTATAGCTGATGTATTGTACTGGCTAGAACAACTGTCTGAGACTATGAGGCTGGGGAGGAGAAATGTCCTGGCACTCCTGCCCTGGACATACTGCCTCTGCTTGGTGTTGTCCTGGTGAAGCGAGCGGTGTCTTACTCTCGAGGTCATTTTGTATTCGGGTCATTTTGGTGGTGCTACACTACTTTGCTGTAATCCTGGGAGATTAGGGGAGGCTGGGCACGTGCTGGTGCATTTAGAAAGGCGAGTGATTAGGGTTAGCTGTGTGGTTTTGTGAAAGCTCTTTGTGCTGATGTGGACAAAGTAGCAGCCCAGAGTGGAAGGTAGGCAGCTCTGGGGCAGCCCCCTTGCACCCTCCTGCAGCGGCTGGGTGGGTTTCAGCCAGCTCACCTGGGCTGGACAGGGTGAAAAAGTGTGAAACCACCCCAGAAAATTACGGTGAGTGTGCTGGCTTCAAAGGGAGGCCGAAGGGATTGCCTTGGAGATAGGCAGAACTGAGGATAAGCAGCCAAAGCATTTCTCTAGGTGGCAGCCTCCTAAAGGTGCCCTGCTAGATTTTGGCAGCCAGCTATTTTGCGTGGAAGTATGGAAAATCTTTTGTGAGGATTGTTTCTTATTTGCAATGCAATTAAAGTGGGTCTTGGTGTAGTGGCAGCTTGCCAAAGGAGAAACTGAAAGTGCTTCTTAATGCAAGTTGCTACTTAGACTAAAGTCTCTGCGTGTTCTTGTTTCTGTCTCACTTTTAGAAAAGCCTTACTACTATGTCTGCCACAGAAAATGTGCCCAAGGGCAGCGTTACAAAATGGCAATATTAGTTTGATTTAGAGGCAAGGGGCCCTCCGCATTTGGGGGTACTCTTTCTGGAGAAGGGCAAGCTCTGAGCATCCTCCCGCTGCTGATTCGTTCCCCTTGCCATGGAAAACTGAGATTCTCAAATTGGCTCTGGAAAGGGCCACAGCTTGGCCAGGCCCTGGAACAGGAGGTGTGTCCAGGTCCAGCACATAGTGCTGTAGTCCCGATAAAAGCCTGGCCGATAACAGCACTCAGGGAGCTGCAGGGTTTTTTTTTGATGTGGCTTTTCTCGGGACTGACAATATGTGCGTAGCGTGGCGGTTCAGGAACAAAATGAAGTGTTCGAGTAATGTGCATAGTCATGCAGTTTTCTGTACTGCTGTCTCAGCACACCATGAGTTAAGTGAAGATTATGCTTAACCTTTTATTTGCTCTCCTTTTTGTGCTTATACAAACTTAGGCTGTTCTGTTACAATTTCCTGAGAATTGCCACACACCAAGCTTGGAAAATGAGGTGCATTTAGCCAATTTATGGCCTGACATATGTTAATTAACATTAATTACCTGCTTGAATAGTCCATTTAGCACTTATTATTAAAAAGTGGCTTGTCTACAGAAGGGGATTTCCCATCAGAGTGAGATGTTTTGTTCTAACTTGCTTCAAATGTAGTCAGGTTGGGGTATCCCGTGCTTCTCTGCATGGCTGTACCAGCTTCCTGATGTTCTAGTTGTGCATGTGGGATACAGTTGTACCACTGATAGGCACCAACTCCTTACCCATGTGTATTTGGTATTTATTTGACTACAGCATAGCTTCCCAAGCAAACTAGCATGTTTCCAAACATTTTCTGCTAGTGGTGGGTACAGCTCTTGCTCATCTGCTTGAGGCAGCAGAGAAAGAGCCATGCTTTTTAGCCTGCCAGGAACTGCAGGGGCATCTGGAGTCCTGTGGTGATGTGACCCCAGCCCCTTTGGGGTGAAGGAGTAGGAAAAGCTCAGTTGTGCAAGGCTGGAGAGGGGATGTAGGAGCTGCTGGGACACACCATGGTGCCTTACAGGGAGGTCATCTTCCACTCTGTGTGGATGAGGATGATGGACCTTAGGGCTCCTGCAGCCATTGAAAGCAGGCCACCACTGGAGTGGAGCGTGATCTCCAGCAACAGCAGGAGTCTTGCTGTATTCATCAACTACATTACCTAAGTTATCTCCTGGGTAGTGTTTTGGGTAAGGGTTGTCACAGATCACTGGTCTAAAACCTGTGATGGGAGTAAGAACCAGAGAGGTCTTGTTCGATTTCCAAATACCAATACTTAAAAAAAAAAAATCCATGCCTCAATTCCCCACATCCCAGTTTCTCATTCCTGTCTTGGGAGACTCCAGGGACTTTATGTCCTACTTCACCTTCTCCAGCAGGAGGGTTGCATGTTGCACTTCTGTGGGAGGTGGAGGGCTGGCTCGTAGCTGTGCAGGGCATGCTGTGCAGTTTTGGTTGGGGATACAGCTCAGAGACTGATGAAAAGCAATGCCAGCACAGTGTGAGGAGTTGGGAACAAATGAGTGATTGCATCAGTGCTCTGCTGTGTCTCTGGTGTGAAGTAGCAAGGGAGGGCTAGAGAAGAGCATTGCTTTTTGCCAGAGTGGTTTCTCGTGGTGCTGTGCTTGGCTGTGAGGTCCAGGAGGAGCCCCTCTTGCCCTGCAAAGCCAGAGTTCTTTCTTTGGGCCACCCACCTCGCATGTTTGCTCAAGAATTGATATGCTTATAATGCTGCTTTGCAGGGAATTTGAGGGAGGTTGGGAGCTAGCAGCATTGATGTGTTGTTAATAACTCTGTGAGTATCCTACCTGAACTTTACTTACTGGGGCAATTTTCTTTATCTCTGTCCTGGTACCTATTAAAAATAAAGGCTGTTTAAATACTTTTTCAGATACCTTCTTAAGATTTCACAGACAGAGAAATGCCCTTCTGTAGATTTGTACTAGTAAAGAAATGCCTTGTGAAAATTAGCTCTTATAACAGATTTGTGCTAACAAATTGAGTTGTTTCCTTACTCTGTCACAACATGCTACATACTTTAGAGTTGAATTATGGAATTCTGGGTTCTCACATGAACATGTTTATTTGTCAGAGTGTTATTTTGCTTTTCTTTGTTATTTTTCCCCTGATGGTGAAGTTTCTACTTGCTGCGTGTAAAGACAGGTGTGAGGACGGTGCATGCTGGTACAGAAGGGTAGAGGCAGGCCACGGACCATTGTTGGAGGAGCTGGTGGAGGAAGGACCAGTTGTAGCAAGGACAACGCCGTGTGGCACTGACAGCTTGCTGTCAGGGCCCTGGCAGTGTGCGCCTCCAGCTTTGGGGGTCAGGAGGCTGTGGGTGCAGGGCTCTGCCTGTGCAGCCTGGGGCTGCTGTACACCTGAGTGCTGCCTGTGGTCAGGTGCATTTCCATGGGGTGAGTCACTGGATCACGCCACTTCTGTGTCCCTTCACCTACTGCCTGTGCCGAGGTGAAGGGTGGGTCTGTGCTGACGTCTCCATGCCAAAACCCAGTTGAGAGCTCTGGAATGAGGGCAGGAGGCAGGAGTGCCATCGAAGAAGCCATTTTTCTCCTTTGACACCTACCTCTTGTGCTGCCTTCACACTCTGTGTTGTGCTGTGGGTCTGCCTGGAGGCTCCTCGTAACCCAGCCCTCAGTCTTGCAGTGTCTTCAGGCCAGCCTGTCTCCACATCCGTGTCCTTCCAAGATCTTTGCCTCTCTCTAGGGAGCCACAGAGGCCATGGCATTCCCGGGACCATGATCAGTGGGTGGGACTCAGTGCTAGGAAAGAGTTTTCAGCAGGTTTGCTGGCTCCTGAGTCATGTGAGCAGAAAAGGACAGGTGTGTGCTGCTTGCCAGGACTTGAACAGGGAGGGAGGTAACATCTGCTTATCCCAGCCCTAGAGGAGTGGGAGACAGCAGGTAAGTCAGAAGACTGATGAGGACAGACGGCGGTTTGCTGTGGGAGGACAGATAGAGGAACACCCAAAAGCATCAGGATGTGTCTGCTGGGGCTTCGCTCTGCGTCCTGGCTGCTGGGACTGCTCTGTTGGGAATGGGAATGAAGAAGAGTTTGCATGGATGTAGATTTATGACAGTGCAACTTTCATGGGTAGATGAAGTAAAGAGAGCAGGTCTGAGTCTCATCCCTGCTAAAGGCCACGTCAAGGCAGGAGCACGTATTTGCATTAGTGCTAGACAGAGTCAAGCCAGCAGTGCCAAAAATCCTGGTTGCAGCTGAGCTTGAGCCCCGTGTGAGAACTGAGTATGACTAGGGAGTGTTAGTAACAATGTCTTACTTAAGTAAACAAAGCTTTGTTTAAAAATGTATTAATTACCTAGTAATATCTAATACAAGCTGCTCTCCTAGTCGACAGTCACCACCTCTGACTCTGGAGACCATTTGCCCTTATAACTTCGTGTTTTCTCATACTGTATCGTGTTGATTTCTATGCTTTTTCCAAAATAGGATACAGAAGAATAAATATATTATTCTAAAGAAATAATTTGAGGACATGGGCCAAATTCCAGGGCCATATTTGTTTTGTCTAGAATGTGGACTGAATTGTCTTGATATGTACTCACATAGCAGTGCTTTTAAATCCTGCTGTATCTGGAGTTTTTTCTCTCCACACTATCTCTTCAAACACCTATTGCAGCTCTCCAAAGACACATTGTGACCAAGGTTAACCCCACTTTCTTTCATGAAATTTGCAGTGTAAACATACCTTTAAATGTGAGACTTAATCCAGATCAAAAGTTTCCGACTTTGTGTGAACCCCAATCTTGTGTAAATATATTTGCTAATACTTCATGGAGGATTTATCAGTTTCACATATTAAGTTCCAGATATGCTTTAGTACATAAAATTTGGCATCTGACAAGTGACAACAGTGCTCAAGAAAGAATGTCTTATTGTGAGTGTTTCACAGGCTCCCACATTAGCACCACTTTTGCTGATTGGTTTTGTGCAGAGAGCAGTGATGTGGTTTCCTGAAAGCCTATAACTTACTGTTTGTTCTGCACAACTGCTCTGGACCTTGACTAATTTTCAGAGAATGTTTTTTCTCAGGAATTTGTACAAGAAGGTGACACCAGTTCAAGTTGTGTCCTGAGATGCTTGTAAGTTGAGACGTGGAGCTGCTGTCCCTGTTTTTGTGCAACACGATCTGTTGTGCCTGAGAGTTTCACTGTATGGGGGAACTCAAAACCGTTTGTGTGAGATGTTAGGTTTCAGAGTGAATGGTGCTTCTTTAAGTATGCATCAAGACTGACAATGGGAGGCTGCTGACCCTTCTATGCCTTTGTAGGACAAGAACATTGGCACTGATAATGATGCTGCCACCGAGGAGCTGTAAAAACTCTGAAGCATTTTTTGAATTTGTGGCCTCAGCCATGTATCTCCCAGATAAGTGGGCTACATCTAAAATATTCGATTTGCAAATGGAAGTCATGTCAGAGCTCTGCATGAATTGGGCCAGAGGTTTCCAACCTAGTTTGTACAGCAGCCAAAAGCTCTGACCTAGTATTATGTTCATCATGATGTTGACAGTGTGATTTTCACTTCCCATGGCATGTTGAGATTTATTTCTTGCCCCAGTGCTCTTGCATTCTGATTCATGCATGGCAAAAATACTTCTGATTAAAATGTGCTAGAAGGTTTGCATGCTTGGGGTAGGAGAGAAATCTTTTATGAGGAACTGTACTATATAAAGCTATGGGGAAGGGAGCTGTGGTGCTTAGGAAGGTATTTGATAATCAATAGTGAGGCCATTTTCCATACAAAAAAGAGGGGAAGTGTCCATAAGGCAGTGGCATACGGGACTGGGAGGAGGAAGGATTCTGTGAGCTAGCAGTAGGGTGTAAATCAACCTTATGTATGTTCATACACATATGACGTCTACTGGGCCTAGTGGGGTAGCTCAAAGCAGGTGGAAGAAGCATATTGTTTACCTAATTAGAAACATAAATAAAATCTTTCCAACGTTCTTCTAAATTAAAATGCATTTGAAGCATATGTCAGACTTCTCACATCCAGGAAAGATCTCTTAAAACTCTGCCGTTTCTCATGAAGGCTGTTTCTAGCCCACTTTCTGCAGGTCTCTGCCAGGTAACATGTGTTCTTGGTTGGAAGATGGAATGGGATGTGAATTAGCAGCTGGAGAATGCTGGGGTTCTTCCTGAGTGCACCTGTACTCCTTTTTAATCAGAGGGAAATGGTCTATTGTTTGAGATGATAGACCAGGAAATTGGAATAATAAAAGAAAATTATCATTGTTGAAATCATTGAAGACAGGATTTCACCTCTGTATTTATTGAGGAGTCAGTGGGAAGCAGGGCCTGGGCTGCAGTACAGTCAGAGCAGCTTCATATCTCCAGTGTATTTTAGACACCAAGGAGACAAAGATGATGCTAATTGCAAGAGAAATTACTTAACTGCTTTGTATTATGTGTGAAATGAAGGGGGAATAATGCTGATTGAATGACCTATTTTGACTTTCTCAGTATAATATGTTTAATGTTTTAGTCTTTTTCTGGACAGCAAATTACAATTTTATCAAATCCTGCTGGAAAGTAATAGGTTGCTGGGCAAAGTTATTTTATCCTCACAGTTTTAACTTCAAAGTTGCATGTTGCCACTTGACTTGGTGGCAGGATTTTTCTCTTTCAGCTGGAAGGGCTTTTGCCATACAACACAGCGACAGTAGTACTTTTTGTTTTATACAAAATAGGGACCTGTCAGGAGGAATATAAAATAAGGCACTGAAGTAGTCTAATTTAGAAGGAGAAAGGGCATAAATCTCCACCTCTCTCTGATGACAGAAGGCCAAAGTACAGCAGAAATGTTTCCCTGCTTGTAAAATGCCAGATGCCAAATGTAAAATACCAGAGAGGTTGTGCTGTTAAAGGCACAGCTGTATCTAGCCTCCCTACAAGTTTTTGAGCCTTAAGGGGCTCAAAAGTGGGGTAAGGGGGTTCTTAGACAACGAAGCCGCTCTGTTAGGGTCTTCCTGGCTTGTTGTGCAGGTACAGAAATTGTTTGCTGTTTTGGATCAGTGTAAGGCAGAATAATACTGAATAAGTCCCAGATGAATGTGGGTGGTGAAAGGAGAAAAATATATTCAAATAAAGAGGGGCATTATCAGCTGAGCAGCCAGTGTTGATCCTATGGTGCTGAAAAATGAAAGCAGGAAAAAGGCATTTTTTTATTAAGAATGGAAATTTTAGCTGAAAAGTCTGTTCTGACCAGAGTTTGGTATTCTACTTAAACTTGCAGCAAATTAGCATTGGTGCAGCAGTGCTGTGAAGCACTGAGAGGAAGAACAGAAGTAGGAACAAGCCTCCAGACCTTGAGAGAATCTTCAGATTCCCTGTCCATTTTGAACAACATGACCTGTGGTGTCACTTGCAGCTGCTGGATCCAAGAGTATAAATAGTGAAAGGAACACTGATTTGGCCAGGATAAAATGTTCATTTTGGGTTTTTCAAACAGCTGTGTCAGGACTTAACCCTGGCAAAAGCTTCTCATGTGTCATTTCTATTCAGGCTTGTACTAAGCATGTCAAATGACAATGTTCTCTAATTGAAAGTAAGAAAGGAGGAAAAAAGTAGTAAATTGAGAAATAGTGTGGTTTTGGTATCTTTTCAGCCTGAAGGAAAAGTACTGCTTGAATTGTATGATAGCAGTTGTTTGAGAAATTAAATATGGGTTTCCTTCAATTGTAGTTGAATCATGGCATCTTACTAAATTTATCCAGTTTTGAGTGCCTGCTTTCTGGTTTGACATTTTTGTTGGTGGCTGTTGGTTGTGTTTGATAGAAAAAAAGAAAAGCTTTTCATTGCCACAGAGGTGGTATTTTCCTTATTTTTGCAGGAATTTGTATCAGGTATCAGACCACAAATTCTTCTAGGTGATTGCAGACTTGTGGGGGTCAGCAGTTTTCTCCCTAGAAGTGAGTGCGTGGGTTTGAGCAATGCCAGTGATGGGTTCTCCCTATTTTCTAGGAGGTGCCAGGGAAATTTTGCATAGTTTGACCACAAACTGTAGGTCACTGGAGTATCTCTGTGGATAGTTCTCACTGTTCAGTGAAGGGCCAAGCACAAGTACTAAATAAGAGCATTCTTTATTTACCCAAAAATCTACATAGAAAAAAAGTATCAGTAGGTAAATAGACAGAAGTCAAGTGCTTAGGAAGTACAAAATATCAGAAATAAATTTGCCTCTAACACTTGAAATTACTTCTCATGCCAGCTATGACACTGTTATTAGTAAGGAGCTCACAGGCTCTATTCACCCTCACTCTCCTTGTTGGGCTGGATCATTCAAGGGGTACTCAGGGTTTCTGCTCATCCCCTGTGCTCTCTGTGTGAGCCCTGTGCCACAGCTGTTGCACTTGGCTCCAAGTAAAGAAATACGCCCTTATGGGTGTGCTTGCTGTGTCATTTGCCTCCTCAGTATCCATAGGCTTCCCTGATGAGCACTGTCCTGGCACCAGATCTTTTCCCCTCCCCTTTCATCCCAGTCCCTTTTTCTGTGATTCCCATGCTCCATGCATCCCTCCTTCCTTTTCCTGTGACCTTCCCCACCTCTGCCCACCCCCACTGGTTTTCATATCTGTTCTGCTTGTCCAGCTTGTCTGCTCTTTTTGTCCAGCTCCCCATTCCACATTTCTCCCCTGCCCCAGGACTGTGTATTTCCTGTGTCTTGCTTGCCTATCCTGGACCACTTATCCTGTTTCTAATCCCAGTTTCAGTTCAGGTTTGCAAAGTTATTAGCACTGAGGAACAAATAGGGTTTTGTAGTAGGAAGTGTTGGACAATACAAGGTGTAGGTGGGGCTCACAGCACCACCTATAATTTAGAGCACTGTTTATATTTTTAACTGATCCACCCTTAGGTAAGCAATAAATGATGCTGTCAATGTGCAAATCCCTAGTCATTGGGATAGTCCTGTTCCTTCTGCTGATACTGGGTACTGAGAGGTTGCTCATTTGTGTAGGAGATGGAGGGTCCTGTCTCAAAAATACTTGGATGTCTTACTTCTCTGTGGCCTGACCTAGACATCAAACAGCATCTGAGATTCTACAATTCACAGGGCTACTGAGCTGTCTCTAAAGTGTTTAGTGGTATAGGTAGTAATCACTCTTATTTCCATGGTGAGGGGCTGTTCCTTTTTCCTTCCTTATCTGTGAAGAGAGGAGACATTCAAGTTCCTCACTGAAAAAACTGAAGGCATGAAAGTGTACGGTCCATAGCCATAGTATAGTCTGTGTCCTCCAGTAAGGACCATCTGACTTGATGGATTTAGACTTGAAAATATAATGATATAGCTGACCTTTTCTGATATCGCTTCATGGTTTCTTGTACCTTCTTGCCTCTAATGCTGACTTCATGCCTGGTCTTTAATGGTTCTGGTAAAATGCCTTCACATCTAGGGAAGCTGATGACAGTGGCTTTGTTATCAGAATTAGATTGAGAAACTCATACTGAATTGTGGTGCTAGCTAGACCAAGTCATTTATTGGTGGGAATAACCTTGTATTGACCTGTTAAAGAGCTTGGCATAGAGTGTGTCATCTATGAGTCTCTTGTTCCTTCATGATAAAAGTTCAAAACTTTAATCAGGTTAACAGGGTGTCCTGTCCTCTTTCCATTGCAATAAAGCGTATGCAAACACACCTTGCAACAAATAGTGCAAAGGCAAATCTAGCACGCCCTGCTTTTTACCCTGCAAGAGAATTCTGCAGTTTGTTCTCTGCCACTGCTCTCCGAGCCACTCTGGCACGGTGGTTGGTTGAGGGATTTACTTGTGGTGGCTAATGCCTTTCAGGTGCAGTGCTTCAGTTTCCCAGGCTATTGATAATGGCTGTTTAGACACAGCTCTCTGGGTCACCACGTATGGGGATTTTCTGATGGTTGTGGTGACCTTGGGGGGAGAATTAGAGTGGATGTAATGTTTCCAAGAATTGGAGACGCCTGTGCCGTTGCACTGGTGCACACTGCTGAATCAATTACTAGCATTGGTAGGATTTTGCTTTAGGGGAACCTCACAGCTATATCACAGTCTTGTTATTAGTAGCATCTTGTTAATTTGTTTTAATACAGAGCCAGATATTTGCAGGGAGAAGGAGCCTCAGTAGTTGATTTCTGTGAAGTATTTTCTCTATATGCAGCACTGCTGCAGTGCATACCCCAGCACTCTTTCTCACTTTAGTTTTTAGGAAATTTTTATTAGCTCCTGTGTGGAAATAAATTTGGTATAAGACTGTCATCCTTAGGTGACACGTAGCATGATGCCCCTACCTCTTCCAAAGCCACTGATGACAACAAAAACTCTCAGCATTAAGATTTTCTAACTTTTTTGTAATGTGTCACTTTGGTGACTCACTGTGGCATAGGCCCCTGGTGAGCTTTTGCAGAAAGCCTTTCCAATGAACCTGTGCAGCCCTTGATCTAAATCCATGTCACCAGCCTCTCCTGCACCCATTGCTGTCAGTTTACTGTGTTTGTAATTGATTGTCAAAGTGTTACATTTATTTCAAGTGCTGGTAGAGTTTTCCTTGAAATGCCTGTTTAGTGTTAAGCTAGTTTAGGAGTTACAAATATAAATACGTTTACAGAGAAAAGAGGAATGCATGAAAGCTGGCATTGCCTAAACAGCCAAAAGCAGTGTGATTTTATGCTAGAGGGACACTGAAAATGTAGGTTGCCGGAGTGTGCTTCCAGAAGTGAATCCCGACCAGAAGTGCTCGCAGTCCCTGCCTTCAAATGCACTGCCCATCTGCTGTAGCTGCTGAGGCAACATGGGGGAGAGGGCTCAGGAGTCCGTGGGCATCCTTGTGGAGTTTTGTAGGGAAGCTTGAAATGCCAGAGGGAAGCGTTGGCTGTATCTGAAGGGGTCCTTGTTCTAGATTTTCCCAGGCAGGAGCAGTACAGCTGGCAGTAAAGTGACTCCCGACACCGGTGTTTCATAACTGAAAGTTCAGCATTTTTCACAAGCTGTCTTATTTGGGGTTGTGAGCGTGGGCACATGCACACCCCTCGCACACCCCCCGCACACCCCCCCAGCACATTGTTTACTTCCTCTGTAAGTTCTGGGACATTCAGTACTAAGGAGCATGATACGCTTGCATAAACACCCAGCCAGATTTATCTCTCAAGCCTATCTTTCCTTTCCCGTCTTGGAAAGTGATTAATCTGCAGCACACATTTTGTTCTTTGATTGCAGGGCATTATTCTGTAATCATTTACAGTTTTGCAGAGCTGTAGCTCTGGCTTGATGGAGCATTTCTGTCATGTAGCCCGTGCTGCTGGCTGAAGCTTTAGCTACGTAATGTGGAGGGAGCATTACCCTGTGTCTCTGTGTCATGTTAAAACTGTTTTCTATTTACATCGCCTGGCTTCTGCACATTCAAAAACATTCAAATGTACACATTTAAAGTGCAGATAAGTGTCTGCAGCAACACATGCTGAGGACTGGTTTGTAGGTTTAGGAGCAGCGTCAGTACTGCAGTGTGCTGGCTGCCAGCTGGGGTTTTCCTTTGCATTTATGTAGAGTGGAGGAGTTTGAGTAACTTTTGTTTTCCATGCTGCAGGTCATCTATTGAAGCCTGCATCAGTAAGAAATGGGCAATTTATGTAGATACAAGAACCGTACATATTTCTTAGTGTCTGTGGAAAACAAGAAAGTGAAGAGATTGAAGTTGAATCAGAAAATCTGTCCTGTCTGTACTGCACTGAGGCTTCTCCATGTGCCCTTTGTGTATTTTGTTTGTTTGCTAGTGTGCAAGGAAAGGAGATGGAAGAGGTAACAACCTTGAATTAACATGCTGTGGGTTTGAGATAAGGCTGTTGAGCAGAGTTTTGTTTGATGCAATTCTCCATGCTGTAAACCTCTTCTTTCAGTAGAAAAATATGAAAAGTAGGTAGAAAAAATTCAAAGAAAACCAGGTTACTTTGGGTTCTGACATTGTGGTAATTTTCTTTTTTGCAAAAGAAATGAGCACCTTTTTGGCCTACAAAGGCCCTGAAGTGGATGGGACTGGTCTAGTCACCTGTGCCAATGAGCATCTTTTTCCAAAGTCTCTCAGAAATCTGGCTCACATCATGTCAGATAAAGCATTATTCCATCACCTTATGACAAACCAAAGTCCTATAGTTACAAGACAGAGACCACAACAGTGATGGAATGCATGCAGATACAGGAAAAACTGAAGGCATTGCAGGTGCATCATGTCTGTTAAATGAAATATCCAGAGGATTCCATTGAGATCCCAGGAAAGTTTTGTGTATTTTGCTGCTGAGAAGTCAAGACAAAAAAAAAATCTTCCAACAGCCTTCCTTGTCAGTCTGATCTTGAGGGCAGGACAAAGAAGGGGGGTTTTCTCTGACTGCAAATCCAGCAGTTGTTTTAAATGGGCAGGTGTCAGGAAGAGTAACCTGCTCTGCCTTGGGGATCTGACAGTGCCGGACCAGGGAGAGCAGCAGCTTCACTCCTCCAGCAATGGGCTTTGGAGCAGGAAGAAGAGGCAGCACAGGCCAGTAGTAGTGTGGTATTTTAGTTTAAACTCCTGTCCCCTGATTTATTATATATAAGGGTGTCTTGAACATCTGGTCACAAATGTCCTTTTCCCATCCTAGAAAGGTAAATGCCTGAATTCTAAATAAAAGGGAACTTAAAAGCAAGGAGAAGGAGGGCTAAGGATCTTTGGAAGCAACAGCTGTTTAGGGAAACTATCAAATTGTGTAAGGAAAGGACAGGTTCAGAGTATGTGCATGTATGAAGGTATCCACCTGCTTGGGTTGTGCTAAAACCCAGGATTAATGTTCAGTTGGTGCAACTTTAAGCACTGGTAAGTGAGGAGAGGTGGCTCCAAACCAGAGGCAGAATGGAGTGCAGTGCTGCTGAAGTGTAGCCTTGCAGCACTAGTGCCTGTGCCCTTCTGGTGTGGCTTATGGGCCAGCTTCAGGACCACTGGGAGCTTCCTCTTACTGCGCTTGGATGCATGCCACAGGGTCATGGAGTCAGGGTTCTGCTTTGCTCACCCCAAATCTCTTATCACCTCAAAATGATTTGTAACAGTTGTGTTTGTTTGTCTTTATCAGTGAGAAATGAGCCCCTTTAATCTCGGTTGTTTATGTTACTGTTTATACAGAGTACAGCTGCCCACAGAAAGATTTCTAGGACATACTGGGTTCCATACAAAGGAGTTTCACACTGAAAACTTGAGGCCCCATTCCATAAGGCAGAAAGGAGCCTTTGCCTCAGTGTGGGTTAATTCTTTAATAATTGTCTGAGTAGGCAGGATGATCATGGGTAAGGAATGAGGCTGGTCAACTATGTCCAGAGTAACATTTCAGAGAGTAGGAGGGGTTTTGCTTAGCCCTCCAGAAGCATCAGAGCTAATGTCATGCTGAAGTTACGAATCATGCAAAAGCTTTGGGAGGTAAAGAAGCTTTGGACTACGGCACATTAAATTATGGAAGTAGACATGCACTGAAAGCAAGGTCCTCTTGAGAGGAACACATGCCTCTAAGGGAGGGTTTGGATAAGAACCAGGTGCTGAGAACATTTGTTGGAGCATCCCAACCACGTACAGAGCTTCTGCTTGGAGCTCAGTAAAAACTTAGTCTTCTCCTGTGTACAGCCTCCTCTGCACTGTAACTGCAGTGCTAATGCTTTACCTCCACTCTTGCTTGGTGCAAGGATGGGTGAAAACAAGGTGTGTTTGCTTTCCCAATCTGTCTGGGTGAGTTTAGAAGGTGATGCTGTGGGTTTCAATGCAGAGAGACCATCTTCCAGATGCAGAGGAGACACTGGCTCTTTTTCTTGCATCACATCAGCAGAGAGCCCTGAACTATGGAAGTGTCCCAGAAGGGTGGAAAAGTGTGATAAATTGCATGCCACCATTTTATCCTATTTCAGTGCAACTGAAAAGCAAGTGTGGTGTTCTTTACCCAAGAAATTTGTTTTTAGAGTAAAGTCCACCATTGCTAAGCGCTGAAGGTGTTGTGCACCTGCACAATTTTTGATAGTGATGGTTGCAGTTGGGGCAGATATTTAGAGAGGACTTGTGCTGTGCAAGCCCTAGTAACAAGTGTAACAAACCCAGCAGAGACTGGAATGGGCAGTGGGGATATCTGAGGGCCCAGCAGATGACAGGCAGCTCCTCTTTACCACCACCTCCTAGCTAATAGCTGACTTTCAGTTCTTTCTTTTCCCTGAACTGTGAGGCATCAGAGATAAGTCCTGCTTATAGGTCACCCACAAGGGAAACTGGACATGAAATTCTAAACTTCTAACCAGGCTTACATTTGACTTCGTTATTTCATGCTAGAGACTAGTTCTGGTCTTGAAAGCACCTCCTGTGCAATGTAAAACAGGGCCCAGGGAAAGGAAATGAAATCAGAAATGGAGAAAAGTTATTTTAATCATAAATAGCTGTGGTAGGAAGGTAGATGTTTGTATGTGCAATAGTACAGTACCTACTGTGTGTATTTTAGGAGAACCTGAGAATAGCAGCTGTGCTGAAATACTTGACAGTGAAGTCAAATATAGTTTAGGCTTGAAAAAAAAAAAGTGGCTGGGGAGGGTGGATTTGCAGCGTGAAGCCTGTCGGTGTTATCTCTGCCGCGTGGCACGGAACAGCCTGTGACTCTGGCACTTGCTTGTGAACGTGCAGTTCCCGTAATGGGATACGTCCCGCTCCTATCAGTGTGGCATTGTGCCTGGCTGAATGCCCCCCACCTCCCAAATTTCCCCAAGAGCCACAGTTGGATGACAGCTTTGTTTCTGCAAAGGCTGCCTTTTCTGAAGTGTTGCTGGCTTTGCAGCCAGTGGACCTGTTGAGCTTTAAATCTATAGAGCTCAGAAGAAGCAAAGCTGCAGGCACTAAAACTAGAGCTCTTGCTAATGTGCCAAGGTCAAAAGGATCAAAACCTAAATTAAACTTGTCCCTGAAATTTGGCTATGAATCACAAATTCAGGAAGTTGTACATGAAATTGGTCTGGGCACTATTTCTTTCTTAAGAGTCCTTTAGCTAAAAATAATGTATTGCGCTATAGTTATAAATAATACGGGCTTTTTTTTTTTTTTTTTTCCTTCCCCTGTCTAATTAAATTGTTACTCTTGCCACAACGAAAGGAAAGGGAAAAGATAATAACATGAATCTGGTTGAACAAGTACGTAGCTTGCAGGTTTCAGCTAGAGTGTTTGCAGCTGTAGACGATGCTGACCCCTATGCTCATGTGTTTAATTGTCAAAATGAAAAGAGGGTGCTCTGGAGGGATCAGCAGTGTTTTCTGTGTGTCCATCATTTGGGAGCCCTTTTGAAAGCTCACACAAAGTGGGTTTTTCCTGCACTGTCAAAACACAGAAAAAAGGAATTTTTATTTTATGGTGGTGAGGTTTTTCTTTTTCTTTTTTTTTTTTTTTTTTTTTTTTTACTGGTAACTGAGTTGATTTTGTAAAATTGTGGTTGAACTATATGGTAGGATGTTTTGATGGACTGTGGTGTCCTACTAAAATTACAAGTAGTGACTACAGATATCTCTGCCATTATACATTGTGACACTTTGGCAGGTTTGCTATGGGTAAGTAGTGGATAAAGCTGGATAAATGAAATTTTCTGCATATTGAATATGGCATTGAGGTGCTCTTCGAAAGCCATGTGGGCAACCTGGCCATAGCCTCCTGCCTGCTGAACAGTAGTGAAGGCCAGCAGCCTGGTAAGACAGTACATACCACACCTATTGCTGCTGCTGTGTTTATTCCAGAAAAGTTTTGTGTATTTTGCTGCTGAGATTTGTCAGTGACTTCTGGGGCCTTTTAGCCCCAGTGCTCAGGTTTGTTGTGGATTGCAGATGTTATTGGAGAGACTATCTAACTCACTTGCTTCAGGGAGGGCAATGATAATGGCCAGTGAAAGCAGTAATCCCAGAAGCCTAAGGGACAACAACAGACAATAATATGGCTGCCAAACTTAAAGCTTAATCACAACATCTTTCAGGTGGTGAGAATGTTATTTTCCTCAAATGAGGCCATGCTGAGGGAGGAAGGATTCTACAAAGCAGAGAAGCTGCCTGTGTGAGCAATAGTGCTGGGCACAGGCTCAGAGATTTATTGCACTGAAATTTGCTGTCACTTAAAAAAAAGGGAAAAAAAGCAGTGAGGCAGCTGTGTTATTTCATCGGCAGTGATGCAATGCCGGTGACACACCAGGACGGGAGGGACCAGCACGTTCTGTGACAGCACAGCATGTACATGGTGTCACCCGAGAGTGCCCCACCAGCCAACAGATCCAACCAAGTGCCAGCACGTTGTCTAGGGCTTCATTTTCAAGCCAATATTTATACATAACAGCTGGAAGTATGTTTTTGGAAGTAACACATCATGACTGCACATGTACAATTTCCAAAACGCCCCCTTTTGCCCCTCCTATATTCTGTGCTTTAGAGGGTTTTAGACTTTTTTCCTAGATTTATTTTATTTCAGTGCACTTAAGGCATTTACTAATTTTTCATTCACTTGTCAACTGCTCGAAAAGACTGAAAATCTCACAGGAAAACACCATGTTCTGATAAGGTTGTAAAGAGCAGAAATCTTGGTATTAATGTTTACTGCATTGTCCTGAAGATTTCTGCTGCCCCCAAAAGTTAGTGATGGCACAGTCAAAAGAGACTATTGTAATATTGAAAAGAAATATCCAAAAAGAAGAAACTTAAGCATTTTTTAAAGAAAAAAATGCAAAAGGGGTGAGGAAGAAAGCTGCTGGTGTACTAAGTGTGTGTGTTTGGTTAAGGAATTGAATGGGTAGCAAATACTTTTCCATGTGTGTGGAAAATATGAGTTGGCTTTTGCAATAGCATTTTATGGGAAGAAAGATCAAGGGTTCAGGAGCTGAAATACTTATTCATAAAATGTAGGGAGCAAAGACAAGCTACTTGTTGTGCTTCTGCCCATTTGCTGTAAGTCCAATCTAGCTGAATCATTTCTAGGAATGGAGTGGGTAACTGGATTTCCAGCCTCCTCTCTGTCCTTGGCTCCTCTCCTGCATGGCTGCTCCTGATTAGTACTTGTTGTACTGAGCTTTATGTGAAGGGTATATTCCTGTCCACTGCATTGCTAAAGCTTTTACCACCTTGGGATCTACACACAGTCCACTTGAAACTGGATTAAAACAGCCAGCTTGTTTCACAGAGGTTTTTTAACAGCTGTCAGACAGAGGCTGACCCGGGTAGGATTTTGGTCTGATGCTGGGGAAATGAAAGGCCCTTCCCCATCACTGGTCCATTGCCACACTTTGTGGGTAGTTTCTGACAAAATCAAACCCAAACCAAGCATTTCCCCTCGTGTTTGAGGCCTTCCAAAAGGCTCAAGATGGATAATCTGCCATGTTAATCCAAGCTTGCTGCAGGTGTAGCTTTTATTTGTTTGCTGAATGTGATTTTTTTAATTTGTGTACCTGAAGAAATTTGGTGTTAGGCTGCACAGACTGGTTGTCTGAAGATTTTTGCTGTCTGATCCCTGCACCCTGCAATGCCCAGATGGTCTGAACCCCACTCAGCTGCCAGGGTGTGCAGATAGGTGTGTGCCAGGTCAGCACAGCAACCTGGGCTCAGCCCCTGCGCCGTCCCGTGCTTGCCTTTGTTTAATCTGGCACCTTCCCAGCTCACCTTAGACATTGCTACGTGCCTCAGGGTGGTGTGGCTCTGCAAGGCTGTGCCGCGCAGGGTGGTGGTTTTCCCCTCTTTCCAGAAAGTGTAATGGGAGAGGGAATTAAAACTGCTGTTCACAACATTTTTAAGAACTTTTGAGAGCCTCTGTGCTTTCCATGGGTTTCAGGACAGGTTGATGCTGCATATGAAGGCTAAAGTTTGTCTGCCTTTCAGAAGGCGAAGGGCCTGAGCTGGTGCCACCAGGATGAATTCAGATCGCTTTGGTTAGGAAAAGCAGATGTGGTTATCTTGGTAATGAATATAAACCCTTTTGGTCGTTAACTAGCGAGTTCTAGTATTGTGTATTTTTGAACTTTGGTTCTGAAAAACGTACAATTTGGAGCTTGTGATCTTTTCCTTCCAAAAGAAGGACATGTTTTTAGTGGTGGTCTTGATCCAAGGTGCAAATTGTTTTTTAGCAGCAAGCGAAGTAGCTTCCTAGACAAAAAAGGTTGTAGGTAAGATTGTCACCTCTGCGTCCTGCAGTTTCTGTGCATTTAATGAATGTCTTATGAGGGCTAAAAAAAATAATTAAAAGCAGTTTGTTTACCTAAAGAGAATCTATGTGAAAATGCCATGTCTGAAGGAATTCAAAGCCCTCTGATGATTTAGTGGGGAGGAAGGAAAGATTTTTCATTTTTGTTGTTGGTTTTAATCTTAAGCATGATTCTCTTTCACCCCTGGCTTTTCTAGCTGTGCACCCATTTGTGTGTGCACTTGTGTGGTTATCAGCCCATGTGTGGTTCCAGGTCCCTCAGTTCCTTGCCTAATGGTTCTGAAAGGGCTCTGCAGAGCCAGAAAGATCCTGAGGATTTGCAGTTACCACCCTGTTTTTAATACAAGCCTCTCGCAGGCCCCGCTGCCGAGGCAGGGCTGTTCCAGGTAGGAGACTGCTCTGCTGCTTTGGAGCAGCTGTGGTACTGGGGGGGTGACCCTGCTGCCCATGGCTGTTGGGGAGCATGCTGCCAGGCCAGGCAGAGCAGCTTTAGTCGGGATGCTGCCAACTTTCCGTCTCCTCTGGTGGGGTCTCCCCACTTCTGCTGGGGAGAACCAAAAGAAAAGGATCGGTACTCCCCAGCATGTTGTTGCAAACACAAACATGAGAGGCTTAGCTCACTCCTCTATGTAGTGCTCCATTGTGGTGGTGTATGAAATATCCACCCCCATTGCCAGTTCCATAGGCCCTTCCTTCCTTTGCTGGCTGCCTCCTGGCTAACCCTCTCATACAGGTGTTTTGACAGTCATAGGTTCAGCAAGGTTAGGGGAGCACTCACTTAGGCTGAAGATCTGGCTGTCTGTCTCTTGCTACAGGGGGGGTTGAATTGTAAGGAGATGATGGTCAGCCTTTAGGGTGTGAGGAGGGAAGCATCTTGGGCTGGCACACTCCCTATGCAGTTCTTGTGAGGCCAGGTTTCTTCTTCAAAGCCAAGAAAGTACTTCTTACTGTTCACCATGGTGAACTTGAGTCCTTCCCTGTTTAAAACATGTATTAATGCTAAAACAAGCCAAATTAGTGGCAGAATGTTTAAGATGGCAAAATGATAATTGATGTCTGCTATCTCTTTCCTTTTCATGGGCAGAGGCACCCCACCCTGAGCTGCCTGGAGTGCCTGGCCCCACTGTGTGAAACATATCAGTGCTGCTATGCTGGAGTTAGGGTGCTTTCTTAGGATGTGGGTGCTGTGTCCACCAGGACTTCTGTAGACATTTGGGGGATCCATTGGTGGGGACTTCCCCATCTTCCTCAGGACTCCCATTATCCTGTGAGGAGATGTCTGAGACAGAAGCTAGAGAGCCAGAAAGGGAAGAGTGTAAATGCATATGATATTTCAATCTGATAGCATGTCTGTGTTTAAATACCTTTTGGCTGCAAGAACTTGTCTTTCATACCTCATGCTGTCATTTAAAGAAATAAATAGCAAGAGATGGGACTGAATTGTTTTTTAAGTATCTTAAAGCTAGCCAAGATATAGATGTTTCCAAGACCTCTGGCAAAAAGAAATGAAATTGTTTTAATCTAGTGTATTAAGAGGATCAGAGGCAACCTGTCTTTAGGAACCTTCTGCCTCTTCTTCCCCAACCACCTGGGAAAAGCAAGCCTCTTTCTTTAGGAATAAGTAGTTCTTTATAGTGCTGGGACACAGTTGTCCAGCCTTCCTATCTTTGCTGCCTCCAGTCAGTACTTTACTGAGGGAGTTGTGTTTATTCTTTTCAGCCCGAGTGTTCATTTCGAATTAGTGCTGTGTTTCCACATAGAGTCAACTCAGATCCTTTGTTATTATCTCTAATATGTGAAGCAATTAAGGTTGTTCAGTATTTTGCAAGATGAGCAAAATCCAAAGATGTTTCTCTCTCTTCCAGCCTCTTCCACATTGTGCAAGTGGTTTTGCTCAGAAGAGGCTGAGCGTTTTGGGAGCTTTTCTGTCTTCCTTGCATGTTGGGCCAGCAAAATTTTAATCCTAAGGGTTGTGAGGCAACTGCCTATGTGTTGCTGGAAGTGTTGCCAGGTATGGGGTGATCCTACCAAGCTGTTTAAAGGTGGAGGATGTTGACATGGTCTTGAGGGGTGTGATTTACAGCTGTCCTCCCTCAGGTGGGAGATACCGGGGACAATCAAAGCCACGTGACCCAAAGCCCTGTTCATTGCAGAGTGCAGGCAGGTAATTCAAAAACCTGAATGTTTCCTTGGCAAGAACTTAAAAATTTAATTCTGTTGTAGGCAGTTAGGTATATTCAGAGCAAACAAACTGCAGACTGGGTGTCTTCTGCATCATTTTCCTGTAGCACATATTAGAGGATTGTAGTTGTCATGGGATCACTGTTTTTGTCAGGATACTTTTCAGCTGCTTCTCCGTACCAGGATGAAGATGTATTGATAATTATATTGGTGCATAATATGCTAGGTCAACTAATTCCTGCTCAACAGAAATAATTTCAGAATTAATATTTAATGGAATGGTCTTGAGAAGAGTTTTGTAATCCTTTGCTTATTTTAGGTACTTCTTTGTGGATAGGTTTATTTACCTCCCAGTAGCCTCTCTCTTTTCTTTCTCTACAGAGATTATTTTTGTGGGAGGTTGTTTCATTAGCCAAGCGTGTGTGATGGTCATAGTTTGCTACCCAACAGCAGTTACTTGGATTCTAAGCAGGAAAATGAGAAAATTAATTTGCAATTTCATACTTGTCATTTTTATTTCATCTAAATACAGCTGCAGGACTATGCCAGAAAAGTCTTAAATGAAGCTAATATTCCATATATTTTTGGTTTAATGCAAGATGTTCTTCTGTGTCTTCTGACTCAGAAAGGAGGGAATGAAAGTTGATTTAATGTCATAATGTGGCATCTGTTTTGGACTACAACTCTGTTTTTTCACAGAAGAGTGAAAGTTTTTAAGGAACAGTGTGAACAACTTTCCCAAACATTAAAAGTACATACTGAGATTTTTCATTTACTGCATTTGGGCATCATCTTACAAACTCTTGCTTTAGCATGATAATTGCTCCTTCAGAGTCAATGTTGCTCAGGCTGTGCTTTAAGGATGTGAAACACCTTCCCAAAAGCATTTTCTTCTTGAGACAGGAAGGGGCAAGATGAGAGGACATCACTGGGACATGGGGCAGTTTTGCAACCGAGCCGGAATCGTCTGCGCGTGGCCAATGTTTGTGTTAAGGCAACACAAAAGCTGGCTTATTTGGTGTCAAAAGGCTCTGCCGCCTGCCACTCTGTGTTGGGAGCCTCTGGGTTCAAAAAGAATGTCACTTGGGAGTCGGTCTTCTTTTATTTTAGTTTTCAGCCTGGCTTGGCGGGCTGCTGAAAAGTGGCTCAGACCTTCAGTGAGTTATGACAAGCCAACTGAAATTAATACCATATTTTACATTGTTTTAGAGAGTGACCTTTCCTTACTTGGGAAACATAAAGGAGTTCATCTTATTTCCCCAGCATTTCTTTCAAGAGTCTGTGTTAATTTCCCCTTGGTTAGGCTGAATTTATAATGCTGGAAACAAAGACAAATGCAGAAGATTTAAAAGAGCTTGTTCATGAACTTTAAAAGTTCCCTTGAATAGACTGGGCACTTCTAAATGTCTCATTATTTACAGTTGGTTTCTCTTTTCTTCTTTTTTTTTTCCTATTTTCCTTTTTGGAATTCCTGACTCAGATGAAGGAGATTTCCAATATTACTGTGCTAGAAAATGCTGGAAATTTATCTGTGCTTTCCACAATACTTTAACAGAAAGGATTGCAAAAAAGCACCCTATGTCAAAGCTGTATTTCTTTCCTATTGCATTGTTAATCTAATTACTCAAGTGTAATCTTAAACCACCTGATAATCAGATAGAATACACAAACTCACTTTGTTGAATTTTTAAAATTGCGTTGTATTTCTCAATCACTGGCACCTGAATAAGGACAAAATGGCAAACACCAGAGCAGTCACCTTCCGTCTTCCTTTGCATGAAGGATGTGTGGCAGCTGTAACCTTGTATGCTGAATCTTCTTCTCTAGGGACTTGTTATGATAGATTTGCAAGGTGTTCTTTATTTTCTAGGGTTTATTTTTAGAAATTGTAAGCAGGGAAGTAGAACTGAGTCTAAGATCTCGTATATTTTATCAGAGTTATTACCTGTGGATTTAAATGTGTTAAACAGTGATGAAAAAACAGTTTTTTTCACCACTCAGTTGTGTCTCTCAGAGCTTTGATCAAAAGTTCTAGGGAGCAAGTTAGTAGATGTTCCCTAACAAAAGCACATTGTATCCTTCATGTGTAACCTGGTACCTTTTCGTCAGCAATTTTTCGCAGTTAGAATTTGTGGTGGATTGGATAATTGCATTTTTTTTATAGCAAGATTGACACAGTGGAGATGACAACTTGGAGGTTTTTTTTTCCCAGAGGAGTCCAAGCTTTTGGACGCAAATAATCTTGATATGGATGTACTTCCTGGGAATCAAAGTCAGGATGCTGTGAGGTTTTCAGGATCCCTGACAGCTGCTGGAGACCTTAGCTGTCTTTGTGATGTGCATGCCCCATGCAGTGTATTGTACCCATATTTGCAGGTTTGTAAGCACTGCGAGCCCCAACTCTGATGGACAAAAAGGTGAACTCTTGACTGATTTATATAAGACAGCTTTAGCTGTAGTCTTCAAGGGAAGTCTTCCATGGAGAATTGAGATCTCCGTGTAGCTACCTAGGTCTAACAACCTTTTGAACACAGTCAACCTTTGCCTTTATTAGCAGATTAGTAGTTATCTCCTTAAAGTACCTTTCACGTTGTGTTTTGTAATTCACTTTTGGTAGGAGGGCCTGTTAGGCACAACCCAGCTCTGTCATTGTCTCTCTGTACCCATTGCATCTAGCTGGGGAGAACAGCCCCAGCCTGAACCACGTGCTCCAAACAACATTCCTCCTAGCTCCAAGGTCTTCTCCAGGTACTTTGAGTGACTGGACTTCGTACTGTTTTACTTTTTTCTGATGTTCTCAGGATTTCCTGGCTTCCAGGACTTTTATTTTTCCTCTCATCTTTCATTAATCCATATTAGAGGTAAGAGAGCAGTGATTGTTGTGGACTGTGGACCCAGGCTCCTAGTCTCAAAAGAGTCTTATTTGTCAAAGAAAAAAAAAGCTGTGCTTCTCTTGCAGGACAGCAATATGGCTGAGCTGAGCAATTCTGCTCATTAGGTCTGTGACTTGCTTCATCTCCCTCCCATACAATTATTTGCAGAGAGAAAAACTCCCATTGCATATTTTCGTTCACATCAGCCAAGCTTGAGGACTTGGTCTAGAAAGATTAAACTCATGTCCTGTGGTTCCTGCCAAGATGCTGCAATCCACTGGAGATAAAATTAATTCCTTTTTGCTGAGTGAGAATCCAAAGCTATTTATTAATAAGGAAAAGAAAGTGCCAGATCTTTCTCCTTCTCGCCTCGTATGTGTGGGCATGGGAAGAGTACTCATCCTGCTTTTGACCCTCCATTCCCCCTTTCCACGGGACATTTTGTACAAATCAGCAATAGACTCATCAAGTTTCTGAAACCAGGTGTGACAGAAAAGGCTTTAGTTTAAATGCCCTTTAATTTAAAGTCATTCATGCTTTCCAGTTTTCAGTTTGAAGAGTAATGAGGAGATTTTCAGGTATACTGGAAGAGTTAGTTTCTCAGCTCCTGTTGGCTTTTACTGGTGGGTTATGAAGAGAAAGCTGTGCTGTTGTCCTTGAATGATCTCTTTGTAAATGTCTAGCATTTTGTGATGAGTTGGTGTTTCTCTCCAGGAGTCTTTGAAGCTAGTATTTTCCTGGATCCTTCTTACCAGAATTACCAAGCAAAGCTTTATATTCAAATCTTTAAAAGATTGTAATTGCTTTAATTAAAAAAAAACATGCACCTACTTGCATTTGATTTATATTACAAATACCTGTATTATCAGGTTGTATTTGCCAGAATAAATACCTGAAAGGTTTTAAGAACCTCATTACATTGAAGCTCATGGACTGAGCTGGCCTGTTTTGCAGGTTTCACAAGGTTTTGTCCTATCTCCCTATGTGTGTGCATGTTTATATGGGTGTATATATGTCCTTGTGTTTACCCTATCAAGAAGCTAGCAGCCTGGAGAGCTGTAGTCATCTGTGGTGGGGAGAAATACCCATTGCCAGGTTTTCTGAAACTCCTGCAAGCACTGGTGAAATTGCCTTGAATTGCAGGAAAAGGTTTGGTCTGCTCCTATGGATGCAATCTCAGTCTCTTCCATGCAAACTAAAGCGAAGTGGGAAACTTCACTACAAATGAGAGCCAGGCTTGGAGTCACCATTCCTTTCTGCCCAGGTGTGTGTGTTCCCCAGTAGTGTCACACACTGCCACCTGAGAATCACTGGCAGGACTAAGTGTGCACGTGATCTTCTGCTACCTTGAGATTTAATTTTATTTTTTTCCCCTGTACGGGGTTATATTGGTTTCTTACATGCCCACTTAAAAATGTGTGTTGGGAGAAAACACTAGGAAGGTCACAGCATTTTCTAACCTGTTCTGTAAGGGATTTTATGCACACTATTCTGTAAGAGTTGTAATGAACACTTGCACAATGTATCATATCACATACACACTAGCATTTATTTAATGGTTCATCAAAATGCATCATATTGAGGGGAAATTTCTGCTTATGTCACCAGGTGAGGTGGGGACCCGTGTGAGCCAAACTCATTTCGGGAGCTGAGGTCAAGGCAGGCACTTTTGAACAATGCCTTACTTCAGAAAACCTCAGGAATTCAGAAGTTAAACTTTCCTGAGAGGTCAGTTCAGTAAATTTAATAAAGGGCAAATATTTTTTCCCCAGGGCAATACAACAGTCCTGCTGTATGGACTTTAAATGTGAAAACAGCAGGGGAGGCTCTAAATAGGAGGGGTGACAGATAAAGCAGGCTGGAGAGGAAAGGGAGTGGGAAGGTAGGAGCCTCTTTTTCCTCACCTTTGTCCAAGGAATGGCGCAGTAGTGGAGGGTCTCACTGGATGTGTGATGGGGGTCGGAAGGTAAATGTGTAAAATCTGTAAAGAGCCTTCAGCTTTGAGCGCAAAAAAGCCACCTTTGTTTGAAAGTGGTCTTGGGAAGAAGCAGAGCAAACAACACTATCATAATGTGTCTTCTCTTCCTTGGCGTGCAGTTGTCACGAGAGATTTGTAACTCTTTTCTTGGTTCATTGTTCCCCAGCTAGTGTGTATTCTCCATTCAGTAGTGCCAGAATTAAGAAGAAGCCTGCCCGTTTCAATAAGGCGGCTTTGTTGTCCAAATGGCAGCACTTGTATAGAAATTGGATTGACTCCAGCAGAGCTTGCACGATACACTGCAAAACTGTTGTCATATGATCCTTTTTATTACTAAGAAAAAGCCCGTTCTCAAAAAAATGGACTAGACCTCTTTTTTTTTCTGTTTTGTTAGGGAGGGGAAAAATCACCATAAAATTCTTTTTATTAATAATAAAATGCAAATTTGAAAACTATGCCTAATGTTTGAGTGAAATAAAGAGATTGGATTAAGTAAAGTGGCATTAATGTAGAAATATGATAGAGCCCCATCTACTTCATTTAATGTATCAGGAGCTGTGATTAATCTACTCACAGATCTAAGTAAGCATATACTGTTCAACCTTAGCAGGAGTGGATGGGAGGTGATGGCACAACAGGGAAGAGAGAGATGTTGGAGTGATACAAAGTACAGCTGCAGTTTCCAAAAAGTACAGTTCTCTCACCTACCTTCTGCATTTCCTTGAGATGTGGCAAAAAGGCAGCTTGCTCTAAACAAGCTGAGAAAACAGACATTTCTTGGTACTCTGTGTTCATGTAGCACCCAGCACTGTGAGTCTCTCATCCAGGCCAGCCACAAGGGAGGATGCATCCTTATGAGAAAGACATTAACTGCTAATGTGTTCTAGTGCTAATAATGGAAATTGCTGTTCCAACTCAAAATAATTTTATTCTCTTAAGATTTTTTTTCCTCCATTCTGGAATGAAGCATCTGTAAAGAGAGCACTTCTTATCAACTAGGGTCCAGGTGGTGGATTTGAAAAGAGACTTTTCTTCCTTTTTGTCTTGTTTTTTTTTTTTTCCAGTCAAGCAGCAGAAAATAGGTGAACACATTTTGTTATGATTATTGATACTATTTGTCAACCATGCAATTTTAATTTAAAAATTGTGTTTTAACAGCAGGGTAATGTGAGGAGGAATTGCCATAGATCTAGATGAGTTTTATAAAGCACCTTTTTTCATCATTATAAGAAGCCTAATTTTGCAATACTTTGTGATTTATGAACTGTTTCTTCTTTAGCTTGTCTTTTGCAGCAATGTGATATTTGTATAGGTTTTGATGGTTACAAAATGTAATTGAGTTCCTAGCACATATAGAATAGAATTAATATATTTTAAAGCTGGAGGGACTGATTATGCTCATGATCTGATTTCTGTGTGACATACAGGACATCAAATTTAATCAAATAATTCCTGCATAAAGGATGTGAATTCTGGCTGAGTTTGAGGTTACTCTTAAGGCATCCAGTTCTGATTTAAAGACTTAAGATGATAAAGCTTTTGGAATTCTTTTTCCCAGTGGTTAATTATCTTCATTTTTTTTTCTTTTGTTGTAAGAAGTTTGATACTTCTTTTTGTCTTTGAACTTGTCAAGCCACTGTTTGGGTTTTTTGATATTCCATTTTTGTGTGCTAGCATCAGCTGATGTCTGATATCAGAGAACTTTGCACAGGGAAAGTACAAATGCCTAGGTGTTCTCTTAGATAACCTGAATCTTTGGACTTCTCCTGCTCCCCCTGAAAGCTGTATCTTTTAGGGCTTTACTCTGGTAGCCCTTTATTTTTCTTAATAAAATTTATGTAAGTATTGCTACTTCAGTGCATCCTGAAATGTGCTTGCAAACACACTTCATAGTATTTGAGTCTCTTCACTTGCTCCACAGCATCTATCTGGTCTCCATTAAAATTCAGTTCTGTTAGAAGCTTTCTTCTACTAATAATTCTTTTTAGTCAATATCAGGGTTTGTGGGGATTTTGATTATTTTTTTCTTCTTTTAATTGAATTTAGTTTGTGGATTTTTGTTTGTTTAGCATTGTAATTGAATATATTTCTGATGCAGAGTTCCAAAATCCCCGCTTCTCTCTAGACATATGTGTAGGGAAAGATAGCTTTCTTTACCTACCCAAATAAGTTAAGTGTTTTAATTAGATAATAATGTGGGTCTTCCATTCTGTATTCTTGATCCATTTTCCTATTTTGTTCTGCATGTGATGAAGAATTTGGGCTTTTGTAGATGTAGGAGCTGTAGCTCTTCTGAAGCCACTGGAGCTCCAGTCTCCATTTTCTCCCGCTTTTTGTTTGCCTGTTACCTTGCACAGCAATTTGCAGAGAGAAGGAGCACTGAAGCTGCTACTTCTTGAAGGGAAGAAAGGAAATGGTGAGTTCCAGTACCTCAGAGCCACTTGCAGGAGGCTAAATGCCTTTTTACCACAGAGGTCAGCAACCTGCATGAAGGTGTAGAAAAAGGTAGTATAATGTGATTTTTTTTTTCCAGATGTTGAAAAGGGAGCTGCTATTTATGTTGTACATGACTTCTGTTCCTTGAAGGTTAGCCATGGCAAGGGAGGTGCTTGTATCCACAAATGGTTACAGCACTGTCTCCACGCGGGGAAGGGCACAGACGTCTTCTCTCAGTGGCAGGCCACTGGAAGCTCCATGACAATTTTGGTTTGCTTCTGTGTTAATCCAAATCCACAGCTTTCCAAGTACGTGGCGCGTGGGAGGTTACTACGGGTCATTTAGCAGTTTCCAAGTTTGGTGAAGCTGCTGTGTAGTGCTTATTAAGGGGATGGGAATATAACAGGTAAGCCCAGTAAATGGATTAGCTGTAAGCAGTCCTATTGTTGGCACTGCCTGGAGATAGGTTGTGAACCAGGCAGGCATGTCTTGCAAGCGATATTCTTTCTTCCCCCGATTACAGAAGAGCAGCATAAATAGAATGGCCTACATTGAAATGATTCCTGGAGGAAGGAGGCATTTAAAGCCAAGGATGGCTCTGGGTACTCGGAGCAAACTGTTCAAACAGAATACCATTTCCAAGAAGGAGGGGAGGGGAGAGGGGAAGGAGCATTAAGCCAAGTGTCTCTCTGTCCATCTCTGTCTGAATGACTGAAATGTTAGGGGACAAATGATTCCTCTGAGGCATGCAGCACTGCTGTCATCTTTAGAACCTTCATGGAGCAGCTTTTACCTTTATTTTTAGTGGTTGGCTACTGTTGGCTTGAGGGGGAGTTAAAAGAGGAAGGTCGCTAAAGATGATGCCTTTGTGTTTTATCAACAAAAATGGTTGGGGGGACAGAAGCATTGTCCACTTCCAATGGTGCCTATTGGCATGTTTAGAGAAAGCATTTGCTCCAGCACAGGGATTGCTAATAAAAGTCATGGCTTATGCTTTTGTGCCTGTAGTCCCGGTGCAAGAAGGGTATTTGACTTTTAAGTCTGCTTACCCCAAGCACAAGAGAACATCGCTTTCCTGTGCCTGCTGGGCAGGCGGGATGCCCACCCACGCTGTGCAGTGGCAGCTGGGGAGTGCATGGAATGGGAATGCTGGCTGGTGTTTGTCCCCAGGCAGAGCCCTGGCTCTGGAGGGCTTGCTCTCCTTTCCCCCGCTCTGTGACTTTTCATCAGAGCAGATAGCACTGATCAGTTCTCAGAGGCGTGGTATTCTTGGTGGTGTGTTTTTGGTGTCTCCCCCCACCATCCTGGCGAGGTTTACAACATTGCAAGTGCTTGACAGCATGGTTTGTTGAGATCAAAGGAGTTCAGGAGGCTTAAGGTTGTATATTTATGTGGTTTTTTATTACCTACTATTATCACTCATATTATCTAAGATTAGTCAAACTGAAATGCTCGTGCAAAATAGTTGCCTCCACAGTGTTTCTTACTGTGCCTGCTGCACTCCAGGCTTCTTTCAGTGTGAAACAGTGTTACCTGGGGCTGCCTCCCCCCATCAGCTCCTGCAGGTGTTACTGCAGTGGCTGTGTGTGTCCAAGGTGCTCTCTGCAGGCAAGGAGAGCTCACAACACAGCTCACACCTGCTGTGTTGAATCATTCTCTTTAGGAAACTCGCTTTACTCCTCATCTTTCCATTACAGCACTTAGGTACCACAGGTATCTAAATTTGGTCTCTTTAGGTCAGAAAAAGACCTTTCCCAATCCTAGCATTAGTCTAGGCTTTCTACCTAGGTATAAACAAGCCCTTTCAGATGGGCTGAAGGGGACTTCAGATACATAAGAGGTTCTGGGCAGTTCTGTCCTACCCTTGTTCTCGCCAACCTCGCTCTGTCCTTTCTTTTCCCTCTTTTTTCCCTCCTTTTATTTTATTTAGTTAATTGGATTTTGAGCTGATAGCAACTGCTGATGAAGATAGAAGGACATTTTCTATTGTGTGTATTAAAAGTCACCTGTAAGGTAAATGTCTTACATGCAGACTACATTGTTTAAAGTGTCCTGCTGTTTCTGCTAGGTGGAGTTGCAGGAATTAACAGTATTTTCACTTAGAAGCAATCTTTCACTGTCTGCAGGCAAAAAATACAATGGGAGATAGAATGAAAAATCAGGTGATTTGTATCTGGAGAATAGGACTGTTGATAGAACATTCTTCCTCTGTACTTGGCACTGGTGAGGCCACACCTTGAATCCTGTGTTTGGTTCTGGGCCCCTCAGTACAAGAAGGACATTGAGGGGCTGGAGCGTGTCCAGAGAAGAGCAATGAAACTGTTGAAGGGTCTGGAGCACAAGTCCTGTGAGGAGCAGCTGAGGGAGGTGGGGGTGTTTAGCCTGGAGAAAAAGAGGATCAGGGCTGACCTTATTGCTCTCTACATCTTCCTGGAAGGAGGTGGTAGTCAGGTGGGGTTGGTCTCTTCTCCCAGGCAACCAGTGACAGGATGAGAGGAAATGGCCTCAAGCTGTGCCAGGGGAGGTTTAGTTTGGACATCAGGAGGAATTTCTTCACAGAAATAGTGGTTAGATATTGGAATGGGCTGCCCAAGGAGGTCACTACCCCTGCAGGTGTTCAAGGAAAGACTGGATGTGGCACTTAGTGCCATGGTCTGGTTGACAAGGGGTGGTGTCAGGTCATAGGTTGGCCTCAATGATCTCAAAAGTCTTTTACAACCTAATAGATTTTGTGATTCTGTGTAAGTGTTAAAGGACTGCAGGGACAGCTTCCCTCTGGGACTTGTCATCTACCCACTGTAAACATGCTATATCAGATGTGTGTGTGTTGGAAATATAGCAGTTTTATAGAAAAAAAAGCTGACTTTAAGCAGTTGGTCTAAAAAGGAATACTAATTTTCTGATGTGTTTGATTTTAAATCTTATTGTATCTCCACATGGATCATTTCCCCCTCAAAAGTAATGTTTTTTTTCCATGTGAAGTAGTCTACAGTTGTACCAAACAGTATTAATATTTAGCATAGCATGGAAATAATGCAATTTGAGTATGTCAAATTTTCACTTGCATTGTTTATTTAAAGGATTTCTATTAATGCAGCTCAACAAATATCATGCAACACTGTCTGCAAATAGAGGCATGAAATCACTGTAATGCAGAGAGCCCTGCAATTCTCCAGTGAGGCTGAAGAGCTTACTTGGTGCCTTGCAGTAGGCCAGAGGAAACTACTTCAGCTGCATTCTTCCACTGGCATTTCTGTGATTGCTTCCACTGTAGGAATGATAAAGTGATATTTCACATAACTTTGTTCCTTTGGCAGTTCTTCGCAGAGAACTTTGCAATGCAGCAATGATCCATTTGAGCTCCACTTCAAGCACTGAGGGTGTCAAAGAGTGGGTACACACCATCACTTTTGGTCTCATTTTATGTGAAGAATCGATGAGTTTCATTTCAGGAATGTTAATTGAGCCATTTGAGTTCAGGTATGAACTCTTTGCATAACTGCCTTCCATCGAGGGAGTGAATTCACGTGACTCTTGCCTGTCCCTCCTGCCTTGTGTTGTTTCATTTTTTTGCCACAGCCCTGCTCTTACTGTATTCCATAATCTAGAGCATGGCCAAGGGCAAGACCTACATAAGCATACGGTGCACATTGCACGTTGCATTATCTGAAGTCATGAGGGTGCGATTAATGGGCTTAGGGGTTTAATTTGGTCTATCTTACTCTCGTGTCTCTTTCCAGTGAGGTTGTAAAGCCTGACCAGTGACTGCGACTGCGGGGTGCGTGCACAAAGTGGTGAGGTGACACTTATTTCCTTGAAGTGCTGAGCAGCTGCTGGAGGTAAACCTCTGCTGCCAGGAGTGGGGGTGAGCCAGCTTCAAATTGGCTGACCTGGTTTGTATGGCACTGCTTTGCCAGATGCAAGTGTCTCAGGGCAGCTTGGGCTCAGCTGTCTGAGCACCTCTGGGAAGAGTGGGTGATCTCATTCATGGCTCACATCAGCGATGATTCAGGTGTTGTTTGGCCTTGTGCAGTGGTGTAAATGCCTCAGGTTTGTAGCGGGCAGCCGCTTCTGGTGCACTTTCTATGATGGGATTCAACAAATGTGCAATGTGAGAGAAGAACTCATGCAAGCTGAACCAGAACTCTGATCTGCTTTGTGAATTTGTGATCTGGAGTGTGAAGGTTGTACCTTCATCCTCAAATTTAGAGCATAAAATAGTTTGTTAGTGCAATACTTGGCTGTCCACGAACAATATGTTGGATATCTGTCCCACACACATGGCAAGAGGCACTGGCTGGCCTGTCAGCTCGCCATGCTAGACGGACAGGTGCTTTACCTGCTGTGTGGCACATTGGGAGAGGATGACTAGATCAAAGCAGCAGGTACCAGAGGCTCATGTATCTACACTATATTCATACTGAACATTTTATTCCAGACTAGATTTTGTCTGGTCCTTTGGACTAAATGTCCCTGCTGCATGTGTGGGTTGAATCTGCCCAACGTACTGCTTGTTTCATATACTTCAGTCTTAATTCAAAGATGTAAAGGCATTTGGTATGTCCCTGGAGCTGAATTTCCTTTTTAGTTTCTACTGAAAGGAATTTCACTTGGGCCCAGCAGAGTCACCCTGTGAAGAAAGCCAGCTTGCAATGGGAGGGATAGCTAGGGGGATTGCTTCAGAACTGCTTTGGACCACCTACGTGTGTGGACACGGCCAGGGTGATCCTAGCTGGAGGTTTAAGAAACCCAGGTTTTCTTTGCATCTGTGGTACCAAAGGGAGCCACGTGGCTTATGGGAAGCCACCGCACCTCAGGCTGATCCCTCTGCTTCAGGTAGGTGATGTGAGCTCTCCAGGTGAAACCTGTTTCACCTCAGCTGAACAAACACATCCTGGCTGCTGGGGTTCTTATAAATGCTGCATGTGCCTTGTGGTGGGAGTTGGGGACCTTGCACTGCATTCGTCTTGCATGTTGTTGCCTTTGCTACTTTTGTAGCAAACCCCACACTTCATTCATAAAATAATCTTGAATGTGTCTTGAACGGGGCACGGTTGTCAGCCTTGATGATAATTCAAAGACTTGTATTTACTTGTAATAAGACATCTTGGAAGGAAAATGAGGTGAAGCTTCAGTTTACAGCCAGCTTGCTTAAGGTAGTGAAATTAACTTAGATATACAAAAATTGAAGTTATATCTCTTTTATCCATGGTGTTGTGTTCAAACAAACTAAATTAGAAGCTTTGTTTGTGGACTGATAGTCAAAATTCTAAGTTTTTCTTTATCTTGGAGAGATCTAATAGTTTGTTTTTAGTAATAACAGTTCTGCTAATTTTTATGTTAGACAGTCAAATGTTGTTGGCTTAGATATCCATGTCCTTCAGAACTGCTGTTTTTAATTTTTGGATTTGGAACAAACCCAGCATCCTAAGTTAAAAGCAAAACTTTTCTCAGCAGGTTGAGACAAAAAATAAAGCGATGGTATCACAGATTATATGCACTTAACAGCCAAGGTTTTTGATTCCATGGTTACAACAACAAAACAGAAAAGCCTCACACATATAGCCAGTTGGTGATTTTATTGTTTGAATCAGATGGCCTTTCTATAAATTAATTTTAATGGACAAGAAAGAAAGAATGTATTCCTGTACTTGTGCAACTGAAGTTTATGAAATAGGATTGGAAAAATACACAGAATAATTGGGCACATCCTGTACTTAGTGAATCACCAAACTAGTGCAATAAACATTTCTGTGTTTGGGAATTTAGATCTATACCCTACTCTTGCCAAGAACAATGGGAATTGTTTGGGATCACAGGCTACCTGAACTATTTCTTGTGCAAAGTTGTTCTTTTCTTTGGGTATTCTGCATCCTGAGGTAATTTCTGGTTTCATAAAATAGGTGTAAGTCCAGTTCTATGACACCTTAGACTGACTCAGTGGAACCTAGGAGACAAACTTGGAGCTGCACGTGGCAGGGCCTCTGCAGACATTGGTATTGGTAAAGGAAAAAGATTTCTGAACAGGAAACTATGCAGTCTAACCAACATCTTCCTTCAGAGAAAGAGTCTTTTGTCTTCAAAAGTAAAAACAAAAGCTACAGACATTTGATAATTTCAATCTTGTTTGCCAGATAAGAGGGATAAACTTGTGAACATATTTAAGAAGTTACTAAGTTTCCAGAAAACAGACTGTTACTTAAGGGGCATGAGAACCATTATGAAGCCAGAAACAAACACAACATCCAAATCTGCTCTTGGATACACACGTGGCTCTTGCAAATTATGAGAGCTGCACATGCACAGGCTTAATGGAATCCTGATGGAAACCATCCAGGGCTGGAGTCTGGCTCCTGATGAAATTAGGACTGCTGTCTGGCTAGGACTGAAGTTCGGGTCTCAGGCAAACTGATTGAGATGTTTTCTTCCCTCAAGGAATTATGTGTTTAGTTGTCGGCCAGAAAGACAGGATGCCTTGTGTGCAAGGTTTTTGAAGCATTGCTTAGTGTGAGCTCTGGATTTCTTCCGTCTTATTTACTTACCCAAAACATGATCATCCTTCTAAGGAGAAACTTTACTGTTTTTCCCAGTAGCAGAGGCAGTGAACTGAGTGTCCACTGAACACTGTGCTCCTGTTGTTTAACCCTGTAAGGACAGCAGCCATCCAGCATTTCTGATACCACTGAGCTGAATGGCAGAGTTTATGTATTCAGCCAAACCAACCAGTAGTTTCTTCAAGTGTCTGCAAATATGCATTGATAAGTCCCCAGAGGGTCTTTTACAGCTCTGCTCCATCTGAGGAACAAGAGTCAAGGAAGTAGGAATAGGCTGGAAAAGTCTCATTAGCCCCAGAGTAGTATTTGAAGTAGTGGGACAGCAGAAAGAAATGGAATTACCAAAATTTCTATGTTAGCACAATTTATGGATGTTAAACTTTAAAACATATTTTTAACAAAACATGGCCTTTTTAAAGAAAGATGTAGCTTCTCTTGGGGGAAGAGAGAGAGAAATGGGTTCAACAAGCAGAAAGCGTTCCCTGGTCTTCTTGGCTTCTTGGATAAACACTGTTAAAGGTTCAGGACGTTTCTCGGGAGGGGAAATCAATTTTCTGCACTCCTCAGTTCAATGCAGATGCAGCTGTGGCCATACAGTAAGTGACTCACTCTTTGGCCATCTTGTTAATGATGAAACTATTACGTGCTGCACTGCCCATTCAGGCATTTTGGTTTCTAATTCTCTACCCCTGGCTCTCAGAAATATGAATAATAATGCTTTTACCAGAGAGGTGGTAATGCTCCCTGAGACACACAACCAGGGCAGGACGTGCTGTTGGCTGATGCCATGGATAGTATTAGGGATACGGGAGTGTAATTGGCTTGAACTTCTGCTCACCCCTAGACTTAAATCCAAAGCTTTTTTATCAAGTTCAGATAAGGTCCCTACCTCTGTTTGACTCCCATTAGAGCTCTGTCCTTCTGTGTAGTTCCTGGTGGTGTCTCCTCCATTCTGTTTGAGGTTTCAGGTGGGAATGCCAGCATGTTGTGGATGCAATAGTTGAACCCTGGCCTACAAAACCCAGCCAGCTGAGATGATAAGGAAAGGCAGCTTATTACTCCATGAGCTGCCTTTCCCACATCAGGTAGATCTGCATCAGGCAATTGCATGAATCAGATGCTGATCTTTATTACCATAAAATACAGCAAGGAAAATCCCATTTCTGAAAGTCTTTTTACTGTACACAGACCCATATGTATAGCACTACTCTGTGCATAGCAAACAGGACTCATATGTATTTTAATAATGTAAGTGTAATGTAATTATTCTCTTGTCCATCTGGCAGGTGGTGTTTTCATTAAGAAGTGAATAATCTAAGCTATAGGCTCTGTAGAGGGGGATGAGTATGGAGGAGATTCAGGTCATCTGCTATGGGACCATAAATAGAAGCTAACAAGGGAGTCCTAGCTGTCCTTGTCCACTAAAACTGAAAATCTGTTGCTTTTATTTTTCCTTTAGCAGACTGCTTACAGGCTTAGAAGCTGGTCTATTAGTGAAAACTTTTCACCAATATGCAGTTTAATTCGTCGTTTATGGCAGTGGCTGGAGGTACAGTGTGAAAAAATGGGTTTTATATAAGAGAAAAAAACCCAAATCCTTATATAAAGCACTATGCATAGGAAGGTAAGATTAAAATCACACTTGTGGAGGTGCCTGGTATGTCTCTGGGCATGACATACTGATTGAAAAAGAAACTTAGATTGCTTTGATTATTTTATTCATGTAGAAGGTTCTGATTAAAAAAAAGGCAAACCAAAACACACAGAAGAACAACAAGCCTGAGCCATCCTCCAAAAAAAAAAAGTTTTAAGAGGAGTGTTGTGTGTAGCTTTTAAAGGAAGTCTGGTTGCACTCTGACCATCTGTGTGGCATCTTCTGTTTTCCAGACAACATTTTCTGATGTCCACATGGAAGCGGGAGCAATTTCCTCTTTCCTTGTCCTAGCAGGACTTTTCTTGGCACAGCACAAGGCCTAGTTTGAGTTTTGCCCTGAAAAGATATAAATATCCTGGCCCTGTCCCAGGAACATCCAAGCAAGGATTAGGTTTTATTTTTTATCTTGTAGCATTCAGAGAAACCTATCAGATTGACTAGGCTGGGAGGGGTTTGCATTCAGTAAAGCTTGTAGATAAAGAAAACTGAGCTTTAAAAAATATATTATCATTTTAAATCTATAATTTTAAATTTAGAAGGGGATCCTGAAATGGTGCTGAGCATCATTTGTTCATGTGTTTTGAGGGCATCACCAGGCAGAAGGTTAGAGATTGTTGTTGCCCTTTTGTGAAGGTGCAGATTTCCATTCCAATGGGCTCGTTCTTTTATGGAGGATCCAGCTTATTTTCCTTCCCAGTAAAACTCAGGTTCAGTTGCTGTGCAGCCAGGGTGGAACACGGAAGCTGTCGCACCACCACTTTCAAGGAAACATCTCCTAAGGGTGTTCATCAGCCTGGCTGCAGATAATGGGAAATTAAAAACAAAACTGAGCAACAGCCCCTTGAAAGCAGCTTTAGAGGCTGGATGCCAAACTGTTTAGCACTGTCTGGAGGTGCTAGTGTGTCTCTTCTCATTAAGGGTGCTGCTGAGCCTCTTTCTTTTGTGTGGGTGCTGAGAATACTTGAAAGGAGACATTTAACTACTGCACAACTTACTCAGTGCAAGGAGCAATGGGAGCAGGGACAGTAAATACAACATCCCAGGCAAATGGTGAGCTAAAGCTTTGCCAGGCTGTAATAAAGCATGGGTGAGCCTTTGTCAGACATGCTTTTTTGTCTCTATTTAAAGATGTTATTTATCCCTCTGACTTCATGAAGTATTATCTGGAAAGGTTCACTGTGCAGATCAATCTTTATCCTGAGTCTCCTTTAATACACTCTGCTTTAGAGGGGGTTCCTTGGGTTCTGTAGGAGTCAGTGATCTCATTGTTTTGTGGTCTCAAGCAAGAATTTGTTTCTCTGAATGCATCAAGCCTCAGTTTGTATATGTATGTGTATGTGTGTGAAGGTCAGTGGGCTTGTCAGATACCCAATTGCAAATCCTGTCACTAAATCAATTTATTTTAATTAAAAAAATGTGCTGCTCTTCAGAAGAAGTGCACCCTTTCATCTGGACAAAATCCATTATATCCCAACACAAATATGATAGCCTTAAGCTCTCTGCTAGTCTCATGTTGGCTGCTTGTCTCAGCTGATACATTGGTGGTTTGGAAATATTGGTGGTCACAGAGAGGCTGTGTTTTCCCTTCCTCTGAGGGAAATGACTGTTGTTACTATTCTTACATCACCTAACTTTGCAGCCTTTGAAGCAGAAAGTGTTAATATGAGAAAACAAGTAGCCACACAAACCGGTGAGAGATGTTCAAGCCCCGTTCCTGCTCCCTGTGGCGCCTGCACCAGAAGGAGGGAGAAGTCTGTCACAAGGGCTAAGAGCAGGACAGGATTTCACATTCATTTGGTAATTCCCTTGGGGTTATACTCTTAGATGACTTAATGACTTGGTGTATAGCCCGTCTGGAAGATAAGCAGGCATAATTCATTGCAGGCAGGTCGTTTATCCTTTGAGATAACCAGCAACTACACGCCATAGGGAGCAGGGAGATAAAGACACTAGGCATCAGCAGCTGTAGTTCAAGGTTTCAACCCTTACACCCCCTTCTGTGACCCAGAAGTCATTTACAGTTGATAATTCTGTCATTTGCTTTCTTTAGAGAGAAATACAGTGGCAGTGGTTGGCTGAAGTGAGTGCATTTTCCGTTCTGCCCATGCCTTTCAATACAGCCACAGCATAGCTCTACCTGGAAGTAGGCATTCTTGTGTCACTTAGAGACTTCAGGGCTGTGTTAAATGCTGGTTTTGAGAACTTACTGTAAATTGATTCCAGTTTTTCGGGTGTTATTTAAATAGTGATAGTTGTTCATGTACTGCTTGGCATGCTTACACATTGTTAATTTTAAGCTTCAGTGCAAGTGAAGCTTTTAAGGAGTCTAGTTTATGTGTTGGGTCCAAACTGAGGCACAAAGAGAGAGAGTATGTTACATAATATATACATAATAAATTGTATTTGTTGATTTTAATGTAAAAAGACATTTATTTTCAGTATCAGCAGGTACGTTTTAAAACTGAACAAGTCCCACACAACCATGCTGCTCCAAAGCGAACAAATATTAGGATCAAACATATGACATGACTTCTCCCTAGTTAATATTCCCTCCTCCAAAAAATCTGTAGTCTGTAAACAGCAATCTAGATCTTGAGATCCCTTGCATGCAAAGATAAATGATTGTCTCAGTGGGTACTTTATGATGATTAGCTCTCAGTAAAACATTTTTATCTTGTCTGCATGCACAGCAAAAGAAATAACAAATACAAGGCTTTTGATATGGTCATATGATGGCCACAGTGTGATTCACAGTCTGTGATGTTGCTTTATTTAAGGAGGAAGGGAGGGACAGAAGGAAAAGTCTATTTTTATTTGTTTGTTTTCTAATTACTTGGGCTGTTTTTTCTTTGACTCAGCAACTCTGAAGAGTACATACTGTACTACAGTAACCAGCAGTCAGGGCTGGGAAATGGAGCGATGGTGATAGTAGAAGTAAATATCCTGCATTCTCAGAGGGATTAGGAGGAGATGGAGGATTTAGTCTCGTTATGGTTTGGTGTGGTGTCACAATCCCTCTGCATCAGTGCTGTCTTGTATGTAATCTTTCAATCTGTATTTCTCAAGTGAAGTATGGAGAACAACCAAGCAATCAGAGTAGTTTTGTTTTCACTTTATTTTTTTTTTCCATTTATGAAATACATGTGTTTAGGTGATGAAAGCATTCACCTTGCCCAAGAAACCATGCAGCAAACAAAATGGGTTTCTTCTTTTCAGTACTTCACCTGACAAATACAGTGCTTATGGCCTGTCTGGAAGTGTGTCCTAAGAACAGGGAGGAGAGTGATTTTGATTGGCATGAAATAATTTGATAATTGACATGAAAAAATTTGGGTGACATGGAATACTCCCTACCTTGTGATGTTTTCCTATCAGTCTGCATGCTACACAGCAAGAGTTGTACTCATCATGGCACACTATACCACTCAAAATTGTTTGAATCCCAGCTTCCAAGGTAAGCCCTTACTACTTTTAAAGGTGTTAAATTACATTTGTGATTTCAAATAATGAAAACGCTCAAGGCTGTAATGGATTGCAGGTGATTCTGTCTGCAATGGAAAGAAGTGCAGCCTGTGGACTGCTTTGTGCAGGAAGGGATCCTCACTAAAGCACTTGTCATCTTTGTGTCCTGGGTCAACCTGCTCCGTTAATGCAGGACATTCACATGTCAGGGTACATTAAATACAAGACTTTCTGGCTCCTTAGGGGAACAGCCTCACTTTACTGAGAGCTGTTCATTAGAGTTAGTTGGGTGCAAATTTTAAGCAGGATGTGAATTTTAAGCAGGATATCCAGGCAGAAGAGCTGGTGCTGATGGTCACTGGGGAGAAAATTCTGGAGACAGTCTTTCAGAGATGCATGGCCTCTCAAGAACTGGGAATTGAAAACTACTTCTTACTCTATCTCATGGGCTAAAAGCCCTGCAAAGTGCATTCTTCCCCTTTGCAACATGCTTCTCTGAGAAGTCTCAAGTGATGAGGAGGCTTTGTGGAAAGGCAGTGGGCTTCTTTCACAGGTAGCAGCTCCTATCTGGTTCCTTTCCAGAGACTGCTGTTATAGATTTTTAATGCTTTATTCCATGCTCTTGCTTCTGATGTTCATCACAGTACTGAAAAACCTAAATATGCCCTCTTGCAGCCTTTAATTACGCAATAAAAACTGTGTCCAATTTAAAGTCTGTTCTTTTACCAGAGAGGGTGACCTGATGATGGCATTCTCTTGTGAAGAAACAGGACTTCACACTTGCTGTTGATGGCCTGCCTTCCTTCTCTGTTCTTTACTGTATTTTTTTCATTTCTCTGATGATTGTAATTGCACTAAATGCATTTGATAATGCAGAAGTGACCTATTTTGTGTACAGTTCAGCTGATTCCGCAGTTGCCTGTATGGTTTCCTAGCAAAGTTCTTCAGCTGCTCCTTGACTTACAAAAGCCTGACAAGTTAGGCATGGCCAGCACAACATACTTGAGGCAAGGAAAGTTCGAGGTAATGGAGGAGGATGAGCCATACAGGTGTGAACGCATTGGACCAAGTGTTAGTGAGGCAAGCTGGAGGAACAGATTGGGATGAGTAGAATAGATGTCATTAAACATATTAAACTGTTGGAGGCCCTTTATACAAGTTTTTTAATATCCAGTGACATGGCCAAACATTGTGCCCCTGTAGGCTCAGCAGTTAATGTATGGTACCTCTGGCATCTGCAGTACCTACTGAACTATAAAAAAAATAGATGAGCTGGGACCCATTACCATAAACACTGTCTGCCGCACTAACCCTGGTAACAGATTGTTCTGTGCCTCATTAAAAAGGAGATAGCGCTGTCAGAGGAGTCAGGGCTTCATTTTGCCATGTTTGCTACATAATCAGTTAATTTTGCTTAATAGTGCATTGCATTGCAGATGTGCAGAAGGGCAGAGCTGCTTCCTTTTCTGCATAAAACCTCCACTCTGGTGCAGCTGCAATTTTAACGAAGTGTTTTACAGCCAGTGAGCTGACCTTAGTCACTGTCCCTGCCTTGACCTGTGTTGGGCTCTCCCAACAGTCCTCTGGACAAATGGCATGCTTGTATGAGTTCAAGGTACAAGTTCCTGAGAAGTTAGACACAGATTTGTATGACAGTGGTCATTCAGTGTCTGCTGTACTTGTGCATTTTTTTTTTTTTTTTTTTTTTGTAATCTTATATTAGGTACTGTCAAGGGTTTCTACACATTTCAATGGAAAGTACTTAGTGCCTATCTTTCATCTAAGCATTACTTAGAATGTGAAAGTTAGCATTACTGATTTCCAACGAGATGAATTGAAATATGCCTATCTTAACATGGATCTTTACATTTTACTTTCCTTTGAGTGCTGCTTTTGGGCAGATAATTAACAAGTCAAATAAAGTAAGACAAAACATACAGGGAAGCCAAGTTTAGACCCCTGTTTAGGAACAGCTCATTAAACTTTACAATTCAAGGTTTTAGAAGATCAATGTGTTACACAGTAAAACAGCGTATGCAGGAATTAGTGCTAATAGTATACTGCCTAAATTTGTAGTGAAACTGGGTATATGTAAATGGTTTTCTTCAGATGAAAATTAATGTATTCCAAGTATGTAAGTATATTCTGTACTCACATATCCCAGTCTGAGAATATTATAAGGATATAAATATAACTGAGTTTATAAACTCTGTAGTGTGGTGTGAACATCTTGATTAAAAGAAAAACCCTGCAAAAAGTAATGCTAGATGTCCAAAGGGCCCTTGTTTAGAAGAATAGGTACACATGTAATTAAGTTAATCTGCCTTCAGAAAAGCAAGCAAGCAAGCACCTACTTAAATCTAAATGAGCTTAAGTTGTGTTTACTTCAAGAAATACTTAAGTATTGTAGTGAACCATCCACATAAAAGATTTTCCCCAATAAAGACTTGCACGTACACAAAAGGAGAAAGGTATTTCAAAACCTAGGTATGATTATAGGTGTAAGCACTGGATTTGATTTTAGAAGAACCTTGATTTAGAAGAACTAATTGAAATTCTATGAGTGTGTCTTGGGTCCCTCTGAAAGCCGTGGCTTCTTTTAAATGCTAACAACTGAGGGAGGTGCTGGCCCTTACAAACTGATTTCACAGTAGCACACCCAACACCTTGCTGGATGTTTCTCCCTAGATGCTCAGTGTGAGGATGGAACCTTCTGCATATGATTTCTCCAGTACTGTCAAGTGCGCATCACTTTGAATATTTTTGAGCTGAAAATTCACATCAAAATGCCAGTGTGTTTACAAACTTCACTGTTTATCACCCAGGGAGATTTGCAGAAGATAAAGGGTGGGGTGGGGGGGGATGATAGTTCAATTGCTGTGCTGTGATATGACAAGCAGAAGAACCTTTTGGAAGTTAGCAGGTCCAGGTGAGAACTTGAATTCATAGGTGCCTGACTTGGCTCCCTACCTGAGTCCAGATATCCTACATAGGAAGATTAAATCTAAATTTTGAATCATGTCCTTTCTCTGCTTTTGAAAGATGAACCAAAACTTTTTAAAAAAATACTTGAATTTGCAGTGCTTGGTTGATTTCATCTGAAGCCGTGGCTGTGAATTCCCAAGGTGGTCTCATGCTCACTGAGGCACGATGCAGAGCACAGAGAGGAGCTAAAAAGAATGAAGAAAGAGACAAGTGGACTCTGAGAACCCTGTTTGGAGCAGTGCCACCCAACATGAGCCTGCACTCGCATCTTGGTGGTGAAGCTGTGTGCAGGCAGGCAGCTGCCTAGACAAAGGAGCTGCTAAGGGTAAAACGATACACTCATGCAACCACCTAATCATCTCCAGAAAATCCAGGGGGACACTCCAGGGGCAGGTCTGGGCAGCAGGTCTGTTTCACAGCTGTAGCCATGGAGTTGCTGTGCTGCTCTAAACCGATTCCTTTAAAGTACAGGAAGAAGATTTGGGCTTGACTGGGGTTAGCTCTTAGGACAGTAGGCTGGAAGTCTTGTTCGTGCTCTGTGGCAGGCAAGTCTAGTTCTGATGGTTAAGCTATGGGGTCCATGGCCACGGGCAGGCAGTGGTGCATGCTACTTCCAAATTGCAGGTTGCTCAAATCAATTGTTTTGCATAATGGGGTGTACAGAATCTTTGGGATACTATTTTTTTAAATTTTATTTTTTATTAAAAATTACTGGCAGCAATATGCCCTTCTGAAGCTGGCATACTTCTCCATTAGCCCTTCCACTTGCACATAGACACATACAGTCAAACTTGTGCAGAAGCACGTCACATGCAATTTGTATTCTTTGTTTGAGACGCAGCCTATAGACAAAACTCGTTTGCTTCTCCCTTTTGTGGCATTAAGCTGTTACTGTGGGGATTTCAGAGGTGCAGCTGGGTTAGGCACCTGATCTCTGCTGACTTGAGTAGGAATCAAGGCATATGCTACTGCCTCTGGTGACTGAAAATCTCCCCACAGGTTTTGGCTCACTGAAAGCTTTTTCATTTTGTTTAGAAAAGGATGAATAAGTCTTAAAATAAGGAGTATGTTCTCTTTTGCTCGTTGGGGGTGAAGGCCTTATTTTGTCAAAACTCTTAGAACTGTACCTCTTTTTTTTTTTTTTTTTTCCCTGTGTAATTTAAATTTCTTTTAATAGATGCTTGTTTTCTGAAGTGCAACTTCAGCTTTCCCAGTGCTGATGAGGAGATTAATGGTCAGGATCCCAGCTGGTGCTGCGTTCTGCACCCGCTGCCTGGGGTGCTGGGCTGGGAACAGTAGGTGCTGCCTGCTTTGCTCCTGCACAACACCTTCAAAGTTAATCTGCTTTTAGGCTTGTTTGCATTCCCTTCTTGAACAATGTATGCTGTGTGCATTGTTTGCTTTTCAGGCTTTTAGTCAAGCAGAAAGGCAACTTTTGCACTTACTTTGTGCCAAAAGCGATGAAAGTATTTTCCCCATGTTCATATTTGGACTCAGTAATGAGCTTAACTGTTTTGAACTGCTGTAAAATAAGCTCAGGGAAAGAGTTTAAAAATTACTGTAGTTTAGGCATGCACTGAAATGTACTTCTGCCTTACTGGGAGGTGGACAGGTATTTTGTAGGGAAGGGCCACATGAAGGCTCTTTCACTGGGGTTGCTAATGACAGGGCACAATAGCCTCACTGCTGCCTTATTAGCTCGGTATTACAAACATATTTCACAGAGTCTCCATCAATAGCATTGCCAGCTTTCAATATGTAGCAGGAGAAGCAAGGTGACCCTTAAGGCCTTGACTCATGGCGTTGTGTGGCAAAGCTCGCACCTTCTGCAGGCCGGGCAGGCGGCCCTGCCGTGTCGTGCCAGCGGAGGAGGCTCGCCCTGGAGCGAAGGCAGTGGCAGCATTGGTCCCACAGCCCTGAGGGCTGTGTCAGGGATAGACAGCTTTGTCTTGTGGATAAGGCAGGAGACACAGTCTGATTCTGTGGGTGGGGATTAGAGCCAGAGGCTGACAAAGGAGCATACTGAATGAGTCTGTATCTTGGCCATGCACCTTGCTGGATGGTGGCACCCTTTTGGGAGGTGCTGGTGAACCTCCCATGCCGACAGTCCTGGGCTACACTTGTGGAGTGCTGTCTACCCCTCCCAGGCTGGTTTTTCATGCCCTCTGCACACAGGTGATGATGCTGTATCAGGGTCTTCCTTCAACCTGTGCTCTTTTGGAAGCGCTGGCAGAGCCTTTCCCTTCCATCCTGCTAGACAGACAAGTTTCAGCATTCCCCTTCTCCTGCTGCAGCAGCCTGGGGAGCGAGCCCTTTGGGGGGCTGGGGTAGCACCAGGGTGGTGGGTGCACAGCCTGAGCCCTGGCCCCTTGGGCAGCCCCCTGATATGGTGTGAGCATAGTCAGGTGACTGTTGTGGCTTGAACGCTTACTCACATCCCCTTGGGTCTGGGCTCTAATCCTGGCTTGAAATTTTATATTGACAGAGTTAATTCCTGACTGCTTCAGACTGCAGAAACTGGTCTCTGATAAGGCTGTGTTTAATAAGGATATTCGTGGTAAAGAGCTTTGTTGGCTAGACAGAGCTTTACCTTGCTGAGCTCTGCTCTGTCAGATGAGAAGGAGAAGGTCCCCTCCCAGTGCGCTCCCTTCTTGCAGCCTGGCAGTGTGGTGGAGTAGGAGACACAAGGGAGTTGGGGGATGATACCTCTTTCTTCCTGACAAAAAAATAGCCACTAAATATCTTTACACAGTTGGCTGGAAGCAGCACACAGAGCCAGAGTAAATGTACTCTTGCAGTAAGTCTAAACTCTAAAGTAAATGCCAAAAATAAAGCAGCCCGCCTTGCTTTTTCCACCTTACATAGCAGTTTCCAACCACATCAAGTGAAAAGTCTGGGTGGGTGTATAGTGTTTATCATCACTGAGTAATGCACATTGCATTAGCTGGGACATTTGTTTTGTACCTGACTACTGGTTTAAAAATAGTTTTAGTGAGGGCAGGAAAGATTATTTAAGTTTATATTGCCACCTAAGAGATAGGAGTGTATTTCTGATTTGGGGAGGAAAGTGGGAATGTAAGGAATACTTTTTTCTATATTTTTTTCCTTCCCCCTTCCACTACAACTGTAAGTGGGTTGAAAGAGTGTGGAAGTGCAGTATCCAGCAGTGCAGTCTCACTTTCTGTATGATCATGTCAGAGGGGTTTCTATGCCTGCATTCATCTGCAACAGCTGCATCATCCAGTATTTGAAAGCTGTTTACATAGGTGGTAGCAAAATCTTATGTCCAGAGCAATGAAAAATTGTAAACAATTTTCCAGTTTGTAATTGTATCCAGTAAATTGTATCCAGTTCTGGATACAAAAATATATCCAGAACTATACGGTCACTGATACATGGCCAGAGATGGATTGAGGATGTCCATGAAATTAGGGTGAGAGGCAAAGTTCAAGTCTGCCCTTTCTTTACAGCCTCTAAAAATCAGAAATATACCAAACACAGACCCAGAGGATATGTGAGAGTTAGCAGAAAGGGAATGCTGGTGCATCTGGAAGTGCTGGACAAAGAAAACCTTGTTACCTTGCGGCGCCTTAGCCTTTGATGCATTCATTTCAGTCACAGGATGTTCAAGTTTAGCCAGGAGTTGGCAGCCAGATGGACCGCGAGGCAGTTCCCACAGTGACTCAGTCTAGGCGAGCATGAAGAGTCATTCACATAAAGGTAACATATTACAGTATTTTATTAGAATTTTTTCCCCTGGGTTTTCATGTTTTTGTAGTAGTGCTTGGGTTTTTGTTCATGGTAGTTTTCCAGTTGATCACTGCTTCCTGCCTTCTCTTCTACCTGGACATGCCTCCACCTCAGTGGAATGGAAATAGAGGGCTTCTGTTGGCCCGGTCCAACGTCTGGCTGTTGTTGGTGGCCAGGTGGCCTTGCCTTTTCCAGGACCTGTCAGGCAAAAGTACGGTCAATGTGAAAACTGTGACAGCGTCCCTGTATTTCCTCCCCACCTCTCCACTCCTTTGCTGTCCGTGCTGGCATCATGGAGGATGGAGAAGCACCTGTGATGTGTGATTTAAGGCATTTGTCCTGCTGCTCATTGCTTGGTGTGATCCTGTTTCTGCATTCAGGCAAGCTCTTTAGGAAGAACTGTTTCACTTACCTTTCTTTCTAGAAAGCTGTGGTCTTGAGGCTGTATCACATGGTGGCAATGGTGTTTTTTTCCTAAATGAGGAAGGTAGGAAAAGCACTGTATTTTATGCCAACTTTTCTCAAGAGGAAGCTGAATAGGAAAGTTTCTCCTCTGAGTCAGGGTAGACAGATTTCTCATTTGGACTGAGATTTATCAGTTTCTTATCTTGTCATTTGATTCTTGCTAAATTGTTGCGGAAGCACCAGAGTGAGGAGCTAGTGATCTTTTTTAGAATTAAAAGAAATTTAAAAAATGAAGGAATGAAGGTTTAAATAGTTTATTCTCTAAGGCTGAAATTACAGATATTAAGTGCTTTGTCTGTTTTATTGTTAGACAAACCATTATTGTTTGTTACAAGTAATTTATTTGAGAAAGGCAAGAAGAAAGTCTGTAGCACCTTTTTGTTGGTAGAGATGAATTATCATGTTGTTTCTATTACTAATTCCTTTTCTCATACCTTTCTTCCTGCCTGCCTTCGCCATCATTTGGGGCATAAGTGTTTGCTTCCAGTCATCTTAATAGAAACACCATGATCTTGAGATAAATTTCTGCTTTTTCATATGCTATTATTATGATTTGGTTTATTTCTCTGGGTATGCAAGGATGAGAAGAGAACAGCTTGCACAGACCTTGAAATCCAGGCAGTGAAAAGGGAGAAAATAAAAAAATATCTTCAGGAAGAGAGAAGAGGAGAAAATCATGATGGTCCAGCTTCAGATGTCTCTGTGCCTCACATGAGCAGCAGGGCAGTTCTGATCTTGGGGCCTCTGAAAGAAGCCTTAAGTGTCAGGATGCCTCACTAGCCTCTACTCCCAGCTTGGACATCCAGGATGCCTAAAGGTGCACCGTGGGGCTTGTCCCTCTCTTCCTTGCCCTCTATCCCCAGCTTGGCATGCATCTGCAGCTGAGGATGTAGAGGGAGTATGCCCCAGTACTGGGATGGTTGCTTCAGGGATGTGTGTATTGTTGGTTTGGTATCAAAGTAGTTTTAAGAACAACCAGGCAGGCAAGACAGCAGCTGCTGGTAAAATAACTTTGGGAAGGTCCCTCAGGAGGGATTAAGATACAGTGCCGAAGCTATTAACTGGGAAGATGCTACCTCCTCAGCTTAAGTTTTTTTTGCCAGTTTTAAGGAGGAACAGGTCAAAGGAACTGCCACGAGTTAAAAAAACTCTTCAGGCAGAAAGTAGGCAGTTGTTTGAGAGCCACTCACCAGGATCAGACACCTTGCCTGTAAGGTTGCAGGAATCTCAGCTTCTCAGCAGCTCCTGGAACAGGTATTGGCATGGGACCAAGCTAGGAGAGACAAATACCCTCTTTTGAGTCAGTTTTAGAAAGCATTACACTGCCTACCTTCTGTTACTAGTAAACCATATCTTGATTTGAGAAAGCTGTTTCATGGGGTCACTGTCATCAGTGGCCAATAGGACTCGAGGTCTCTGCGTGCCACTCCTCAGAACTGTGGTCACAGAGCCTCAGTGGGCACTTTTGGACAGGGAGAAAGGATGCAGCCACACTGGAGAGTGTCTGTTGCAGCTTGATGCTCTGTTGTACACTGACCTTTCTTGTTCACTGAAAGGTTTGTCAGGCTGCCCAGGAAAGTGGTGGAATCATCACCCCGGAAGCGTTTAAAAAATGTGTGGATGTGGCACTTAGGGACATTGTTTAGTGCTGAACACGCTGGGTTTAGGTTAGTGGTTGGACTTGATGATCTTAGGTCTTTTTCAGCCTTAAGGATTCTGTGATTCTATGATCCCTGCATACCCCAGAGGGAGCAGTAAATCCTTGCTGGCCCTTGAGAAGGAGGGTGCAGTGAGACTTGGGCAGATAAGGTCAGGCACTTCCCAGCCCTCCAGCAGCAGCGCTGCATCTTTTGGTTGAGGCAGTTATGGTGACACGTACCTGCACAGCCTTCAGCTTAAGGCATATAGCTCCAGGACGCCTGAGCTTTTGCAGTCTATTTTGAAGTCGCTCCTGCCTTCTCTGAGGGTTTTTAAAAATATACTTTTCCAGTGAACAAGAGTCTCAGTCTTTGCCCTTGTGCTTCCTCTCCTATTGCACTCCAGAAAAAGGAGTTGCTTTGCCTCACTGGCAGACAGTCTCTCATAAATCTCTATGGGCCAGATGGTTCATCATTTATTGCCCACTTTACCCCACAAAATATTTTCACATTATTCCTGTTACTTGCTGGTCTGATTTTCCTATCCATTTCCCCATTCTTACCCAAATATTTATCCAAGGCCTTTCACGCACACAAAAAATCCTCAATTTAGATGCATCAGTTTTGAAGAAGTCTGTATCCTCTGCTTTGGGTATGGTTTGTCCTCCTTGACTTCTCCCTTATAGAAATTGGTGTTGCAGAGAAATCTGTGGCTACTGGGTTGCCTCTTGCCTCTGCTCTCTTACATGAAGCATAAAGCCTCTGAATTTAGGAGGCTTAAACCGTGTCCTTTCCTGGATCTCTTCTGCCACGTGTCATTTCTTGTATGTGAAGTTGTTTATTTGGCTAAATTATGGCTGTCTCTGGCTTTTGCTATCTCTGCAGACACATATGGTCCTGCTGATAGAGTCGTGTGTGTCTGCCTCAGATTTGTGGGTGACAGTGGCATGTGCAGAAAGAAATGGGTGGAGTCGGCCGCACTGTACAGCGTGCAAGGCTCTGCAAAATCCCTATCTCTGGGAATTCCTAGTCAGCTCTTATCAGTCACGTCCCGATGCAGTGAGTTGTAGAAATCAAATTAGCAGACAAGTCAATTGCTTACGTCAGTCAGAAGTTTTGCGGTGGGGATGATGTGATAGCCCAGGGCCCTTCGCTGGGTAGCCTTCCTGGGTTTGATTACAAGGGCTCTAACAGAGTGAAAACCTGACAGTGCAGTTTTGCTTCTGTTCTTTTTGGTTTTCCTTCTTTCTTGCTCAAAAGATTTTTTTCTCACTGTTGTTTGGGGCAAGCAGAGCAGAGACTGTGTCCTTGTTATAGAAGTAGAGAAAGCTCTGCCCTGTTATTTTACAAAACAAGTTGTTATGGCATACTACATGGTTCCTCACATCACTCAGTCATTCGTTAGTCTGTTACTAAATGACAAGCATACTAAATGACAAGCTAAAAAACAGAAGACAGTACAACAGTCCATTAAAGTTCATATAGGATATCAAATATTCAAAGTAAGGGAAGTAAAAAGAAGCTGCTTGCTGTAAATACTAATACCTGTAGTTGCATAAACATAATGAAGAAGTGCTGTACACCACCAAGCAGTGGACTGCTACTGACAATTCCACAACTCCCTGGGAATCCCTGTAGTTATTTATTTCCAGAGAGCTGCTACCACTTCAGGGAAAGGAGTCTTTCAAAAGCTCCAGCCTGTCATGTGAGCCTCTTCTCCTAAACAAACACCTTGGCTAACTTGAAATTGGAGGCAAGATCAATTACTTTCAAGCTCTCGGTGTCATGGAGTAACAAGAAATGATGTTATTAATTTCTTACATCCAGGGCAAAAGCAATGGACCTCAGGCTTAACATTTGGGAGAGCTTTTTTTTTCTTTTTTTTTTTTCCCCTGTACTGCTTTCTCTAGACAGTTAACATCATATGCCATTATATCTTCTAGTAATTCTTAACTGCCTTTGAAACTGCAAATGCCTGTATCGGCAAACTGGGACTTAACTTCCCAAGCACGGACAGCAGGCAGGCTTTTAGGTTTTTTTAAGGGCAGGACTTCTGAGTAAAAGTATCAGAGCTCCCATCAGATCTTTCAACAACAAATCCCAAATTCAGTTTCAGCTTCATCCCACCTTTTGGAAGAATATCCAGCCTTAAATGCAAAAACTTAAGGCAATGGAGAATCCACCCCATCTTCAAGTGTGTTTTTCAGAAGGTTAATTACCTTTGCTGTTAATATGTACACGCTATTCCTGCTGTGGTTTTGGTTTCCAAATACTTGGGCCTTTTTAAGGCTTTGTCTGCTATTAATATAGTCCCCAGCCTCCTCTACCTAAATCTGTAATAAATTAGTTTTCAAGGCTTTTGTCTGTAGTGATTCTAAAAATAATTTCTTATTGGAATCCAATTGAATCCGAGGGAAGCAAGGTGATAATCAAATGATGTCACCCTCACGTCTTGCACTGCATCTCGCTGCCTGCCAAAACTAGCAACTGTTGCTATGTACCCAGGGGAAGGTGATACTCCTAGCCTTTTCTTGGTGCTGGAAAGCTCTCCTTTCCAGTGCTTGTCAGGCTGCTGGGAGCTGCTGATGTCTGTTCCAGGCTTTTCATTTTACCCTTATGTGTTGGGACAGTCATGGAGAAATGCATCCTGTAGGATGCTTGGGATTTTTCCTGTTCCCTGAAGAAGACTGTTTCTATCAACCACTGCAAATCTGGAGGACTGATGTGATTTAATCTGTTAAGTGGCTGTATTGCAGTGCTTGGGCTGTAGGGTGGAAACCTTGCTGCAAGTATGTGTAGCAATGTCCAAATAGCCATCTAACAGGACAGTGGCATGACACCATCACATTTCCCAGACATTTTTCTTCTTTTTCTCAATAGCTTCCCTGAAAACTTGTCTCATGGGACTCATCCCCCAGCTTTTCTCTAGGTACTTCCTGAAGTTAAAAATACCTCACCAGAAGAGCAGAACTCATTGTCATTTGACACATGGGGGTCCAGGAGTTCTTTGATAACAAACCCAGAAGTGTCCCCAGGTGACTTCCATGCACCTGGGACTCAGGGGGGAAACCTGGGAGTAAAACAAGACAAATGTTCCTAAGGCTCCATCCGGTTAGTGCCAGTGCATCTTGGCAGTCACTCCCTACCCTGTCTGCATTTAAAAGGGATTGCTTGCAGCTTTAGTCTTCATTTTGCTATAATAATTGTTATCTAAACATGCAAACACTGTCTTTGTGGTTTTGGGAAGCAAAAGGGTGCTGAATCTCAGGCAGCCTGAGGTACAATCCTGGACTTCGTGTTTTATTTCAAACATGCATGGATGCAAATAGCATTGTGCTGAGTTCCAGCAATGTCCTAATTCCATGGATGGAGTGGGGGACAGAGAGGGGCACGGCAGAAGAAAGCACTCTGTGTTCACTGACTGGTGTACCAGAATGATGGGGTAGGCTTGAAGTACCGAGGCGTTCTATGGTGTCACAATTCCCAGGGACTCTTTCCCAAGCATGTATACTGTCCCTGTATATAGCAGCAATCCAGAGCTAATTGACATGTAAGTGCCACGGGGGAGTAAAGTTGTTTGAAGTTATTACTTTGTCTTTCACCAAGTGAAAAAATCCAAAGTTATCCAGATGGAAAAAAGGAGAGGAGGAAAAAACCAACAGACTACCAAACTGTGACTTGTTCGGACTAGTTTGTGAAAGTATCTTGAGGTCATCTATCCTGAAAACCTTTGAAATTTGAAGACTATGGACTCTTGTTTCTTGGCACTCTGTCGATTCCTTCTCCTCCTAGCTGATTCTGCCTAACAGTTGCCCTTTTTTTTCCACTTTTAAATACCCTGAATCACAGAGCTTGCTCATTTTCTTCATTGAGATCTAAGGCCTTAAGGACTGTGTTGAAGTAATGAAGAGGACAGCATGTACTGGACACTGCAGCCAAGGGAGAGGGGGTGTGGGCAGAGGGAAGAGATGATCCTGCTTCCAGGCTTTGGTCCTAATCCTGCAAACTTTTTCTCATGTGAAGAGTCCTACAGAGGTCAGCCAGACATTTTGCACGAACAGCAACTTATTTGCTACTTGGCATCATGCTCGAATTATGCTTAAAGTAGTCATAAAAACACGGTCAGAGTTTGTGATAAGGCGTGGATGGAGTGCTTTAAGCCAGCTCAACAGGGAGTCTGCTGAAGACATGCGTGGGATTAATTAAATAGAAATTTTGTGTGTTTGGCAAGCATGGCTGGGTTTGGCTAAACTCTAAGACTCAGAGAAAGTGTTTATATAAAAGAATATATAAATGCAGTGCCGCCAGTGTCCAACATGCATTTCCTGGCATTGCACTCAAGAAGGAAGGCTAGCACATGATCTTGCCAGGAATTATCTGCCCAGGTGGCCCGGTTCCCTGCATGCCAGTATCTTGTGCACTCCCATGTTTGGCTATCAGATCAGGAGGCAGCGTTCTGAACCACCCCATGATCATGTTGCATTTGTGATTACATTGTTGGCTCTTGCAGTGGGAACCATTTGTTGGGGCCTGAAGGTGCAAAAGCAGCTCTGCTGGTGCAGCCCTGATTCAGGGCTATTGCTGGCAAACATGATGTTGGGTAAGCAAGCAAAAATTTCATCCTGTTGTGCTCTAAAACCTTATGACTGTATATAGGGTCTCCTGATACAGAAGGCCTTGGCAGTTGATTTTGTGGAGAATCAGCTTCAGTCCTTACTTTTTTGCTGAACTGATATTTTCTAGAGTATGCATATATTTCTTATCTACTTTACTAAAATGTAACTTACTAAAATGCAGCTTGTGACATGGAGTCCAAAGTGCCCAACACTTCTGCGGTGTTGGTAAAAAGATGCTCCTCTGTGCACAGAGCCTTAAGGTTTCTCGCCATCCTGACTTTAGTTGCTTTTGACACACTCATTTAAGGGCAGTGGGACGGGGAGGGGTCACTTCAGTGTGAGTTAAACAAGAGGAACCCAAGTGCTGCCTGCTCCAGCTTGTGCAGGCAGAGTGCCACGGGGGCAGCAGCTGATGAAGATGGCAGCTGCTGAAGATGCAGACAAGTACCCAGCTGCTCCCTTCTGCCGCCTTCCCCCCGTGTTGACAGCATAGCTGTTTGTCCTGCCGAATCCCTGTGTGGCTATCACAACCTGTCTCCCCAAAGACCAGAGTATGGTGAAAGGCCAGGCTGCTCCCAGCCTCTTCCTTCTTATTTATGTGTCACAGGAGGAAAAAACCTACATGGAGACAGGGTGTTTGGGGTCATCCTGTTGTAGTTATGATAATGGCAACAATTCACAGCTGAAGCATTTGATTTGTTAACCTTATAAAAATATGCCATTAAATACTCTATTTAGCTCCTCTGGGGAAGTAGCCTCGTTTCTTTTTAATTTTCCTTTTCTTATCCCTGTTTTAGCATTAGTGACTCAGCTGTCACTCTCCTGCGGAAGGGCTGCTGGTGTCATAGCTGTGATTGGATGGCACCAAAATCCATTTTTGCTGAAAATAATTAATATGGTGCATTTTCACCTCAAAAGGAACCTGTTACAAAACTACTAGAAGGTTTCATTAACTTTTGCAAGCTTTGAAGCTTGCCTGTGAACAAAATTGGAAATTTCTGTGTGTCTCCTCGTGTTTATTCTTGTCAGCAAGGCAGAGCCTGGCAAAGGCTGGTGCACATTTACCCTACACATTGAGGGCATTCCTGTTCAAGCACACAAAGTCGTTCATATGCATTTAGACATGCAAAAAAGTCTTTGCAGGTGAGAATCGCACTTTGCAACAGGCACTTGAGCAGATCCTTGTAAACAGAATTAATTTCCACTAGCTCTGAAAAAAGTCAAACTGGAGATTCCATCTCTATTTTTTTCATTCCCCTTTTTCTAATCTTAATCAGAAAGTGGCTGGTTAATTTCTTTTTTTTCTAGATATCCCATCTCCTCTAAACTTCAGTCATGGGGGGGGCAGGGGAAGAAGAAGGAAATAAAAAGCACAAAGCCAGTAAGCCCATTTTATATTTTGCATATTGTCTCATATTGCAAAAGTATTAGCAGACCTGTCATAATATATGTATATCTCAGGGTTCTAGGTGTAGTGGGTCCTTTCCCCTTCCGAAGGAGGGAAAATATCCCCATAAGTATTTGCCATTGCACGCTCTTTTTGCCCTCATCTATTCAACTGCAACTTGAAGGTGCTTGTTTCTTGTGTACTTTGCTTATGAAAATGATACCTGGCATACTTAGGAGGCCTTGCATTCTTGAGCTATGAATGCTGTGAACAGTGTCATAAGAAAAAGATGATGTACAAAGGCATCATCATTCTTGGCATTGCCCTTTAAATTTTGCTCTGTGTCTTGAACATGTAGGTGTTGAAAAAGTGCTTACTTCAAGCAGTGTAGTTCCACTAATAAAACTCATCAGTTTTCCCCTAAAAACCAGATGTGGCTTGTGTCCACCCAACCCATGTGAGATCTGGGATAGTTTCTCTAAGAAGCAGAAAATTATCTGGGAGGGAATATATCTGAAGGAATTGTAGGGCCATTTCAGAGTCCATACAGCTACTGCAACCCCAAATCAACCCCAAATCAACTGACTTTGATTCAGCAAGTCAAAACTTCGAATTTTCCAGAGTATAAGATGGTATCTGTGAAGCTGTCTCAAGGCCTGTCCCAAATGGCAAAGAAGACAAGGCTGGTTTGTGCTAGCAAATGAAAGCAAAACAAGTCTCTTGATTTTATTTTCTGTAGCGTCTTTATGGAGTTAGTGCTTCTTTGTCTGCCTGTTGATGCTGTAAACTTTCAGATGCAAGTGTATTCTACTGGTGCAGTCCTTCCCACACTTGGAGCTCAACCAGACTGCATCCTACAGGGTAAATAATTCTTGTCAATTACTTGTTGAGGACTCTTGCTGTTGACACAGTCAAGGTCCTAAAACCCATTGACCTGTGGCTCCACAGCTGCCTCTGAAAAAGGCAGGTGTGGAGCAACACAAGGACTCCATTGTGGCCCGAGTGTTGGCCTCAGGAGGGATTACTCATGTGTCCAGGTTGAAATCCAGAACATGAAAAGGCTCCTCCACTCATCATTCTGCTATTCAGGCTCTGGTGTTGGGGTGGGGCTTGAACAAAGCATCGAGTGCTGAAGCATTTTGACACAGTCTAGCTTTAGGCTCAACATTTAGCACATGGGATTATGATTGTATCAATGACAGTGGTCTTATTTTCTCAAATTAGGTAAACAGCTTAAAAAAAAATATATATATGACTTTCATACTTGGGCATTTACCTGGATTATGGGGTTTCTGGGATGGTGCTGCTGCCAGTTACATGTGAAACAGGAATGTCCTGCTTGCTGTAGCAAAGGGCTGATTCACTGGCATTGTAATAGGTGTCATATTCCCTTTTGTCAGCTCCTCGGGTATATTTTGCCCCTGCAGTAAACAGAAAATATATTTTAAAAATCCAGTAGAACCAGTAACATGCACGTCATCTGAGTGAGGTGAGGTTCAATGAAAACTAAACCAGTTCATAAGTGGGGTTAGGTGAGGCTGGGATGAATGCAGAGATGTAGAGTTTGGTTTAGTGCAGAGGAGCTCTCTGAAGCTGCCATGCCCTGGGAGGCACTGGGAGTCACCATCCCAAAACCTGCCTGCCAGAGGATGAGATCCACCTGCACCAGTGGAGAGGGTCAGGCGCTCTCAGACGAGAACAGGAAGACAGGCTGGTGGGCCTGTTCAGTGGAGGTGCCCATTTACCCCCAGGGCTCCCAAGGGTGGCTGGTGTCACTAGCTCCAGGTCTGACCTGGAGCTGCCCAGATTTTAAGTCTGCAGAAAAGCTTTTTCCATAGGGAGGGGAAAAATAATCAAGTGCTGTCAACTTGGAAATTACATCCAGGGCATCGCAGCATGGAAACTAACGCTCCGTGCCTTGGTGGTGAGTGTCTGGGCAGACCTGGTTTTGGGACTGAGTGCCCTGATGCAATGTATTAGTGGAAGTCAGATCAAAGAATGGGCTGGGGAAAGACTGCTGTAGTAAACCCACCTTGCTACTGTTCTTGTAAAAATGGTGTGGAGATGGATATTTTTGTCCACCCATGTCATCTGGCACAGCATGAGCTGTGTTTATGTATATAGAAAGCAAATCTGTAGGATTCTTCAAATATACTCCTAAGTGTAGTGTTTAAAATATTTTCCCCAATGCAGAGGGAAAATGTGTAACCAGAGGAATCTGTGTAACCAAGAGGCTAGGGAGGACCCATGTGTTATTCTCAGGACGAAAGCAGAATGCACATCAGGATACATCAGAAGGAAAACCGATCGCTTTCTACTTTCAAAAGGCATTAATATTTTACAGCTGCCATTACGTTTTGAAGAGTGCTCAGGTATTTACTGGTAGCCATCCAGTCCGGAGTCATGAAGGAGATACCTGTTTTTCAAGTTGTTCTGTTCACTTATGCCTTGTCTCCTAATTCCCACCCTGTCCACAGCAGTGCTGCAGTAACTCGGTGGATATCTGGAGTCACAGCTGCATGTTCCCACACCAGCTGCCCTTTGTGAGGCTCCCAAGGGTTTTTTGCCTGTAAAAGTCAGTGAGTCAGACCCACTGAGAGCCATGCTTAGGTGCATCCCCAGCTTCCCCCAGAGCTCAGGTCTGTGGAGCAGGACCATTCCCTTTGCCACCTCAGCTGCCAGCTGAAGCACATCATATTTTAAAACGCTGTTATTTTTTTATAAAATCAGATAGTATCTTCTGGTTCAATAATAAAGTAATTATGTGCTTAAAATAGCGCAGGAGAGGGGTCCTGTTTCAGATTGGTTGACAGAGCAGAAATGCTGGGGGCTGGTTTGGAGGTTGCTTGTGGGCTTTCTCGTGAGAAGGTCTCAGGTGCCTGTGCTGGCTTCTGAAGGGCTTGCTGAGGCCTGATCAAACTCAGTCAGGCGACAGTGTATCAGATCTATTCCTCTCATCAGTCACATTTTGCTGTAACTGTCACCAGATTCACAATTTAGTGTGTGCAGCTCAACGCTTCCAATTAATCCAGGCTGGGTGTTTAAAAATCTATCATTTCAGAGCTAGCACTTCGCAGAGCCATGTGCAGGGCAGCCTTGAGTTTGGCTTCCAGGAGCCCTGGAATGCTGTCTCCAGGCACATAGGATTTTATTCTTCCCCTGTCACTGTATGGTGGGAGTTGTTGCTGGTTTAGTTGCATTTCATAGAAAGTGTTAAAAAAAATCAACCCATGACTGCAAAAGATTTCAAAAAATGAAGATTTATAATAGGTGATTCAGCAGTGAGAGGCTTTTGTGATCTTCCAAGGGAAGCTACTATTTTTATGGAATTATTATAAGCAGTAGCATCACTCACATTTATTTATAAAGGCATGAAAGAACGCCCATACGTGTTTCTAAATAGTCAATGTATAGTAACAGCCATATGCTGAGAATGAGTAAAAATAGAATTGAGCACTCTGGCTTCCACAATGCTGCGTGAGAGTTGTGCTGAGATCTTTGCATCTAAGAAATTAAAAATAGAGGCTTTTTTTCCCCCTAGATCTTCTTTCTAGCAATACAAACCCAAAGCTTTCATGGTGAAAGTCTGCCTTGCACTAAAATTGCATTGTTTTCATTAAGGTCTAACTGGATGACCACTGAGGTTTGGGAGGACTCTTCCAGTAGCTTCAGCAGCTGGTGGACTGGGGCTGTGCTGACAGGAGTAGCTGTTTTTTGTGGGTGTTACTGTTATGTACAGTGTTCAGGTTCATTACTTGTGTGTGCCTGCACTTCTCTGGGGGCTCTGTGGCGTGGAGAAGAAATGCAGTGATGCTGTGCTGAAGGAACTCCACAAATAAAGCATGGTGTTATTTCCAAAGTTCCTACAGTGGAAATACTTGAAATGCTGGGGCTTGCCATTGAGAAACATAAGGGGAAAAGAAAGATGCTATCTGCTGGTGATACCACTCCTGAACAGAAATTGCAACTGTTTTACTCTGGCTCTGCAAAGACCCAGCCCTGTGTGTCCATTGCAGCCTTTTTGTATGCAACTCCTTGGGTTTAAGTTCAGTAAGGGGCAACATCTCCCATTTTCTTGCTGACTCTGTTCATGTCCCAGTCAAGCCTGTGATGAGTTGCCTTGCGATTTCGCCTTACAAGAGCAATGACTTGCAGTAAATTCTTGCTCTTAATTAAGTTAAATCCTTTTATTTAAATCAGCTGGGGTTTTGAGTTTTGGGCAGCCACAATATGAAGTGGGTGGAAAGGACTGAAAAAGGTGCCTCTTGACAAGGTGCCCTAGCAACCTCAGTGGCTGTGCCTGCCTCCTGATTCCCAAATCCTATTCTAATGTGGAAAAGCATTGCCATAGCATGCAGAGGATAACACTTTATTTTTTAGGGGACTTGCTATAGCAAAGTACCTGAGGTACCTGGCTCCTGACACTGGGTGGGGGGTTGCTGGAGAGCCTGACCTTCCTGTTCCGCATCTGCGTTAAAGTATCAGCATTTTCCTTGCACTCTGGTTCCCGTCTCCCAACACCCAGTGCAAACGACAACCAGCATGCTCTACTCACAGCAAAACAAATGTTATTTATTAGAGTCCTCATGTGGTCAGAGCATGTCTGACTGTAAAATAACTGGAGATTTTTCTTCTAACTGGAAGCATGGTGCTCTGAGGCAATTTCCAGGCAGTGTATATTTTCAGCTAAGTTTTATTTACGTCAGCATAGCAATTTGCAATATCACTGTTTGCAAAGAGCGAGGCAGTGGTTGTTTTAACTAGAATTAATTTTTTTTACTTTTCTTACTTTTTTTTTTTTTAAGGAAAAACTTTCAAGTCGTGACTCAATTCCCATAGGTTCATGCTTTGAGATGCTTTCCTTTTTAAAGAGGAGGCACAAACCCCCTTGGTGGGCAGGTGGCTCGCTGCCTGCCCTCATGGCCAGCACAGCTGGGGGAGCGTGGTGTGCGTGTTGGGGAGGGTTTGTTTTCCCTGTGCTAATCACTTTCTCCTGTTGGAATTTGGCACGGCACGGTGCCCCGTGTGTGGGACACAGGAGGCAGATCCGTGTACTGCTCTCCTATCCGAGCCAGCACATTTCAAGGGATAAACCTTTTTTGGACTTGCTGTTCTCCCAAGGAGCTTAAATCCCTCAAGGCTCTATTCCTCTGGGGTGGGCAATAATGGGCAGAGGTGCAGGCAGAGCTGATCACAGTGGAGGCCTCTTCTGGTGTTATTCCCCTACCGCCAAGGTCAAAAAACTCCTTTGAAGAGGGGATGAGGAGGGGAAACCACAGAGCCACCCTTCAGATGTGGAGCTGACTTTCTTAAATCTGTGGGCTATTTTTTTTCCATTTTCCTGAAGGAGGGTGTGCTTGGTAGGGCTGAGCCTGTGTCACCCCATATATGCCAGAGTGTGAGGATGGTGCCTTTGCCAGCTGGCTGTGAAGGGGTGTACCCTGCAGGACTCTGGCTGCCTGCTTCTGCTGAACAGCTGGTGGGATTTTTGGGAGCTGCCTTGGGAACATGCAGATGATACCAAGCATCGAGCACCAAAACCACTTTGTATGTCAGGAAAGATTTATTTTTCTGTGTGTGATTTTCTTAATGCATTTCCTTGCAGCTTCCATAATTTCAGGAAAATATAATAATCTGGAACACATACTATTTGGTTTAATACTGAAAAGAGGTATATCAGGACAACATGGCTAGGTAAATATTGTGGGAGACCTCTATTTATGTTTTAGTTCTTGATTTTTCTGTATCTGCAGAGCACCCTCACTACTTTATTAAATTATATACATTTTTCTGGTTTGCAGAAACTCATGGGAAAGAGGAATAAATTCTGAGACCACTTTGGGATTTGAAAGTTCTTTAGAAGAGTAGCACTGCAGCCTTATGCAGCTAAGCAACAAGGGACTGTATGGAACCAATAGATTGGTGCTTCCTAAAAATCAACTTCCCTAGGCTTGCAAATCCCTTTCACCAGAAATTCCTATGTACATGCACACAATTGGCAACTTTAGCCACTGCTTCTGTTTTCTTGTTTACTTGCAACTGAATCTCCTTTGGGACTTTAAAGCAAACAAAATGTAAAATATGTGAAATGTAAAATGTGATTGTCCCACTCTGCTCTGCCCTGATGCAGCATCCCCTTTAGTCCTGTTAGTGCAGTTTTGGGCACCACAGTATAAAAAAGACATTGAGCTATTAGAGAGTGTCCAAAAGAGGGCCACAAGGATGGGGAAGGGCCTTGAGGAGAAGCCATATGAGGAGCAGCTGAGGTCACTTTGTCTGTTTAGCCTGGAGAAAAAAGAGACCTCATTGCAGTCTGCAACTTCCTCATGAGAGGAGGGGCAAACACTGATCTCTTCTTAGTGGTGACCAGTGGCAGGACCCAAGAGAATGGTACGAAGTTGTGCCAGGGGAGGGTTAGGTTGGATATCAGGAAAAGGTTTTTCACCCTGAGGTTGGTTGGGCTCCCCAGATAAGTGGTCACAGCATCACTTGTCTGAGTTCAAGAGTTTGGACAATGCTCTCAGACTCATGGTGTGACTCCTGGGGTGTCCTGAGCAGGGCTGGGTGTTGGACTTGATGATTCTGATGTGTCCCTTCTAACTCAACATATTCTGTGTTTCTATGATTCTGTGAAAAGTGGTAGTTGAAGCAAGTTCTGAGTTACTTCATGAGAAGGCACAGATGCTGGTCTGGACAGGTGGGCAATATGTGTTAAATTATTAACAGACTCCAGTTTCATCAACCACTGAATGCAAAAAAAAGTAGGGTTTTCTTAAAGAAAGTAATTTTTTGGTGGAAGCTGTCTCTAGGGGTGTCTATCCCAAATGAGATTTGTGTGACAGCATTTTGAGCAAGATGACATAAGCTGAAAACTGAAATTCAGGTGAGCAAGCAGAGCCATGGAGAAGCTGTACTCCCTGTGTTCAGCTGGAGGCTGATAAGCTGGAGTTATTTTCATGGCTTCTTTTCAGTAGTGTTAGATCTGATGCCTTTCTCTGCTGCATGGCTACCAGACAACTTCATATGGTGAAGTAAAAACATTATATATGTTAATACAGGATAAAATAAAGTGTAATTCTCCCAAGTGAGCATTAGTAGCATTTATGGGTCTGCAGATAGTGTTTCTTTTCTCTCACCATGTCCTAATATCCCACTTGTTAAACTACTGCTTTTGATTTTTAGCTGTAACTTTACAGTTTAGGAGCCCATATCTGAAACTGCAAATTTGCTACTCACTGCAGAACACTGAAAAAAAACCAGACCAGTGTGTAACTTGGACTCATCAGCCACCAGCTGTATCTCATCTTGGTTATCTTCAGGCTTTTTTTTTTTTTTTTTTTTAAGAAAAAAAAAAAAAAAAGCAGGGACTTTTAAGAGTTAAGTTACACAACTCTCATTTTATTTTTAAAGCGAGTGGATTCCTTGTTGCATTGTCGAGGATGATAAATTGATACCACATGTTGCTTCCAGACAAAAAAGACTCTGTACTGCAGTGGGAGCACTTGCAGCTGGTGTCTGAGTTAGTGGACAGGCTCCACAAGGTAAACACTACTTGGAAGAAGCTGAAATGGGCACAGGGAGGGGGAATTTTCTCCATTTTAAACGCTTAAGCATTTGCTGCTGTTGTCTGACCAGGTCTGAGTGTTGAAATAACACGTAGTCCCAGCCTCCTTGGGAGACTCATTCAGTTGTTTGCATCAAATTAGGGATAGGGCACTTTGGAAATGTTTGAGTGTCCTCTCTGTCAGCTTGACCGTTTGCAGTCTTTTCAAAATATTGAGAGAGACTCGTGTAATTAGGACATGCTAGCTGATCTCGGGGGATTTTCTTGAGAGCAAAATGTAGCTGGATCCCTCAAGGGGTATTAACTGAATAAAATGCGGTGTAGGGGATCAACATTTGTTGAAGTTGAGAGCATGTCCCTGAGTTTGAGGAAAGTAGTATAAGTCCTGGTCTTGCTGCCCTGGCTGTTCTGAGCACCCAGCTCACCCTTTCTCCTGGTGCCAAGGGAGGACAGCAACACTGCTTACCTGTGGCACTGCACCACCTTCTGCTCACACCAGTTTTGCCCAGTCTCATGTGTTCCTCTGCCCTGAGTCTTCCTTGTCTCCAGGGATAGTCCCTCTTCTTGCAGGACCACTTTCAAAGGGGGCTTCAACCCAGCTGGTCTGGCCTCAGGGCAGTACATGATGCTCTAGATGTTATCTGCAGGAACCTCAGTCTTCTAGCGTTCAGTAGAGCACATGACATTCTTCAAATCCAGTATAAATAGTAACATTAATAAAGGGAGGAGCTCATCATATTTCTTTTTTGCTCGGCTCGAGTACAGTCCATATGTTGTACCCATCGGTGGTATCCGAGCTGTCTGCAGCCTGGCTAGCATCTCTCCCATCTACATATGGTCTCCAGGACAGATGATGGAAGTTCCTTTATGGATATTTTAAAGTTTCTCATTGCATTTTGGCATGTAAAAATGTGTTAAGTTTCCATCATCATGGCCTAATTCATCTCCCACATAAGTCAAAGACAAATCCCAATTAACTTCATCAGCAGTGGGCTCAAATTATAAACTGTATTTTCTTTGCTTCCCAACCTCCTTTGTGGTTTGTTGCATGGTCATATATTAGTAATGCACATAGTTGTGAGTAGCAATTGTCCCCATATACTTTCCTGTCTTTTAAGCAGATGGGAATATTTTTTGACAGCTCAGAAAACAGGTAGAAAATAGTTATTTCCATCCAAATTGCCACCTGGTAGCACAGTGCAACAGCCTTTACTGGTGTGAGTTGTCAATCCTGGTGGCTTCCACAGCAAAACTTGCATGAGAAAGGATAATAGGATCCAGCCTTAATTTGATTTGGCAGGGCACCCAACAGAAGGAGAAACCAAAAAACTCAGATGCTGTTGCTGAAGAGGTTAGTGGGGGAGGTTACATTAAAGAAGTGGGTTTTAAGGCAGTGTTTGAACAGAGGGTGGAGATGGGGTACACAAAAATAAATTAGCCCACAGTTATGCTTAAGAAAATCTTCCTGCAGAAGAAAAACAAAGAAAAACAGAAGCTGGATTCTAAGTGGCATAGTGTTTAATGTAAAGGAAAACAAACTGCTTGTATTTTTTATAACTACCAATTTTCAATGCAGAAGGATTATTACATTCTTTTATTATTTGTGTAAAACCGATACTGAGTAAAAAGATATAATAAGAACAGAATTACACATGTGCACATACATATCCACACATGCAGGAGTCCTCATCCTGAAAGGTGCCTCAGTCTCACAATTCTACCATTTAGTGTTTTGCATGGTTTTAGGCCAATTACTTTCATACTATGGATACCAGCAGCAGAAATAAGCCCTTTTATGAGAATGCTATAGGCTGAAAACTGTTAGCTGCTGGCACTTTGGCTGAGTGGTTTTATATCTGAAGGTGTGCATGGCATGCCGTGTATGCCACCTCAGGTGTTTCTCCTCTCTAAGATTTATTTTTCAGTAGCAAGAGTCATGATGCCATGTGTTCTTATACCCAGCATTTTTAGGTGGGGAACAGCATGGTTCCTATGGCTTTTGAAGCCTGGTGTGGACTTTGAATGGAGAAATCCCCATGCAGATGTTCTCACAAGTGGTTGTCCGTAGAAGTTACAGGGAGTGAGGGTGAGAGCTACCTGCAGAGATGCAGTACAAGCTGGAATATCAAGAAAGGTTATTTCTAAAAAAAAATCAGTTCTCCAGCCAGTTTTACAGGGAGAAACCTGAGAAAGTAAGGAGTGGTAGCTAGTTACTAGAAGTGAGACTGTTGCCACACTCAAAATATTGTTAAAATGCCATCAGTTAAACAATAAAAAGCCTTTTCCCTTCTTAGACTGAAGAATTATTATGGTGCAACTCAATCTACCATATTTTGATGGCATGATAGTCCCTCAGAAATGGACATGTTTATAGCTGAAGCACTGACCCAAACTTTTCTTGAGCATGTCAGCAAAGTCTGATCAGTTGCTTTGTGTAAATTGTTTAAAACATAACAGTTGCTGTTTTGAAGCATGGTCCATATGATTTCTCTTTTCATTAAGTGATAATCACAACCACATCTGCTGTCTGCATGCAAGAACTTCAGGCATGTTTTCGATTTCACAATCTGACAAAAACCACAAACAGTGGGGAAAGAAGGGCGTTTTATACTGAAAAGAATTGTTAAAAAAAAAAGCTGGGTTGTACTTCTTTATATGTATCTCCAGTTTATTTATGTCAAGCATCCACGTTTTTTAAGGATGCAAATACTGAGGTGCTGGTGAATAATTTGTTGATTGATTCATTCTTTGCCTATTTAAATCTGGAGTTTCTTCAGTGTTTTGTAAACAAAGGGCACTTGTTCTGAATGGTTTTATTGTGTTATGGTCTTGCTGACTATGTGTTTTTAAAAGATGTTGATAGGATAAATGTGACTTTATCCTTTTCATAGATACCTCTGGTAATTGCCAAAATTTAAGAAAAAAGGACTCTGCACTCTTTAAGCTTAGAGGAATAGCCCAAGGGGTTTCTCAAAGGAATATTGGATAGCTCCAAAATCTTTTGATTTCCACGTGGGAAAAAAAATGTTGGTTTACCAAACCTGGAAGCATTCACACTAACAGATACTATTTGTTTTTCCTTTCTTTGATCCATATTTTAAGCACAAGATCGGCAGGATGAGTGGAGTGGGATTTTCATCTCGGTTATTTTGGTTTAAATCTGGTGCTGTTTCTCTGGGGGTACCATGGGCTGGTTTTCTCAGGCTCTTTCTGATTCTGATGTGGTTATCATCGGTTTGAGCCAACGTGGTGTTTGGGCAGTTCGATGCCGCTGGCTAGTGTGGGCAGGTAGGGTGCAAGAGCAGGCTGTGCAGGATCTCCTGAGAGCCCTGTATTCCATAGTGTCCTGTACAGCACGGAGTATCCGGCTCTGTACAGCAGCTTCATACAGCTCTGTATCCAGCAGCTCACGGGGACAGGGATATCGTTGCATACTGTGTCACATCATGTTTTGAAGACTGAGGATACCATGGCGAGGGGACAGCTGGCCAGCTATTGCCGTATGGGCATAATTCTGGTGCCTCTAATCAAGAGAGAAAGTACAGCTTAGTCATGCACAGCGTGCCTGTGGGAGAGGAGCAACAGCACTTGCAGTTTTCTCAGGAACTATTATAACAAATATACAGCACACGTGCCCATGAAGAATTAAAAAGACATTTGCAGAGGCTGCGATGAGTGTGACTACCTCTCCAGCCAGATTTTTGCTGTGCCTTTGCAGTTTTTATTTCAAGGAACTGATGGCAAGATTACTGATAGTAATAGTTAGTCCTGAGTAAAAAGTAAGGGAGAAACATCTAGCTCCTTTCTAGCAGGAATGTCACTCTCCTTTTCTTAGGATGAAGCTTTTAGGGATGTGGAGATGGGCACAAGGAATGCACAGCTAGTGCAAGCTTGGGGCTTGCTTTACAGCAGGATGCTGCCATGCCACAGTCACACTCCAGCCCGCCCATATCCAGCACCAGAGAAATTCATGGAGATGTCCAGGAGGGTCCAATGATTTTATTCGTGTTGCTGTTATCATGGAATGTTGTTTTAATGATCGAGATTTAGCTTGTAAAAGAAGTGGGGTGCCAGTCTTGATGCTTTATTTTCTTCTTTTCCTGCAGAATTCGATCCGGCACAACTTGTCACTCCACAGCCGATTCGTCAGGGTGCAGAATGAAGGCACCGGGAAAAGCTCTTGGTGGATGATCAATCCAGATGGTGGAAAAGGCGGCAAGGCGCCCCGGAGACGCGCTGTGTCAATGGACAACAGCAACAAGTACACCAAGAGCAGAGGGCGGGCAGCAAAGAAGAAGGCAGCCCTGCAGACAGCCCAGGAGACAAGTGAGGACAGCCCTTCCCAGCTCTCCAAGTGGCCAGGGAGTCCCACCTCCCGCAGCAGCGACGAGCTGGATGCATGGACAGATTTTCGCTCCCGTACAAATTCAAACGCCAGTACGATCAGTGGCCGCTTGTCACCAATTCTGGCAAGCACCGAGCTTGATGATGTTCAAGATGATGATGCTCCACTTTCTCCCATGCTGTACAGTAGTCCATCGAGCTTGTCCCCGTCGGTAAACAAACCATGTACTGTGGAGTTGCCTAGGTTGACTGATATGGCTGGGACAATGAACTTGAATGATGGACTGACTGATAATCTCATGGATGATCTCTTGGACAATATAACACTCCCTCCCTCCCAGCAGTCACCCACAGGAGGGATAATGCAGAGAAGCTCCAGTTTTCCTTATGGTTCCAAAGGCTCAGGGCTGGGCTCCCCGTCAAGTAGTTTCAACAATGCTGTGTTTGGGCCATCGTCCCTGAATTCCCTCCGCCAGTCACCCATGCAGACAATTCAGGAGAACAAGCAGGCCACCTTCTCTTCCATTTCTCATTACAACAACCAGACGCTGCAGGATCTCCTCACCTCTGATGCGCTTAGTCACAGCGATGTCATGATGACACAGTCTGACCCACTCATGTCACAAGCCAGCACAGCTGTGTCCGCCCAGAATTCCCGCAGGAATATAATGCTCCGCAACGACCCCATGATGTCGTTTGCCGCACAGTCCAGCCAGGGCGGTCTGGTCAATCAGAGCCTGTCCCATCACCAGCACCAGACCCACAATTCCTCTCTCAGTGGCAGCCGTGCCTTGTCCAATTCCATCAGTAACATAGGCTTGAGTGACTCCAGCAGCTTGGGATCCACCAAACATCAGCAGTCACCTGTCAATCAGTCTATGCAAACACTTTCTGACCCGCTGTCAGGCTCCTCTTTGTACTCCTCTAGCATGAACCTCCCGGTCATGGGACATGAGAAATTCCCGAGTGACTTGGACCTGGATATTTTCAATGGGAGCCTGGAGTGTGACATGGAGTCCATTATCCGCAGTGAACTCATGGATGCAGATGGGCTGGATTTTAACTTTGATTCCCTCATCTCAGCTCAGAACGTTGTCAGTCTGAATGTGGGGAACTTCTCTGGTGCTAAACAGGCTTCATCACAGAGTTGGGTACCAGGCTGAAGGATCTTTGAGAACAGGGAAAATGGGCAAACAGGTCAGTGCCCCATAGATGTGGTAAAATAATTGGTTCCTTAGTTTTATTGGAGTTTGCACCAAACCCTTAATAGTTAGTGCACACTAATAATAGTAATTTGGCTTGTGATGGCTTGCTGTGTGTTGGTATGCAAACAGGCATGACCAAGAAACGTGGAGGTGTGGAGGGAAACGAGGCTAAGCTATAAAAGCTGCTCGACTGCAACACTGTCGGCACGCATCTGGTGTTCAGCACCCTTCTTAATTTAGGCATGAGAAATGTTAATGACAAATCAGGCAAACCAAGGTGGAATATTTGTGGTTTTTAGGAATCACAGAGCTCTAACTCGTCTTCTTTGAAGTCGCAACAGATGGATTCCCTCTTGCAGCCGAAGCCACGTGTAGCCAAGCTGTGTTACACAGGGATGGGGCGAGGGGCTCTGCAGTCAGTGGAGCAGTGTTGCTGCGGGGGAGGAGGAAGTGTGTCTTTGCAAGATCAGAGCACTCACTTGGGATCAGGTGTGTGGGACAGAATCAGAGTTGTGCTGCTGCTGTGGCATAGCAACACTAGCAAAGTTGTTTGGGTTGCTTTTTTTGTAAAACTGTATTTCTTGGCCAAAAAAAGGTATCAAATGGAGGAATTATATATTGGTGGGATCCTGGTCTCAGGAATGTCCTGGCCTACTTACTTTATTAAGTATGCAATAACTGTTTTCCTCCTCCCCCTGCCCCTGAATGGGGTAGATATCTTTTACTTTTGGACTCCTCCAAGAGATTATCTGTAGATTTGGGTTGTGACATAGGTGCTTTTAAAATGTTAACTTCTTCAGATTAATTTTTTTCAAGATTGATACGTTTTTATCCATTGCTTATTTTCCACAGCTGGGGACTTGTAATCATTGTTTTTGCCATTCTTCTGTGATTCTTCAGGATCCTGCCATACCTTTGCCTGCTCACACATACATATTCCCCGACTCACAGGGCAGGCACCACGCAAAGTGCCCTTTCTCCTTTGTTTATTAGTATAAGGGAGTAAATTTCAAAATGTAGTAGGATAAAAGGTTAGCTATAAATTATTGAAAGTGTTCTATTAACTTCAGAATAGTATGTAGAGCATCTCAGTGGTGAGGTTAAATGAGGCATTCATTCAGTTTACAGCTTACTTCAAGCTTTCTTATTTTCCAGGTGACGGACAGAAAGAAGGAGTCAGTGTCCTTTGACTTTACAGTGCATAATTTACCCCTTTCATCTTTAATTGCATTTTCATTCACTGTTTCACAGTTAGATGTTCAAGGGGAAGGTTTGTGGTAGGTGAGCAGCAGTGGTGAACCTGGAGAATGTTTTCCTGTTTCCTGTGTGTACAGAGCACCTCAGGAGATGTGCTTGTGGTCTACTGTCTTTGAGGGAGATCAAGACTGCCAGGCAGCCTCCTTTCAGTCAATCTGCAAAGCTGCCCCGCTCCGATGGAGTTCTTGGTGTGCACAGTCCTTTCTCTGTCAGTGCAAGGATTTCCTCTGGTTCTTGCACATCTTCTCACCCTTAGGAAGAGCATTGCAGTGCACAGCCAGGAGATGGGCTGTGGAGAAAGGCTGTAGAGGACACTGCATCCCAAGGACCCTGAGCAAGGCAGCAACTTGGCAATGCCAGGGCCACAGATGAATTTTGGGGTTTCTTCAGTTCTGGTACTGGAGAATTTAGGAAAAGAAAGGGGGAAAATCCAGAATTGATTCAAGGCTGAGGAAGCAAAAGTTTGTAGCAGGTCATGCTTGCTGAACAGTTCTCTCTTCCTTCAGGTGCATGAACTGCTTGGATTTAAAGACCTTCTTTGCACGATGTAAAAAAAAAAAAACGGCTGTAGGGACTTTATTGCCGTGCAACATCCAAAAATACAATCTGTCAAATGGGGCCTGAAAAACAGGTGTTATTGATGGTCTTGCTTGACACAGGCAAATGGGGCAGCCTCCTGCTTCCATAGCTTCACGTGCTGTGTGTAGGTAGCAGCCATAGCAGCCACCGCAGGGGGACTTGCATGGGCAGCGTGGAGGAGACACAACACCCCACCTCCTCACTGATGCTCTCTGCTGTCTCTTCACTCCAGCCTCTGGCATCTATGGAAAGCATTGCTGCCGTGATCTTTTTCAGGCTGCTCCCTCTGAATAAAGGAACTGACACATCTGTGTGAGCAGAGTCTCATTGCAGAGGACAGATTTATTAACGAGACAGCTCTCCTCGGCAGATTACTGTCCAGTCATCTGTGGAAGCCTCTCTCCCTCTCCCTGACAAGTGGACCAGCTGCTGTGGGGTGCCTCTGCTATCAGGTGCAAGCACAGATGATTTCTGCTGAGCTGGTTCATCATGCACCCTTCCTCATCTGTTAAGCAGCACCGTTTGAGAGTTTGCCTACCTGAGAGCATCTCGTGTTTTGATAGGGGCTTCTCGCATGACATCAGATGCAATCATTCTGAATTGCTTCTCTTGGTTACTCTCCACTGCAGCAGTAGGGATCCCTGAATTAAAATCTTCTCTCAGCAATGTTCATGACCCCAGTAATGAATCCTTACAAGCCCAAAGACAGGAACACTTTCGGCAGAGCAGCCTGGCAATTGGTTATGCTAAATCCATTTCACTAGAGTAGCCAGGTGTGTTTTGCAGGCAGGCAAAAGCAGTTACAATGGATTATTGGCATACCTAGTGAGTGCTGTGTTTTCTGTTAAAAATAAGAGAAACATTGGAGTCAGTTTTCAGGAAGAAAAGAAGGCAAATACACAGGTATTTAATTTATACGTACTTGGGTATAGAGGGAGGTTTACTTTGGAAGAAAATCAACTACAGTTTCTTCACAGGGAAATTAAAAAACCCTGCAGGAGATGCCACTGTTGCAGGTTTAGTGGCTGTGCACATTTGCTGCACGCAAGCCTGTGCATGGTCCTTGCAAAGAGCCCTGCCCAATCTCCATCAACCTGTGCCCATGAGGCTGCCCAGGCCCAGCCTTTCAGAGGGCCCTCATTGAGCCATATAAATGAATTTGGGTTTGGTTTGGTTATTTTTCTCTTACAAGAAGGAATAGAGAAAATAATTTTTTTTTCTTGCTTTATTCACTCAGCCATAATTTTTTCCTCTTATACTGCCTGGGGCCTCTGTTCCTTTACCTCTACCTGCTTTCCAAAAGCACTGGATAATGCCCTTCACCCATTCAGATAATCATCACCTTGGTATTTCAGCAGGTTTAGCAATAAATAGACATCACTATTCCCTCACCTGTCTCTAGAATACCTTTTATTTTGAAATTAATGGGTCCTTCTCTTAGTATGGGATTCCCACAACTCTGCACTTTGCTCCGGGGTCTGTCTCACCTGCCAAGTTCAATGGGACTTGGCTTTTGCCAAAGAATAATCCCAAAACAGAGCATCAGGGAAGACTATTCAGGACATATGCTGCTGCCTGGAAGGCCAGGTGCTGGTGAGCAGTTGCTGCATGGACAAACATTTTCTCCGTCACCAAAATCCACCCAAGAAGTTGCTTTTACCTGGATTGTTTCAGTGATCCAGTTTACAATGGCATCATGTAGACAGCAATGCTGTCAGGGTTGGGCATGGGCAGCCCAACCCTGACAGCATGGGCATGTCAGCATGAGCAGGGCAGGAACTTCTTGAGTTGGTGTCATAGTCTGAAAAACTCATCTAAGCTGCATCTTCTGAAAGAGATTTCAATGTGTCATTTATCAGGGTGCCTCTGGGCTCTGTAACAGAGCTGTGCTGTACTCACGTTGACTTATTCGAAAATTACACGTAAAATACTTGACAGATGAGTTAAAGTCGCTCATTTTCCACTGGTATCATCTAGGTCCCACATCTTATTGCAGAATACACAAGCTGCAAATAGCAACGTCACGTAGTGGTCACACTTTATGATTAGCATCTCTGGTGAAAAAAAAATCTTAGGAAACCTAACAAAATGTGTATTAGTCTTTCATTAGTCCATATCAGCTTGGACTACTTGCCAGTTTGTTAATTGATGTTCAGCCTGTTTCTGTGTACAATTCATACCTAAGAAAATTGGTCTGAGGGTGACTTCATGTTTACAACACCATCTTAAAAGCAAAACCAGGTAGTTAAAGATCTCTATTTGGATGGAGTTTTGAATCAGAGAGTTCTGTACAGTTTGCCACAAAGAAAATGATTTTTGTTTTCTGCCAGAAAACTTCTGCCCATGAAAGGTGAAGTGCTGGACCTCTTACCTGACGACATGTGACTGCCGCAGGTCCATATCTGCACTTCCTTCTCTCTTATTTTCAAAAATGAGGTCTTAGGGATAGGGCTGCCAAGTTTCTTACACAGAGCTAAGGTGGGGCTGTCTGCCTTCAAAAAACCTAAAGGAAATTCAAGAGCAGCACATTCTTCTGCTCCATTTCTAGTAGGCTAGTGGTTAAGGTGGTGGCACTTGTAACATTTAAATGTTGTTTCTGCCAGCCCAAATTTTGAAAGGTGGTTTTGTGACTAGCTGAACTGCACACATGCCAAGTTTAGTCTTTGAACAAAAATATCTATGTAAAAAATGTATTTTGTGGGGAACAGGGATCCCTTCAACTCCAAGGAGGGCCTGCCCTGAGCAGGCTCCTCAGTAGCTGGGGAACACATCAGTGACACAGGAACAAACTGTGCTCATGGCTGCTAGGGAGGAAGAGAGGGGACATTGGGACAAACCCCACTGGGTTTGCCCTCCATGAGGTCCCACTGAAGCTCATCAAAGCCCCTTGCATACAGAGGCCAGTCCTGGGTTTGCAGAGATGCTGTGACTTCTACTGTGTGAAGACAGCAGGAGCTGACTCACAAACACAATGAATTGCTCACTCCTTCTGGGAGTAGAGCTTTTTTGTTCTGGTATGTTTTTAATCTGGGTTTATTATTTGGGGTTTTATGAACCCAGGGAAAAGATCTGTAAAAACCAGGATTGGCTCCACAGGCTTGTGTTGTGAGTGTAAAGCAGCTGAAGCCAGGACAGCGGTCTTATCCTGTGGTTTGGGTGTTCTTCTGTTGGTGTTTTATATAGATGTATTTTTTAGAACCTCATGCTTTGTCATGTGATTCAGCAGCAATAATTAAGCAGAAACTTGCTGTCCCTGCAGATGCTAAGATTACAGGATGACATACTCTCACCAGATGACAGCACAAACTGATATTTTTAGAACAGCCCGCATCAACTGGTCTCCCCAGTGCTTTCCTCCTTGGATCAGCAGTGCACAGGTTTTGTTACAGAATGAGTCTTTGCAAATCGTCTGTCTCATGTGAATGAACCATAATGATTGTTTAGAGCTGCAGATCAGTGTTGGTCCCTCGATATGTGGTTTGTCTGATAACTGGGCTGGTTACAGGTGGCTTTTCTTTGTTCATTCCTTCCTTTGATCCAGACTTTTAAATAGCCCCCACGAAAGCATATTTTCTTGAAGAAGTGCGTAATAAGAGCTTCTTTTTAGAAACATAGCGTCACGCAGCTGAGGAAAGGTCAGGATCTTTTTTTCATATCAATTGGGCACTCAGCCCAGGTGATGAACTGGCAGCTGGAGAGGTTTAAGTCTTTTGTTGATGCCAGCCAAAAAGCCCAGGTACAGTGTGGGCAGTGGGAGTGCATGTTTGAGTAGCACTGTGTGCCAATTCACAGTACTAAAGCCAGCCTTTCTGTCCTGGCCTGGGGAAGGGGGATGAAGGAAGGAGCCACCCTGGACTCCTGGTGCCAATGGTGAAGGATCTCCAGCAGGATGTTCCCATCAGCACTGTCCCCGATCAAGTCCTGAGCGGTGTGTGGGGACGCTGACCCCGTTAAATCAGGTACCTGTGGTGGGTGGTGGGAATGCCCCGCTCTGGTCCCGTCCGCCGGGGCTGTTTAATCAGCTTTTCCACTCAGATTGCTGCTCAGGGTGGCAGTTATTGGAGTCTGGCAGAGGGGACATCTGCTGAGCAGGAATCAGACGGGGACGCAGGTCAGCTAGCGGAAGCTGCTGTGCAGCCACGGCTGCCTGCCATGACTCCAGGAAAAAGACTGCGTTTCCCAAATGATGCTGTGGAGAATGGCTTGTGCTTATGCACTTCTACAGCTGAGCTGAATGTCTTGTTTGTTGTTTTTCCCTTGCACTGCCTACATCTCCTGTCTTTTTTCTACATACAAATGTAGATAAAATCTGGGTTTTAGGTAGGATCTTTCCTCTCTTGCCTTTTCTGCCACTTGTAAGTTATGATAGAAAATGTCCTGTCTTTTATCAACATGGTATTGGCCTCTCATTTTCAATTTACCACAGAGGAAAACAAGAAGATTACATAGCAGGGAAGATGTTTTTGAAATAGCTTGGTACCTAGCAAAGAAAAAGAAGCTGTCCATGAGCACATTCAGAATAACAGGTACATAGCATGTTTCCATAGCACTGTAAACCCGTAATTCAGGATGTCTCTAGCCATACAGGTACCTCTCACTTTAAAATGTGACTCTTTTTCTTCCGATTCAAAAATGCAAGCAAAATCCTTCTTTGGTCATGCAGGGGTGCAGTAGTTACACACCTTTTTGTGATCCACTGTAGACATCTCTTTCCCAGTGCTCTTGAGTGCCTAAAGAAAGCAAAGTTATTCCAGCTGATGGGATTTACCCCTATAAAAAGATGTATTTTGTAAGTATTTTTGGCCTTCTTCATCTAGTCCAGCAGCATCCTGCCTTAAGAGGGCTGTGTTGAACACCTGGGCTGATGTCTCTCAGTCACTGGCAGTGTCACCCATAACTGGCAGGATTTCCATCCCACTCCTTGGGCTCCTGAGCAAAATAGAGGGGATAAAATTGACCAAAAGTTGTCAAGTAAGAAACCTGATGACCTTATGGAGAGAAGCTCTCCTGTGTTAGCCAGGGCAGAGGATTAAACCCAGCCTGATGTGATGGTTCTCAACAGCAATTGTCTGTCAACAGTGCTTGGGCTCAGAGTTTTCTTTTCAACTGTAAAATGGGTAGATGGGACTTTACCCTTTGTGGTAAAGTCCCACAATGGGACTTTTACCCTTTGTGGGTAAAATGAACCGCCCAGAGGAGCAGTGGATTCTCCTATGCTGGAAATACTCCATACATGACAGGATTCTGAATAATCTTACCTAAGGCCCCGCCTTGAACAGAAAGTTGGACCAGATGATGCTGATCCCTTCCAGCCTGGACTTTTGTATGGTGCTGTAGAGCAGTGGGATATCAGAATAACCTGCTTATAAATAGTTGTGGCACCTCACTAGTTCTGGCCTTCTTTCCCAGGGCACTGGTGCAGGATGAGAGAATGATCTGCTGTGTTAAGTTACATTTACTTCCAAAATACTTGGTTGTCTCCTATGGTTTTGCAGTGTTCCTTGGAAGAAGAGCAGCAACAGAAGGAAAAGAGACACTTTCATGCCTTACATACTTATGCAGCTACAAGCACTGCAACATTTTAGCTCACATAAGTCCTAGTTCTGTGCTGGCATTCTTCCTCTTTCCATCCTTCAACCCTTATTCTCTGCCCCCAGTTCTGAGCTGGGAAAAATCTATTTTTATGAGCAGAATTTAAGGAGAAAAAGCAAAGTTGCAACATGCCTGAAAGTTCAGGAAATAAAGCCACATTATCTTTTTTTTGGTCCTTGGGCTTTGTCCCCATACCTCAGTGTTGTCTTTCAGCATGGGGCCATCCTGTGGCATCCTCGTGCAGTGTCTGCTAAGCCTGTAGGCTGTCACTGTGGCATACCTGCTGTGGCATTGGGATTTCCAATTTTATTGTGCTTGAAATATAAATCTCATGCTGTAACTGTCGTTACAGAAAGACTGGCCACAGCAGTTATCTTCCTTACTTTTTTTTTAAGCAAATTCTGTGTATTTTTCAGTCTTCAGCTGTGAAACCTCAGGCAGAATATTAACTTGTAACCACACATAATCAAGTCTTGTTTTTTGAGCCTACCCCCACTTTGGAGTAGAAGCTCTGTTGCTAGAAGCGATGACAAATCGAAGGGCAGAGGCACCAGAATGAATGCACATCTGTCACTAAAGGACACAAGTTTCCTTGAAAATGTTTGCGTCCCAAGTGTCTAGACAGTAAAAGTAGTTACTGGGAATTCCTGTCCCTGGAGAGTTGTTGCAAAGTGGTACCCAGGGAGAACGCTTGTTTTACAGACCTCTAAAAGGTGATATTTTCCAAGATGAGATCCACTCAACAAGCCTCCCAGCCAAATCAGGAGATCCGTGTTAGGCTGCCATACAGAGGAGCTGTGTGTTGGCAGTTAAGATTCTCGTACCATAATTGTGTAAAGGAGCACACAGCTTTTCTTCCAACAGAAAACTTTAGAGCTGTGTTGGCTCACTGATAAACCAGGGCACGTTATCTATGCCCTGCTCTGGAGAGCATCGCTGTGTCACCTTTCTGTTCTGAAGAAATTTCCAGTGCTTCATAATTGGCACCATTGGGAATCAAAGGGAGAAAGTAACAGGTGGCAAGTGATTCTTCAGAGCTGCTCTGATGGTGCACAAGCTGGCATGGGGCTTGGGAGTCCAATTAAGTGGTGGAATGATGTGAGACAGAGGTGAAGAAATCTTGTTGCTGGAGGGAAATTAGAACTGGTCAGCTTGGCCACACAGTCAAATGAGAGTAGCATTTGTTACTGGTCAGTGTCAAGGTAGAGGATTGGAGGGCAGAGAATAGGACAGAAGAAAGGGGTATCTCATCTCCTGCATGACTGTTTGCAAAGCTTTTAGCAGGGCCTGTTGCAGTAGGACAAGGAAAATGGTTTTAAACCAGAAGAGGGTAGGTTTAGATAAAATAAAAGGAAAACGTTTTTTACAGTGTGGTTGGTAACCACAACGGGTTGCCTGGTGAGGTGGTGGATGACCCATCCCTGAAACTGCTCCAGGCCAGGTTGGATGGGGCTCTGAGCAACCTGATCTAGTTGAAGATGTTCTTGCTAACTTCAGGGGGATTGGACTAGACAGTCTGTAAGGTCCCTGCCAGCCCAAACCATTCTATGGTTCTGTGATAAATGAAGATATAACCGGACCACTTGTTTCCCTGCCTTGATATAGTTTTCATCGCTGTGGGGCATCCAGCTGCTAACTCAGGGTAAATAGGCTTTTTGTGGTGAGACAGAAAGCAAGACTGTGTGAGTTTGTTACAGACTTTAACAGGGTAATTTGAAGGCGGGCAGGTTAAGACTTTGATCTAGCTCTTTTCATTTTTAATCCATTTACAAAGTCCATGTAAGCAGAGCTGTGAAAATGGAACATAGTTTTGTTCTGCTATGTGATGCACACATCAGCTGTGCATCTGTCTCCAAAATGTTGGCACTGTCTGAAGTACAGGTCCCACAAGAAAAAATATTTGGCAGTGCCACTTCCACAAAAGATGCTCAACTTATCCCATCCTCCAGTTTTTTTCTCATCAGTTGGTTTCATAGTATAATACTTCACACAGATTTTGATTTAAACGTTAAACAATTCTCTGGTGCTTTATTGGGAATTTCTGTACTCTTTTAATCCATAGCTTTATTCAAAGTCAGCAAGACTTCTCACACGTGCCACAGTTAAGCAAGCCCATGCTCAACATAACTGACAGCTGCCTGAGAGGGAGCTGACTTGCTGGGCTGTGGCATTTGGGACATGAACCTTGCCTTCAGAGGATATTGTCCTTTGGGAAGTCACTCATTTCCAGCCCCCTCTGGTGCTCAGGCTTTAAGAAGTAAAGAAATGGGCTTGCACTTGTTTGAGCTGCTTACAAGCCACTAGCCAGGTTTTACTGGGGGCTGCCAGGCCTGTCTGGTTATCTTCTGCTGACCTTGTTACGGCCATCGGGGCACACCAAATGGAGTCATTGGCAGGCAGTCACATTAACGAATAGCTAGTATTAATTTGCCCTTTGAAAATGAAGAAATCAATATGTTGATCCAGTCAGAAATCCCTTTATTCACAAAACAGTCTACCCCAAACCCCTCCACATAATTAAGGCTAAAGCCAAATTTTGTTTGGGTGAAATGCACAATCTGTCTGCTCCCTAAGCTGTGCTGAATGAAGTTCTCCCCTAATGGCACAGGGAGCAGCTGTCACGCTGTTGCTCTAATAACCATGAGACAAAATGATTAAATTTCCATCAATCATTTTGCATTATCAGAATAGGTCATTTTAATAAATTGTTATCATAGGATTGGTGCCTGGCACCTTAGATAGGAGACAGTTTGAGTGATCCTCCTTGCAGGAGATGCCCATCCTGGTTAAAGCAGCAGTTCCACTAAATCCACCATTTTTCATGAGGGTGCCTGCTAGCAGGGTCTTTTGAAAGTAAAGACATTCCTGTAATCAACTCAATGGCATTTTGGGTTCAAGTGTCCCCTTGTTCTTGCACTGTATCAAAAATCATCAATCTTTTGTCTTTGGGAAAATCCTCAAAAGGTAGTAAGTGGTGTGAGGGGACTAAACCCTGTTTTCAGAAGCCATTTCAAAGCCAGAAGCCACATGCCCAGCAACACAGATGTCTACCAAATGAAGTTTCTAAAAGAGTGAGGGGATTTCATGGGAATGTTTAAATGTACATACTTTCCAAAACCCTATGTGGTGCCTGCCAATATCTCTAAGCCACTGAGTACCTTTACAACTGTGTCCCCTTGGCCCCTTTGGTTGAAATGTTCATCTGTTTTACCATGTTTCTTCATAGTCATCTCCATGCTGTATCCAAGGTGTCTTCCCCATGCTTCTCTCTCCTCAGAGAAGTTTCTTGGCTAGAGAATAAGATAGACCTAACCTAGTTTTTAAAGCCAGCTGGACCCTGTCTGTTGCTGGTGTGTTGTGTGAGCAGGAAAATGGAAAATCCCGAAGTCCACACTGAAATTCATGGCTCCTTACTGTTTTGTCTTAAGCATCCTCTTCATCTGTCCTTCAAGGGTGGTGGTGGTGGATGTCAAACACTTACAGAAGATTTATTCAGCTTTTTGGTAATGCTGAGAAAAGGTGATCATGAAAAATGGAGAAAAGCTGGAAGATCCTTCATTGCTTCTACCTGGAAATATGCTTAACAAATGGACAGTGCACTGGGTTTCTGTAAATCAGATTTGACCATAATTTTTCATTGGAGAGAGGGTTTTTTCTGTCCTGTTTGGGAGCAGCTAAGCCATCAAAGAAACACATGAACCTTGGCAAGGGGAAAGTATTTTCAGGCAGGGTCATCTTATTCCTTGCTATATGTTTCAAGCTCCTGGGTGCAAACATGCCTGAATTACTCCTCAGTGTAAGCTGTTGTTTTGTTTGGATGTTTGCTTGGTTACCTTTTTTGTTGTGTTTTTTTTTTTTTCTACATGCAGTAATCTCACTGTCTTTTCTTCTTTTTCTTTTTCTTCTCCAGGCCCTCAAACTGACACGAGATGTAGAGAGAGAACCCTTTGCCAAATCTGCTGTCAGCAAGTGGACAGTGATACTGTTTACAGCTTACGACCTTTGTGAACCCTGCATTATTTTCCTAATGAAGCAGACTGTTAATAGGCCCCTTACTGGAGTGAAGAACCTACTTTTTTTCCCCCTCTTTTTCTTCTTTTTTTCTCTTTTTTTTTTTTTGGTTGAAAATTGAACACATTCTGAAGTATGCAAAATCTTCCTTTTCTGGGATGGCCAAGCACCTGCTGTGGAGACAATGTTCAGCACCATCCTGTTGAGAACACGCTGTGTAGCCTTTACACTAGTTACTTGTCAATGAGTATGTGGTGTTTCAATATATTAATGGTTTATGGGCTGTTTTAAGTTGGCTTTAGAGATTTTCCCTATCTGCCCACCCTCCTCCCTACAGCCTCCAGTTTGATTTCCATAGATTTTTAGCCATTTTTGCTTTCTCTCCCTGGGGAATCTGAGGCACTGTGCACATGCATGGAAATGACCCTAACCCAACACTGCTCAGGTGTCGGGGTTTTCTGAAGGTACAGCGTTTGTTAGTCCTATCAGCCAGCTGGATTCCAGAGAGAGGATGTGCGTGGCCTGTTTGTTGGGTTGGTTGGCTTGTTTCTTTCTTATTCTTTCCTTAAGTTTAATGGTACACCCCTGTTTTCCATAAGGGTCAGCCCAGAGTTGGTTGCAAATCAAGGGAAGCTAGTGAGTTTGCCGGCTCAGGAGGACGGACTGACAGCGGGTGCCGTTGCCCTCGCATGCAGTGAGGCAGGAGCCCCTTTCCTGCCCGCTGGAACAGGCTTCCCTCCTGCCTTACGTTAGCAAAGCTGCCCTTGCTGCTGCAGGGGGCTGGTGAGGAGTTATGGGCTGAGCTGCCACGCAAGGTGGATGCAGTCACCTGTAGAGATGTGTTTGGAAACACAAATTAAAGGAAACCGAGTGGCTGGGCATCGGCAGGTGACTTGCAGTGACAATGCCAGGAGCTGAGGCACAGATCACTGCAGTGTGTGTTACGGCATTAGAGATCCTGTTTATTTTTGTTGTTGTTGTTGTTGTTGTTGTTTTGGACATATCCTTGATTATTTTACCTTCTCATTATGTATAATCCATTGTGGCAGAAGAAGCAGGAGTGGGAATGGCAAGGTGACAGTATCGTACAAATGGCTTTTCATACGAGTGCAGATTGTAGCAGGATAAATGACACTGAAAGACAAGGCAGTTTTATATATTTTGCTTCTAAGATTTTTATTTTGTAAAATTAATAATTAATAATAATAATGAATAAAAGGTATGGTGCTGTATAGATCCTCTCTATAATCTGGAAAGTTTGATTACTTTTTATTAGTATCTGGGAGGGAGGGATAAAAAAAAGAAGGGGAAAACACCAGTGGTACATAGGAATTTGGTATGAAGAGGTTCTGAATAGGACAGTGTATACATAATTCTCCAAAACGATATATGAAGTTTTTTTTTTCCTTTGCATAAAAGCATTATGCATATAAATATATAAATATATTTTATTATGTACAGAAATGGATCATTATGCATGGATGTTAGGAAAACAAAACTAGCATTTTAACGCAAGGTCTCAGTGCATGAGTTCCCACGGACCCGTATCCCATGCAATGTGGAGTGACTCCCTCTCGCCACTGCCACCACACATGCACAGTCATGCACCAACACTCACAAGCATTTGTGGGCCCTTCCTCACTCCTTACTTTCCAGGTCCCTGAGGTGTTTTTGGTGAAACAATGGCTCCTAGTGTGATGGAAGTTTTGGTTTTGTACCGTAGCCCCCATGCTGTTCTCTCATAAAGATGCACCTCTTGTTTTCTCCCCCCAGTTACGACTGTGTAGGCTCTGTGCAGTTGTGGTTAGCATAATCCTGTAGCATATCAACTCTTTCAAGCAGCCAAGGGTTTATCATTTGCCTTTAAAAAAAAACTTTTCTTTTTACACTGAGGGTTTCTATTTGCTAGCATGTGGCCCAGTTTATTGCATTCATTGGAGCTGGCTGGTGCACATTGCCCATGTCTATCAGCAGCCTGCTTCCCAGGATGCTTGTGTGGCACAGCTGGGCACCCTGCTTACCCAAGTCCAGTTGCAGACACCTTTTACTGAAATTGGTCAGGAGTTCATCCCTGGCCTCCCCTGAGCATGTGCCATGAGCTCTTAGCTTCCTGGCACACCCCAAAATGGGAGTGTATGCTGAAAGACTTCCCTCTGGTGTTTCTTTTGCTGAGGCTTCTCTGTAGCTGCTGCCCTGTGGCTGGACTTGTTCCCCAGCCCTATGTTTTGACTGTCAGCAGAGCTCACTCGGTGGCTTCCTGGGCTGAGGTGCAGCTTTTGATTCCTACACAGATGAGCCTCCAGTGAGACCTGTCGTGCTGCCCAAAGACCCACTGTCACTGACAGATCAGTAAAACCTGACTCGATGGTATGGCCAGAGTGACCAAACCCCATAATTTTTTTTTTCTTGGTACAGATTCAGTTCTTGTCAAAGGCAAGGGAAGGCCTGTTTAAAGCTTAAATGAAACGGCTGCAAATTCTCCTCTTTTCCAGCAACTTAACCTGCTTGGGTTCAGAGGCACTGCTTTCCACTTGCAGAAATGAGAAACAAAACTATGGCCTGCTCTGTTCAGAAAATGGAGAAAAAACACTTGATTTAGAGACAGCCCATCAATGGCAGAGAATTTTTTTTTTTTAAGAAATAATAAAAGCATTAGTGGCTGAAAGGCTTAACCAACCTCCCAGCAATGTCAAGGGGAGCATTTCCATTGGCGTGGCTGGGACAGCTTGGGCCCCTGCTTTGGAGAACATCCCAGCACTCGCTGAAGAGGAATGGACTTGGCCAGCCTCTTCAGTTTGGTTTGGTTTCTATTGCTCAGTTTTGGGGCCAAAATTTTCAAGCAGAAGTGCCTGGTGTCAGGCATCAAACATCAGGGACTTCAAGCATGGTCACAGGGGATGAGCTGCTCAGCTCCCATGGCTTCTTGAAGGAAGGGGAGGGGACAGGTCCCCCCAGGCCCAGGGGAAGGTCCTCATCCTCTTCACCTGCTGAGGTGCCCAGCAAAGGCCCTTTACTCCAGAGGTGCTAAATAAAAATAAATAAATAAATCTCCCTGAATTCAAAGGGCCAGTTATTTAGGTGTCAAAATTAAGCCTTGAATAGCTAGTCTGGGGAACCTACTTTTTGAAAATTTGGCCTTTGAGTCTTTGAACATATTTATGCCTAGAAGTTGTCCTTGTGAAATCATGTAAAACAGACGAAGGTCAAGGTCACAATTACATGGTTGTTTTTTGAACACTTGGTCTAAACAAAAGCTCTAAAAAGGTGTTATTTATGCAGTTTCTAGTCACAGGTTGGGGCTTGATTTAATGATTTTGTAAAAGAAATTTTCTCTTAAGAATAATCAGATAGTTAAACACTGCTTAACTCCAGAAATTTTTGTGCCACTGCCTAAAAAAGTTACCTTTTAGGTCATGTATTTCTCCAAAATTATATCGTTGCTTGGCAATTGGTGTCCTGTAAGTGTTTTAAGTACACAATATACCTTTGGAATTGCCAACAGATGCGAAGGGGGACCAGATACATTTCGTAACTATGGGTTGGAAAAAATGGATTGTACATTTGGCTTCACATGTTTAACTTTTTTTTTAAAAAGTTGCATGATTGGAAAAAATATGTATACAGTATCTGTAAAACTGTTTTATCTGTTTCTGTTTCAAGCCATGTAAATTGGAAGAATATTAAATCCACAGCCTTATTGTGCATGGCCGTCTTTACATACCGAAGAGCTGAACAGTTTATACTTTTCATTTGGGCTATCTTGTACTTTCATTTGAAAGCAGACACTCTCACGTTGCAGTCTTACTGAGGATTTTATATTTAAAAAAAAAAAAAAACCAAAAAAAAAAAAAAAAAACAAAGAAAAAATATGCTGCCCTGGAGGAATATATTACCTTACTACTCAGAGGTTGGAAGGAAGTTTGTTTTGGAGCAAAACCTGCCCCTTTCCAAATGAAGTAGAGACGCAGTGCTTACTCCACTTGGTGTTAGTAGATATTGCCTTGTGTATTCCATTTTAAATTGTAATCTAGTTTGTAAAAGAGATGGTGACGCATGTAAATAAAGCATAATGGATCTCTACATTGCACATTTGCCTTTGCTCTGTTTTATTGTGTCACAGACAGACATGTGTTTACACAAGACCTGGAGAAGGGGTGACTTTCAAGCAGCAAATGAAAATGGCTGGTGGGGTGCTTGGGGCTGGGCAGGGGTCCCCAGCCTGCATCCACTAATATCTGTCAATGCATATTGACATGGGCCTCGACCCTTCAATCCTTCAGCCAAGCCAGTGTAGTTTTGGTGGTCAGATAACCCCCAGGGGGATCATTTACTGCTGCTAAACAATCACAAAGTTCACTTGAATCTAGGGACAGAGGGGGGTTGTCCCCAGGGGTGGCAGTTGCACGCTGGAGCTGCAGACCTACTCGCGTGACCTGGGAGAGAACCAGTCCGACCGCAGACCTGTCCAGAGAAGGGTTACACCCCCCACCGTGGGCTTGGCTGAGTTTCAGACTGTCTTTGAAAAATGCCTGGAGTACTTGAAACCACCCGTTTGGGATTTGGGATAATAAAACCAGCAGCCTGACTCAGCAGAAAGTTATACTGAGGGCTCTGGCAGAGGCACTGAGGAGCGTGCTCAGAAATGAGAGACAAGTCAACAAAAAAACTCTTCTCCCATCCTGATGGGAAGCCAGAGATGTATATGGTCTCTTTGAGTCATTTTTCAGGAGGAAATTATATTTTCAAGAAAGAGGGGGAGGGGGTTTTCATCTCTCCAGGGGGGCAAAACGTGATATTGTCCATGCAGAGCCCACAGGAATGTTGCCCTGAAGTACTGCAGCAATAAAGAGCAGCTTGGGGATATCCCTTGGTAAACATAGCAAGAGCTGTTCAGGTTTTGTTCTAACTAGAGGTAGCCTGAAACATGACAAGATCCAGACAGAGAATAAATAGCCTTTGACCAGGAGAAAGTGTGCATTAAACTGGCCAGAGTGAGAGTGCACTTGTTCTGCAGCAACTACAGCTTCCCCTCACAAATAGACCTGTTTTGCTTGTTTTTTTAGAAGGCTTTCCAACAAGGCTCTGTCTTCTCCATCAAGGGAAGCACCCGGGCCCGCTGCCTTGGCATCACCCCACTGATATTTGGGACAACCTATTGTGATTCTTTGGCCTAGTGAGGTGCCCAAGTCAAAGGTACTCAGCTTTAACCCGAATTTAGGCAGGGGCGGTCACAGCAATGAAGATGAGCTGATCAACTCCTGAGCAAATTTTGTGCTGAACCTACTTGCGTCTATTGTGCAATGCCTTAGCTGTGACCTCCAGTTTGCACGGCCTTGGAATAGATCATTCTTATCTTTCACAGTACTTTCAAAATAAGTCCAAACATTTTAAAACTTCTCCAATTGTCCCAGAAGGCAAAAGACTTTTCAAGTTGCTGCTGAGGCTGGTGAGGCAACAGAGAGCTATTTTAGGAGCTCCCCACCACATATGCTGAGTCGTGAGTTCACCCAGACCAGGGAAAACAGTATTTTACAGCTCTTGTTTGGTTACTGCTGCCAAGGAAGTTAGGGGTGCTTTCAGGAAGGCTGAGATAAGTAAATCTGGGAGGCTACCTCTTTTGCTGGTTGGAGCCATCATGACTGGAATCTCCCCCTTCAAAAGGAAGTCTTCCTGGATGAAGTGGAGCCCAAGCCAGATGGAGTAGATACTACTCTTGCTGGTACACACATTCATCCCACTGCCAGCGGCTTCTGTGCTGTCTCATGGCATCTCTGTTTGCCCAACTCAGCCCACAGAGCTTTTTTTCTCACTGGGTCTGCCTGTGGAATTTTTAAAAATGAAAATGTGTTTATCACATAAGTACAAAGCATAGAAAATTTCACTAAAGCAACAAAAGAACCAAGTAAGCTTTAAAAAAAAATTTTTACAGTGGTTTAAATATTTGAGAAACTTCAGAATTGTCTGACAAAATTCAGAATCTCTAGTTTGGAATTTTTATTTTTGCACCTGGATTTTCTTTGCATGCTCATGACATGAGCAGTTTTGCATATGGTAAAACACTTACTTGAACAAAGCATCTCCTGCTTTTATTTTTTGATGGTTTGATGACATACCAAGGACCTGATTTAATCTAGAAAATGAGATAAAATGTCCCAATTCAGTAGGAACAGCTGGCATAAATGAGGTTAACTGTTGTAACATTCTTTTAATGTTACATTATGCCATGCAGGTTTAAAATGCCTATGTCCTTTGTGTGAGGTGGTGAAATCAGGGGAAAACTGTAAAAATACATGACATCTCATAAAACATATTTCCAGCTTCCAAGACAACTACAATGCTGATCAGAAGTCTTTTCCCTCAATTTTCACTCTTTTTGAAGCAATACCTTAAAACTTTGGTTTTGCTGAAATTTAAAGAACAGAGCAATTCCCACATGTTGCCTTTCCCTGGGGATTAGCCTTCCAGCAGCCCTCTCTGCAATGGGCATTGAGGCTGCTGCTGGCACCTGTGCACCGTGGCACCACAGGAATGTCAGACTTTGGCTCTACTTCAGGCTCTGAGGGCCACTGTAAACCCTGAATTATCCCACAGCTGGTGCAGCGAGGTCCAGCATGGGAGGATGGGAAGGACATCAGTGGGAGAAGACACAGCAGGTGCCAGCACCTTGCTCTCTTGTGTGATAACCTCTCTGAAGATTCACCTGCTGCACGAACAATGGTTCCTTCTGCTGTTCCTAACCACCTTGGAAAAGGATGGCATTAGAAAGTGCTAGTTAAGAAATACAGCTGTACTCTACCTCTGACCTCCAAAGCTAAAGATGGAGAAAAAGTGTGCATTGGCAGAGTCACCTCAGAGGTGCTCCCTGGAGAGCAGCAGAGGAAGATGCTCCTGACACCTTCCCCTCCAGGAGGGAGAGGTCCAGCCATTCCAAGCCTCTGCTGTGCATGACTGGCCTAGTGTTTGTCTTGGATTTGTTGTTTCAGTAGAAAATTCATACTTCACCAGCACTTTATCTTAAATCTCTCTTAGGCTTCTCTTAAGGCTAACCAGGCTTGTACACCATTAACTAATTCATGGATGAATGTCCTGGAGAAAAGTCACTGCTTAGCAAGCAACAAAGCAATTCATAAAAGACATACAATAAAAAAACAAAGTCATTTTACTCATTAAATTAAACCCATTGTCATTCATTCACACTTCTCTGGAGAGTCATATTAGCAATATCAAATTTTGTTATCAACCTCACTGTGCATCTGTTAGTCAAAATTTATGGCGAGGCTGTCTCATTTATACAGAAGTTTTTGCCACACACTGTCACTCAGCCTAGCAGCCTCTCATGGAAAATCCACAACTGAAGTTAAAATTCTACTCTGCCATAGCAGTTATAAAATTATACTGGCTTTCAGAGCTGGATCGAAGTCTCTTCCTGAGGAAGGCAGCTACCTTTGGGTGTCTTCTCTGAAGCTTCTGCCTCTGCAGAAGGTAGCAGAGGGGGTAGGTCAGGAGTGGATGTACAGGGGATGTGCAGTGGAGCTGTGTTTGCTCTGCAGTCTGGGTACGGTGGCTGTCACCAAAGGGCCAGCACTAACCAAGTTAAACAGACAGGAGCGGTCATGTGGGAAGTTTCCCTGGAGTAACACAAATGCACAGCCTCTCTTCCCTTCTCCTCACCCATAACAAGCACTTCAGGGTGAGCCCATTTCACTGTTTTCCACCAGAGGACATCAAGGTGAGAAGTTGCCTGCAGAAAGTGCCCTGAATTGCTGGGTCCTGGGGGATGTGGCTGCATTTCCAGCCTCTTAAATCTCCTACCTGAACATATTTGCTTTTCCACAATGTCTTCACCTTCCCTTGACAAAACTTTGCTCCCTTATTATGAAAGGGTCTCTGGGATGACAAGATGATGTTGCTGTTAGCAGGAGACTCTAAAGGTTTGGTTTTCCCACACAAAGGGATGTGTAAGGAGCATGGGGGTGTCCAGCTCCCACCTTACGGATCTCATGGACCATGCATCCAAGGGGCTTCTCCTTGTGTGCAGAGAAAATCTCAAGAGATGTGAGCACACAGGAGTGAAAAACAAAGTGACAAGTGGAAAGGGTTTCATAAAATGCTACTCTTTAAATTATACAATGCCATGGGGGCATCTGAACCACTTTTTCATTCCCTTTGGTCATTCTTCAATCCATATCTAAAGTCACTAGTGATTTTCATTGCTGTCAGCAATGCTCTTCCTATCTTTTAATCCTCATTAATCTTTTCTGGAAATAATTTTTTTCTTTTCTTGATTCTATTACTTTTTTACATTCTCTGCTTTTCTAAGGGCAGTTATTAAAATGTTTGTTGGGTTAATTATGTAAGTTGTGGACATGATTATTTTTTACGAGGATTTTATTTAAGCAAGAAGCCCAGGTAACACAGTTACTTGGTAAGAACTCATTGCCAGCAAAAGTCACACCATTCCAGCTACACTAAGAAGAAACACTCCTTGTTTTGGTGCTTCAAGCTACACCTGAGTCTGAAGACAAAGTTTCCTGTTCTAGCTGCATCAGCCACCCTTTCCTAACGCAGGCTAAACCCTGAACATTGCTTCACTTGGAATAGTAAGTTTGCAGCCAGTGTGGTCTGGTGGCTGTATTCACAGGTAAGGTAAGGAGATGTAGAGCTGAGAGTACAAATGGTTTGTGGACCTCTTACCAGGTATGGCAGCTCAAAGGGACACGAGCCCACCGCTTCAGAGCAAACTACTACAGACAAATAAATGGGAGAGAAATGAATGCCTTGCTCTTTTAGAAAGCATCTCTCATTGCTCATGCTCTGCCAAGTTTTTCTGTGAGAAATGAATATTGTGAAGTAAATTTGTGCAGTTTAGGTGCAGCCCAGAACAACCAGCTGCAAAGTTGACAGTGGTGTCTGGTCTCTGGCAGCGCTGGCACATGTGACCTGCAATACTTCCTCGGGCCATAATCTGGAAAATAAAATCAAAAAACTTTGATTCTCTCTATTTCAGTGATTCAAGAATCTGCAAAATTTTCCAGCTGAAGGTTATCAGAATTTCATATTGATCACCTCATCCATAAGCTAACAAAAGGCTTATCTGTTTCTTTTCCACAATAACTGACAGTCCTCTGTAGGCACATTTTCGGAATTTCAAGACTAACTTAAAGGTCAAATTTACCATACGGGCAGATCAGGTGAGCTCATGGTTGAGGAAAGACCATCTAAAGGTGACTTGTCTAAGTTTGTACACACACACACACTCAGAGGTCACACACATTTCTTTTTGGTCTAGCCTTGTCTTTGACATGACCCATGTGCCCATAGTATCCGGATAAAGCTATACTAGAAATGTTAGATGTGGGCTGAATCTGGCACCTGAAACGTAAGATAGTAAGAGTCTGACAAAAGAAATGTTTGAAGAAAGAGATGGAGCAGAATTATGTAAGAGGGTGTTCTGACCCCTCTTACTGAAACCTGAATTATGACAAATTGCTGAAGTACTTTGTGTTTAAGCAGTTTACTCCCAAATTTTGGGTAGGCCATTATGGGATACAGACTCTCATGCTGGGAAACAATGACCAGTCCCTACATCCTGGGAATTTCTCCAGTGTGTCCCACAAACTTTTTGGCCAATTGTCAGTTTTCAGCCCCTCTACCTTCCACCTGGCAGAAAAACCACGGGTGCTTGACCAGAGAAGAGGAATTTGGAAATAGCAACTTCTTTTTCACCAAGACATTTCAATAACTATTGGCTTGCTTGTGTGCATTTCTAAAAGTAGGACTTGCATGTTATCTCCGCTCCCAGCTGTCCCTTCTATCCTCCTCCTATGAGCCTAATCTTGTGCCACACTTGTCCCCCTGGTCCTCCTGCCACCTGCCCCACCCAGCCTTGGCTGGATGCCATGGCCTCGGGGCCCTGGAAACCCAAAAGCTGGGAGTGGCCTCTGAGTGCTGGTGCAGGGTCAGGCAGCCCAGCAGCTGGAGGACACGTGCCCAGCACCCAGCAAGGCCCACATGCAGAGGGGACACAAAATATCTTTGCATTACTTCATGAAGAAAATTACTTAAAACCTCCCACCCTTCATACCCACTAAGGAGAGGACATAGCTGTGTTTCATCTACAGGAAATTTAGGTTATGTTCTCTTAGCTCTGAAGATAATTAACACATTTCCTAGAGGTGTGGACTTTTCTTCATTAAGGGTGTTTTTTGGGAGCAAAATGTTTGCCTGGATTTTCCACAGCCCTACCTCAGAGCAGGAAGATGATCTCCTGAGGTCGCTTCTAAACTCATGCTCCTATGACTTGCTTTCTTGCCTTAAGGACTTAAAGCAGCTTTAAAACAAGGCCAAAAAAAAAAAAAATAAAAGAAGACAAAAAAAAAAAGCACAGAGGCTTCTGTCCTTTCCTACCTGAGGCACAGGCCTCTATGTACAGTAGCAAACTGTTATCTTTTCTTCTGGTTTGACTGTAACAGGTATTGAGTAATGTTGTGCTGACGCATGAGCCAGGGTGTGCCCTCGACCCCAGGGAGGTATTGATGTAGCACAATCACAGAATCACAGAATCTGCTGAGTTGGAAGGGACCCTTCAGCATCATGGAGTCTGACTCCTTCTGGACCAGAAGTATAAATACAGGTGAAAATATAGATATTCCTGCAGTGGGTCAGGGTTTTTTCAGAGGTGGCCTGCTTTCCCTGCTGAGGGCACATGTTGGCCCTCCTGGCAGGGACAATGGGCCACACCAGGTAAAGGTGCAAGCAGCAAAGCCTCACTGATTGTGAGCAGCAGGACTGGAGTGGGCAGGGACATGTCAGGGGGAGGCAGCTTTGTGTGAGCACCTGCTTATCAGAAAACCCAGGCCCTGGTGAAAGATGCAGGCTGAAACCTTTTGGGGTGTCCCCAGCACTGTGAGCAGGCCACCAAGGCAGATGTCTGGGAGGTTGTCTTTCTGGGGCAGGAGGATCCAGACAGTCTGTAGTGGCAACTGTGGGCAAAGCTCCAGTGCCTGAGCAAGCAAATTATGCCAGAGGACAAGAAGATGCTCATGGCAGCACCAGCCTCCTCTCCTTTTGGCAAACAAGAGTGGTGGCTGCTTCCATGCCCTGCAATAGGGCCAGCAGTAACCTCACCAAACAAGGTCCCAGCATAGTCAGCCAGTAAACTGTACCAGACTTGGGCTCCCAGACAGAAAAAACAACCCCCTGCCTGTGCGATGTTTACATTAGAAGTTTATTTTACAGTTCATTTCACAATCCGTTTCTCTTCTCCTTTTGCTGTGAGGTGATTTATGGTGCTGCAGATCCTATCTGCCTGCCCTGCTCAGGGCACAGACCTGGCAAAAGCCTGCCAGGGGTCTGTCCTTGTCCTTGTTGCTCTTTCATCTACAACTGCCCTTACCAATAAGTAAAACTAGAGCAGTTTCCTTCCAAATAATGATAAATTAGTCTCTTGCTCCCTTGTGCTGGTGTTGGTGTTTTGAGGGGTGGGTGACTCAGGGTCTCTGGAGAGAATGAGTGAACCAGCAAGGTGCCAAGGGCTACCCTGGACTTCCCTCTGGCTGACTGCTCTCCTGGTCCCACTGGTGGGGTGTTGAGGTCTCCTGGCATGCTACGGGACTGCAGACCCTGTGCCCCTGGGCGAGGAGGTGCCATTCTTGGCTGTGCAGCTGTTGGCACGATCCATGGCTGCAGGACATGGCTGGTCCCTGCCCATCCCGTGCCATGCCGTTAGGGACTTTCAGGGGCTGTTGGGATTAAGTGGGATTAGTTGCTCAAAGGTACATTTAAATGCTGATTTTTATGTTTCCCTGTTTTAGCAACATTCAGGGAGTTGGTTTAGCTTCACTTGTTTAATCAAGAGCTCCAGAGCGGAACGTGCAAAAATTCTGTGCTGCGTTTTACTGAGAAAATAAGAGATCTGATCAGACGATCTGGTGAGAAATCCCTGAATAATACTTGACCTTCCTTGCTGTCTGTGTGCTTTGAAGGCAAAGGATTTAGTACTTCCTTGTGCAGAGCCAGGTGCTCCCTATGAATAACTGGACCCAACCTAAAAGCAGGAGGAAGTGTATTTAAAAAAACAGAGGTGTGGTAATGACACTATAAGCTTTTTGTGTGTTGTGCAA